>NW_026947511.1:45945166-46587083 GCF_034190915.1 Cavia porcellus | reverse complement strand
TTATAAAAAATGTGACCAACCACCCTGCAAGCACCCAAGGCTGGCCGAGAGAAGAGACCCTCGTGGTGGCGTCACCACAGCCCTCACTCCTGCGCTGCTGCTGTCCTCCAAGGTGGAGACAGCACATGATCGTCCAGCAGCTGCAAGGGCACCGGCATTCTGCAACCAGGAAATTTCATTCAGGAACAGAAAACCAAATAAAGACATGAAACACTGATACTGAATATAGTTTTAAAAAAAGAAAAACAAAAAGGAATACAGTTTTATTACTTCCAACCACCAGTAGCTGGTCAAGGGTGGAATAACTGAGTGCTCCTGCAGCTGCTTTCCTCACCCTCTCTGGGACACAGGGAACCTCAACAAGGCCAGCTGAAGTCCCCAGCTGGAGCCAGAGTCTGGCAGCTCTACAGTATCTCCAGAACTAAGGGAGCACTCCTCTGTCCCCTAAAGCATCACCGAACGTGACCACCCTGGGCTGCATCCCTGCTCTGGCCACAGTTCTCCTGAGCGCTCTGTGCCCACCGCTGTCAGTGAGCTGCCCAGCTTTCTCTCCAGCCCTGCCCGACCCCCTGCCTCTGCCTGGTAATCTTCTGCTCATCTCCTTTCTCCTTGTGGATGGTGGCAAGTCCCAGCCCTCAAGAATTCTGCCTTTGCCCTTAATCCCTGCCCTTCTGGCCATGACAGTCTACTGACACTCACCTAGGAAACCTGTGATCCTCGGACGGAGAGCAGACCTTGGGGTTAGGAGAAGGGAATCTGTGACTCCAGGACGCCTGAGATTTACAAGTGCTATTTCAAGGCGTGTGCTCCCTCCCCCTCTGATGAGTGCCACGTGGAAGAATTTAAAATACCACATAATCCACAGCCTCTGGCTGGGATATATGTTCACTCAAAGGGTGCTCCACGTGATCGCTCTGTGAAATCAACTGGCAACTTTGTGAATTTTGCCATTAAAAGCACAGTTCCCGCTGGACTCTGACCTTAGACCATACACACATGAAAAAATTATTTTAAGACAGGGTCTCACTGCAGTACAGGGTGGTCTTGACCTCACAACCTAGTGGCAATCCTTTTGCCTCTGTCTTTCAAGTGCTTGGGACTGCAGGCTGGGCCACTGCACCCGCCCTGTACATAAACATTAACTCAAAATGGAACAAACCAGGCCTGGGTTCACTTCCTTCTGGGAAAGTCTCCCCCTCTCCAAAGGGCCAAATTAAATATAAGAGATAAAACTAAGAAACAGAAGAAAACACAGGGGTGACTCTTCTCAACTGGGGACTAACCAAACTCTTACACATGACACCAAAAGCCTATATGTCAACAACATACAATAAGCTGGATCTTGTAAAAATTTAAAACTTTTGCTGGGCATGGTGGAACACATCTGTAATCTTAGCAGACAGGAGGCTGAGGCAGGAGAATTGCAGTGAGTTCTAGGCCCTGGCTTTAATTTTCAGTAGTACAAAATAAATAAACATGTATAAAATATATACATATATATACATTGTATATATTTTATATATATACAAGTGTGTATAAAATCACAAAATCACTGATTCAGTAATTAAATTCCTAGGTATATACACAAAAGAACTGAAAATAAGTACTCAAATACTTGCACACAAATGTACACACCACCACTACTCACAGCAGCCAGAAGGTAGAAACAACTCAAATGCCCACCATGGATGGGTAAGTAAAATGTGCATACAGACTGAGTATGGTGGAACATGCTTGTAATGCCAGCACTCAACAAAGGCTGGAGGCAGGAGGATCCAAGTTCAAACCCTACCTGGGCAATCTGGTGAGTTAGTGAAACCCTGCCTCAAAAAAACCAACAAAAACAGCTGGGCATGATGATACCCAGCACGTTAAGAGGCTGAGGCAGGAAGATCACAGGGAAGTTGAGGCCAGCCTAGGCTAAATGATGAGTTCAAAATTGGCCTGAAGTACATAGCAAGACCCTGTCTAAAAACAAAACGCAACACAACAGTTGGGGTTGCAGGTCAGTAGGGAGGCCCTGGTTTCCCCTAGGGTCACCAACAAAACAAAACAAACCTGGTATGTGCAAATAGTAGACTAGCATTTGGCTGTAAGAAGAAGTGAATGACACAGTGAAGCCTGCAAACATTCATTGCATGAAGGAAATCAGACAAAGAGCGAAACACACGGCTCCATCTACCTGAACCTGCAGAGGAGGTAAAGTCACACAAACGGAGCAGGCTGGCTGTCAGGGCTGCAGGAGGGGAAACTGGGTAACGTAACAAGTACTTGGTTTTGTTTTGGGGTAGGAAAGTGTTTTAAACGCAAATAAGAGGCACTGGCAGCACAATTCAAGTAACTAAATCTTGGAAGATGCCTACACGTTCCCATCACCAGAGGAACGAACGGGTGCCATGATCACTACACGCAATGGAGAGCTACGCTGCACAAGAGGACAGGGTGGGGGGTAACACTGAGATGACCCAGACACACACGCTTAGATACCACACTTCTTATGTGACAAATCCAAAACATGAAAAGCAAAATAGAAGATCAACAGTAGGAAGTAGGGAGACAGGTCTTTTTAAAAGGGAGGGGACCAAGAGATAAAGGGAGGGGAAGGGAAGGAAGGGAAAGGAAAGGAGAAAGAACTGAGATGTGTTATGTATGTGCACCAGCTCCACACGAGGAATGGGAACATTACGAGTGGCATACATGCACTAATAAAAAAAAAGCTGGGAAAAAAAGGCTACATGTGCTCAAAAATAAGCAGTCTCTAATGCCAATAAACTGCTCATGCTGATATGGTCAATTTTATGTACATAAATTTCATCTTGATTATAAATGCTGAGGCAGGCAGTGCTGCCACTTCACCCCTACAGTTCTACCCCAAAGGGGCGCCCATCCAATGGTAGTCCTTAGTTTCTATGACTCAGTTAAAAAACTAACGTAACATACTAGTCCCACAAAAGAAAAAGGGGGCTAGAGATGTAGCTCAGCAGCACAGCGCCGCCTGGCCAGAATAAGGTCAGGAGTTTGATTTCCAGTACCAATGAAGGAAGGAATGGACGGGCCCGCTGCCATGGTCATTCTCTTCAGCAACTGAGACCAACTCTTCTGTTTAAACATTCCTTGCAAAAAAAAAAGTACACACTAACAAACGTTAACATAGTTGGGTATGTAAGCACTGCGTTTAAAAATATGCCCACAAGCCCGGTGTGGTGGCACACGCCTGTGAGCCCAGGGCAGGGCATACTGAAGCAGGACTGCTGCGAGTTCAAGACCAGCCTGGCTACACAGGAAGGTCAAGGCCTGCGAGAACTGCACAGCAAGAGCCTGTCTTGAACCATCCCCACCCAACGTGACAGGCACAGTCTGTGCCCTACTGAGTGAATGCCCAGTGGAGAACTGCAGGATGCAGGTGGGCTGGCCAAGGCCCTGGGGGCACCTCACCCAGGCTGGGGCAAGGCAGAGTGGCATGGTAAGAGTTTTAGGAGAACCCCAGCTCCAGAAGGACTTTTATTCCAAAACAACAAAAGCCATGAACCATCTCGTGTGCTGTCCAGGTGCCTGTAACGCAGGGGCAAGGCAGGACGGCGTCAGCCCTGGGGCGCAGGCAGGTGACTCACTGCCCTCAGCCTCACCAGGTGCCCCGCACTTCCCCATGAGCCGCCCTCGCTGCTGGGGGCCAGGCCAGCATCTGGCTAAGGAAATGAGAGAAGGGACAGGTGTCATTTCTCCTGCACCGGGGCCGGGGTCGGGGCCAGGGCCAGGGCGGCAGAAGCCCATCCAGTTTCTCCCCTCTGCCACCACAGAAGGACAGACGCGGGATTTCAGCCAGTGAAGCCACAATCCTGGGCCTCAACCGGAGAATTTGAGCATAGCGAAAGGCCTCTAAAACACAGGCAGGAACTGGGATGAGGAATAGAACTGATGCTACTGGGTAGGACGGAGCAGCCTGTAACCTGGCACTGCGGGAGGATGAGGCAGGAGAACTGCAAATTTAACCAGGCTGGGCAACTCAGGGACTCAGTGAGACCTGGCTCAAAATAAATAAAGTTTAAACAGGCCGGAGATGCAGTTCAGTGTGAAGGCCTTGCGTTCGGCACTCAGTAACCGGGAAGAGAGGGACTGAGTTTTAGCTGCTCACCCACACACACAGGCAGAGAGGGCATAGCCTGCGGCCAGGCGGCCAGCCAATGTCTGCTAAGCAAACAAAAGAATGGACCAGCAACTGATGGGACCAGCAATTCTTCTTTTAAAAAGGAACTGAAAAGGAGTCATGATTGAAACCTGAAGACAAAGCCGGGTATGTAAACCCAGCACTTGGGAGGCTGAGGTAGGAGGACTGCTGTGAGTACAAGGCCTGGACTACCTGGTGAAACCCTGCCTCAAAAAGACAAAAACTAATTAATTAAATAAAAACCTGAAGGCAAAGGGGAGTCAATGAAGCTGATACGGCAAAGAAACTGCCTAACCCATTTGGGCTTTAGAAAGCTCACCCTGACAGGCAGGCCTGCTCCTGGAGGCCAGGGCCAGGTTCCCAGACCTGAAGGGAGCCAGGACACTGTGGGGTGTGGGCTGGCTGGGGAGCAGCCGTGCAGAAGGGGGCCAGAAAGGACCAGGGACCCAGCCTCGACCTGACCTGAGGGTGCAGCGAGGAGTCCGAGAGTACCGCCAGTGGAAATCACGCAAAGGTGGGATGAAACCCAAGAAGGGAAAGAGCCAGGGATCTGGGGAGCGAGGCCCTCAGAATCCTGCAGCCATGATGAGATTCACACAAGGGGAAATATGTGTGTCAGCAACGCCTGAGTGACATCAGGTCATCTCTATTCTACCACAGAGGACGCAGTGGGGGCAGGTGGCTCCAGAGCTCCTAGGTTCAAGTTCTAGAAAGATTTTCCCAGGAGAAATTAGGTTACATGTGATGATAATCTATACCACGGGAATGGCTGATTAATAATCCACACAGCTTAGACATATTACCATTTTCCAAAGAGGACAGTGGCACATACACACTATGCATGCACCACCATACCTGGCTTATGTGTCCCTTTTGGGAAAAAAAAAAAAATCAACATAAAAGTTAGTATCTGGCTGAGTATGGTGGCACGGATCTGTAATTCCAGCAGTCGGGAGGCTGAGGCAGGAGGATCACCATGAGTTTGAGGCTAGTGTGTGCTACACAGTAAGTTCAAAGTCAGCCTCAACTATATAGGGAGACCCTGATCTTAAAAAAAAAAAAGAGAGAGAGAGAGAGAGAGAATATGTACACCTGCTTGCATTCCAAATAAAGTGAAAATTCACTATTTTTTACAGTATTCTTTTCATAGACTGTTTTAAAAACCAGCTGCCACAACTTCTTGTACTCAATGATCCTACAAAATGTTTAAAAGGTGAGCAAAGTGGAATATTAAGTGAAATAATCTACTGAAAGCAAATCTATGAATACCAGGAAAGGTGATGCGCGCCTGTAAACCCAGCACGCTGGGAAGCTGAGACAGGAGGATGGCAAGTTCAAGCCCAGCCTGGGGAACTCAGAAATTCTACAGGACTCTGTCAGACAGAAAACAGGGGAGAAGAGGACAGGGAAGACAGAAAGGGTAGCCAAGGACCCTAACTAACTAGGTAAAAGGGTATCATTCCCAGGCGAGAGTCCCCAAAGTACAGGACGTAACAAGCCTCTGTGCGATACAAATGACGGCATGTCACTTTAAACCCTATGTGTAGTTTAGATATCTTAGAACAAGAAAGCCTAGCATTATTTCCTAGGAAATTTCTAAAGCCAAATGGAGTGAATGAAATAGTCACAGTGCTCCAGTTTCTTGAGGTTATTAAAACCAACGAGTCGAGGACATTCCTGACATCCACAAGCTGCATAATCCTCCCACACTGGCTGGGAGCTGCAGGCAGGCACTGTTCACGCCCCACGGTGAGAAGCTGACTTTGGCCAAGCCTTGCACTCCGTGTCCTCCACACTCCAGATGCATCCAGGACATTTGGTGTGAACGCACAGTGGTGTCGATGGAGTAAGCACAGGTCAAACGCCCAGCTTTAAACTGCAAGTGTGAGGTGTCCATTACAGGGCAACTATTGGACACGGCTTCCCAGGTTGCCTCTAACACCCACCAGCTATGCAAATATGAAGGGGAAAAAAAGTTTCATCTTGCTAGACTTTAGTTTTTTCAGTTTTAGAATGAACTGACAGCCAGGCACGGTGGCACACACCTGCCATCCCAGCACATGGGAGGCTGAGGCAGAAGGATTGCCAACAGTTTGAGGCCAGCCTGAACTACATAGTGAAATTTTGTCTCAAAACTCCAAATAAATAAGAAATAAACAAAATAAAGTAAACTGATCCAACAAGCTCTAAAATCCCTTTGGCATTAACATTCTATTATTCTAAATTTATATAGCTCTGTGTCTAAAATTGTGCTTCCTATTTCCACTCTCTGTAAAATTTTTCCAACAGTACCAAGTATATACATGCTCAAAAGTATAAAAGGACGCAGTGAAAAGCAAGCCTTCTCGCCTACCTTGGTCCCCAGAACACTTCTTATGAGGAATTCCTGGAGTAGCATATAACACAGTGATAGCAAACCTCTGAAGGTTCATCACCATGGTATACAAATATATATATTTTTTTTTTCTTTGTATCAACCACAAAGAAACTCATCGTCTACAATGATCTGCTTTACTTTTCCACTTAAAGCATGGGAACTGCTACAAGCAACAGTCCTGAAGAACTTCCGTTCGCTGTCCAGGCTGGTCTGAACTCCTGGGCTTCAAATGAGCCTGCAGCCTCAGGCTCCTCTTGGCTGGGAAGACAACCACTGGCTGTTTTAATGTTTTATTTCACATATACACATGTACACACCGGGGCCTGAACCCAGGGCCTCTGCCCTGAGCTACGTCACTGCCCTCTTTGGTTATTTTTAAAACTTTGAGACAAGATCTTGATAAATCACTACATTGCTCAGGCTGGGCGTGAGCTCGTGCTCCTCCTGCCTCAGCTCCCCGAGTGCTGGACTCACAGGCATGTGTAACTACAGCTGGCTTCTGGTGTTTTGGGTTTCTGAGACAAGGTGCGTGGGCTGGCCCTGGCTGTAACTGCCACTTAGGAAGCAGCAGAAAGGGCGGCAGTGCGGCCCTCCAGGAGGAGGGCCTGGAGTAAGCGAGGAGCGTGGTGAAGGTGTCGTGGAATAACTAAGCCGTGGCTGTGGGGTGCTTAGAGGCGTGACTCCGACTCTACTGTCAGAGGACAAAGAAACCTTCTGCAGTGGGCGATGACAAGAGGGCACCAGTGAAGCATCGCCTGCGAACCCTGGTCTAAGCAGCTGGGGAGGTGATGATGTGATGAGCAGGCTAGGAAAACCCTAGTGAGGTCTGAGGTGCCCCCAACACTGCCGCAAGCTGTCACGGCATCCGGCCACTCTGCAAGGCAGCAAGGTGACGCTGGCTCAGCACCCCTGACTGAGCCAAGTGTGGCGGAGGTGCAGCAGGCTTGGCGGCTGGACCTGGTGAGGCCAGGTCCTGGTACACCAAGAACAGAACCACCGCGCACAGGACAGCTCCCCTCAGCCCAGCACTGCGCTCTGTGGCCGCGGGGCGGCCCAGAGGGATGCCATGATTCCCGGTCCTGCACCCACCGGCAGCACCGCCCAATGCTCTGCTGTTGCCCCACAGGTAAAACACGGGGCTTCAGTTCCTGTGGCATCTTCCTGTGGCTGTAGGCTTTCATAGGTTCTTCTCATACACTGAAACAGTTTCTGCCATTCTTGAGGACTGTCACTGTCATTTTTTAATGTGTCACTAATTTTTGATGAAGACAAACGTTTCCCGGTAATCAGTTTTGTCTGCCTCCTATAGAAGGTACCTTCCCCTGCCAGAAGGTCATGAGGACCTACGGTAGGGGCCGGCCAGGCTTTCCTGAAGGCCACACAGTAACACCAGCAGCTCTGGGAGCCTCACACTGCGCTGCCACCAAACCACTGTTGCTGCAGCGCCAAAGCAGCTGCGGGGGATACAACTAATGAGACAGGGTACGGCTGCGCTTTAATTAACCTGTATTATAAAAGTGAGCCATCATTCACCAATCCCTCTGCTCTAAATTACTTTTTAATTTTTTATTGATACAGTGATTTTACCTATTTATAGTGTGTGACAGCAGTACAATATATAGAAAGTGATGTGTGTGTGTGTGTGTGTGTATTTATGTATTTTTTTTTTTAAATATCTTTTGAGGCTATTTAAGAACCTTGTTTGGAGACAGTATGAGTTTGTAGTGCAGGCTGGCCTCGAACTTGCAGTAATCTTCCTGTCTCAGCCTCTCAAGTGCTTCAAGGGTATTTTTTAAAATTCCAATTTCTGCCCATTACTAATACACAGAAAGATATATATTTATACGCTGACCACGTGCACACTGTGACACACTCGGTTCATTCAGTTCTAGCTGCTTAGCACTGTCTAGGGAAGGGGTCGTGCCCTATGCCAGTACAGCTTGATTTCCTCCTCTGTTTTTTAGAAAACTAAATATCTTTTAATTCCAATTCTTGCTCTACTAATAGTGGGCAGTAAAGCAGAGCAGGAACAAACAGAATGAGAATTATCACAAAACTCACAGCAAGACCAGATCCATTAAGACTGCGACTCCTGGCTGAGCTCCCCCAGCTACACACACAGTCAGCATCGGAAACAGGGAGAGCCTGTTAGAGGTGTGTGTGTGTGTGTGTGTGTGTGTGTGTCCAGAAAAGAAATGCCAAGCCCTCTCCTCTGATCAGGCTCCAGCAGAGGAACCACCAGGCACTGAGGGCAGGGTCTCCTCCAGGGAAGGGACCGGCTGGCTGGGGAGAGAAGTGTGGCAGGAAGAATTTTCACTGGGTCCCCCTGCACCCTTTGACTTCTGAACAGTGAAAACACATCGCATATTCGAAACACTGGTCGATCATTTTTAGAAGCCAACAAATACTGTAAAATAACCAAACAAGGGACAATTTTCAATCTTCTACAAACCATACTTAAAGACACTGCCACAACACATGCCAGTTTGCTACAGGTAAGATTTCCTCTGTAAATATCCTAACTACTGCCGCAGGGAAGTGCACTTTGAGGCTCACCTACACACACCTCACCTGTGCTTACCATGTTTGCCTCTATCCAGCCTGAAAGAGGTGGTGGAGAGCTGCCCATTCTTAGACATGTCTTCCACTGATCTTTTTAAATACTTGCTGACTGGCTTGATACACACACAGACAAACCACACACACACACACACACACACACTCTTAATCCAATACTGGGGCGCCAACCCAGGGCTTTCTGCACACAAGGCAGCCACTCAACCATTGAGCTAACCCCAGCCCTGCTTCATATATTTTTAATGAAAGCTCTTACAAATCTTTTTCTTGGAGCAAAGGAAATGAAAATTATAAATTATTCTTGGTGTTCCTTTTTTCAACCATTAAGAGGCCAAAACAAACATGACTCTGCCCTTCTCTGTAAAAGCACCACTGCTGCCGAAAACTTAATCTGCCCACATTTCTGCGCTGCCTCTGAAACTTGCTTGAAACCCTGACCCTAGTTTGCCTTTCAACTGTACTTCAAAGTATTCAGAGAATGAAAGGCCTCACAACACCCACTCAGTGAAGCATGTGGGAAACAAAGCCTCTCGTCCACGCCATGATGTATGTTTTAAATTCCATCTACTAACAGACTCATTCTAAAGGAGGAACTTTTAAATAAACATTTCCAAAAAGTACAGGGCCCCTACATGGCTTCACGGTAGGCAGAACGCTTGCCTAGCACGTGCAAGGCCCCACTGGTCCCTCAAAAAAGATTCTAAAAACTAATTTTTTAAAATTGACATGAAATACCCCTAAAATTAACTATTTTAAAATGAAACGTTCATACATTCATGATGTTGTGAAATTAGCACCTCCACTAGTGCCAAAATACTTTTATCACCCAAAATAAAACCTTAGACCCAGTAAGCACACAAGCCCTCCGCCCTCCCCGGCAGCCGCCGTCTCCCCCCTCTGCCTGTGGCACACCTGCCCTGAAGGACTCACCTCTTGCGCTAGACGTTCCTTCTCTCACACACAGGCACATGGGCACACATGCAGATATAAACCAAATAACCAGACTTTTTCTCCCAGAAAATAAGTAAAACAAGTGGAATATCAAGCGAAAGAAAAAATAAGTCAAAGATATTGAAAAAACTGTAAAAGATGTATCTGATGAAGCTCTTAGCCAAATTATACAAAGAACACTTAAAATTCAGTAAGAAAATAAGCTGATTAAAAAGGCAAAAGACTACCTGGGCTCTGAGGAGTACACCTATAACCCCAGCAGGAGAAATCTGAATTCAAGCCCAGTCTGGGCAACTTAAAGAGATCCTCGCGCTAAACTACCAAAAACTTAAACTAAAATAAACTTAAATAAAATGAGTTGGGGATACACCTCAGTGTGAAACCTCAGGGTTCAATTCCCTGTACCCACAAAAGGAAAGAAAAGAAATGCAGACATTTATGTCGGTTTTATTCGTAACTGTCAAGACGAGGAAAGAGTCGGATGGCTCTCAGTCAGTGAACAGCTAAAGTGGTACATTTAGACAGAGGAATATCACTCAGCGCCCAGAAACTACCAAACCAGCCCGGCGTGCAAGCACAGGCCTGCAATGCCAGCCCTCAGGAGGCTGAAGCAGGAGGTGAACTGTGCGTGCGACGGCAGCCCAGGTGCTCCACACCAGCCTGAACTATTAGCAAGACCCTGCCTCTGAAAACACACACACCATTCCGAGCCACGAAACAACACAGAAGCCTAAATACGCAGCGCGGAGTGAGAGAACTCAGTCAGGGAAGGCTGCACACCATATGTCTCTGACAGCAAAGGCTAGTGATTACCGGGGTTTAGAAAGGAGAACAGAGGAATAGGCAGGGCACAAAGGGCTTTCAGGGCAGTGGAAACGTCTGCACGCGCCCTGCACGCAGGCACACATCATCACTCATCTGCCCAAACCCACAGGGCCCACGTCAATCAGGGACGTGGTGCTACTGATGTGTGAGTACAGGCACATCCATCGTAACACACACCACCCTGAGAGACGCTGATGGCAGAGGTGGTTCCAGAGGGGCAGACAGTGGCATTTCAAAACTGTTTTCCATTCAACTCTGCCATGAGTCTCAAGGTGCTCTAAAAAGTAAAGTCTATTTTTAGAAGTTCTAAAATATTTTTTATATACTTGAAATATTTATAGTAGTATCACTAGATTACTTCAATGTATCAATTATGGTTCAACCTGAGCTCGAAGGATTATTAGCAATAGCTTTAACTAATTTTGTTTTGTTTCGTTTTCTGAGACAGGTTCTCGCTGCACAGTTCAGACTAGCCTTGACATATGTAGCTCAGGCTGGCCTCAAGCTTGTAATGATCTTCCTGCCTCAGCTTCTCAAGTGCTGGGATTACTAGGGTGCCCCACCACATTTGGTCTCTAATATTTCTATAGCAATTTAGAATATTACAAGCCCTAATCATGTACATCTAGTTCTCACAGTAATCCTAGAAATCAGATGTTGTGAGCAGACATACACATTTCACAGTCAGAAAAATGGTGGGTGAGGCTGACTGGGAAGGACACACCTGTGATCCCAGAACTCTAGGAGGCTGACACAGGAAGATCACAAACTGAAGGCTAGACTAGACAACCTGGTGAGACCCTGTTACAAAATAAAATAAGAAGAGCTGGAGAGTAGCACAGTGGTAGACACTTTGCCTAGCATTTTTAGGCCCTGGGTTCAATCCTCAGTACTGCCCCTCCCGAAAAAAAAAAAAGAAGGAAAGAAGCCGGTGTGCAGAGGGTGCTCAGACCTGAGCCCCACCCCTCCACTGCACCACACAACTCCGCGTGCTGCTGACTCACAACCACAAGCAACGCTAGCACGCATCTTGCCAGCCACCAGCTTCTGTGAGGTGAAGACAGAGCACGCCTGCAGCCTCACTCTGTGGCTCTCGGATTCCAAGAATTTCAACCAGCAACACACGCTCAGTGCACACAGCACGCTTTCAGCACAGCATAGCACAGCAATGGCCTTCCCTGTGCTTTTCTGGGCGACCACACGCTGACAGCTCTTCGAGGGGGCCAGGAGCTTTGAGGCCGCACCATATGCCAGCAATCCGGAGTTCACTGAGGTCCAGGTCAGCAGAGCCTGGGATTCCTTCAAGCTCCACAGGTCACAACTCCCCTCCAGAAAGACAGCAGGCTCCGTGGGTCCATCTGCAAAGTAACTTTGACGGTGAGTATTTCTATGACCCACTCACATTTAGTAACTTGCACTAGAGGAAGGCAGCACACAGAAGAGATCCGTACAAGTGGCCAATAAGCAAGGGGGAAGAGAAAAAGGCAGACAACTTTTACCCGCCCTCAGCAGTGAACAGGAACGGAACTGTATCCTGGCCAACCAGGGGGTGAGGGAGGCAGACTTGTCATTAGGGCAAGAAGCAAACTCAGCAGTTGTGGGCGACAAGGGAGTCTTGGCAGTAGTAAAGGCAGGCCCAAAATAGACGCATTAACACGGCTAGGTGAGAATTCTGATCAGCATGTATTTTTAGTAATTGCACATTCATACCATGCATGTCCTGTCCAAAATTAACCTGGCCATCAGTCTTTAGAAATGTCAGGAAAGTTCCCCTGCCTCATGGTCACAACAGAAATACTACCATCAAAGCCAGCTCTGCCTCTGACAGCCACAGGATCCCCAGCATGCAGCTCCTCTCCTCCTGAATGTCCTCGGTGCCCCACACCTACCTGACCTGGAGTGGCTGCTGAGGTCTAAGTGTCACATTTTTCTTGGATCTTTCTTTTCTTTTAATAATTAGTGACTCCTTGGTCATGTGCGGCAACACCTGCAATGCCAGCTCTCAGAGACACTAAGGCAAGAGGATCATGAGTTTGATGCCAGTCTGTGAGTCTGAAGTGAGTCTGAGGCCAGCCTGGAGCTGAGTGAGACAACTTGTCTCAAAATAATAAAACAAAATTAAGTGACTTCCCCCCAAAATGGCAAATATTATCAAAGTCCAAATAAATTATCCACAGGACATTTCTCATGATTTGCATCCACCCCAATGAGTAACCTTTGTGCCACCTTCTCTAGGAGACCACTCTACAAGCTGACCACATGACGTTCTTTGAACCCAAACACGACCAGACCCTTTGCCCTGGGGATGGACTGAGAGAGCAGAGCTACATCAGGTTAGCTCAGACGGTGAAAGCGGCTGCCCAAGTCCTCTTGCCCGTGCTTGGCTACCATGCAGCAGCAGCAGTGGCAAATACCGAGCAGTGCATGGTCCATGTCAAGGTCTCTGTTCCGTGCATACTGTTTGCTTGTCTGGTGGAACTGAAGATTGAACCCCAGGCCTCGCACTGAGCTACATCCCCAGCCCTTTATGGGACTAGATCTTACGAAATCACTAAGTTACCCAGACCGGGCTGGACTTGTGATCTTCCTGCCTCAGCCTCCCAGCATGCTGGGATGACAGGAGATAACCACCACAGCCCGCTCTCATGGACACGCTTGTCCTGGACAGCAGCTGCTGATTTCTGATGAACGTTCTGTTCCCAGAGTACCTGGAAGCTGCACAGCAGCAGGGCCCCAGCTTTTGACCAGCAGGCATGTCAAGCACTCCACACAGCACCCAGCAGGGAGCTAGGGCTTTAAACACAGTTGAATAATCTATCGCTGAGACTTCAAAAACTGCTTTTTAAAATTTCTGTAACAGGGACTGGAGATTTAGCTCAGCGGCATAAGCGCCTGCCTTGCAAGCAGGCAGTCCTGAGTTCAATCCCCGGTACCAATAAAAAGGAAAAAGACAAAAAAAAAAAAAATCTGTAACAAAACATACTCTAAATTTTAAAAAAAGTTAAAGTACTTGGTATTTTGGTCTTCATTTTCTTCAAGCTGCTACTGAGAACTCCTCTGACCTAAGGAGTCTTCCATGAGCCCATGAGTTTGGGGTTCTGCCCCCACCACAGAAACCCACACCCTGGGCCACCATTCTTCTCTATGGAGCCTCTCCTCCCTCCTAGCAGCAGCAAGGGCTGAAAGACAAGGCACAGACCCCCTGCAGCCCAGGGACTGCAGCCTCCACAGGGAGGCCCTGCAGCAGAGGTCAGCTGTGTGAGCAGCAGCCCTGCCCTGCCCTCCTGCCCAGCACTGCAGCCAGCTCCAACAGCGGAGGGAACCATCCTGAAGGGCCAGTCTTTCATGCTGCCAGAACTTCAGCTGGACAAGCGGGAAGCAGAAGAGGCCAGAAACCCAATGTGAGAGGCAACTGTGGTTTTCTTTCCCTCTCTCTCTCTTTTTGTGGTTATTTTTCCATGTTAACATTTAGCATAACAGTCTCTATATCTAGACAATGACATCTGAAACACTAGTTCAATAGTCTTAGGACTACAGTACAACTCAGACCCTAAATCAACAGCCAGTGAGAAGATTCAATTTCTCAAAATATGTTCTAAACCAAAAACTGGGTGGTACATATGGCAGAAGATTCATCAACTCAGACATCAATCTAAATTTATAACTGAAAGAAGAGGAAAAATTAACATCATTTGGACCAGAGATATGGTTCAGGGGCATAGAGCCTGCCTAGCAAGCTCGAGGTCGTGAGTTTGATTCCTAGTACAAAAAAAGCATTTAATTTATAATTCACGAAGTAAATTTACAAAAATTTAAACACATTCAAGTGTCTGTTTCAAATGAAAATATTTCATGTTTTTTTGTTTATCTTGTTTTTAGTTTTTCAAATTTTTACAAGTACATGTTTGGAGTATGTAATAATTACATTCACGGTGGAGAAAATACTCCTTGTTAACTATTCAATCTCTCTTGCTAGTTACTTGAAGCTAGTCAGTGAGGAACTTCCCTAGGAAAAATTTCTAATACCAATTATATCAACAAATCTGTGAGTCAAAAAGAAAGTTCCACAACATGGAGCTCAAACTATTAAGTAGCATTTTAACAAATCTGTTATGGAAAGATGAAAGAGCCCAACTATATTTTTAAATCATATTTTAAAACATACAAGATGGTCTCTAACACCAAAGTAGACAAACTTTTAAAATTCCACTTCAAGGCAAGGTGGGCTAGTGCACTCAGGAGACAGAGACAGGAGGATCACCATGAATTTGAAGCCAGCCTGTGCTTACGCAGTGTGTTCAATGTCAGCCTGCCTCAAAAAAACCAAACTAAAATAAATAAATAAATTCTACTCCCAACATTTGGAGCCACTATTTCTCATAAATGTTAACTGCTAAAATTCTAAGAATAAGACTACTTGACAGCTGAATATAAGCACCGAAGGATCTTCATGTATTTTTGAGAAACTTTTTTTTTCCAAATTCAATGAAAAGATTTAACAGATATTTCTAATATTGTAAAGAGTTTTCTGTTGGGAACCACAATTCACTGTAACCGGTTTTGCGTATTTCCCTGTGGGATGACAGGAAGGATTGTGATTACTCCATGGACTGGCTTCCTATTGACTCTTCTGAGCACGGCATCATCTACACCTTCTCGGGAAGGCATCTCGGGATTATACTCCCATCAAGAGACTTCTAAGCCTAAGATTATGGAGTCCTCTGGAGTCAGTCTTCTGATGAACTGTAATCCCTTGCCAGCCCTACCTATCACCGTACACACTTAATAAATGGGGCTGCTCTGGGAGTGGAGGAGTCCATTCCAGAGACACTGACTTCCCAGCCATTGCTGCAATGCTATACTTATCTCGGTTTTTTATTTTTCTCGCCGCATTCTTAAGACAGTCACAAGTCTTGGCCAAAGATGGCATTTCTCATCTTTTTTTTTTTTTTTTGTACTAGGAATCAAACTCAGGACCTCATACTTGCCAAGCAGCTGTTGTGCCCCAGAGCGATATCCCTGGTCCCTGTAGATTTTTCAAAACTACTCTACCATTTATTGGTTCCAAAATTAAGCCTAATGCTAGGCATGGTGCTGCACACCTGTAGTCTCAATACTGCAGGAGGCTGAGGCAGTAAGACAGCTAGTTTAGGACCAGCCTGGGTAACTTGAAATAAATTTTATTCTCAAAATAAAAATGTAAAAAGGGCTGTGTATGCAGCTCAGTGGCAGCGTACTTACCTAGCATGTGCAAAGCCCTGGGTTCAATCCTCACTACCACAAAACAAATGTTTTGAACAACACATGACGATCTTGAAAACCTGTTCACTGTGCACCTGCAGGCAAGGCTGCATTTCCATTTCAGATAGACAGACGCCTATCTCTGAAGAGGACTTAAAGCCTACACAGCATTTAACTGTTGACTGCCGCTAGTGTCACACATCTGCCCTTGTATCTAATGTCTGTCTTCTTTTGCCCTGTCTGGTGACTCAGTGAGGCTGAGCAAGCTGGTTCCATGCACTAAGAAGCGAAGTACTCTCCTCTCTGCATGCTGGTCTCCATGGTGGGGTGGAAGGCTTTCAGTTGTTAACCTAACTGCCAATGAACACTAGCTCAGGTGTCCCTGACCAAGCACTTAAACAGTCAGGGATTCTGCAGCAGCAGGTCTGGGCTTTGGGGAGGCTGCTGTCACAGTGCTCCACCAAAGCACCTTCTCTCTGCTCCAGAACCCAGGGTCAGTCACTCTGCACAGTCTGCCTGCCCGTCTTCTGCAATGTACATGTACATGGGCATCTTTATCTGTCTGCTTTGAGACTGAGTCGCAGCCTCCAGGGCGCTGGGACTATACATGTGCACACTATGCCTGGCTGTACGTGGTATTCCTTACCAGTCCTCTCCTCCTTTAGCACAACCGCTCATCGGGCAGAACTCAGTTACAGCCCCCAGTCCTTCTGCGCTCCCATCTGCTGGTTCTATCACTGTGCTGGCAAACCTGAGTTAAAACTCTGTCTCTTCCCAGATCACTGTCAGCGCACAAGTTCTGCTCAACAGCTGTGACCCTCCCATACACAACCAGCGCAACCCATCAGCAGCCTCCTACACAGCATTCCAGGACACAGAACACACAGATCACACATACTGAAGTGTACGAAAGCTCAACCTATAGCGAGAGATGTGCAACAGACGCTCCACTGCACACACAGGGCTCAGCGGCCTCAGCAGGGTGGCAGCTCACCGGACATGGTCACTCTCACCCACGAAGAAGTGACCCAAAGATGTGCCTGTAAACCCTGAAGCTAACCACACAGCACCACTCCCAGGAAGAGAGAAAGGGTTCGTCACCTGTGTACTGCGTTTTTCAGACTTACACACAAGGTGACACCAGTTTGTACCTTTTCTAAGTGTGTTTCCCTACAATCTGAGCCTGCCTTTCTTCATGTCTGTGTACACGTGAACAGTATTTTTTTTTTTTTGTCTGTCTGTCTGTCTTACATGCGGGATTGAAACCAGGCCTTCACAGGTTAGCTCTCGCTACCAGCTCTCTTTAAAACTGTCTTTGAGATAAGGTCTCGCTAAATGGTCCCACCCGGGCTGGACTGGCACCCTCCTGCCTCAGCTGCCCAGACTGCTGGGCTCACAGGAGGGAGCCACCACACCTGGGCATTTTCATGTTCTGGTACAAACAAAGCCATGTCACTGGTTTGGTTTTTCTTTTCTTACTGTTTGTTTTTTTTTCTTATTTGTTCTTGTGAGTGCAACAGTTTCTAGTTTTTTTGTTATTATCCTGTTCTGTCATTTTTTCCTTTTCTTTCCTCCTGCCTGCTTCACCAATTTCCCAAACTTTGCATAATCTTCCTAGTGCTCAGTCTTGCTTCTAATAGCTTTCTCCTCTGTTTTACTACTTTCCCCCAGTCCCTTTTAAGTTTTTTCCCCTGACGGTAAAATCACTACATCAAGGTCATATTTTTTTTTGAGGTTTTATTTATTGTACATGATTTTCTGGTTTCTTTTAGATTTTGTCATGTAACCAGAAATATAGTTCACACAGTTAAAGGTAGCAAACTAACAATACAGTTAGTCATTTTCTGGGCTGTTTGATGCTACAGTGATTGCTCACTGTACTACTTTTGCCAACTGTGACATAACTGTTCCAATCAGCTGTTCTTCCTCCTGAGCTAAGACTGAGATTATCTAAGTATCATAAACAATACTATAGGCCAGTGCCAAAAACCAGGGGCCGTGCCGAATAGGCAGCAACTTCTCATCCCCAATAACCCGAAGAGATAGGATCCTGCAACAGACTCAAGCCTAAAAGCCAGCTGCAACTGGAAGACACCTCTGAGAAGTAGTCATTTCTTAAGAGTTCTAAACACCAGCAATGAAGCTACCTGCTACAAGCAATTTACAAGCATCAACCCAGGAATAATTTAATTCTTTTTAATTTAAAAAAGCAAAAGGAAAAAAGAAAAAAAATGAGAAGACACTTAACCAAGATGCAACTCCACACTGCCAGCTCACCAAAGGCAAACCCTCAGGGAAATGAGGTGGAACCATCTGAGAGCCACCTACCTGGACGCTAACCTGGTTAACAGTGGAAGTAAAGAGGCAGACAAATGAAGCTCTCGAGAAATATCAAATCAGAGACTGAGGAAGTGATTCAGTGGGAGAGATCTTGCCTTGCATTAACAAGACCCTGGGTTCAATCCCCAGCACCACAATAAATCAGTAAACAAATAAATAAATTTTTAAAAATTAGAAATAATCTCTCATAACTACAGAGCGGGTGAACATAATGAAAAAACATGGTTAGTTACTCTTCAGCCAATACAGATAAAACAAATAAGGAAAGAGATGGAATCCATGAAAGTATACACTGCAGAATGAGCCAATGTGAGCGCGGAATAGCAGATACAGAAGACAGGATTGCAGCTGGTGACGATGAAAAAAAGATTTCTTAAAATTAGCAGGGGATCATGAAAAATCAGTCTAACAGCTGCCACATGATACAAAGAATAACGTAAAATCGACTGTAGTCCATGAAAAAGCAGAAGAGTACAAACAACATAAACCTATTCACAAAAGACATGGCAGGCGAGGTCATGAATTCGAACTCCAGTACCAAAAAAAAGGCCATGGTAGAAAACTTCCCAAGTAAAGAAAAAGAATTTGACATGCAGATAAGTAAGCATATAGAATTCAAATTAGCCATCATCAAAAAAGAAAAAACTATACCGAAGAATATAATAGTCAAGGTTCTAGAAATTCAGCACAAGAACAAAATATTAAAAGCGGTTAGATTCTGGGTGTGGTGGCGCATGCCTGTAATCCCAGCATTTGGGAGAGTGAGGCAGGAGGTCTGCTGACAGTTTGAGGCCAGCCTAGACTACAAGTGCCTGTCTGGCAAGTGCGAGGCCATGAGTTCATTCCCAGTATCAAAAAAACAAAAGCGAAACAAACAAACAACAACAAAAAAAAAAACTGGGGCTGGGGATTTAGCTCAGCGGCATAAGTACCTGCCTTGCTAGCAGGCAGGTCATGAGTTCGATCCCCGGTACCGATAAAAATGAAAAAAAGACAAAAAAAAAAAAAAAAAACTAAGGAAAGTTCAAGGCCAGCCTGAACTATGTATGTAGCAAGACTCTGTCTCAAAAAATAAACAAATCTAAATAAATAAATAAAAAGGCTGTTAGAGAAAAGAAACAAATCACAAAGGAGGGGGCTGGGGATTTCGCTCAGTGGCATAAGTGCCTGCCTGGCAAGCGTGAGATCGTGAGTTCGATCCCTGGTACGGCAAAAAAAAAATCACAAAGAAAACCGCATCAGAATTACCACAGATTTATTTTGATTAATGATACTGCTCTATTCAATATTCTATTTTGATAAGTTCTATAATCTTCTGTATGTCATTTTATTTTGCTATACCTGATTGAAAGAACAACTATTGTGATGATAATGAGATACACTGTGGTACCTATTACTGTTATCCCGGTAACCTGCTGTGAAGTTCTGTACCAATTTCACTACACTGTCTAAATTCACTTTGTTCCATCATCTTCTGTTGTATTTTACTACGTTCAAAATAATAAAAAATTAAAAATAATAATAATAATAAATTTTTAAAAAAAGAATCACTGCGGACTTCTCAACACAAATCCTCAGGTCAAGGAAAGCTTGGAGTAAAGTATCTCAAACTCTAAAAGAAAATCTCCAAACCAGATTGATGTACCCCACAAAACTATTTTTAAAAACTGATGGGGAAATAAGATCCACAACAAAAAACACTTGAAGAAACTTAGGACCACCAAAGTAGCACTCAGAAATGCTATGAAGGACATTCTACAAAGAGATAATGAGGACCACTCTATGAACCCCAGAAGAATGAATCCACAGGAGAGCCAACCAATTAAATGGGAGGGGGAACAACAGGAAAATAACATGACAAGGGTAAGTCAACACACATCAGTTGCAACCACCAACTAAAAGGTCTCAATTCACCAATCAAAAGAAACAGACTGGCAGAATGGATCAAGAAGCAAGATCCAGTGGTGGTGCATGCTTATAATCCTAGCACTCTGGAGGCCGAGGCAGGAAGATCATTGTGAGTTCAAAGTCAGCCTAGGTTCATAGTGATTTCAAGGCCAGTCTGAACTACATAGCAACATCCTGTCTCAAAAAACTTTTAAAAATTAAAGAAAATCGGGCCAGGGATATAGCTCAGCAGCACAGCACCTGCCTGGCAAGCATAAGGCCGTTAGTTCAATTCTCAGTGTAAAAAAAAAAAAAAATTAAAATTAAAAAATTAAAGAAAATAAAGCAAGATTCAACCACATGCTGCATACAAGAAACACATTTAATCTAAAAAAAGAAATTCAGACTAAAAGTCAAAGGATGGAAAACACTGTATGCAACAGAAACCTGGAAAAAAAGCAGGGGTTGCTACTTTATTTGCAAATGAAGTGGATTTCAAGCCAAGACTGATTAAGAGAGACAAAGATGGTCACTACATCCTTGTAAATGTAACAATCAAGAGGAAGAGATAACAATCATGAATATATATGCACCAAATAACCAGTGCACCCAACTCTATAAAGCAAGTATTAACAGGTATGAAAAATCAAATAAGCACTAATATTATAATGGGGGATTTCAATTCCCCACTGCCACAAATAGATGAAGTAGAAAAGTCAATGAAGAAATATGAAAACTGAACCAACTTTTGAACAAATGGGCATAGCAGATGTTACAGGGTGTTCCACACCACATCAGAATATGCATTCTTCTCAGTTGCACATGGGACATTCTGTAAAACAGACCGCATGCTAGAATGTGCTTAAGTAAATGCAAAGGAACCGAAATTATCCCATGCACATTATCAGATCATAGTGCAACAAAATTGGAAATCAATGGCAACAGAAACCACAAATACATGGAAATTAAACAACGCACTCTTCAACAACCGTTAAGTCATAGATAAAACTATTAAGAAGAAATCAGACGGTCTCCACACCTAAACAACGCCAGTACAACATACTGGAAATATGGGACACAGTGAAAACAGACCTATGAGGGACATTTATAGCACTGAATTACCACACCAGAAAAACAGAGCACGCTCAAATAAACAACTTCATGCTGAACTGCAAGCTTCTACAAAATGAAGAGCAAGCCAAGCCCAAAGCCCATCTGAGGGAGAAAACTGTCAAGATCAGAGCAGAAATTCACGCAATAGAGACTAAGACTTAAGCAATACTAAGAATCGATGAATGGAAGAGCTGGCTTTTGAAAATTTGAATAAAACTGACAAACCATGAGCCAACCTTTTCAATAAAATGAAAGAAAAGAATCAAATGCATATAATTAGGAATGAAAAGGGTGAAATCACAAAAGAGTTGCAGAAATTCAGATCATCAATACCTACTTTGAGAACCTATATTCTAATAAGATGGAAAACACAGAAGAAATGGACAGATTCTTAGATACATATGAGTTACCAAACCTGCTATCACTCAATGAAAACTAAAAATTATTTTAGTAATTGAAAATCTACTAACAAAGAAAAGTCCAGGTCTACACAGATTATGTGCTGGATTCTACAGGAAATTTAGAGAAAAACCTAATGTCACTACTTCTCAAACTCTTCAATGAAATTGAAAGGGAAGCAATCCTCCCAAATTCACTGCTTAAAGCAAGCATTACCCTGATACCAAAGTCAGTAAAAGAGCCAACAAAAAAAGAACACTACAGAATAATCTCCCTAATGAACACAGACATCTTCAATAAGATATTGGCAAACAAATGCAACAAAGGACGCAACATCAAGAAGTTTTGGGGGACTTTTTGGTTTTTGGGGGTTTTGTTTTGTCTTGTCTGAGACAAAGTATCACTGTGCAGTTCAGGCTGGCCTTGAGCTTACTTTGTAACCCAGGCTGGTCTCAAACTCACAATGATCCTTCTGCCTCAGCCTCCCAAGTGCTGAGATCACAGGCATGTGCCACCATGCCTGGCTCGTCAAGAAGATTTTGCGGAGGCTGGGGATTTAGCTCAGCAGCATAAGTGCCTGCCTTGCAAGCAGGCAGTTGTGAGTTCGATCCCTGGTACCAATTTAAAAAAAAAAAAAAAAAAAAAAAAGATTTTGCATCATCACCAAGTGGGAGTCATCCCACAGATGTAGGGATGATTCAACATATGCAAATCAATAAATGTAATATACCTAATTAACAGAGCCAAGGACAAAAATCACATAATCTCAACAGTTACAGAAAAAGCATTTGACAAAATCCAACGCCCATTCATGATAAAAACCCTATAGTAAATTGGATTAAATGGTCTTTATTTATCTCAATGTGATAAATGCCACCCATGACTAACCAACAGCCAACAACATACTAAATGGACAAAAACTAAAAGATTCAGTCTACATCAAGAACAAGACTAGATGTTCACTACCAAGAGAAGAAACAGAGATAGAAAAGGAAAGGAAGAAGTTAAATTTCATTATTTGCGTGTGACATGATACTCTACATAGAAGATCTCAAAAAATCCACCAAAATACTTCTAGATTTAATAATCAAGTCTAGTAGCATAGCTGTATACAAAGTCAACACTTGAAAATCAACAGCATTCCTATACAAAAATAACAAACTCACTGAGAGTGCTAATTAGGAAAATAACACCTTTCACAATAGCATTCAAAAAAGTGAAGTACCTAGGAATTGATCTAACAAAGCAATAAACGGTCTCTACAGGAGTCTCAAAAAGGAGATGAAAGAGACTATCAGAAAATGGAAAGATATCCCTTGTTCTTGGGTAGGAAGAACCAAAATAATAAAAATGGACATACTTCCAAAATTGTTATTCAGAGTTAGTGCAATCCCAATTAAAATATCAACAGCATACCCCACAGAATTAGAGAAAACAAGACAAAATTATTCGAAGCCAAAACTAGAATAACACAAGCACCTGGTACCAAAGGCAAGGAAGGGGATACCACAATCCCTGACTTGGAAATTATACTACAAAGCTACTGTGATAAAAACAGAATGGCTTAAAAGACAAACAAACAAAGCATGCCACTAGCAAAAAAATAAAAATTAAAGAACTGAGGGTCAGTGGCATAGATCACAAAATACAGAAACAACTCCAAACAATTCAGCCAGTTTAGCTTTAACAAAATGCCAAACACTCACTAGAGGAAACATAGCCTCTAATAAATGGTGCTGGAAAAACTAGCTTTCCACATGCCGAAGACTGAAACTAGATCCGTATCTTTCATCATGCAGTAAACTAAAGTTGAAATAAATCAAAGATCTACATATTAATAGAGGAACACTAAGTCTGCTAGAAGATAGAATAGGTGAATCTCTTGAAGACACAGCTATAGACAGACTATGAACAAAACCCTGATTACACAGGAAACATCACAAAGAATCAACAACTGGGATCTCATCTTACTAAAAAGCTTTCGTACAACAAAAGAAACCACCAGCAGAGTGTAGAGCGAACCCACTGTGTGGGAAATAATTCTTTGCCAGCTGTTCCTCAAAGGACTAATATCTGGAATATATATAGAAAGAACTTTAAAAAAAAAATCAGGCCCCAAATTTAAAGACCCAATGCAAAAATAGTCATCTGAAATCAACAGACCCTTGTGAGATGAAGAAGTAAAACCAGCAAAGAAATATATGAAAAAATGTTCAACACCACTGGTCACTTGAGAGATGCAAATTAAAACGACTCCAAGATTCCAGATCACTCCAAGAGAAAAGCTATTATCTTTCCTTTTTGGTCTGTTTGAGAGAGGGTTTTGCTACACAGTTCAAACTGGCTTCAAACTCACTTTGTAGCCCAGGCTGACCTTGAACACTGATCCTCCTGCCTCAGCCTCTCCAGTGCTGAAACTACAGGCAGGTGCTAGGATTACAATCACGCACCACCACACCCAGCCTCGAATGGCGATTATCAAGAAATCAACCAAAAACAAATGCCAGAGGGACTGTGTGGGAAATGGAACCCTTCTCCACTGGTGGTGGGAGTGCAGACGGTACAACCACTGTGGAAATCAGTGTGGAGATTCCTCAAAAAACTAGGATGGGAAGGCCAGGGATTTAGCTCAGTGGCTTAAGTGCCTGCCTGGCAAGCACAAGGTCATGAGTTTGATCCCCAGTACCAAAAAAAAAAAAACTAGGATTGGAGGTTCCATTAGACTCAGCTATTCCCCTTCTGATTATCTTCCCAAAAGAATTAAAAGCATCATTTTAAAAAGAAAAAAGCATTATACCACAATTTACGCATACCCATGTTTATAGTGGCACAGTCTGCAATAACTAACCCTTGGAAACAGCCCAAATGCCCATCAACCAATGAATGGGTAAAAGACAGGTGTTTGTTTTTTAAAAATAAAATGGGAGTACTACTCTGCCATAAAGAAAAGAAGCTTGTGAGCTGAGCCTGGCGGTATATGCCTGTAAACCCAGCCTCAGGAGGCTGAGCCAGGAGGACTGCCCTGAGTTTGAGGCCAGCTACAAAGTGCATTCAACTGAACTGCACTGTGAGACCTCATCTCCTAAAACCAAAAAACGAACAAAAGCTTGAGACATTTGTGGCTAAATGGAAGCACCTTGAGACCATACTCTTAAGTGAATTAAATCGGACACACATGTTCAAATGCTGCGCTGTTTCTCTGATGAGAGAAACTGAAAGTGTGGAGGACCAAAGTGTATAATAGATATTGGGAAACAGGAAGAAAATGTTCAAATAAGAAGGGGAACAGAGGCGAGGGATGGGAAAAGGCAGGCACAGGGAAAAAAAGAATAGAAAGAAAGAAATGGAAACAAAAGTCCTGGAAGAAAGGAGGGGGAAAGGGTGAATGGAGGGGAGAGAAATGGGGGAAAAAAAGCACGACCTATCATGGACAGGTACAAATTCCCTATGACAAACGTGACTTTGTATACCTAAAATGTACCAATAAAAACCAAGCAAAAAAAATAATCAAGTGTCCCTATAACACACCAAGGATCAAAAGCAAAGAAAGAGAACTGCAGAAGTAAGAATATCGTATAAACCAGGGTGGCGGCACACACCTGTAATCCAGCACTCAGGAGGCTGAGGCAGGAAGGTCACTCTGAGTTCAAGGCCAGCCTGGGCTACAAAGTGAATTCAAGGCCAGCCTGAATTGTATATAGCAAGACCCTGTCTCAAAAAAAAGACAAAAAAAAGTTGTAAGTTTTTGGGTCTGGCTTTGTTCTGCTTCTCTTAACACTCCACTTTGCGAATACATTTCATTGAGATGATGAATGTGGATTTCACACAAAATAGCAAATATGCAGCAGTGCGTTTTCAAATGCACAGCAAGGTCACTCTGCACAGGCGGCCCTTCTCTAGGGCTTCTCCAGACGGCAAGATGAAACACAGGGTCACCGCGTCCGCCTTGTTCCCTCACTGGAAACAGCCAGCCCTGGACATAGGGCCCTGCAGCTCACACCAGAGCTCTGGGTACCTTTACAGGTCTGATGGCGCAAGCATCCAAGACAGGAGGCCTGAGGTCACCCCTGCTTCTACCCTTCTGCCTTGAGGTCAGCAGGTCTTTCTAACACCTTGACTACTGTGTGCGTAGTGTAACTGTACAGTGTAACAAGACCTTCAGAATAAAGATAACTTACAGTAACACTTGGCTGTGAAATTTAAAAATAGAACACACAGAGTATGTATCACTCCTGATCAGGCAGAGTCCTAAAAATCTTCCTGATATAAAAGGTGAGATGTAAGAAGTCTAGTAAGAAAAGTAAACAGACCTCATTAGTGAGACTCTGGAACCAGAATATAAGGAAAAAATGAAAACAAAGCTTTTGTAATTAAGGAGGGGAAGAGAGGTTGAAGGGAACAGAAGGGAATGGAGAAAAAAGAAGATACATCATATTAGTTACAAATTCCCTGTGATGAATGTTATCACCGTGTATATCTAAAATGTACCAATAAACCAGGCGCGAGACCCTGTCTCAAAAAACCAGAAGGCAATCAATCAATCAATTGCTTTAGGGAGGCCAGATGTGAAACTCAACACAGCTGAGCTTGGATGACAGTGTGACACAAGGTGTGCCACGTCCTTCCCCTGCCCTGCCACTGCTGTGACACCGATGGTGCCAACGACCTTCATTTCCCGGTCTCTCTCCGTTTCTATTTTGCTGGGACCACAGAAGTGATCCACAGGGAACACCCCACACCCACATCTGCCCGTGTCCACTCCTGGGCCCCCGCCGGTCTCCTGGAGCTGCAAGGGCACGGGCCGAGCTCCAGAGGTCTGAGCCTCTGCCTGCACACTGCCCGTCTCTGCTTCAGTCTCCCCAAAAACCACCTCAAACAGAAATATACCCCATCAAGGCCACCAGGGCCCTGCGGGTCGTCACGCTGCCAGGCCGGCCGAGCACAGCACTCACCACAGCGCCAGGCACACGGTGTTGTGGTGGTCCTTCGGTGCCTTCGGGAGCCCCGCTCTCCTGGCACTCTTGGTCCCCCTCCTGCAGTCTCATCTCCCTGGCCTCTACCTGTGAAACTGCAGGGCTTGGTCTTCGGACCACCTTCTCCTCCACACTTTCCTCTCCCTGCGTGGGCTTCACCCAAAGTGAGGTCTAAAACATTTCCAAATTTGTATCTCGGTCCAGACCTTTCCCCCAGAGCCAACCTGGACACCCGGCTGACCCTTGCATCACCACCCTGTTCCTTCACAACTGTCTTCATCTTAGGAACCAGCAGCTCCCCGCTTCCAGCTGGGATGGCCTGAAGAGCAGTGCTGGCTTTGACCTCCCTCACACCCCACCGACACTGCTGACAGAGCCCACCCTGGCACACTGCTCAGGGTGACCCCTCACACAGCCGGGGCCAAGCTCCAGGGCCAACGCTTCTCGGTGGCCTCCTGCTCCTCGTGTCCCCCACCTCTCCAGCAGTCAATCCTCAGAGCAGACGCCAAGCTGAGAGACCCTCCCCTCTGCCCAAAGCCCTGCCCCGCTCCCCGCTCCCTGACTCACCCAGCCACAAGCTCTGCAGGCTTAAAACTCAAACCCTTAGAGAACTGGGCCAAACAAGGCTTGGAGTTCAAGCCTTCGCCCCAGGGACTGGCCTAGGACACGGTCCTCCCGCGACCCAGCTGCAAGCAGACTCCCTCAGAGCAGCAGCTCTCAGGGACGTGCAGAGGGCCGCAGGCTTCGGGGACCCTCTTTTCTGCTCTCATTCTCTCTCAGGGAGTGTTTCAGGCAGTTACCCCATGACAGGCCACAGCGCCACTGTTCTCAATGCTAATGGAATGTGTGCTGGCATATGCTGGTGTTTTCCAGAGTCTCCTAAGAACACAGGAGCAGATAATAAAATTCAGGCAAGATACCATGTATATGTTTTCTACTCTGAGTAACTACTGCAAAACAGTACTCAGTGCATTAATTGTTGTAACTCTCCTACTAACCTGTTTCAAAACTATTATTTTTTTTGTCTTAAAAAAAAAGTCAGGGATTTAGCTCAACAACATTAGCGCCTGCCTGGCAAGCGCAAGGTTATGAGTTCCATTCCCAGTAACAAAAAAAAAAAAGAAGGTATGAGATGAGTACATATTTCTCAGATGAAGAGAAATGCAAATTAAAACAATGCTGAGATTCCATCTCACTCCAGGAAGAATGGCTATTACCAAGAAATCAACCTAGAACAAATGCTAGCAGTGCTCGCGGGGGACCATTCTCCACAGTTGGTGGGAGTGCAGACTGGTGCAACCACTGTGAAAATCAGTGTGGAGAGTCCTCAAAAAACTAGTTAGAGGTCCCATCCAACTCAGATATTCCTCTTCTGTGTATCTTCCCAAAAGAATTAAAAACACACCACAGTGACATATGCGCACTCATGTTTGTAGCAACACAATTTGTAATAGCCAGATCTTGGAAACAAACCAAAAAGCCCATCAAAGAATGGATAAGCTACAAAGCTACTCAGCTACTGAGCTACAAAGGATAAACTTGAGGCTTTTATAGGTAAATGGATACAACTTGAAACCATATTCATATGTGAAATAAATCAAATTTGCATGTGTAAACATTGTATTGTCTCCCTAGTGTAAGCAACTGAAATAGTAAATAAGGTTCAAAATCTGCAACACATATTGTGAAAGGGAAAGAAACTCTTCAAAAGGAAAGAACAACTGGAATGGAGGAAAGGAGAAAAGAAGGAAAAAGAAAAAAGAAATATATATATATACACACACACACACATATACACACACAAGATAGCTAAGATAGTTATATTACTAATTTCTTGGGGCTGGGGACTTAGCTCTGCTGCATAAGCACCTGCCTTATAAGCACGTGGTCTGAGTTTGATCCCTGGTATCAACAACAAAAAAAAAAACCTAGACTAATTTCTTTTAGTTCATTAAAGAATACGGTTTGTGCTTATATTGTCTGAACAATTTTGCACGCCTGTATCTTATAATCTGAGCAACTACTTTGAAGACAATACACAATATACTAACCATTATTAATTTCCTATTATACTGTTACAAAATTCTGTGTCTTTTTTATTGGTTTTTTTTTTTTTTCTTTTTAAAGAAAGGGCTGGGGATTTAGCTCTGTGGCATAAGGTCATGAGTTTAATATCCAGTACCAAAAAAAAAAAAAAAAAAGACAAAATAAATGTTTTCCCCCTCACATATTACTTATGTCAACATGTAATGATCTTACTGTTGCTGTTTTTGGAGTGCCTCCAGGGACAGATCTCAGGCAAGTTTTTTTTTTTTTTTTTTTTTTTTTTTTGGTACCGGGGATTGAACTCATGGCCTTGAGCTTGCCAGGCAGGCAGTTATGCTGCTGAACTACATTCCCAGCCCCTTGCTGCTGTTTTTGAAAGAACTATTATTCCCTAAATTTTATAAGTTTTAATTTTAATGATAAATATCAGTACACATAATGCATAAATAAAGGTGTTTAGGGGCTAATTTTTTAAGTGTATGCAAAAGTGGCAGGGCACACAACCTGCAATCCCAGTATCCAAGTGACTAAGGCAGGAGGTTGGCAAGTTCAAGTCCCACCTGGGCAACTTAACAAGACCCAGTCTCAAAATAAAAAGGGCTGGGGATATGGCTCAATGCAAAGCTCCGGGGTCCAACCCCAAGTACTAAGAAAGTTTAAAAAAAAGAAAAAGTGTACAAATAGTAGCTTAGATAAACACAGGAGCATCACTAATCCCGAAAGTTCTTACGCACAGAAATGCTAGTAAGGGTGGCAAAGGAAAGGCTTAGCACAGAAAGGGCGTCTGGCTGTACCAGGGGAACGCTTTCAAATGTAGATGCGGACTGCAGAGGCAAAACGAAACAGGCGCTCAGTCTCCTCGCAGGACAGGAAGTCTGAGGGGACTGGTCACGGAGCTGGCTTGGCTCCTGGGGCTGTTCTGATACCCAGTGACACCACCGCAGCCCCCAGGCCCTTTTCTCTTACCAGCACCGAGGACTGAACTCGGGACCCTGATGTGCGAGCAGGCACCCTACGGCTGAGCACATTTAACAGCACTTTGACACAGGGTCTCCCCAAGTTGCGCAGGCTGGCCTCAGACTTGCAGCCCTCCTGCCTCTGATTCCTGAGTAGCAGGAAGGACAGGCATGCACCACTGCATCTGGCTTCCAGGCTGTACTTCTGTACTCTCCTGTCCCTTCTGACGATGTCATCACATGACCTCAAAGCAGCTGCGACCATTCCAGAGAACACTTCAACATCCAAGACAGAAGAGGTAAGAACAATGCCAGACTCACAAACTTCCATATGCGACGGTCACAAAGTTACCCCTCCCTGCAAACGTAACCGGCGAGCACTCCAAGGAAGGGGTCAGACAAACAACAGTGTCTGTCACAAACCCGTTCAGTCACAATGTAAGAAAGGGCCTAACGTCCTTCCCTGGACAGACTTGACAAGCTGAACAATGGCGTTAATTTTAAACCGAGTTAGGGGCTAGGGATTTAGCTCAGCGGCATAAGCGCCTGCCTTGCAAGCAGGCAGTTGTGAGTTTGATCCCTGTTACCGAAAAAGAACAACAACAAAAAAATTTTAGACTGAGTTGACCATCAAGTCAGCGATGGCCAGCATACTGGTACATTCTTCCATGTGTTCTTCAGATAAGCCAAAAACACAACTTTTGTTATGCTTGTTTTGCTGACGACAACCACCAACAAAGAAATGATGCCTTAATGACATCTATTACTACTCTGTTGTGTCTTCAAAGAGTAGTTCTATGGCCACTGCGAGTCTCTGAAGAGAGTTAAGTCTGGGGCCCAACAGAGATGCAACGCAGAAAGCATAATCGCTACTAGATGGCATGACTGACTTCTTACTGCAAAGAAGGCTCTGCCAGGTCCTTTCCAGATTCATCAGAGACGGCTCTAAACTCAACAGTCCTCTGGACACAATAATGTCCGCTCATCTTCACCCTACTAGTCACTCTCTCTGTGAGCCACACAGTAAATAAAGAATCATCCCTTCTTCTTATTAACGAGCAATGGAGGAAGCCAGTGCAGACAGAGAATTCTTTAAAATGCCTGTAACCCCAGCACCCGGGAAACTGAGGCGCTGCACCCTGTGAATGCAGGGCCAGCCTGGGCTACAAAGTGAGTTTGAGTTCAAGCCTCCTGAAACTCATGGCAAAACTTTTTCTCAAAAAGATCATTAAAAAAAAGACCTCTGACCAGCCATTTTAAAAATGTGGAATGCGTTATAAATTTGTGTCATCTTTGCGCAGGGGCCAAGCTAATCTTCTCTGTATGGCTCCAGTTTTAGTACATGGACTGCCAAAGCTAGCACTGACCAGCCATTTTAAAGAATTGCTATTCTGTACCTGCCACCAGAGAGAGAGAGAGAGAGAGAGAGAGAGAGAGAGAGAGAGAGAAACTGCGCATGAATTCAGGCTAGGAAAAAGGTTCACTGTATATATCAAAACAGACCACAAACTGAATATAAGTCAATCCCAATGTTGCAAAACTAAACGCCACCCCAGCTGTCACAGTTAACTGCGGTGTCAACTTTAAACAGCCAGCTGGTGGGTTTAGCACAGCTCTGGGTGTGGCTGATGGACCTGCAGAAGAGGGAGGCCCCACCTGGGCCAGGGTGGCACCACCCAACAGGCTTCCAGCCTGGATGGGGTAGAAAGGGAGGGAAGGAGGGAAGGCTCCCTGTTCCTTCAGCGGGCGCCATCTTCATCACCACGCTTGGTGTCTCCAGCCTTCCTGCTCAGACTCTCCGGCCTTGCAGCAGGCTTCCGGGCCTTGCAGCAGACTTCCAGGCCTCCTGGTGTGGACTCAGCACGGGACCCTGCAGGGAGCTCCACGCCTTCGCCTTCTGCTTCCCCCAGCTCTGCAGGCTGCAGCTGGCCTTTTTGCATTCTTCCACACCCGACTCTACAAGCCTAACTTGCACATACATAAATGTACACATATGTATCCTTTCTCTAGTGTCTCCATGCTTTGGGCGAAATACCTAGGGCTGAGCGGTGCTCACCCCCTCCAGCTGCAGCCTGCTGTGCAGACCTCACCGCAGAGCTCGGGCAGGACCCATTCCAGACTCTGCTATCTTCACCCCAAGCAGTTCTGCAGAGATTGCAAACTGATATGGCCAGAGCGAAGCACCTTTATAGTCAAAGAAAGATGACTAAAATGGTCTTCGAAAGTAATCGCTGGCATCAAAAATTTGCCAAAAATATCCACGCCTAACAAACTGTGCTGCTTCTCGCAGTACTGCACGGTGCCAGGATCGTGATTGGCAGCAGTCAACAGGGACAACACAGCAATGGATGCTGGTGGCAGTGGCAGAGATTACATGTTTATAACTGCAAGCTATGACTTTTTTTTTGTCTTTTTCTTTTTTTATTGGTACCAGGGATCAAACTCACGACCACACACTGGCAAGGCAGGTGCTTATGCCGCTGAGCTAAACCTCCAGGCCCTACATATTTATAACTGCATGCCAGCTTCCATCCCAAAGGTTTTTTAGATTCTGGTGCTATGAGCAGTCCTGCAAATCTGTTTCTATTCCATCTTCCCATTCCACTTTCGCAGACTTGTTGGAGGCAGCGCATGTCCTGCTTGAGAACCTTACAGTGCAAAGGACCGGAGCAGACACATCTGAATACCCTCTGGGGTTTTCAGATCCTCATCCCTGAAGGGACTGACATCACCCAAGCTTAAAAATTTACAGATGCCATGCTGTCAGGCCTCACCTCCTCCCAGTGCAAACTCACACAGCTCCACCCAACCTCTCCCCTCTCTTCCAGTGTCCCTATCTTTGGATCTCACACCACTGAAGTCTGTCTCTGTACGAGGCTGTTCTGATCAGGACTTTGTTTCCTTTTGAGATGTCAGCAATCAAATCCAGGGCCTCGCGCATGCCAGGCAGGTCCTCCCCGCTCAGCCCCAGCATCTGCTTTTCATGCCTGCACAGTCTGAAGGGCAGGGCAGCAAGCTTGCACTCGCCCTGTGCCCCCAGTTCCTGGGTCTCCATCTGGCACCTGTCAGTCCTCCGCTCCCAGAGCACCCCCACTTCCTTTCCAAGACCTTCTCCTGGCCTTCCGGAGACGGTCCCCTGGGCACCAGGTTGGCTCGCTCAGGCCCTGCCTCTGTTCTCCATGGTGGGCGCTTCCGCTCACGCCGACCTTCTCCTCCACCCTCCTCCTTCGCGGTGCCCCACACTGAGCTCTAGCTGCCATCCTGGCTTCACATGCCCCAGAGTCCACGCCTCTAACTCCTCTCATTCAGCTCCCATTTGTACTTCAAATTGGTGATAAAGTCAAAGTTCCATCTTTTCTCCAAAAGCAAGCTCTTTTCTCGTTTTTCCTGTCACCAAAATTTAATAGGCATCTTCTACCACAAGCTGCTTCATCTCTAACGTGCCATCTGTCACCCCATCTGTCACCTCCTTTGATGGCAACAGGACCTAATACACTCCTCCACTCCAACACAGCCTGACCATAGTGCTCACTCCAGCAGAGCCACCCCGGCCATCTGGGAGCCCACTGCGCTCTCCTTCTCTGGACACACGGCCCTGAGAGCAACCCCGCTTCCCCAGGTGCGGCCAACCAAAGCCCTTGTCCTCCTAAATCAAGCTGCAAAGCCCTTGACCCTCCCAACCCGCAGCCCTCCTCGGTGCCAGGCCTGGCCACCTGCTCAGTACTCCGTCACCCCCACCCTCACTCGCACTGGGCGCCTCTGCTGATGTCCCCTCCCTCTACCACAGAAATTCTGCTTCTTAAAGTCTAAGACTGACCAAGTACTTTGCCTCCAAAAAGAAGCATCCCCAAACACAGCCTCTCCTACCTGCTCTGTATACGTCCAAGTCTGGCCTCTTTCTCTATCTGCCCCTTTTAAGAGACTTGTTCGGCGGAACTGAAATGGCTAAAGGTAATTTAATTAATTCCTCCATTTTAAAAACCAACACCTGGAGAGCAGGGGACATGCCCCTGCTTTTAAAATCATCACTGCACGGGGCTGGGGATTTAGCTCAGTGGCATAAGCGCCTGCTTTGCAAGCAGGCAGACGTGAGTTCGATCCCTGGTACCGATAAAAACGAAAAAGACAAAAAAAAAAAAATCATCGCTGCACCTAAAACAAGGCTGTACAGAAGTATTAAGTAAGTTCTTGTTAACCAAGATAAACTAGGAGGTAACTGTTATATATTTTAAAAGCATCCTACAGTTTTCTTAAACTAGGATTTTTAAAATTCATTTTAAAAACTTAGTTCTTGTACTCTTAAGGCTTAAAATATTAAAAACCTACACACTCTCCAACAGTCTTCAGGACAATTCCCAAAAGAGCAGGTGTAGGCGTCACGTGTGGGGTGGGCATGACTGGACCAGTGGCCGTGCCAATCCACGATGTACCAAGGCGGCAGAGCTCAAGCCCATCAATCATGCCAGCTCCGAGCTAACACACCACCGTGGTGCCTGGCACCAGGTGTACCCCCAGGCTCCTCCTGTTACAGGGTTTCTCAAGGTGGCTGGATCCAGGGTGACTGATTCATACTGCAGCGCTGGGATGGGGGGGTGCCTGCTGGGTCAGCCCACTGACTGGACTGACACTGTTCTAATGCCAGCAGAGTGGAGACGCTGTAAAGGACAGAAAGCGGTTTGTCTCGCTCCCTTGCTGCTTTTGCCGTCTTCTGCTACCTCGAATGGTTGCCCCTCTATCATGGCCACCCCGCCTTGGAGCCAGCCAATTATGCACTGAAACTTCTACAAACTGTGACCTACAAGAGACAAGTAACGAGACGATTACTTTTGGCTATTTTAAGTCAATGGTAATATACACCTGTAATTCTAGCATTCCGGGAAGCTAAGGCAACAAAATCACAAGTTTGAGCCCAGCCTGAGAAACTTACAGACGCCATCTCAAAATAAAACATTAAAAAGAGCTGAGGATACAGCTAGGGTGAAGGCCCCAGCAATACAAAAACAAAGCCTAAGCAAAACACAAAACACTACCCACATAAGCCAACCTGTACAGTGGCAACACCCAAACAATCTGAGCACCTGGGAGGCTGAGGCAGGGAAGCCTGCAAGTTTGAGCCCTGCCCGGACTATAGGACTGGTCTGGAGCCACATATGATGGTACACACGTGTGACTCCAGCACCTGGAAGGATGAGGCAGGAGGATCATCAGGAGTTGGGTCCAGCCTCAATTTATACAGCGAGACCTAGTCTCAAAAAAATTAAACAACCACTCTGTACTGCATTAGTGAGACCTTGTCTTCAAAAAATAAGAAAACAGGAACAAAAGAACAAATAAACAAAACTACCCAAGCAATATGTGAGAGTTCTTGGTTGCAAGCAACAGAAACTAAATATGGTTGCCTGAATCCAAACAGAATGTAAGCGAACAAAAACCAAAGAATCCAAAAACTGGAGCAGCAGGGACTCTGGGCCGGGCCTGCAAGTGGGTCCTTACCACAGCCCTCACCTCGACATATTCTAGCGGGGAGCAGCCCACCTGGAGCACAGCCTGGAGCCTCTAGCCTTAAGGGCAGAAGGGATCAGCTGGCCCCTCCTCCTCTCCAAGACGGCATCTTCCAGCAGACAGGGCCTCTGTGCTAAGGACGGAGGCCTGGCCAGACAGCCCAAAAGTCACAAACGCCTCTCTTCCCACAGACATGAGCGCTTCCAAAACCATACACAGGTCAGTCATCCAGAAACATCCTCTGTGCTTTCTGATTTAATGGCAGAAAAAAATAAATCAACCATTTAATACCCACTGAGCCCTCACCATCACACCCAAAGCCTCCTAAGAGGGGCCGAGCGTGGGCGACCACCCCTACCACGGCCTAGGCCCTAAGCTCACATCCTGCACAGGCCCTTCCCAACCCCTACTCTTTCTTCCGCAGCACAGTACTTCTAGTTAAAAGTATCACTGGAAGAGTAACCCGCTGGAACTATTTTAAATTTAAAAGTACATGCTACTCAGGCTTCTATGAATTTAAAGTAACTTCTTAGGCATCCACAAGGGATTAATTCCAGGACCCCTGGCCCGCACCCACAGCAGCACGACAGCTGTGAGTGCTCAGTCCCTTGTACAGAAGGGTGGAATACTCACATGTAACTTACATCCTTTCTCCCGTGTTTTAAGTCATCTTGGGATCACCCATACAACTCAGCAAAAATGTTTAGTGATCCAGCAAGAAGGAGCAAATAGGAAATTCCAGCAGTAAGAAATGAAAAAAAAAAACAAAAACAAAACTGGACTGAAAGACCGTAAGCGCCTGCTTGCTGCCCCTGAACCAAGTAACCACATTCAACTGCATTATCTATGCAGCAAGGAGTTTTATTATTTTTACCTAAAGACGGCTCTGTACAGTGGTGACAAATATGTTTTTAGCTCAGTGGCATAAGCGTCTGCCTTGCAAGCATGCACTCGTGAGTTTCATCTCCGGTGCCAAATAAATAAATAAATAAATAAAGTAAGTGTGCCTTTTCACAATACACCTTTAAAGTTTTTAAACTGGGGCTGGGGATTTAGCTCAGCAGCATAAGCGCCTGCCTTGCAAGCAGGCAGTCGTGAGTTTGATCCCCAGTACCAATAAAAAGGAAAAAGACAAAAAAAATAAATAAAATAAAGTTTTTAAACTGTTTCATATCTAGTTAAGATGAAATTTTAAAGAACTTCATTTTTAATTTGTAATAAAAGTTTACCACTTGATTTTTTTCAAAAAGGTTAACAAGGGGCTGGGGATTTAGCTCGGTGGCATAAGCACCTGCCTTGCAAGCAGGCAGTCATGAGTTCCATCCCTGGTACCAATAAAAAACGAAAAAGACAAAAAAAAAGTTAACAAACTGCAAGAACCTGTTAACAAAGGTCTTAAATAACTGGAAAAAGAAACTTACCAAAATGCAAATACTATGGAAACAGCTGTTACATTACATTGTTCAGGGAATAAGGAGAGGAAAAAGGGTCAGGACAAGTCCTGTGCTGATGCAATAAAATAAAACTTCTGTCCACAGCTGTGTGAATCCATCAGGCTTGCACAAGCTGGGCCGGCTGTACCCCTCTTTAATGGCACAGAGAACTCATGCCATAAAATAAAAAGGAGGTCACATTGGAAGGATTTTCCTGGAGCCAGAGGCAGCCCCAAGGCTCAAACGGCTGGGGATCCACCACTCCCCGATGTGAGGGTGAGAAAGGTTTGCCCTCTGCAGGCCCTGATCCTGGTGGGCCTCCACTCCCTCCCAGCTCAGGGGGAAGGGCTGTGGTGGACAGCAGTGGATAGCACCTGCACCTTCACACTCCAGAAAACTAGCTCACCTCTTTTAGACTCCTCCGAATTCCCATAAACTCTCTACTCCAACACTCTAGTTATTTTCACTCAACTGCACCTTGCCAACAAAAATCTCAGATTCTGAGCCAGGAACAGCAGAAAACACCTGTAATCCCAGGTACTCAGGAAGCTGAGGCAGGAGAATTAAAACTTTGAGACTATGCAATTTAGCAAGATTTTGCCTCAAAGAAAAAAAAAATAGTAATAAAGGGCTGTGGATATAGCTCTGTGGTAGAGCACCCCTGAGTCTAACCCTAGTACCACAATGAAAAAACCCTCAGATTTTGCATTCCACAAATCTAAAACTCCTCAGTTGAAAATACTCTTTATGGATACCATGGCTCAATTATTTTTTAAAAAAAACTACCATAAGTCTGGGTGCGGTGGCACGTGCCTGGAATCCCAGCATTTGCAAGGCTGAGGCAGGAGGACTGAGCCTGAAGCAGGAGGACTGCAGCAAGTTCAAGGCCAGCCCAGCCTGGGCTACAAAGTGAGTTCAAGGACCAGGGATATAGCTCAGCAGCACAGCACCTGCCTAGCAAGCATGAGGTCCTGAGTTCAATTCCCAGTACCAAAAAAAAAAACAAAAAAAAACCCAACCAACCCAAAGTAAGTTCAAGCAGAGCACGGTTGTGCATGTCTATAACCCCAGCACAGGGAGGCTGAGGCAGGAGGGTCACAGAGTTCAAGGCCAGCCTGAATTATACAGCAAGACTTTGTCTCAAAAAAAAAGTTGTTAAGCTTATAAAAATACCACAGAAATAACATTACACACAGACAATTAATGGATTTATCTTCCTAATTCATCTTATCAATATAAAATCTACATGTCTCACCTTATTACTGTTAAAGGCAGACTACCTGCCTGGTGGTATGGCACATGCTGTAATCCCAGCTATTTCCAGCTATTAAAGTGGCTGAGGCAGGAGGATCACACATTCAGGTACATCCTGGGCAATTTAGCAAGGGTCTAACTCAAAACAAAAACCAAAGAGACCTGGGAACGTACCTCAGCTGTAGAACATCTCTGGGTTTAATGCTTAGTATTGAAAAATTTAAAAAGACAAACTACCCAAACTATGAATTCCATTGGGAAGAAATTAAAAGCCCTGAGCCAGGAAGCAGCAGATGTAGTAACGATGACTGGGTGCAAGGCTAACAACCAAGTCATTTGTGGGAAGAGAAAGCAAAGGAGAACATTAAATGAATTTCCAGGTATGATCACGATAACCATGCATTTACAATCCTAGTGCAAGCTGGGCGTGGTAGTGGACATCTGCAATGCCTGCAGCTGGGAGGCTGAGGCAGTGGGACTGCCTCCAGGCTAGTCGGCTTGGGCTACATAGTGAGTTCAAGGCCAGCCTTAAGTACATTGCAATCCTGAGTCAAGAAACCAGAACTTAAAATGAAGTATTAGTTCAAGATGTTTTTTTTATTTTTGTTTTGGGCACTGGGAATCAAACTAAGAACCTGGCACCTCCCAGGCAGGCACTGTATTGCTGATCTATATCCATGGCCTATGAAGTTTTAAAAGCAAAATTGCTTATAGTGTATTTTACTGAACATTCATAGAAAAATCAGCACTGTTCCTCTTTTCACAGGAGAAACAGTACATGTCTGAAACAGTACTTCTCCTCTGCTTATCACTGCTGAGATATTCTTACAAAACACTCAAGTGTCAGACACTCAGAGAAAGACAAGAATTTATTGTTTTAGGAACAAAGAAATCAATTAACTGAAAACAAAGGCTATATATGGGATTGCCTCTTGTTTTCTCTTTATAACTACTTCTCCTTGTTTTACATGTACATGCTAATCCCCTGTAGAGCACAAAAGTTTCACTAGGTCTCTAACAAGAAACTCATTTTCTTCCTCTTGGAAGTGCTTACAGCACACCCCAGCACAAGGCCAGCCCAGCCCAGGCAGCTTAGCAAAGCATCAAGACTGAAACCGGGCGGGGACAGAGCTCAGTGCCAGGGCCTCAAGTTCAATCCCCAGTGTCAACAAAAACCAATCTCCCAAAAAACCCCACCAACAACATAAGATAATGGACAAGTTGTCAATTTCCTATCTGAACAAGAGTACAAAGATGTCCTTAAACTAATAATTTTTAAAGCTTATTTGGATAAAACACACCACAGACTTGCAGAAACAGTCCACTTCGCACAAGTGGGCACACACACTGAAAGAAAGAAAAAGAAAAAATGAAAAGCCGAGAAAGAAAAAAATGAAAACTCTTCTGTGCGCATAGGATACACTTCCAGGGCTTACATGTGATTATGGGTACACTGCTCTATTTCACAGTAAATACGGAAGCTGAACTGCAGTGATCTTCTCGAGGCCACGCCGCGTCGGCAATTTGGAGGCCGAGTGGGAATGGACTCAGAAGTGTCTTTCCGACAAAGTGCAAGGCCACAATCCCTGCATTGCTGCCCATCCCACAGCTGGGGGCCTGCACACGGCTGAAGTGAACGCCCCCAGCTCATTTGGACTCATTCATGGCCTCACGAGGGAAAAGTTTAGATGAAAGATCCACTTTCCCAGTTCCTCTGCGTGGTCTAAACAATGAGCCAATTCAGAAATCAGCAGACCCAGTCTGATCCACACTCGAAAGCTTTTTAGGAGCTGGAGGCCAGTTAGACAAGACTCCACAGCCAGCCTCTCCTGAAACAAACGCAGCCTTCAGTCCTGCCCTCAGCCTCACAAGAACTGACTACACACACACACACTCCATTCCACTCCTAGCATCTCCCACACTAGACGGACTCTACCACGTAACATAACCAGACCTCAATAAAACTGAATTTTTCTATGAAAAGCCAGCAAACCTTTGGTCTCCACAAAACTGTTCCCCAAACTTCCGTTTGCAGCGCATCTCCGAACTAGCATCATGCTCCAGATCTAGCCTGTCTGAAGTCTCCTGGGTTTGGAAGGTGACAGTGGGCCCAGGGAAAAGAGGGCCCTAGAAGGCGGCCTCCCTCGCCTGGCCCTCCTCTGCTCCTCAGGACGTAGGCACACTTTCTCCTCCTCAGCAGCCCCTCCCGCCACTCGAGAACACGATTTCTCCAAACTCTGATCCCAAAGCAAGCCGCTCCCTGTCAGCTGTGGGTGCTGGGTACACTGCCTCAGCAATGGCAAAGTGACATGCTACCTGCACAGCTGACAGGTGTGCAAGAGCCTGCCCCCCCACACACACACACTACACGAAACACCAGCCAGGACCTGGTGGCTGGAGAGTAGAGAGGAGCCTGGCTCACCTGTCACTGTCCTTCCACCACGTTTTATGCAGAGCACAGCACATGGGCTGGTCACCTGTCCAGGCGTGTCTCCTGACCACACTGCCACAGCAGAGGCAAGGGACTCCAGGGTCACCACACAGCTCCTGCAATTCTGCTGGAGCCTCCCATCTCCTCTGCAGCTCCACCCCCAGCCTCAGTCTTCTTGCCCACTTGGACTCACCTGTGGGCAGCAGGTGGTGCCCTGTAACCTCCACCTGGACACATAGTCCCTGCTGCGCGTTACCCATCCCCTTTCACCCAGCCTCACATCCAAGGGAAGAAGGCCATTCCGTGGGATCTGCTGGTGACAGAGACAGGAAGCAGCAGAGGGCAGGGCGGAAATCAGGGGGGGGGGGCAGCATAAGCACCTCCACCTCCAGCCACACCGCCTGGCCCCCCAGGCCTCACTAGCCAGGGCCACCCAGCGAAGTGTGCAGACCCTGCTCGGTCACCCAGGCAGCATCTGCCTGCTCATACACTGTCTCCCATAGTTGTGTCTCGAGTCCCACAAAGCAAGAGTTAAGCTCTAATGCCACTGTGCCCCGGGACAGAGCCCAGCAGGACTGCGAAAGTCTGGGGAGGGGCTGGGACTACAGCTCAGGGGCAGATCCATCACCCAGAAGCACAAGCTGGGTTCAACCCAAAGCAGCTCAACCATAACCACGTAAAGAAACAAAAGGCTCAGGAAGGAAGAAGCAAGGCAGAGAACGAACGCCTTTTTCCATTCAGGGTTCGGAAGCAGATTTCATTCTAGAAGCCTAGGTTCCAGTGAGACAGATTCCTGAGGTAAGTTCAAGGCACTTTCTCAGGTGTGGAGAGGCTTTCACTCAGAAAACTGCCCTTGAGCATATTCTCTTACTAAATTCAAAGTTTCTCTTTTGCTTCCACCGTCTCCCAGTCCTGGAGACTGAACCTGGGCATCATTCCACAGAGCTCTGTCTCCAGCCCTTTGCGATTCCAAGGCAGGTCCTGAGGTGCCAGGGAGGACCTAAACTTTGCAATCCTCTGGCTTTAGCTGGCCCATGCTGTGTTTACAGGCAGGGACCACCATAGCCAGCTAACATCAAATTTTCTAAACCCTGCCTAAAAAAGAATTAAAACGGGGCTGGGGATTTAGCTCAGTGGCATAAGCGCCTGCCTTCCAAGCAGGCAGTCGTGAGTTCGATCCCTGGTACCGATAAAAACGAAAAAGACAAAAAAAAAAAAAAAAAAAGAATTAAAACGATGATGGGAAGATTTTATGACCGTCCCTTTCTAGCCTCCACCTCACAATTACCTACTCTGATACTATTAACTTTAGAATCAAGATGTGACATACACTGATGGTTGTGAATCGCTATCAACAAGTCATGAAAATAGCAACTAGTAACCATGACTACAGCAGGCTCACAGTCCCAGTCCCAGAAAGCCGAGGCAGGAGAATCCAGTTCAACTAGTCTGGGAAATAAGCAACACTCCACCTCAAAAACAAAACAAAGCAAGCAAACAAAAACTAGCAACTATCTCTTGATTAAAGTTTGTTTGAGCATCTATCTGTACACTGACACTAAGTTCCAAGATGTTAGCAACAGAAAAACCCTCACCCCCAGGGCTGCAGCACTAGAGCTGGGGTGTGGCACATTATGGATCACTGGCCCGACAAATCCTGAGACAGGACAGACTCTGTGTCGGAAAGGAACCCCAGTGGCCTAGGAGAAGTCTGTCCAGTAGGGTTCAGAAAAGAGAGCCAGACACGGTGGTTAACACTGGTGATCCCACACTCTGGGAGGCTGAGTCAGGAGTCACGAATCTGAGATTAGCCTGGGCTACTCAGCAAGTTCAAGGCCAGACTATCTTTAAAAAGGAATGAAAAAAAGAAACATAGCCAGACAAAAATGCCAAGTCTCAAGGACTCGCTTACATTCTGTTGGAGAGAAAGGCAATAAACAATAAGCACGCAATGTCTGGTGGGCGGTGTGCTGCAAGGAAAAGACAGCACACACCAGCTCACCTCACGTCACCGCACAGGCGACCAATCGTTAAGAGACTTGGGGACAAGGCCACCAGCAAGTGAGACCCGACATGAGGGAGTGAGCCACACAGAGGACGGAGGAGAAGCTGATACCCAGGCTGTGTGGGGCAGGGAGGGGGAGCAGCAAGAGGCAGGATCAGAGCCCGGAGACCAGGTATCGCTCACGGCCTTAAGAGGTCACAGTTGAGATGTGGGATTTACTGTGCAGGAGATGCAACCTGGCAGCTGTGGTGGAGGCTAGAGGAGTGCGGGCAGCAGCAGGGAGGCTTGGCCACAGGCCAGCGGTCAGCACGGGTGGGGGCACAAAGCACAGCACAGGCCCAAGTGGGGGCTGCAGGGGCATTGGCCCAGCTGCAGACGGCCAAGGAAAGGACGAGTCACCAAGGTCACTGGCTTCCACCTGAGCCACTGAGTACACAGACTGCTGAAAGAGGACAGTGATTCCTCTGCTTTTTGTTGTTTTTTGGTGGCTGGAATCAAGCATTCAGTTTGTGCTGAGTGTGTGCTGCACATCTGTAAGCCCAGCATTCGGGAGGCTGAGGCAGGAGGATCACTGCCAATTCCAGGCCAACCTGGCTACACAGTGAGACCCTGATTCAAAAAAAAGAAAGAATTCAGTTTGGGGACTGGAAGTGGTCAGTGGATTTGAATCCACCAAAAAAAAAAAAGAAAGAAAAGGAAAGAATTCAGTTTGAGCATTTGAAGTCTGAAACACATATCACCAGATTTCCAAATGGAAATATAGACCAGGCTTCAGGCTACACACATCTTGATTTCAGAAGAGTGTGCAGGGCTAAAAATAGACATTTGAAAATACTCAAGTGAAGCTCAGCCTAGTGGTAAGGGGCCATACTCTCAGCTATTCTCAGGAGGCCGACACACAAAGATCACTTGAACCCATGAACCTGTGGCCACCCTAAACAACATACAGAGATCCCACCTCGAAAAAACAGCTGGTGTGATGGTGCACACCTCTAATCCTCACTTTCACGAGGCAGAGGCAGGAGGATTGCCGTGAGTTCAATGCCAGCCTGGGATACACAGCAAGATCCTGTCTCAAAAAAAAAAAAAAAAAAGGAAAAAAAGAGAAAATAGATCAGTGTAAAGACAGTATTTAAAGGTGGGAGCCAGGTGTGGTGGCGAACATCTGTAATCCCAGCACTCTAGAAGGCTAAAACAGGACGATTGCAAGTTAAGCCCAGCCTAAACAATTCAGCAAGGCCCTGTCACAAAAACAAAAAGAAAAAATACAGCCCCCCTCGTTTGCAGAGTGAGTTCAATTCCCAGCAAGACCAGAAAAGAAGACTGTGCCCTGACAGGCTGCAGTGAAAGGACAAGGAAAACGTGCAGCCTGGAGGAACACTGGGAGCTAGGCCGGCGCAGCACCGAAGGTGGGGAGGACGAGGGGACAGCACGGAGGCCTGGCTCCCACAGCAGCCGGCGACCAGAGAAGCGAGGACCCACAGCAGATGGGACAAGGTAGGGCCTGAGTGGGAAGGGACAGGGAGGAGTGGGGAGCCATGGCTGAAGAGCTCCACCACCGCAGGGAAGACGGAATTGAGCAGGGAGCTGGAAGGAAGGACACAGAACTCTTCCATTCATTGTCCGCATGCAGATGGTGAAGCGATTTAGACAAACACCCCTCTGGGAACAAGGTCTCCAACTGGGGAGCAGAAATGCCCAGTGAGGTGACCGGGTGCAGGCAGCCCACCTTCCTCCCGGATCCAGAGCCCGCCGGGGGCGTGGTCTGCAGGCCGTCCTGCCACCTGCTCCTGGGCACCTTGGAGACAAACACTCGGCCCCCAGAGTCTCTGCCCACAGAAGCCCCTCAGCTTCGCAGTTCCTCACCAACTCTGCCGAAGAGGGATGGCTCACCGTGGGAAGAGGTATAAGCAAAATCTCAACAACTCTGTCCTTAAGTTTTCTTTTTCTCGGGGCTGGGGATTATGCTGCTCAGCGGCATAAGCGCCTGCCTTGCAAGTGTGCGGTCGTGAGTTCGATCCCCGGTACCGATAAAAACGAAAAAGACAAAAAAAAGTTTTCTTTTTCTCTTGGGGCGGGAAGGAGGGCACTGCTGAGGTTTGAGCCCAGCGGCCTTGCACTGAGCCACAAGCCCAAATATCTCTGATTACTAGAGTATTTTAAGGCGGGGTTTTGCTAAGCTTCCCAGGCTGGCGTCAACTTTGCCACCCTCCTGCCTCAGCCTCCCAGACTGCTGGGATCACAGAACTGTGCCACCATACCTGGCTTCATGTTTTTCTCCTTTAATAAGTGTTTTTTTTGTCTTTTTATTTTTTATCAGTACTGGGGATCGAACTCAAGACCACACACTTGCAAGGCAGGCGCTTATGCCACTGTGCTACATCCCCAGCCCCTTCTTTGATAAGTTTTAATGCACAAGGAAATCTAACAGACACAATTTCTGTTAGTACTTATGTCACCCAGGCTAAAATAGACCCTTCAGAAGCCAAGTTTGGGAGCGCATGCCTGCAGCCCCACTCACCTGGGAGACTGAGGCAGGAGGACTGCCTGAGTCCAGCCTGAATGACAGAGACAGACCCTGTTTAAAAAAAAAAAAAGACTAAAACATAAAAAAACCCTTTAGGAGCAGCTTTAACTTTTACAGATACTATGATGTCACCTGGTGTGGATTCTGTCTCTTTGACCTTCTTAGGGTATTTCATGCTCCTAGACATTTCGACTGTCTGTGTCAAATCCCCAACTCTACAACAAACAAGTGTACTCCTAGTGGCTCATTTCCCCTCATCACAAGGGAGAAGAGGGGCAGAGGAGAGGAGCAGCCTCACTGGCACCGCGTTAGGTGGCCAGAGCTGAATGCAGCAAAGACGGATGCCACACTGCCAATTCGGCCAAGAAAATCTCACAAAATAAGTTTCAGACTTCTGTTTACTAAAAAGAAGTGCCAGGGAAGTAACAGGACAGAGCAGTAAGTTTTGCAATTGTATTCATTTGCTACTTTTTGTAAGCACACAATCTTGTTTTAAGTATGAGTCTACTGTTAAATTGCAAGTGTGTGTGTGTGTTTGACAGGATTCTGCTATGCCGTTCAGACTGGCCTGGAATTTGCAGTGATTCACCTGCCTCGGCCTCCCAAGAGCTGGGGTTCCTGGTGAGCACCATCATACCACTTGACAAGTTGTCTTTTTACACACACTACACACACTAATGGTGGACAGTGTGGCTTCCAGTCCTAGCTTCTACAAAGAACAAAACCCTGAAAGCATTCATGAAATAATCCAAGTGCAAAATCCTTTCAGATCTTAAGATTTCCCTCCCAGATCTTTCTGTTTGTCCATAACAAAGCAGCAGTTTCTGAGTGACCTGCATTTTACAGTCTGTCCAAATCATTCGAAATACTTCTCACAAAACTATCCTTTTTGAACTCACACTTGAGTGGTTTGTGCCATGTTTAAATCGCATAATTACAGTAACAAGCACAATAAAACACCCGCAGAAACAGGAGTTCACCCAAGTGGCTCTCTGCAAGCCCCCAATTCAGCTTCTGGGAGGCCAGGGCTGGTGATCCTGACCCAGTGGCATACCCTCCCTGGCCCAAGCTGGCTGAAGTGGAAGTCGGGGAGGAGCCTGTCCACCGTACATCGGGTCACAGGACCACAGGAGGCACCTCTGTTATCACAAATACTCAAAACTCAGAAAGGCAGCCCAATGGTAACAATCAGCAGAATGAATGTATAAGGGGGGTTTCCTGGTTACTTTTAGTTTATCTGGAGGAAAAGAAGGCAGAATTTTAGAGCAGAGACTTCCACCGTGCCAATGCCCCCAGCCCTGAACCCTCCGCCCATCTCCTGGGTAACTGTCCCCAACCTCTGGCTCAGCGAGTGCCCTGCAAATGCCCATGCTCACTAGCCAGTTCAGAAGTTCAGCTGCTGCGCCGCTGGCCTGTAAATAAAGCTTTCTGGGGCTGACAAAAGAGAATGCAGGAGGGTCTGATGCACGTCAGTGACCGTCAATGTTCTCATCTCTTCCGCACACTTGTGTCTCCTGATGCTGGCTATGTTTATAAACCTAGGCTCCGTTTCTGTTTACGTTACTATCGTACCACGTAACGTTCTGTAAATCATTCCCTCTTGATTAAAGTCATTAGTGTCCATTAAAAAATAAAACTGAGTGGAACGTCCTTTTAAGTTTGAATTTCACTGTCCCACAAAGCGTAGCAGCCAATACTTCCAGTCTCTGGCACATCTGCTGAGAACATAAAAGTTCTCCTGGAACTAACAAATTACTTCCCTTCCAACACAATTATATAACCTGCGAGTTCAGCACTGCCCTGGAGATTACTCTGTGGTCCAAATCCCTCCCAATTAAAGGACCCCATCTAAACAACTCTGGACAGGGAGGGAGTTGTTTTTTTTTTTTTCTTAATTCTGCCTAACAGAAAGCTGTGGCCACAGTAGGCTCTTTATTTCAAACGCACTTATCCAGCTGAACTCAACAAGTCTAAAACGGTTACACTCCATTTTCTTGTTCTTCCCAGGCTTTAGCCGTAACATCCAGGGAATCTGTAATTAAAGATTTACATGATTCTTCTGCTCATTAGCCAATGTTCAAAAAGAAATTCACTAAAGGAAACACCATAATTAAGCAAGTGTAATCCATTTCAAAAATGTCCTTCTTCTGAGAGGCTGAGGCAAGAGGACTGCAAGTTTGAGCCCAGCCTGGGCAACATGGTGATTCAGGGAAACTATTTCAAAAATAAAAAGGGCTGGGGAACATGGCTCAGTGCAAAGTCCCTGCAATCAATCCCTAGCACCAAAAAATATTTCTCTTTTAACGAATTAAAATTTTAAGCACCGTGAACCAAACTGATGTCACTTGCAAAAGGCAGCGGGGTTAACAACATTAACACTGCTAATGTCAATATGAAATAAATAAAACCTGTAACAAGAAAACAGAATCAAATGTTTGCTTACAATCTAAAAAGGATTCCAGTATATCCAAAATACTCACATGTTTTCAATTTCTAGTATGATTTTTTTAAACAAAAAGCCATGCATCATTTATATGACTAAATTATATAGTCTTCTACTCCTAATTGGGGTGCTCACAGACTTAACCATGGTAATGTAGTAAGATATGTTATTATGCTAATTCATTTCCCCTCCAGTGAACAGCTCCAAGTCCATCTGATTTCCCATAATATGATATAAAGAGAACAAAGCCTACAGAACAGTAGCCAACCCCAATAATTTTACTTTGCTCCAGTATTCCAAAACAGTACTCGGTTTACAATACGGTCTCACTTGGCATCACTAATACAATGCATCTCTTTGGTGGGCTTTTATAACATATGCTAGGGCGCGAAGTACACATTTCCAAATCTCCCCTTCTATTTTTATGCAAAAGAGCACACAAGGGATCCATCACTCACCAGCACAAATAATGCTTCACTAATTTTCTTCAGGCACTAATTTAAATTTAAATATCTCTGGAGAGCAACCCCCGGTAGTCCAGTCTGTCCCTTTCATCACAGCTTTTTTCATAACTAAACCGGTCAAGTTCCTTTCCCCCATTTCAACAGGAAGCACTGCACTGTGGCCGGGCCGCCAGAGCCCACTGCTAAATGCGGGAACGTGCAACACGCTGAATTTCACTGTCCTTCATTGTCTGCAGTGTAACTGCCATTTTACCACCATGCACACGAGAGAAATGCGTTCCCACAGGCATCTTATGAATTTCCAGAGCAGCTATTCTTCGTGGATTTACAGAACATGTGCCTTCTCTGAATTCCCTTCATCGCCCCAGAAACGGCTTTAAGGGGAGGCAAACACAGATTTATTTACTTACTTGGGTCACCCCACCCCCACCCAGGGAAAAAAAAACTGAATTCTAAAACATTATTATGTGCCTAGCAATTCTGATTTCCTAGCAGCTTTAATCCTAAAGGGTCTTCATCACACGGGAAGGGAAGAATGCCTGGGCAGAGATCTGAAAATACCGCTTTAGATCGTCCCAAGAAAAATGAAAAATTTTCAGTCCACAAAACAAAACAACAAAATGATTTTTATCAGTTGTCTTTTCTTCTCTGGGCAATCCCATAAGGGCGAAGCAGCATGCCGCGGAGCAGACAGCTGGCTCGGGCTGGTGCACAGCGCCCTAAGTCTCCCGGACCCCCATTCCCCCGCTCCACCCAACACGCGCCTGGGGCTCGGAGGCTCACATAATCCCCCAGGCACCCCAAACCCGCCGCCCGGGAGGCACAAAGGCCGCCTGCGCCTCGCGCACCGCGGGCCCGCACACGTGTGCATGGTGACACGCGCGGGGCTGCCCTTCTCGGGTCAGAGCCGCGGACACGCGGGTCCCAGCCGCAGCCGCGCCGGCAGCTCCCGAGTGACAGGCGACGACCCCGCGCGCCCCCGCCGCGACCCGCGGCCCCTGCGCCGCCGCCTGAGGAGACCCCGCCCGAGCTCGCCGGGCCGAGCGGCGCGTCCGCACCCCGGCCCCGGCCCGGGCCCCGGCCCCGCCTCACCTCCTCCTCGCTCTCACTGCGGAAACACAGGCACGCGGCCCGCTTCTTGTAGCCGTCGCCGTCGTAGGTGCGGGTCTGGTTCGACTTGAGCTTCATCATCCTCCGGGCCCGGCGCGGGTGCGGTGCGGGTCGCTGGAGTCGAGGGGTGGGGAGCCCGCTCCGGACGGCCTCGCGCGCGCGCGCCCCCGGCGTGCCCGAGGGGAGCAGAAGGGGAAAGCCGCTTCTCCGCTACACGGCTCCGCCGCTGGCCCGCCGCGGCCGCCTCATTCCCCCCGGCCCAGGTCCCGCGCCGCCGTCGCCGCCGTCACGGCTGCCGTTGCCGCTCCCGCCACAGCCGCCGCCCCCTCTGTCGCCGCCACCCCCGACGACGACCACGCCGCCATCTTGGGCGCGCTGCGTCAGCGGCGTAAGGCCGCGCCGGGCTGCCGGACGGCGGCGCGCTCGTAGCGCAGGCCGCGTTCGGGAATCGCGCCCTCCCCATCCGCGTGGCGTAAACGAACGTCTGAGGCGAGAGCGGCGCGCTACGCCCGGCGGCCACTACGTCGGTAGCGTAGGCGTGGAGCGCGCGCAGAGGAAGGCGGGGAGACGCGGGTGTGGGCGCCAGGCAGAGACCCGGAGGTCCTGCTGCGCGGGGCTTTGGAAAGCGGGACCTTGCGGAAGGTACTCCGCGAGCTTGCTGGCTGTGGGCCTAAGTCACGTCTCAGGCCTCTCGGCGGCGTCGGTCTGTTGGAGAGGGAGGGAGGCTAGGGAGAGGGGTAAGCTCAGGGGCTGAAGATGGGATGCGATTAAAAGCCAAGGAGAGGGGCTGGGGATTTAGCTCAGCGACCAAAGCGCCTGCCTTGCAAGCAGGCAGTCGTGAGTTCGATCCCTGGTACCGATAAAAACGAAAAAGACAAAAAAAAAAAAAAAAAAGCAAAGGAAAATGCAGCGTGAAGTGGCTGAGCTGGGGGCGGGGCGGGGCGCCAGTTCATGTGCATTGACAGCCCAAAGCTCCGGAAGTTTTATGCGGCACGGTGGCTCTTAGGAAGAACCAACATTTTTTTTTCCCTTATGTTAAAGACCAAAGGAAGAACCAACATTTATTCTGCAGTCCTTTATTAGTGCAGAAGCACATGCTACGTTGAGGATGGACCTCCGTGGTAGAGCCCTTGCCTGGCATGCCAAGGACCTGGCGTCCATCCCCAGCACTGCCAAATAAAGGAAGACAAAACACCAAATGTTTCTCCTTTTTGAAGGTGCAGAGGGTCGTTGTTTTGCTTTATGACTGTCTCACTGTGTAGTCCAGGCAGATTATCTCCATGCCAGGATTACAGGTGGGCACCCCTGTGCCTGGCCACATGCTTCCTCCTAAGGTATAGGAAAGGGCCAGGTGTGTGAGCGTGTTACACATAATGTATAATATGTATAATGTATAACATAATTATGTTACACATAATTTAAGCCATGAAAAAAATATATATATATACATATATATGTGTGTGTGTGTATATATATATATATATTCCAGGGAAAGATTTTTGTACAGATCTAACAATCTCCAGGAAAGACAAAGGGATATCACGTGTACCTGTTCTCTGCTGCCCTGACCAAACCTAATACAGCACCATTCTGATGCCTTAGTCTTTAGAAAATCCTCTGCAGCATTTGTTGGTGAATTGTTTTTTATTTTTTGAGACAGGGTCTCACTGTAGTTCAGGCTGGCCTTGAACTGGCAGTCCTCTTGCCTTAGCCTGAGTGCTGGGATTACAAGTGTGCACCACCACACCTGGTCTGTATTTAGTATATAACCCAACAAGATCTAGATTTATGCCAAACTGAGTTGGAACTTCAATTACATCACTTTTTAAAAACTGTATGCCTCAAAAAGTTTTTAAAAAGTAAAAATTCGGGGCTGGGGATTTAGCTTAGCGGCATAAGCACCTGCCTTGCAAGCAGGCGGTCGTGAGTTCGATCCCCAGTACCGATAAAAATGAAAAAAGCCAAAAAAAAATAGTAAAAATGCGTTTCAGACATGGTGGCGCACACAGGAGGCTGAGGCAGGAAGATCATTGCGAGTTTGAGGACAGCCTGGGCTACAAAGTGAGCTTAAGACCAGTCTGCACTGCATAGTGAGACCCTGTCTCAGAAAGACAAAGGAGAAGAGCAAGAAGCCAACAAGAAGCTAAGACATCCTGTGAGTCGGTACCATGCACCAACTGACTGGCAGAGAGCCAGACGCCAGTCCGTCCTGCACACAGGCAGGAAGAGAAGAAGAGCCAGTGTTCCTCGCTGCCCGCCCCTCATAAGCAGCAGGCTGATCTGGAGAAACACAGGCTGGGATGATAGCTGATGAAGTAAATACAATAATGTTTGTAGCGTTTATGTTTCACTGACTTTGCGGGCCTAAAACTGGTAGTGTGATCATTATTCAGAGGATAATGACATGCAGAGTGGCATCTCTGGGGGATCTCCTGAAGGTGGTGGCCATTGTTAATTCCCTGTTTTGTTCTGAAATCCTGTATCTCATTGTTGCTTGGTTGGGTTTTATTCTGTTTTATCTTGTTTGATTTTGTTGTATCTGATGGCATGGGCAGCTATTTTGAATATAACAAGATATATTACGGTAGCCATTTTGGATTTACTATTATCATTTTGAAGGCCTGTATTGCAGTCACTGTTTTGTTTTTATTGGTTCTATTCTGTTTCTGCTTTGATTTTACTGTATCTAAATGTATGGGCAGCTATTTTGAAGACAGTAAGAGGCATTATGATAGTCATTGTTGATTTCCTGTTACCTTGTTTTGAAATCCTGTGTCATTTACACTGACTTATTTTGATTTGCTTTATTCTGTTTTATTTTGTTTGGTTTTATTCTCTCTAAAATAAAATTTTTTTAAAAAACTGTATGCCTGTAATCCCAGCACTTGGGAGGCTGAGACAGAAGAATTACTGTGAGTTTAAGGCCAGCCTGGACTACATAGTGAGACCCTGTCTCAGAAACCCAATAAATAAGTATTAGAACTGTAAAATACGGATAAGGAACCCCTGCAGCCCTGGTATCCAGCAGGCATTGTTTATGGCAGGGCGTATTACACCTCCCTCACCCTCTGCCACAGGCGATTGTACAGTTCCAGCTCCTCTAGCTCAGTCTTCATGCGACAGAACTCCCAGCCCCTTGGTCATTTTAGTTGTGTTTCTAGCTTTCTCTTCTGCTGTTAGGTTTCTGATTTAAAACACTGAAAGTCCCTTTGTAGACGTAGTAGATTGTTAAAAATTTGAAAAATACAGAGGGCATAAAAAACCTAAATCATGGGGGCTGGGGATTTAGCTGAGCGGCATAACCACCTGCCTTGTAAGCAGGCGGTCGTGAGTTCGATCCCTGGTACCGGTAAAAATGAAAAAGAAAAGAAAAAAAACCTAAATCATGGCCATCACTGAACACATTCTGTGTATCTGTGTCCTGCATTTTTCACACCCCTTTTTATATCATTTCTATTTATAGTCCATCCTAAGGCTGTGTCATCAATTAGTTTGCCATTCCCCACTGGTAGAAGCTAAAATTCTGTGCTATTTCAGCAGAACTGCAGCCTGGAACATCCCTGAATGTTAATCCTCTCCCTAACTCAGATAATTCCTCAAGATAAATTCTCAACAGTCAGCCAGGTACAGTGGCTGAGGAGGCTGAGGCAGGAGGATCGCTGCCAGAGGGGCCACTGTCAGTGCCAGAGCTTGTCACCTCCCCAGGAGCAGGTGTTGAGGACAGAGGGAGCACGGGTGGCAGATGGTGCCCATACAGGCCTCATGTGTCCCTGCAGCCTGCACGCCAGGCTAGCAGCGCAGAAGCTAAACATGAGGACCATCAGAGCTGCCAGTCACCAGGAGGTCCCGTAGGGACGGAACTCATGGCCCCCAGGGTAGCCTTCCACCCTATGCCCTTGGTAGTGCAGCCTTCGCTCACAGTAGGGTTATGGAAGAGGGCCAGGTAGTGGCCGCTGGCCTGCAGCAGGAACTCGGGCTCCCTCAGTGGCAGGGCCAGGCTGGGCAGGTGTACCTCTGGTGGAAAACCTGGATCTGGCAGAGCTCTGGAAGTCCCAGGTAATGCTGGTGCGGTCCCCAGCTGCACAGGACCATGCTGCTTAGGAACTCAGAGCTGGCTGCAGGAAGAGGCTGCCCAGGGCCTGTGGCACAGCTGCCAAGTGGCTCCTCACCTCCTGGCCGGCCCTGGCGTCCCAAGGCTTGATTTCGGAGCTGAAGCCGCTACATAAGAAAACACTGTGGTCTTTGGGATGCAGTTACACAGCCATGATTCTGAAGTCACTTCCAGTACCACAGCTGGGCTCCTGTTTCAGGGTTGGTCGTGTGCGGCTGTGGGTCTGCAGGCAGCACACCAGCCAGCCTGTCCCTCAGCCTGCAGGCTCTGTCCGATGACATGGACAGGGATAGCTGGCCCCTAGCCAGCTGTGCACAGCACTGGAAGTTGGTGACCTCCTGCAGGTGGAACAGTCTGTCTGCACAGATGCAGCTGGATCCTCTGGGATATCCCAGGGGCCATACAGAGAAGGTGTGGGGCGTGGCCCAACCAGCTCTTCACTCCTGTTCCTCTCCAGAAAGCTGATGTGGCTACCAGCGGCTACAGACTCATCCTGAGCTCAGGAGGGTCAGACCTGCTGCTGGGCACAGGCTGGCCAGGACACAGCTGGTCCACAGCAGTGAGGGGTGGGAAGATGCCCAGGCTGGGGTGGTGGCCTCAGGCTCCTCCCCGAACCGCTGCAGGCTCTGGCCTGGGCAAGAGCCGGGCTTGGTCCCCCAAAGCCGAGCCAGCAGGACACAGCTATCCTGGAGATTGGCACAAGGACTGGCTCCATGCGCTGTGCCCACTTTTCTGTCGAATTCTCAGCACCAAATGCAACACTGCCTGGGAGGTTTGGTCCCGCCAGAAGTGTCATCCATCCAGGCTACAGCATTGGGACCTCCCACAGGTTTTCACTCAGCCTCTGAGTCACAGCCATTGAACGACAGCAGCAGGGCCATCACACACATGGTGCCAGACTCCTGCTGTCAGCACTCAGGAGGCTGAGGCAGGAGGACTGCAAGTTGGAGGCCAGACTGGGCAACACAGTGAGTATAAAACCAGCTCAAATTACATAGCAAGACCTTGGGTCAAAAAAGGTGCTTGGACGGTTTCTAATTCCTTCCTCCAGCTTTTTGTGGGTCTGTTTAGCTTGAAAAGCTCACAACATCACTCCCAGGACCATTTTCGACATAGTAATTTTTCTTTATTCAGGATGAATTAACCAAGGGATTCTGCTTTCTTTGAAGAAAATGGGTAAACAGTAGGTGTAAATATTAAAAGGTTACATTATCCCAGTTAAATACTGCTTCAAATATTGTATTCTTGAAAAAAATAACACCAATGCCAAGTATGATGGTATATACTTGTCATGCCAGCACTCAGAAGGCTGAGGCAGGAGGATTGCTGAGTTCAAGGCCAGCCTGAGCTATGTAACAACACCCTATATTCAAAAAGTACCAGGAAATAGGAGACCTTGCAGAAACAAAGCTGCCACCACCTTCCCACTTTGCTGTATTCTACTCATTCTAAACTATCTAGTTTGAATTTTTATTTTTGGAGTCTTAGGTGTTGAACCCAATGTCTTACACTGACATCCCAGTCTTTTGTTATTTTTTATTTTGAGACAAGGCCTCATTAAATTGCTAATTGTCACAGGTGGCCTCTCCAGGCAGTCGTAGGTCGGGCTTTCTCAGAGGAGGCTGCACTGGAGAGTGACATCGAAGTGCAAGGTGGGACTAAGGGTGCGGGCATCAGTGGCGGGTGATCCTACAGCGGTCCACTGATTGGTCTGGCAGTCCTAATCCCGGTAGCCTAGGTACAATATAAGGGACGGAGAGAGGCCTGTCTTCCCCGCTTGCTCAGTTTGATACCTTTTTTTTGTCTTTGAGACAGGGTCTCACTATGCAGTTCAGGCTGTCCTTGAGCCCACTTTGTAACCCAGACTGGTCTCAAATTACAAAGATCCTCCTGCCTCAGCCTCCCTGAGTGCTGGGTTTACGGGTGTGTGCCACCACACCCAGCAGGAACCACTTAGTTTTTTTTGTCTTTTTCCTTTTTATCGGTACCAGGGATCAAACTCACGACTGCCTGCTTGCAAGGCAGGCGCTTATGCCGCTGAGCTAAATCCCCAGCCCCCACCACTTAGTCTTTTGAACCTTTAGACAGCCTTCCAAGTGTGGGCATGCCCTGCTGGCTGGAAGGAACCTCACAGCCTTCACCCTCCCCACTTTACCCAGAAAACCCAAGTTGTTACTGTTCTTCAGGATGCAAATTACAAGCACTTATTCCAGCTGGGCTTCACTGGGCATGCCTATAAATCCCAGCCCTGTGGTAGGCTGAGGCAGGAGGATCACACAATCAAGCCCAGCCTAGGCACTTAAGCAGTGCAGCAAGGGACTGTCTGAGCTGGTGATGTAGCTCAGTGCAAAGACCCTGGGTTCAGTCCTCAGGAGCACAAAGGAAAAACAAGCCACCTCTTCCACGAAGCCTCCTTTTTACCGCCTTCATCCCCTGGAGGCCTGCCTGCGTCCCAATTTATCAAACCGTGTGCTCATGCTCTTGCTGTTTTTCCCTGCCTTTCTCCCCTCCACACATCAATCTTCTTGAAGACTTACCTTTTTTCCAATTTCCCTCAGCAGTTATGCCAGGGCCTGATACAGAAGATAACTTAAAAAAAAAACAAAACGAAGAAAATTTGTGGCCGAGTCTCACTATGCAGGACAGGCTCACGGTCACAGGCAGCCCTGCCTCAGCCTCCTGAGTGCTTGGGATCACAGGCCTACGCAGCAAGTCTGGCTCTTCTTTTTGATTTTGGGTTTGTTTGATTTATTTTTCTTTTGGTTTGGTTTGGTTTGATTTGGGTTTTCTTGGTTTTTTGAGACAGAATGTCACTATGTAGTTTAAATTAGACTGGGACTCTATGTAGCCCGGGCTGACCTGCAACTAGTCATCCTCCAATCTCAGTCTTTTAGGTGCTGGGGTCAGAGGCATGTGCCACCACGGCCAGCTCAAGAAATACACAGCTGTTGGGGCTGGGGATTTAGCTCAGCAGCATAAGCGCCTGCCTTGCAAGCAGGCAGTCTTGAGTTCGATCCCCGGGACCGATAAAAAGGAAAAAGACAAAAAAAAAAAAAAAAAAAAAAAAAAAAAAAGAAAAGAAAAAGAAATACACAGCTGTTAATTAAAAAGGAAAGGAGCTGGGCTGAGGCAGGGGGGTCATCCAGGCTGGAGGCTACACAGTGAGACCCTGCCTCAAAAACCCAAAATAAAAACAATAACAACAATAATAATAAGGAAGAAAGGAAAAATCAGTTGTCTAAAGTGTTTCCTCAAGAACTAGAAAAAAATTGGGCTGGGGGCTGGGGGTTTAGCTCAGCGGCATAAGCACCTGCCTTGCAAGCAGGCGGTCGTGAGTTCGATCCCCGGTACCGATAAAAATGAAAAAAGACCGAAAAAAAAAAAAAAAAAAATTGGGCTGGGAATTTAGCTCAGCAACAGAAGCGCCTGCCTTGCAAGCAGGCAGTCATGAGTTCGATCCCTGGTACCGATAAAAAGGAAAAAGACAAAAAAAAAAAGAACTAGGAAAAAATCTAGTAAGGTAAATGCAAATGAAGTAAAAGAGCAAATTAATAGAGAAATCAGTGAACTAGGAAGAAAACCAAAACAAATTTGGTTGGTTTTTATTCTTTGTCTTTTTTAAGATGGTCTCACTATGCAGTTCAGGCTGGCCTTGAACTCACAGTAGTCCTCCTGTTTCAGCCTCCCAAGTGGTTAGGATTACAGGTGTGTGCCACCATACGCCGCTAAATTTGATTACTTGGAAAGATTCATAAAATTCATAAATTATGAGCAAGACTGACTATGGAGAAATTAAAAATATCAACCTGTGTGGGGCTGGGCTGAGTGGTAGAGACCTTGCGTGGAGCCCACGGTCCTACTGAGTTCAGGGCCCGGCAGCAAACACCCAACAAAACAAAAGAAAAATACCACCAATTTCAGCAATGAAAATAGGTGTTATTGTTACAGGTCCTACGCACATTAAAAGAATTGTAAGAAAGTATTAACCCTGTGTCAAAAAAAAATTTTTTTATGTAGTGCAGGCTGACCTTGAACTCATGGGATCCTCCTGCCTCAGCCTCCTGAATGCTGAGATTCAGGTGTGCGCCACCATGCTTGGCTAAAATCATTGAATTTGTTAAAATCCTTCTTATAATTTCACTTAATAGTAATGAAAACTGAGTGTCTTAAAAGTTAAAGAGGGGAAAGTTTATTTACCTCACAGCTTGCAGTTTCCAGTCCATAATTGGCTCCAAGGCAGAGGGTGGTGTGACAGAGGGTCATCGAGGAGGAGAAACAGTGCGCAGTGCCAGAAGCCAGCAGGACTAGGGTGGTGCCCAGCCAGTCAGGCGCTGAGTGAGGAACACACACCCTCAGTCCCAGCATCACACACTCTAGATCCAGCCACCTCTGAAAGCCCCTCCCAGGGCCACGTGAGGCTTTGGGGTTTAGGGACATCTAGACACCAGCTGTAACAGGGTGTCAGGGGCATGAGAATTCTCTACCATCCTCACAACTTCTCCGCAGACCTGAAACTATTACTATTCTAAGTCATAAAAAAACTATTCTAAAATAAAAATCCAGGCTGGGCGTGGTGGCACATACCTGTAATCCAACACTTGAAACTGAGGCAGGAGAATCATAGTGAGTTTGAGCTCCAGCTGGGCTACATAGTGAGGCCCTGTCTCAGCCACTACCCCCAGAAAGGTCTACTAAAAGCTGGGCATGGTGAGCTGGCGTGGTGGCACATGGCCATAATTCCAGCAGTCGGGAGGCTGAGGCAGGAGGATTGTTGCAAATTTGAGACCAGCCTGAGCTATGAAGTAAGCTCAAAAAAAATAGCTGGGCATACTAGCACCTGCCTGTAATCCAAGCACTTGGGATCAACACGAATTTAAAGCCAGCCTGGGCTAAATAGTGAGTTCAAGACCACCCTGAGACTCTGTCTCAGAAAAACTGAGAAAAGTCTATTAAAAATAAGACTTTCTGCAAAGAAAACTACAGTACCAGGTGGTATCATCGGTGAAATCTATCAAATACCAAGAAAATAATTCAAATCCTACACAAAATTCTTCAGAAAATAGAGGAAAGAGTATCTTTCAGCATGTTTTATGGGGCCAACATAATTCTAATTCCAAAACCTGATAAAGACTCTTCAGGCCAGTGATACCCCCCCTGTAGTTAAAGTTACTCAGGAGGCTGAAGCAGGAGGAAGACTTGAGGCCAGCCTGAGCAACAGACTGTATCGAACGAACAAGGGCTGGGGATTTAGCTCAGCAGCACAAGCGCCTGCCTGGCAAGTGCAAGGTCATGAGTTCGATCCCAGTACCAAAACAACAAGCAGTTATGGGCCAGCATTCCTTATGAACATAGTTTTAGATCTGCACATACACACACCCTCACCCTGAAAGACAGCAGTAAATCAGTCAGATAGACATCTGGAGAAATAAAGTATTATCAAAGAAGTTTAATAATTAAAAAATGTAAGGTTAGTTTAACTTTACAAAACCCAACTGCCAGGCATGATAGTACATGCCTGTAGTCCCACCACTTGGGAGGCTGAGACAGGAGGATAGCTTTGCATTCAAGGCCAACCTGGGCTACAAAGTGAGTTCAAGGCCACCCTGAATTGTATAGCAAAACTCCGTCTCAAAAAGACTAACAACAACAACAAAAAATCATGTTAACTAGCTAATGGAGAAAAACTGTATGGTTATCTTGATCTTGGTAAAAGTGCCTGATCAAGCTAAGTAGCTTCATCCTTTCCTGGTCAGAACTCGTAGCCAGGCTGGTCTGGAAGTGCTTCTCAGCCTGGGAAAGGGCATCTGTGACCACACAGCTAGTCCCATGACTCTTCTGAACGGGGTCAGGAATAAGACCAGAGACGGCGCTCACCACCACCAGGATGCGCTGCATTGAAAGGTCCAGCAGGGTAAGCAAGATGGGAGAGGGAGAAGGCTGAGAAGTTAGGAAATAACCATCACGACTCACACACGACAGAATTGTGATCACACACGGGATTGTGTAACAGAAAATTCAAATTAATTCATTTAGAAAATGAGCGGAAGTCACGACAGACATCTTTCCAAGGAGAATATAGAGACTGCAGGTAAGTACATTAAAAGCCGCTCAGTGGCACTAGCCATTAAGGAAAAGCAATTAAAACTCTAGTAAAGCCAGGCATGGCAACACTTGGGAGGCTGAGGCAGGAGAATTGTCAGTAGTTCAAGGCCAGCCTGGGCTACGTAGCAAGACCTTGTCTCAAACAAAGCACAGCAGAACTGGTGATGGAGGCATCCTGTAGCCTCGCAGCAGCGGTGCTCACAGGACTGTGTCTGTTCGTGAGGATTCAGACCTGGGGGCTGGGGATGTGACTCGGTGGTAGAGCTCTGACCTCGCATGCACAAGGCCCTGGGTTTGATCCCCAGCACCACAAAAATGAATGAAAGACAGACAGACAGACAGACTCAAACCCATGGCCGGGGCTGTAGCTCCTGGCAAAGCACTTGATGACATGCAGGCCCTGGGTTTGGTCCCCAGCACTGCAAATAGGTAAAACAGCACAACTTCGAATTGTAGCTGTAAAAACTCAGGTTTTCCTATGTATGCATTAAACCTCAATAAGCCTCACGTAAAAAGCACGCACGTGATGGGTAGGAGCGTATAGGGTTCAGGTCAGAGGAAGCACAGGGTCCTGGGGCTGGGTGCAGCTCAGGGGCAGAGTGCCTGCCCAGCATGTGTGAGGTGCACTGTTAAAATCATCTTCCTTCTTTTTTACAGAGCTGCAGGTTGAACGCAGAGCCTCCACCACGCTGGGTGTCAGTTACCTTTCTTTTTTTTTTTGTCTTTTTGAGCCAGGGTCTCACTGTGCAGTTCAGGCTGGCCTTGAGCTCACTTTGTAGCCCAGGCTGGTCTTGAACTCGCAATGATCCTCCTGCCTCAGCCTCCCGAGTGCTGGGATTCCAGGCGTGAGCCACCACGCCTAGCTTAGTTACCTTTCTTGTTGCTGAGACACGTGGCTTTTCCTGTTTGCTAACACCCAGGCTCAGCGGTGGAAAGACTTATCCTAGCTCACAGCTCATGGAAGTTGCAGTCCACAGCCTACTGGCTCCAAAGCAGGTGGCATCGCCGCGGAGAGTCCATGGTGGGCAGAAGGCAGCAGCCGCAGCCCGCCTCTCCCTTTTAGCCCTTCAGGGTACCCGCCTTTGGGTGGTGCTACCCACAGCCAGGGTGGACTTGCCCGTCACCACAGCTGAACTATGCCAGTCACACACAGCCTCCATCCCAGCACCACACACCCTAGACCCATCCCCCTGGGAAAGGCCCACTAAGATGCATGAGGCTTTGAGGGAGACATCAGACAGGCCACAAGGCTAGGCAAGTGCTCTGCCCCCGAGCAGCATCCTGGTCCTTTCCACTGTGAGGCAGGGATCCCCTGAATTACCCCGGCCCTGCTGGTTTGAGATCCTCTTGGCTGAGCTAGAATTACAAGCATGTAATTCTACATGCATATTACAAGCATGTACTGCTGAGCCGGCCAGCGACTCTGATGTCTTTGTCTCCATTAAACAGATTTCCAGTTTCAAACATTGTGCTGTGAACACCTGTAATCCTGCTACTGGGGAGGCTGAGGCCAGTTTAGGGTCAGCCAGGGCGACTTTAGCAAGACCCTGCCTCACGGAAAAATGGGCTGGTGGGGAGGAGTCTCACGGGGAGCCTTGCTCGACAGGCTTGAGGTGCTGATTCTGTCACTCTGCCGTGGACCTGGTGGGCGCACTGAAGAGCTCGCTGGTGCTTGTCTCCCTCAGCGTAGTTTTTGCCTCTCTTTTGTTTCCTTTGAGACAGGGGCTTGCTGTGTTATTTAAGCTGGCCTTGAACTCACTACATAGTCCAGGCTGGCCTCAAACTTGTGTTTTTCCCGCCTCAGCCCGTGGAGTGCTGGGGTTACAGGTGTGCATCCACACACCCAGTGTTTTTTGCATACTAAGGAACTGATGCCGTTAGCTGGCAGCAGAATCCCCAAGTTCAAGTCTAAGCTGGTCGATTTAGGGAGATTGTCATAAAATAAAAAAATGAGCCATGGTGGTGCACGCCTGTGACCCCAGCACTTAGGACACTGAGGCAGGAGGGCTGCTGCAGGTTTGAGTCAGCCTGGGTTACACAGTGAGTTTAGGAAAACCCTGTCCCAAAAATCCCAAATAAATAAAGGCCTGGGTCTGCAGCTCACTATGAAGGTCCTGGGTTTATTTAGTCTCTAGTACCACTAATAAACGAATGAAACAAACATGGCAAGAGGTGCTGGGCATGGAGCCCAGGGCCGGCGCATGCCAAGGACCCTCAAAGGGACTGTCACTCTCCACAGCGCTCACTCAAGTTCCAGAGCGTTGTGACGTGTCTCGCGGGGGTATGCAGGGCTTTGCCCCCCGGCTGGTTGGAGCTGTCACCCACTCTGTCCCACTGGGAGGCTCCTCAGCGTCCGTGTTAAAGTGCCCTTTCCTCACAGTGGCCTCTTTGATGGGCCACCACGGTGCAGGGCTCCTTTCTCAAGGGCCTGTTCTCTGGGCCTGAGCCACCCATGTATCACAGACTTCCCAGAAAGCGCTTTCAACAGAAACGGGCACTCTTTAAACAATTCCTTTCTCCTCTTGCCTCCCCATGGCCTCATTCTGTCCTGGTTTCCCTTTCTACCACCCAGTGATCAGATGATGGGCGCCCTGCCCCTCCCCTAGCGAGCAGGGCAGCCAGCCAGAGCCAGGGCTTTACCCCCGATCACGAGGTGCAGTGGGGTCACCTCGCTGACCGTGATGCGCTGCAGGAACAGTTTGGGCCCTGCTGATCCCTATCTTGGCAGCACTGTTTTTGTTGGGTGTTTTTGTTTTTCAGACAGGGTTTCACTACGTGGATCAGGCTGGTCTTGAACTTGCTATGGAGCCCAGGCTGGCCTCAAACTACAGCAATCCCCCTGCCTCAGTATCTCAAGTTCTGGGACTACCGGCCTGCACCACCACAACTCACTTTGAGACAGGGATTCCCTAAGTCACTAAACTACCCAGAGTGGGCTTGAACTTGGTATCCTGCTGCATCAACCTTCCAAAATGCTGGGAGTTAGGTTTCATCTATTTTATCTATTTACTGGAGTACTGGGATTGAACCTGGGGGGACAGAGCTACATACGCAGTTCATTCTTTATTATTCTTTTGGTCCTGGAGATTGAACTCACAACCTTGCATTCACCAGGCAGCGCCTCCTCCACAGAGCTAAATCCCCTGCTCCTGGTCCATTTCATTGGCTGAAAAGTTTTTGTTTTTGGTCTCTTCTGAGACAGGGTCTCACTATGCGGTTCAGGCTGGCTTTGAGCTCACTTTGTAACCCAGACTGGCCTCAAACTCAAAGCTCCTCCTCCCTCAGCCTCCTGAGTGCTGGGATTACAAGCATGTGCTACCATGCCCAGCTGAAGAGTATTTTTAATGTTTCCACCACAAAAAGTAAGTTTTTGTGGTAATGGGTATGCTCAATGAGATTTGCACTTCTCTACAAATATTGCACCAATAAAAACAAAAACAAAAAAATTGCATACATGCATCAAAATGTCACATGGTACCAAAAATATTTATTTTTTGTCAGTAAATTAAAAATGTGTTGTGGTAGTGCTTACCCATTTCCCGGTATTGTGGGAAGCTGAGGCAGGAGGATCCTAAATGTGAGCCCAGGCTAGGCAACTTAGGGACTTAGTAATTAGACACTACCTCAGGATAAAAAAATAAAAAGGGGCTGGGGATGTAGCTTAGTGCAAAGGCTCTAGTTCAAACCCCCGTACTGTGTTTATACTAGAAAACTCAGGGGGGCTGGAGGTTGGAGAGTTTAAAGGCTCTCAGAGCAGTGTAGGGAGATCGTGCCTCAGGAAAGAAATCTCTTTTGCTGATGGGAATGCACGGTAATGTAGGTGCTCGGAAACAGCATGGTGTCCATTGCAACCGCGGCCAGCACAGCCCTGACCCAGAAGTAACCCACAGAAGGGGTGCACACGATGGGAGGAAACCCCTGGGCCTGCAGCGCCCCTGGGGAACCCAAACTGATGGTGCCACGAGGAAGCAGCCGGACTGAACACAGCAATGCGCTAGGACACGCTGTGCAGACCACACAAACCAGGCAGATGCAGCCCCAGGCGGAAGCTGTCCACACTGGCCCAGTGGCATGACCTCCAGAGACACCCATGAGGGGGAACCTCCCAGCCCACCACCCTTTGTCCCCCACGTTCAACACGGGCTGGGCAGCTGCTTCCTGAAGGTCTTAGTAAATTAATCAGAACAGGAGTCAGAGGTTAACTAACAGTTGCTATGAGATTTTTCAGCTATGAAAACTGATCTTCATCCATCAGTTCCCAGTCTCTTTAAAATGCTCTGTAGTTTTTTCTGCCCTTTTTTATGCAGTCCAGGCTGGAATGAATTTGCCGTGTAGCTCAGGCTGGCCTCAAACTCACAGCAATCCTCCTGCCTCAACCCGAGTGCTGGAATTTCAGATGTGTACCACCATGCCCGGTTTGGAGCTTACTTTTGGGGACAGTAGTAGTGCCAGGGATGCTGTTATGGTACGGAGCTGGTGAGCAGGTGCAGGCTCTGGCAGACTTCGGAACCAAGCTGGGAAGATAGGTCAGAACTTCCTCAGAGCCTCTGTCCTAACCCACACCCGCCGGGGATCTCCTCAGGCTCCTGTAACAGCAGCTCTTCAACATGCCCTGGCATGGTGGAACACGCCTGTAGTCCCAGCTTTTGGGAGGCTGAGGCAGGAGGACTGCTCTGAGTTTGAGGCCATTCTGATCTCCATAGTGAGTTCAAGGCCAACTTGAACTGCACAGCTGAGACTTTGACTTAAAAAAAAAAAAAAAAAAAGCCCAGGCTCCTCCCACAAAAAGCGCTTTTCAGCTCTGCTCACTTGGGTTCTCTGGCTAGCATTTGGTGCTACAGGTCTGCGGATAGCTCTGTACTATTTTTCTAACTGGACTGGAGGTGCTCAGGTCAAGGGGGAAGCTGGTGCTCCCCAACAGTGAAGAGTGGCAGGGCATTTCCATGAGTCCCAGGAAACCAGCAGCCACCTGCAGGCAACTGTCTGCCCTCCAGCCTGCCCACCTCAGCCTCAGGACAGTGTCCCTGCAGTCCATGGGTCATCTTGCATCCATTCTAGAGCCAATTTAAGTCACAAGGGAAGAGGTTGGTGAGGAGCCCCACTTGACAAACGATGACAGTTTAGGGCCAGGAAAACAGCCAGGCTCCGGGCCTCCCCGGCAGGATCCAGGTCACACTCTCACATGGCGTGAGCACAGGAAGCGCTCTATGTTGCTGGGCGGCAGGGAGGAGGGGTGAAAAGCCACCCCCGGCAGGGTAGCCCAACGCTGCCTTCTTGCCAAGCAGCACCCCCCACGGGGGCCAATTTCTGCTCCTCTTCAGCTGCCCTCGGCCGCCACCTCTCGGTGGCACAATCACAGCAGTCACCAGGCGGCGACCAGCAGGAAATCACCTGTGTAGTTCATATTTCCATCACTTATTTTTGGACATGGGGTCTCACTATGTAATTAAGACTAGCAACACTCAGTGATCTTCCTGCCTCAGGCTCCCAAGTGCTGGGATTACAGGCCTGCACCACCATGCCCGGCCAGCCTGTCTAATAGCAGGGCACGAGGCAGTGGTGTTTGTTGGAGTACAGGATCACAGACACAGCCCTGTCCACCGCTCTGGCACTCGGTGGCACCTGGCTTTACCCCTGAAAAACCATACCCTGCCGTACTACTGTCATGCGTGAGTCAGTGACGCCAGGGAGCCCACAGTGCTGGGTCTGCCTCAGGGCTCCTCAGACAGGAAGACTTCCAGCTGCCCCCCAATGTTAGGAAGTCAGAAATTTTACAAAGCCTTGCTAGGTCCTTCAGGCTGATCTCCCTACCCAGTCTTTATCCTACCCAAAGCCAGCTTGGAACTCACAATAATCCTCCTGCCTCAGTTTCCTGAGTGCTGGGATTATAACGATGCACAACTCAAAAATTTTGAGCTGGGGATGGAACCAGAGCCTCAAAGCTAACTGCACTCTACCGAGTTGCACCCCAGCCTGGTCCTGTGCATTTTCTGTGGTTCTCATAAATCCTGAGCCTTTAAGACTGATAAATTAGCCAAGTGGAGTACACACCTGTAACCCCAGCAGTCTGGAAGCTGAGGCAGGAGGATCACCAAGTTTGAGCCCAGCTTGGGAAACAGCAAGATCTCAGCTCCAAAACATGAAAAAGTGAAACTAGGGCTAGAGAGCAGCTCAGTGTGAGGGCCCTGGCCTCACTCCCAAGCAACCGACGCCCTCCAAAAACCTCAGGACACAGTAAGCTCAAACAGGACCCCTGAACTGTCTGCCCCCTTGCTGTGGGGACTCCAGCCCTTCCCAAGACACATCTCAATTCCTGGCCAAAAAGGGCTCCCTCGCAGCACTGAGTGTGGCATAGGTGTCTGGCACCCAGCACTTCGGGAAGTGTCACCCAGACGGGCACCTCGCCTCACCCATCCCACCCCTCCACTCATAGGAAAATGCACACACAGATGACTGTTTTTGGCTACACGTTTATTCAACAGAAAATCAAGTCCTCTGGCTTTACTGAGGTGGCTGACCACGTCCACGACCAAATCCACCTCTCTGCAAGAAAGAGCAGAGACAGCGGCGTTAGCCCACGCAGTGTGCCTTCCCTTGGGGTCCTCATGGCCAGCCGGCACACCACTCAGCCTCGGGGCCACGTCCACCTCAGGCAAGCCGGGACATGGCTGCCACAGACGTGCTCACACACACACACCCTGCAGGACCCAAAGTCCCACCAGCCTGGCCTCCTTCCAGGGCAGTCTCCCCAGACCCACTCATCTCGGTGACCTCTAGAGCTATCATCACAGTCACCCCTCAGCGGGCGGGGAACCCAGGCAGAGGGGAACCCGCTACAGCGAGGTGCAACTCAATGCAACACCAGCTCCACCCTGGAACCGACATCCCGGGGCCACCTTGACCCATGAACTCCGCTCCAGGCGGGGACCACGGTGAGGGGATGGAAGACAGCAGCACACAAACACACGCACTGCTGGGGCTCATCAAGGCCAGGTGCTGACCATGGCCCGCCGTGAACCGCCTGGCCCTGATAGAACCCGCACCGGAGCGGTAACAGGTACTCACAAACTGGAACTCCGTGGCTGACCCAGCACCGGCCTCGGCCTTCTTGTCAGCTCCAGCTGGGGAAGAAACAGCTGCTTAGAGCGCTGACCTGGGTCCCACTGTTGTGGAAGGGACAGCAGGGACACACTCCCGGGAACCCTAGGGATGACCCATATGTCCCTTCTGCCTGGCGGGCCCTGTCTCAAATAACTAAATGAAGTAAATAGACCACCCAGTACACATAATCCATAAAAATCACAGCTAAGGGCTTCGCACACACGGCTCGCATGGCCAGGTGCTCCAAGGACAAGGCCACTGCAGTGGACCTCAATGAATTTGGCTCCTCTTGGTCCTGAGAGCAGCCCAGCTGGGGGCCCCTCCGCTTGCCCCCCACTTTGATCTCCTGGGGAGAGCCCACAGGAGACAGCAGGTGGCAGCCCTCCACCAGGCACTCACGGGGCACTGCGCTGCGTCTGTAGGTGTCTCTGTCCGCCTCCCCACGCGTCAGCCGCATGGGCCGCTCGCCCTCCACACCTGTGGGACAGAAGTACACAGTGAACACTGGGGCCGCGGGTGGGGACCTTGCTCCCCCAGACACTGCCCCCGCTGGCAAGCCGCGGCCCCGAAACTCAGGTCCCAGTTAAGATGCCACACATGTACAAGAAGGCTGCTTTTCTGCTATCTCTCAACACTAAAGCATTTTGTGACTCCTTGAGGACTTAGGCAACGTTTCTACGAACATCTGCAGAGCCAAGACCCTGAATGTCGCCCACTCCTCCAAGTGGCAAAGTGAGCATCCCAGTGAACACGGAGGTGTCAGTAAGTCCCAGCCCAACACTGATCTTATTACCCACAAGCCACCAAGAAGCCCCAGTCCTGCGGGGCCTTCCGCACAGACCTCTTTGGATTTTCTGACTGAACCCAAGGCCAGGGCCGAGCTAGCAGTCAAGTTCCAGCCACTGATCTCACCCCAACCCCAGGGCTGAGAGTTTATGTGTATGTAGCTCAAGTTGGCCCCAAACTTGAAGCAATCCTCCTGCCTCAGCCTCCCAAGCCCTGGGTGTGTAGGCCACCACAGGAACAGGTTTTAAAAGCTACAATCTTGGGGCTGGGGATTTAGCTCAGCGGCACAAGCACCTGCCTGGCAAGCGCAAGGTTTGATCCCTAGTATAAAAAAACAAAAACAAAACAAAAAAAACACAAAAGCTGCAATCTACATTAAGATGCTCCAAGCTAGGGAAAGTTCTTTAACTAAATACTCTCCCTTCCTAGTTATCCTGAACACCCCCAGACTGCATGATTTAGAAATTAGAGCACAACTATTTTTAAAGCCTTAGGTAAGCTTGGCTCCACGAGGAATAAAAGCAACCAGCAGGCCCATTCAGGTCCCTAACCCCGAAACCGGTGGGGTCTACACCAGACACTGCTGTCTTTCCCCCACGAGCCCAGATTCAGCAGAGAACCCTCTCCTCAAAGGGAAGCAATTGGACCCCTTGGCGCACTTCCCTAGGCTTCTGGGCCCCCGAGAGCCTGACCACCTCAGCTGGCAAACTGCTGCGACTGTGAGGTCCACGTGACAGGAGCCACCACCCTGACAGAAGGCCACCTGAGCCAGCAATGACCTCAGGGGCAGGAAGAGCTCCCAGCACACGTTGTAGCTTCACACCAGGATTCTACACACACCTGCTCTCCTGCTTTCCCTGCATTCGGGCCTGCGCCAATAAACTGTTACAAAAGTTCCCTTCCATGGAGTAGAGGGGTTTTCGGTGGGCTTCGGGGTTCTTCGGTAAACACCACCACTCCCGGTTGGAGACCTTTTATTCCACACTCGGCCTCCAGATGCTTGGGTACTCGCACAGGCCACGGGGGAAGAAACTCAGCCAGGGCCCCACTTGTGCTCCAGGCTGCGGTCTGGACCGAAAGCACCATATGCCAGGCCCTCCAGGGCCGACACCAGTGTGCTATAATAAACACAAAAGAACCCCTGCTGGGCTTGGTGGTGCCTGCCTGCCTGTAATTCCAGCACTCAGGAGGCTGAGGCAGGAAGATCACCTTAAACTGAGCCCACCTGGGCCATATATGGTGCATTTGAGACCAGCTTAAACTGCATGCAGAGACCCTATCTCAAAAAAATAAATAAACACAACACAAAACAAAAACCTATGTCTGGCCCAAACATGAAAGTTTCACATACACCAGTCCCCCCAGAAACAGCAGCTCCCAGCAGGCTCTGGGAAGGAGTTTTTTTGCATCTTACCTTTGGGCCGGGGTCTGCCAGTCTCAGGCCGGCTGCGGCGCAGGGTGGCAGGCACAATCTCAGGGGGCAGGTGGAGGTAGTCTCGGAGATACTGGATGCCCTCGTTGGTCAGGTACCAATAGAAGTGTCTCCAGGCAAACTGTTCCTTCACATAGCCTCGGGACTTGAGAGACTAGGAAGCGGAAAACTGTGGTTAGGATGGTGCTACTTGAGCACAATTGTGCAAATCTGTAGTCCTACTTCTCCAGGGGGCTGAGGCAGGAGGATCCTTTGAGCTCAGCCTGAGCAACACAGCAGGAAATCTCAAAAGCAAACAGAACAAGCCTAGAGGTCTGAGCCAGGAACAGTGGTGCATGCCCATAATCCAGCACTTGGGAAGCTGAGGCAGGAAGATCACCTTGAGTTAAGGCCAGCCTGGGCCACACAGTGAGTTCAAGACCAGCGTGAATTACATAGCAAAACCCATCTCCAAAAAAAATAAACGAAAAACTCATTCCTAGTCCTCGTGTAAAGGAGTTTTACATGCACCACTCCCTTCAGAAAGAACAGCAAAAGCAAAATAAAACACAGTGCAAGTCTGGAGCTCTGTGCAGTACCTTAAAGGCAGGGAGCAGACAGTTATCTAACTGCTTCAAGACAGCCAGCAGCGACCGTCCTGGCTCCGTAGTGGAATCTGCCTTGTGCGTTCTAGTCCCTCCGTGTCATCCCACCCGTACCTGCATGGCCTTCATGACGTGAAGGTTGGGCACATTCTTGTCCGCCAGCTCTGGGTGCTTGGGCATGTGGACGTCTTTCTTGGCTACCATCACCCCCTCCTTAAAAAGGAGCTCGTAAATGGCGATCCGGTTCTTCTTGGGCATCAACATCTGCGCGTAGGAGACTAGGATGACCGCCTGTGAGCAGGGCGGCTGGGGTCCGGATAGAAGGGCATGCACGACCTGAAACCGACGCTACAAAGCCACTGTCCCGGGGGCTAACGGCGGTGGAAAAGACACGCGGAACAGAGGACCAAAACCAGTGACGAACTGCGCACGCTTCACAGCCGCAGCGCTACGGGGATCGGGGGGCGCGCGAGGGCCAAAGGCACCGCTACTTCACGCCCCTGGGGACCATCAGCGACCGTACCCTACGCTAGTGGGCCCCGAAGGTGTACCCTTTAGTACACAGAAGAATCCGAGGCAGAACAGCCCTCGCTGCCTGCCAGGCCTCTGCACGCGTATTTCCTAAACCCACCTACCCCAAATTACGATCCCAAGGCCAGGCCGTGGGGCCCGAAAGGAAAAGCATGCAGACAAAATTGTGTTTCCATAGCCTCGTCTGCTGGTCCCCGCCACGCACGGACTTCAAACTCCCATACGTCTTCTGCCATCCAGACGTCAATCATGCCTATAAGCGCTCCTCTAAACTGTCTCAGTCATTCTCGCTTAGAAATGGGTGCGCGAAGGGGAGGAGAAAGGTCCCCGACCCCGACCCTGGGAAGTGCGGTAGCAGTGGTGGCAGGATGGCTTCGATGGGGACTGATGGAACCCGAAGTACAGAGGAACTCACCGCGGAGGTTGTAGGGTCCGAGGCCGAGGCTGGAAAGGAAGGGGCATGCGCGACGCGGCGTCTCTTCCGGGCTGCGCGACCCCGCCCCCTGCCAGGACCCGCGCACTGCCTGGGGTGGCTTCGGCGGTGCCTGAGAAGAGCACCGATCTAGAGCTGCTAGGGGCGCATGCGCGGGAAAACTGCCGGGAGCCTTATGGGTCCCGTGCTTTTTTTATGTATCAATAAAAATCGTTGCTGAAGCTGGAGGAGCGCAGATTCGAGCTCGGTGTAGACAGTTTTGCAACTTGCCAGACCTGCCTCAAAATTAAAAAAATAAAAAATCAGAAATAAAAGTAAAAGAGCTGCTGCTGGGCGTGATGGCGCATGCTTCTAATCTTAGCACTCTGGGAAGCTGAGACAGGTGAATCAAATTCAGTTCCCGCCTGGGAAATTTAGCAAGACAGTCTCAAAAAAAAAAAAAAGAAAAGAAAAGTTAAAAGGTGGGACTGGGGGTTTAGCTCAGCAGCATAAGCGCCTGCCTGGCAAGCGTAAGATCGTGAGTTCGATCCCCGGTCCCAACAAAACAAAACAAATTTTAAAAGGGCTGGGGTGGTTGGATAGTGTCGGGTTTAATCCCCAGTACAAAAAAAAAAAGTAAATAATATATGATCCAAAAAGGATCTGAAGAAGATAGGCCCTTTGAAACAAGGATAAGAGGCATGAAGTTGCAAATAACAAAATCTAGTATTTGTTTACGAAGTCACGTAGGGAGATAACGAAGCGTGGGAAGGGTTACCATAAGAGTTATTTTGCAGAAATTTTTTTTTTTTTTTTTTTTTTTGTCTTTTTCCTTTTTATCGGTACCGGGGATCGAACTCAACGACTGCCTGCTTGCAAGGCAGGCGCTTATGTCGCTGAGCTAAACATCGAGCCCCTAGGTAACTGAATTTAACAAGTCCCAAATTGGAAAGATAAAAACAAACCCACGCCACGCCCAAACATATTACAATGAAGTAAAAAATCAAAGATAAAGAGATTTTTGTTGTTTTGCAGTCCTTGGGGGTTGAACCCAGGTTCTTTGCACTGAACTGCCTCCCCGGCCCTTTTTATATTTTTACTTTTTTTGTTGTCCTTTTTTTTGAGATGGGGTCTCACTATGCAGTTCAGGCTGGCCTTGAGCTCACTTTGTAGACCAGGCTGGTCTCGAATTTGTGAAGATCCTCCTGCCTCAGCTTCCAGAGTGCCAGGATTACAGGCATGGGCCACCACACCTGGCTTCTTTATATTTTTTACTTTGAAACGTGGTCTCCCTTCAATTGGCCAGGCTGACCTCAACGTGCCATCCTCCAGCCTCAGAAAATCCAGATACGAAAACCATAAAAGAAAGAAAAGGAAAGAAAAAGAAAAGCCAGATAAGCCTGTTGTCCTTAAACTCAACTGTAATCCAGCTACACTCAGTGGCTACAGAAAGAGGAGTGCAAGTTTGAGGCCAGCCTGCAAAGGTTAGTGAGACCTAGTTTCAGAAATTCTGGACCTGGGAATGGCTGTTCACAGCCATAATCCTAGTATTCAGTAGGCTGAGACAGGATCACTGAATTCGAGGCCAGCCTCAAGACCTCAAGAAATTTTTTTTTGTCTTTTTGAGACAAGGTCTCACTATGCAATTCAGGCTGGTTCTGAACTCACTTGTAGCCCATGTTGACCTGGAACTAACAATGATCCCCCTGCCTCAGCCTCCTGAGTACTGGGATTACAGGTATGTACCACCACATCTGCTAAAAATGATTCTTTTTAAAAGGGCTGGGATGCAGCTCTGTGGAAAAGCACCCTAGCCCAGTCCTGAGGGAGGCAGGTGTGCTGCCCTCAGGGAGCCCAAGTGGGATGCAGTCCCCAGGTCTCCCCCTTACTTGTCAGTGCTCCTCCTGGAACAGCAAATGTGTCACTGCCCCAGTCCCTCTAGTGGCTCCCAAATGCTCGCACCCTGTCCTGGGGACTGAGCCCAGGACTTTTGACCGAACAATGAAGAGGGTAATAATAACATCCCCAATGCTACCAACGCCTTCCCAGAGCCAGGCACAGCGACACATGCCTGTAATCCCAGCACTCTGGGAGGCTGAGGCAGGAGGATGGCAAGTTTGAGCCAAGCCTAGGCAACTTAGTGACTTAGTAAGATCCTATCTGAAAAGGAAAAAAATAAGATAAAAAGAGAGTGTAGCTCAGCACAAAGGCCCTGCTATCATCCTCGGTACTAAAAAACAAAACAAGTCTTCTCAGGTGACAGTGCGTCACATCCCAAACTCCCTGACTCCACTGAGGAGCTGGGCGCTAAGGCCTGGGCCCCGGGCCAGGCGTCAAAGCCAGAATGGGGACATGTGCACACACGAGTCCTACAGCAAGCTGCAATTGCACCCACAATGTCTCCAGGCTGCAGTGACTGAGAGTCACAGATGGCAAGGTGACGGCTCAGCAGCAGCCCACAGAGGAGGCGACGGGCTTGGAACAAGAACTGGGAAGAGGCTGATTCCTGGCAAAGGCCAAAAGGCCAGGAGCAGAGACCGAGCCACAGTGGCCAGCACAGCGGGGCAGCACTCACCGTGCCCTGGGATGGCCAGGAAGGCAGTCACATCTCACTAATCACAAGCAAAGACCCAGAGAAAGGCTTCGAGCTGTGGTGGTGGCGTCCATGTGTGTCTGAAGCAGATTACCTTCATCGGGAGCAACTGGGGTTGTCTTTACCACGCACTCTCTGTACAGTGAGGGGTGGGGTGTATCCCAGGGACGCAGGTTGCACGCCTGTTCTCCTGGTACATGGAATCATCTGCCATGAATCAAAGGCAAAACAACCACCCCCTCGTGGTCTGAAAGGAAAGAAAAATTTATTTTATATTTTTGAGACCGGTTTTATAAGCTCTACACAGTTCAAACTGGTGTTGAGCTCACCAGGACTTCAGGCTGGTCTTGAACTCCAGGTGATCCTCCTGCCTCAGCCTCCTGAGTTCTGGGATTACAGGTGTGTGCCAGTGCGCCCAGAGAGAAATGGGTCATGGATGTGAGGCGCCTGGAACTGCAGTCTGGCTGTCCCTTCCCCATGGAATCTTCCTGCTGGGCCAAGGCCAGGTGGGGAGCTCAGCCCTGGGAGGTGGGATGCAGCCCTGCTGCCCGCCGGATGCCCCAGAAGGCGCTGAAGTTTGGCTGAGTGAGGTCATACTCCAGAGGGATCAAAGCAGATGTCCTTGGGCAGGGGCCCAGGAGGCACTATTTTTTTTTTTTTTTTTTTTTTGTCTTTTTGAGACAGGGTCTCGCTATGTAGTTCAGGCTGGCCTTGAGCTCACTTTGTAGCCCAGGCTGGTCTCCAACTCACAACCATCCTCCTGCCTCAGCCTCCTGAGTGCTGGGATTACAGGCGTGAGCCACCACGCCTAGCTAGGAGGCACTATTTTACTTCTTAATGTTTTCTTGTCTAATACACATGCAGTAAAGTGGACAGAACTTTAAGTCAAAATTCAAGACATTCTTATATGTATGCAAAAAAGTAAAATAAAATGTGTTACAGTAAAGACACAGCCATCAAGCCCCCGTGGATACTCCCCCTCTTTGAACACACTCTTCCCATTATTCTTACTGCTTTTTTTTTTTTTTTTTTTTTTTGTCTTTTTCCTTTTTATCGGTACCAGGGATCGAACTCACGACTGCCTGCTTGCAAGGCAGGCGCTTATGCCGCTGAGCTAAATCCCCACCCCTCTTACTGCTTTCTGAAGCAGTCCCAGCAGTACTCTTCCCTGAGTGTCTTTACCAAGTGTTATAAAAACATGGTGAATGCTGGGGATTTAGCTCTATGGCTCAAGCACTTGCCTGGTAAGTGCAAGGTTGTGAGTTCGATCCCAGTACTGGAAAACAAAAAAACAACAACAAAAAAAAACATGAATACCTCCAAGCGTCATCCAACAGAAAGGCAGGCTGTAAAAGCCTCACCGTGTCCTCATCCATCCTGTTCACCAGATCTGGCACCTCGAGACTTCTGCCTCTTCCCCGAAGTCAGAATGACTGTGGGATGTGAATGTTTTGCAGAGATTCATAAGAGCAAGGCAGACATGACAGTCGGAGACGCTCATGCCAAAGAATGTCAGAACTGCTTCAGAAAGTGTCAGGAAGGAACCAGGCACAGTGGCACAACCTGTAATCCTGGAACCCCAGAAGCTGAGGCAGGAGGAATTCTAGACCAAGATGGGCTACATAGTGAGGCTCTGTCTCAAACCAAAACAAAACAAAAGCTAAACATCCACAATGTGTTTCAAAAGCACTTCTTTAGTGTGTGTGAATCCCTGTGAATAGACAGACCTAGGTGCAGAATATGGATGGCACCCCAGGAAACCCCCTTTCCAAGCAGCATATCCACTCTTAGGCTAGGCAGACTCCCTCCTCCTTCTGCTCCTCCTCCTTTGCTTCCTCCTCTTCTTCCTCCTCCTCCTCTTTTTATCTGATTATTTTTCTGATACAGAGTCTCACCATGTAGTTCAGTCTGGCCTCTTGGAGACCCTTCTGCCTCGGCCTCCTGAGTACTGGGGTTATAGGTATGTGCCACCACACCCGGTTGCGGGTTCTCTTCTAACTGATGTTACCACAGTGAGTATTTTGTGTCTGGCTCCCTGGTCCCTCTTTGTCATTAGGTCTGTGACACATGTTGCAGGTGTCAGGTACTTGGGGCTGCTGATCTGCACTCCATTGAAATCTATACCATGCTTTCACTGGTCTTGGTGGAAAACACCTGTAATGTCAGCACCCTGGGAGGCTGAGGCAGGCAGATTTCAAGTTTGTGCCCAGGCTGGGCAAATTAGTGACTTAGGGCTGGGGATTTAGCCCAGTGGCATAAGCGCCTACCTCGAAAGTGTGAGGTCTTGAGTTCAATCCCCGGTACTGCAAAAAAAAAGCAAAAAAAAGTGTCCAAATAAACCAGGCACAGTGGTACACACCTGTAATCCCAGCACTCAGGAGGCTGATGCAGGAGAATTGCCACAGCTTAGAGCCAGCCTGGGCTACAAAGTGAGCTCAAGGCCAACCTGACCCATATAATGAAACCCTGCCTCAAAATAAATAAATAAATAACAAAAGTAAGGGCTGGGGATGTAGCTCAGTGGGAAGGATCTGAGTTCAACACCCAGTACAAAAAGAAGAAGGGGGAGAACGGAGGAGAGGAGGACGGAGGAGGATGAAAAAGAAAGCAGGAAAAACCATGCTCTGTTTATCCGTTTACCGGCCGATGGCCCCAGGTCCATCTGGCTGCTGTATCACAGCTGTCAGCAGTGTCCTTGCCCGCGTCCTGGGTGCACGCAGGTCCTGGGCAGTCCCGAGAGTCACGGCCCCTGCCTGCTGCATGCGTAGTGCCCCACGCCCCACCTGAGGGCTGCCACCAAGATCCAGGTCCCCGAACTCCGGGAAAGGGGCGTCCCCAGGTTGGGAATGCATAAACTGTGGCTCCTAAAGATCTCCACGTTCCTTTCCTTTAGAGAGTCTGGGCCTTTCATGGAGGAAGGCGGTGGGTGGGATGGTATCTGACTGTCTGTCTGTCTCTCTCTGGTGCTCCGGTTGGGGGCGCAGTGACCTGGCTGTAACAATGGGACACGTCCTAGCAGACACGGGCCCCCGCCGCACACCGCATCCCCGCCCACCCGCACCGCCGCAGAGCCCGGCGCCGCGGGGACCGGGTGAGCACCGCGGCGGTGCGGGTGGCCGCGGAGGCGCCGGAGCATGCGCACAGCCGCCCACTTCCGGCGCCGCGGGCGGGGCTCTGCAGGTGCGGCCGGCACAGCGCCCCCAGCACAGCGGGCCCGCCAGGTCGGCCTCCCCCGGGCTGCACCCCGTCCCTGCACCCCCTCCGGCCTGACCGGCGTCAAGGTGAACACACCCGCTCACATCCTGGGCCTGGCGGCCTGGGGATCGTCCTTGGTGGGCCGGTCCACACCGCGACACCCACCCTGGTCGGCGACCAGTTCCGGCCCTGCACCGGCTTCTGAACATTTCTCCTGTATATTCTTTTTCTTTTCTTTTCTTTTCTTTCTTTTTTTTTTTTTTTTTAACTAGGGTTCGCACTCAAGACTTTGCGCTTGCCAGGCTGGTGCTTGTGCCGCTGAGCTAAATCCCCAGCCCTGCTCCTGGATATTCTGAGACCCTGAGCAAAACCCCTAGCAGAGCGAGGCCAAGGTTTCCTTCTCTCGGTTAGCAGGCGTCTGCAGCGCACGGTGCTCCCGGTCCTTGCGTGGAGCTAGTGCGCCTGCGTGACCTCCTGGCTTCTCTGTTTCATCCCCTTTCCCTCCCTCCCCACCGAAGATTTCTTATGGTCCAAGGAGCGTGAACCATAAAAAATTAACAAATAAAACTTTGTCTTCATACTAAGCCATCTGATCTTTGTCAAAGGTGCCAAACACCCTTCACTGGAAGAAACCCTCTTTAATAAACAGTCCTGGAGAAACTGGCTGTCCACAGGCCGAAGATTAAAACTAGACCCATTTTTTTGTTTTTTTGTTTGTTTGTTTTTTTCCTTTTTATCGGTACCGGGGATCAAACTCACAACCGCCTGCTTGCAAGGCAGGTGCTTATGCCGCTGAGTTAAATCCCCAGCCCCTCACTAAACTAAAATTGAAATGGATCAAATATCTAAGCATTAAAGCAGAAACAATAAATCTGCTGGAAAATAGAGTAGGTGAACCTCTTGAAGACATTGGTGTAGGCAAAGACTTTATGAACAAAACCTCGACTGCACAGAAACTGTCATAAAGAATCAACAACTGGGAGCCCATCTGATTAAAACGCTTCTCACAGCAAGAGAAACCATCGACAGAGTGAAGAGACAACCCACAACGTGGGAGAAAATGTTTGCCAGCCGCTCTTCAGACAGAGGATTACTATCAAGAACATATAAAGAACTCAAAATAAATCAGGCCTCCCAGATGAAGAAACACAAGCAGCAAATAAATATAATATATGAAAACATTTTCAACATCACTGGTCATTCAAGAGATGCAAATTAAAACAAACACTGATAGCTGGGTGTGGTGGCACAGACCTGTTATCCTAGCACACAGGAGGCTGAAGCAGGATGGTTGCTGCAAGTTAAAGACCAGCCTGGGCTACAAAGTGAACTCAATTCCAGCCTGAACTGCATAACCAGACCTTGTCTCAACACACACACACACACACACACACACACACACACACACATTTGCGTCCATTTACCTATAAAAATTTCAAGTTTATCCTTCTTTATGGCTGAGTAGTATTTCATTGTAAAAATATCACATTTTGGGGCTGAGGGTTTAGCTCAGCCGCACAAGCGCCTGCCTGGCAAGCATGAGGTCATGAGTTCAATCACCAGTACCAAGAAAACCCAAAAAATGAAGACCAAACACACATACACAAAAAAGAAAAAGAAAAACCCAAAAATAACCTCTGAAATTCCATCTGACCCTGGAAAGAGTGGCAATTATCAAGTAGTCAACCAATAACAAATGCTGGTGTGGCTGTGGGAAAAAAGGAACCCTTCTCCATTGTTGTGGGAGTGTAGACTGGTGCAGCCACTGTGGAAATCAGTGTGGAGATTGCTCAGAATACTAGGATGAGAGGTCCCGTCTGACCCAGTTATCCCCCTTCTGGATATCTTCCCAGAATTAAAGACATCACACCACAGTGATATATGTGCACCCATGTTTATAGCAGCACAGTTTGTAACAGCCAGATCTTGGAAACAACCTAAGTGTCCACCAACTGAGGAATGGATAAAAAACATGTGGGTTTTTTTTTCTTTTTGGAACAGAGAATCAAACTCAAGACTTCGTGCTTGCCAGGCAGGCACTGTGCCACTGAGCTATACCCCAGCCCCTAGATGTGGTATTTTTATACAATGGAGTACTACTCAGCCATAAAGAAGGATAAACTTGAGACTTTTATGGGTAAATGGATGAAACTAGAGACCATATTCAGAAGTGAAATAAAGCAGATTCACATGTATAAACACCGTATTGTCTCTCTAGTGTAAGAAGCTGAAAGAGGGCTGGGGATTTAGCTCAGTGGCACAAGCACCTGCCTTGCTAGCAGGCAGTTGTGAGTTTGATCCCTGGTACCAATTTTAAAAAAAAGAAGCTGAAAGAAATTATTTTTTTAAGAAATTATATATATATATATATATTAGTTAAAATAATTATACTACTAATTTCTATTAGTTTATTGAAAAGAAAGGTTTGTGCTAGTATTGCTTGGGCAATTAAATACAGATATCTTATACTCTTTGTAACTAATTTTTTTGGATTTTTTGAGATAGGAATTCTCTATATGGTTCAGGTTGGTCCTGAATTCTTTGGTCCAGACTGGCCCCAAACTCACAGTGATCTTCCTGCCTCAGCCTCCTGAGTGCTGGAATTACAGGTGTGCACTACCACACCTGGCCCAGTCTCAAAAAAAAAAAAATCTAAAAAGGGATGTGTATGTAGCTGAGTGTGGAGTCCCTGTGTTCAATCTCCATTACAAAATTTTTTTTTTATTTTTGAGATGGGGTCTCGTTACGTTTGTCCAGGCTAGGCTCTAACTTGGAATCTTCCTGCCTCTGCCTCCCAGAGTGCACTACCATCCCCTGACTGTGGGTGGCATTTGGTGACCCTAAGGTCACTCACTGAGTTGGCAGCAAGGTTCAAATAGAAGGTCCCCAAAAGCTTTTCTGGGGGTTCCTGTGTGACTTATTCTCTCCCATGGTGCTGGGTCACTTGCCCAGATGATCTTCCTTAAGGCATGGCGGTGGCTTCCCAGAGCTGCTAGGGTCCCGGGAGGGTCAACCAGAACTGTCAAGGGACACTCCTGCTTTTTTTTTTTTTTTTTAGACAGGGTCTGGCTCTGTCCAGCCTGGCTTTGAACTCATTATGTAGCCCGGACTGGCCTAGAATTTGCTGCGATCCTCCTGCTTTGCCCTCCAAGTGCGGGGATTACAGGCATGCACCACCACGCCCGGCTGCTTTAAAGGAAGTCGTTGGGGACCAGCCCACCCAGATGGGAGGATGGCAGAGGCTCCACCCCCTGGTGGGCGGAGCCCAGGTGGGGTGGGGATGGGGTGCACCCGGCCATCGTCCCCTTGGAACCAGCCTGTGCCCACTCTGAATGCTGCCCCCGTCCGGTGCCCTTCCCCAAAGGGCGGGGTGGGCAGGGAACGGACTGCACCCCGGGGCGCGGCTTCCTCCTCGGGCTCCGGGAGTGCAGGGTTGCCCCTGAGCACCGCAATCAGCTCCGCATCCCTGCCCCTTGGAGGGCTGGTGGGACCCAGCCCCGCCAGGCCCTCCCCACCCCCAGGAGGCGACCTCACGAGGACAGCGCGGCTCCCGGGTTTGGTTCCCCGCCGGCAGGTAGCGCTGCTGGGCGGGCGCGCTGCAGGGGACGCAGGCTCCTGGACCAGGGCCACTCCCAGGTCTTGCTTCTTCTGTCCCCAGGTGTCGCCCGTCCGAGCCTGGACCTGGAGGAGCGGAGCGCGGGGCATTTTCCTCCCTGCCGGGAGCGCTGCCCGAGTGGGCCATATGGTGGCTCCGTGTCCCCAGCCGTGGTTGCAGGCGCGGGCTCTCAGCCACACGGCCCAGCTGCCTTCTGTGCCTGGCTCTGCACCTTCAAGGTGACGCGGGGGCCGCCTGTCCCCGGGAGGCTCCCACAAGCTGTTGCCTGGCCGAGGTCTGCAGCAGCAGCCGTGGAGCCTGTGAGAGTCCGCATCAGTCAGCGCCTGTATCGTGGCCGAGGTGACTGAGCAGGTCACAGGCTGCGGGGTGAACAAGCCCCCTCCCCCTTGAGCTGTAAGGGCACCCCCAAAGCCGCCTACTCCCCCGGACTCCTCGCCCCTTCCTCGGTGCCTCTGAACTGGTTTGAACTGGGAGATGGGGAACGTAGAGCTCAAATTCTCAAAGCTTGAGCTGGAAAAATAACGGGTTTCGGCCAAGTAGCACCTTCATGCTCCTAACCCCAGAGACCTAGGAGGCTGAGGCAGGAGGATCCAAAGTCCCAGCTCTGGATCTAGGCAGCGGGGAGGGGGCAGGAGGCAGGAGAGTGTTCGGGGAGCGGTCCTGGCCTTTGAACCTCCTCCGCAGCCCAGCTCTCAGCTTCACGAAGGAAGGGCTCAGCTGGGAAGAGGGCTCAAGTCTGGGGGCTGAAAACCCGGGAGAAGCGAGCTTGCAGCTGGGAGCCCGGGCCACACTGCAGGGCAGAGCTTGTATCCTCTTCAGGTGGGGCTCAAAATAGCAAGAACAAGCAATACAAACAAAACAACTTAGGTAAAAACCTTGAAAATTCAATGCACTACACAGATTTTCCTCCCTGGAATATTAATTTGTTTTGAGACAGGGTCTTTCTGTGTAGTTCAGGCTGGCCTTGAACTCGTTACATAGTCCAAACTGGCCTTGAACTCATGGCAACCCTCCTGCCTCAGCCTCCAGAGCACTGGAATTACAGGTGTGTGCCACTACAGCCAGCTCTGGAGTATTAATTTTACGGATGACAGTTCAAATGGTGTGCTGTGCCCAGGACAATACCCTTAACGTAAAATAAATTACCGTTAATGAACCACACATCTGTACCTTTCAGGACACAGAAATTAAAGCACAGAACCGAGTCATGGGCTAGACTTCACGCAGTTTTAGGACTTCTACTTGTGGTCAAGGTAGCCTGCCACTAGGTGGCGATGGTGTTCGGCTAGCCAGGCCTGTGGCAGAGCGGGCACCCTGGGTACACCCTTCAACCCTTTTTATACCCATTTATACACCCTTTTTACACACCACAGCGGTCCCCTCCAAGGAACTGCTGAGCCTCAGTTTCCCCGGGGAAGGCCATCTACACGCGGCCCTCCTGCACACAGCGAGATCTGACTTATGGGCTGTGTAATTATGAACATTCAACTCTACATCTGGTTGGAATTCACACTGCTTACGGGCTGTGTGACCTTGGAGCAGTTACACAACCTCTCTGGCATGAATTTCCCTGTCCTGCTGATCACGCTGTCTCCACAGTCCCCATGCACACAGCTCAGCCACGGTCACTGTGTCCTGTCCCAGGCTGGGCACCTCCCAAGACTGTGGGCTCTGCCTGCAGGGCAGTCTTGTCTCAGGCGTGAGTCACGGGAGGAAAAGCCACAGCTCCCTGGCACCCTTCGTACCTGGCCTCCGGATCCGAGCGCAGCCGGCACTGGCTGCGTCCTGGCCGAAGGGAGCCTAATTAGCAAGCTCAAAGCCCAAGGCTGCGGCCGTGTTTAAAGTATTTTTGTCCTTCAGAGGTGTTCTGCTCTCCACTATGCATGCAGCTTGAAAGGTGGCTCAGAAAATCAAACAGTGCCCAGGGCCACCGGCTGGTGGCAGCCCTGCTGGGTCCCTGCTCACTGCTCTGGGCCCTGAGCAGGGATGCAGGGGAGGGAGAAGGGGTGACAGCAGCTCCTGATGGGAATCCAGGAGCTCGGTGCCCGCCCCCTCCAGCTCTGCAACCTTGAAGGAGTCACTTTCCCACTCTGAGCTCCAGTCCTGCTCGGTCCAAAGGGGGACCCAATTCCTCCTGCCCTCAGGAACCGAGGTGTGGGATGAATGGTACCAGCCGGGAACCTCGCCTCCTGCTGGAAGGCTTCGTGTGGGCAGGACCGAAAGGGACTTGAGGCCCCTCACTACCTTCCCAGCCGGACACGCGGTATGCATTGCCGATCCATTATTCATTCGCTGGCTTGCTTATTTCACAGGCTTGGTCAGGCCGGCGTCCTTCCATCTCTGGGTCCTTATGCCCGCACCGGAGTCTCCCCCAGAACCCTGTGTGCCCGTCACCCTGCAGTGCCCAGAGTCCGCAGGAGGAGGCATGGGTGGGATGAGAAGCCAGATGCTTGTGCCCTGGGAAACAGGGGGAACCTTGTCCCCGGCACCACACAGCGAGGGGGGAGCCGAGGGGGCTTTTATCTCCGAGGAACAGAAGTTTTGCAATCAGAAGAAAGCTGGTTTATTTTAGAGTGTGGAAGTTCGGTGTCAATTCCTAAAATAGCGTTACACAGGGCAGGTGTTTGCGTATGTGTGACACCCTGTTTTTCTCCAGCTGGTGGGTGGCAGGTCTGAATTCAATTCCAGTTGCACCCCAGCTGCCTCCTGCACCTGCCTGTTCCGTCCGAGGGGCTCCAGCCTCAGTTTCCCTCTGCATTATGACCCTTCCCACTGTGGGATGCCCTCACCCCCAAACGATGGCTGCCAGTGGACACTGAGCGTCCTTTTCATAGTGTCTTTGGACTTTGCTCCTTTTCAAAACTCACCCAATCAGGGTTCCAGTTTGCTGCTGTCCAAGCCCTGGACGCTGCTCCTAGCCAGGCGAGAGATGCAGCAGGGCAGGCTTTTTGCATGTACTCTCCTAGTCGGCGAGGACCGGTCTGTGTAGAGATGGGGGGGGTGGGGGAATGGGAGACGGTGATTCAGGGCTGCATGTGGTTAACGTCCATAATTCTAGGCTGCAGCTTTTGTACCCTTAGTAGGCACCACGCACCATGCTCAGTACCTTACGTCCTTGTCTAATTCAAACATGAAACAAGTGGAATTATTGATCGGGAGGCTGTGGCAGGGAGATTTCCACAAGCTCCAGGACAGTTTTTGAGACCCAGTCTCAAAAAAACCAAAGTAAGTAACCAAGGCATCTCCATCCTCCTCCTCCTCCTCATCATCATCATCCACACAAGCAAAGCACCTGAGCACTTTTTAGAGCTGGCCTGGCTCTGACCGCCCGCACTGCCTCCTCTCCTCCCTTTCTCTGCCCTTCTGCTTGGTCCACACCACCTCACGGCTAATATGTCTGAGCTTTGTCAAAGCAGGATCTGTGTAGACCAGGCAGGGCTCCAACTTGCAATCCTCCTGCCTCAGCCTCCCATGGCGCTGGATTTCTTTCTTTTACTTATTTATTTATTTTTTGGTAACTTGTGCTTGCCAGGCAGGTGTTTACGCCGCTGAGCTAAATCCCCAGCCCAAGATTTCAGGCCCTGCTTGTAGGTTCTGCCAGCATGGACCGTCCTGCCCTGCTCCCCCTGGCCTCCTGCTGGTGCCCTGCCGAGCAGCAGGCCTGACATAGTAAGGGTTACATGTATCCCTTGTTTGAAGCCCAAGGCCCAGGTGCAGTTTCCCGGTTCTGCAAAGCATTTGGGGGTGCAGGTTATTGCGGGCCTACTCTTAGGCCCCCCAATCCTCAATTCCAGAGTTCCCAACGAGATGGCCTGGGGCCTGCTTTGGTGCCAGCAGATCCCACTGGACCGACGACGGCCCCAAGGCTGGTGCCTGTCTCCCGGGGGCCAGGCAGGGCGGGAAGGCCAGGGCGGTGGAGGGGTCGTCGCTGCAGAGGCCGCTCCCGCCCAGGCGAGGGGACGCGCCGCCGCGCGCTAAGCCGCTGCCGCCGCGCTCACCCCGGCGCGCCGCCACCTGCGCCCCCGCGCGCCGCCATTGGCTGAAGCCGCGCCCCTAATCCGCGCGCTCCGGCGCCGCCCCCCGCTCCCCGCCGCGCTGACCTCGCTCCTCCTCCGCCTCCCGCAGCCCGCGACAGCCCGGCACGGACGCGGTGGCCGCAGCAGCGCCGCCCCCTCCCGGGAAGCCGTCCGGCGTGAGGCCGGGCCGGCGCCCGCTTCGCCCCGCGCGGCCGATGGTGCCCTGCGCTCCTGCGCCCAGGTAGGGTCCGGGCCGCGGGATGCGGGGTGCGCACGGCCTCGGGCCGGGGGACGGGCTGTCACCGCGGAGAGCTGCGCGCGCCCGCGGGAGCCAGGGCATCACCCGGGCAGTGCCAAGATGCCTCCGGGCTGGCCCCCCTGGGGGGGGGGAGCCGGCGGCCAGGCCTTCACCCTGGGGAGGCGCAGGAAGTGGGTTCCTTGGGAAGCGGCAATTGGGGGTGCTGCCGCTGGTACCAGTGGGTGGGTGGGCTTGTGCCAGCTCAGGGCGGAGACTATTTCTGGATCAGAGTGGGCCGGGAGACGCACAGCGAGCAGCTGTTGCCTGGGTCTGGCGGGTTTGGAGTCAGGTACCGTGCTTCCTTCTGTCCTTCCGTCCCTTCCCCCACAGCCGGGGGAGGGGCAGGGCCAGGAGGCCCGCAGATGCGGCAGCAGCCGCCCGCCCCGGGTGCGGGCAGGCGCTGCCCTCCCCTGCCCTGCCAGCTCCTGCCTCTGCGGTTCGCGGGGCCTCGGAGCTCTAGGCTGGTCTGGTCATGCCCAGCAGGAGGTTGGGGAAAGGTTACAGGGTCACAGAGTGTAAGGGACACAGTGAAAGAGGCCAAAGCATGGCCAGATGCAGCCTGGTTGATGGAGCCCCAGCTGTCCTGCAACCCCAAAGCCTGGTTCTGCACCCCCGTGGCCAGTGTGCCCCCCTTTTCTAGGTACAACCAGAAATCATCACATCATGTTGTCCAGGACCCCTGGCACTGCTGGGGTACAAACAGGCCATGCAGCGATTCAGAGGGCCTCCCCTAGCCCATGTCAGTTCAGGTCAGGGTCACCTCTCTCTCGAGCCAGCCCTCCAGGCAGCATCCCAGTGTCCCCCGCTCCCCTGCCCAGCCTGGTCAGCCTCCTGGCTTGATTATTTGTGTCTCTTCTGCTGCCCTCTAGACTGGAGTGCCCTCAGGGTGCGAATCTGATTCTGTCTGTCCTGCGTCCCTGAACCTGGCTGGGTTTGGCACCAGGTGAATGTGTGCAGACTGAATGAACGATGGAATGAATGAATGAGACCCCCAAGAGCTGGGGATTGAAGGGTTGCAGTGCGCCCCCTCTGGGGTCTTCCTTCCCATCCCCAGGAACAAACTGCTGCCCTCCTGGGAGCCCTTCCTAAGCCCGGCCTGGCTGGGCAGCTTCAGGGTCCTGGCCCGGTGCTGAGGTCTGGTTCTCCTGCACCTGCTGGGTCGGCACTTTCTCCGTGGGGGACTGTGCCCTGACCTGTTCCTGCGCATGAGGGGAAAGTCCGGGCGGCATCAAGGCTGAGCAGACCCCAGCCAGGCTTCTGTAGCCTCCCAGGGCCGCACAGTGAGCTGGGACAGAGCGAGTTCCTGGCCCAGGTTGGAGGCGGGAGCTCCCCAGCTCTGTGCTCTGAGCCCGGAGACTGTGAAGCACGTTATGGCAGATCTTTCCCGCCTCCTTGCGCCTTTGACAGCCACTGACAGCCACCCCCACCCCGTAAGTGCATCTCCGTCCCCTCCCTGGCTGGGTCCCTGGGTCCCCAGCGGCTGGGGGCTGCTTTCAGTTCCTCCACTGAGCCACCCTCTGCCACCTGCACGGTCCTTCCCTTGCCGTCTCTCCCCTCTCAGGGGACTTCTCTCCCTTCCAGAACCTTCCCAGCTGGGATCCCCGGGCCCCGCCTCACAGCCTGTGGCCTCCCCTGGGTCCCTTGTGACACACATGGCCTCTCCAGCTTTGACCGTCCTCTCTCCCTGGCTGTGGAGTCCAAGAGTTCAGGGACTCTGTCCTGTTCCCGGAGTCCCCGGGGCTGAGCACGGGGACTCTGCTTTGTCCTGCGGGCTGAGGTGCCCTGGTCCCCTCTGGCCTCCAGCTCTGGTCCTGGCCAATGTCTTCCTCTCCCATTAGGAGACGGATTCCAGGGGCTGAGGCCAGAACCAGGCAGGTGTCAGCGGGATGCATCGTTGCCGGGGGTGGGGGTGGGGGTGGGGTGGTGGGGTGGTGGGGGGGGTGTTGGGGGGGGTGTCCCAGAGGAAGTGGAAGTGGCTGGGACTGGTGGGGACCAGGGTGGGGGGCTGGCGGGAGGCCGCAGAGAGCAGGTGGAGGCCCTGAGGAGGAGAAAGAGGAGGCCGCATGTGTGGGCAGAGGGCTTCGATGTTTTTCTGGCTCTATGGTTTTCTTTCTTTCTTTCTTTCTTTTTTTTTTTTTTTTGGTACCGGGGATCAGACGCATGACCTTGTGCTTGCCAGGCAGGTTTTTACTCTGCTGAGGTAAACCCCCAGCCAGCTTTATGGTTTCCTTAGAGAAAAAAAAAAAAAAGCTTTTTATTTATTTTGGGTTTTTTGTTTGTTTGTTTCTGAGACAGGGCTCTCCCTAGGCTGGTCTTGAACTCCTAGCGATCCTTCTGCCTCAGCCTCACCATACCCAGCAGCTGTTCTTTCTTATTGTCAAAGTAATGAGGTGCTTGCTGTGGGCAGTCTGAAGTGGGGGTGCCAGGCCAGGCCTCACCCAGACAGGGGCAGGAGGAGGGGCTGGGCTGTGGGGCCGGAGTGGCTTCCCAGCAGCCCGAGAAATGGGCAGTGTCCCCAGCAGAAAGGATGGGCAGGAGGACCTCTCAGGCCAGGAAGCCGGTGGTCAGTAGTACAAAGCTGGGCGTGGGGTCTCTGGGCACCCCGTGTTGGAGCCCCACAGACTAGGAGGGCAGAAGTCCCCGCCTGCTACTTAGGCTTCAATCGATCAAGTAGGGCTGGGTGTGGTGGCTCACGCCTGTAATCCCAGCACTCGGGAGACTGAGGCAGGAGGATCTGCGCAAATTTGAAACCAGCCTGGGCTACAAAGTGAGCTCAAGGCCAGCCTGAACTGCATAGTGAGACCCTGTCTCAAAAAGACAAAAAAAAGGGACACCAGATATTCACAGGGTGCCCAGTGAAGTTGACATTTCAGGTGAACCACAGGTGTTGTTACTATTTTTTAGTTAAAAGTGTGGCCCCCACAGTGCATAGGACACATTTGTACTGGAAAAAAAAAAAAAAACAAAACTGCCCTGAAACCAGCGTGGTGGCCCAGGTTTGTAATCTCAGCACTCTGGGAGGCTGAGGCAGGAGGATCTCATATTTGAGCCCAGCCCAGGCAATTTAGTGAGACTGTCTCAAAATGAAAAGGGCAGGGGCAGAGCTGTGTGGGAAGGCCCTGGGCTCAATTCTGGGACCGCTGTACAAAACAAAACAGCGGGCAAAACCCAAGAATCCACCCCCGGGAGGGGGGCGCGGTGAAGCTCGGGGTGAAGCCCTGGCTCCCGAGTGCGGGCCGGCGGGCTCAGCCATCTATCCGAAATCAGATTTCGCGGTGTGTCCTACATTTTTGTCGATTCCATGTGGCCGCCGTGGGCGGGCGGAGGTCCTATTTTCTGTCCTCTCCCAGCGGGTGGCTGGAGTTGAGGAGGCAGCTCCTCTGTTTTTAGAGATCAGTGTGATGCCCAGAATTTTGCTTCCCTAAACTGTTTCTGCCTCCGCTTTGGGAGCAGCCTCTCCTTGTGGCTTTGGGGGTGACAGGATGACAGTGTGGTGGCTTATTCAGGTGCCACAAAGGGGGATTTGATGGCCGGGTGGGGGTCACTGAGTGAGGTTAATCCGCTGAGGGACTGAAAATCCGCCTTGGGAGAGAGCGCTTGTCTGGTAGGGCGTGGAAAGGGCTCACCCGCGCGGGGGATTGGCAGTGATCACAGTCCTGACTGGGGTCCCTGGTTTGCTTTGGGGGGTGCTGCTAGCATGAGGTGGAGCCAGCCGAGAGGGCCGGCGTGGCAGGGCTAGAAGTCCTCCAGGAGGACCTGGCCACACACCGTGGTTTTATTCCTATTTTCTGTTGTGTTTTGGTTTCTGAGACTGGGTCTCACCGTGTAGTCCAGGCTGGCCTTGAACTCACTGAGTAGCCCAGGCTGGCCTCTGATGTGCAGAGATCCTCTTGCCTCAGCTGCCGTGGGATCACGCTGCCGTGTCTGCACACACGCTGTGATTTTAGACAGTGCTTCCTCCTGGTGCTTAGCGGGGACCCCAAGAGCCTCTGCTGTGTGCCACGTGCTGTTTTAGGGCCTGGGAGCTCTGAACTGCAGCAGCCTCTCCTGAATTTCCAGCTTGTTCAGCCAGAGGGAGCTTTCTTCAGAGTCCCATCCTGCCCTGCTCACCTTTAGAGACATCCCTGTCATTCAGAGTAAAATTTTTGCAGGCAAAGTCTTGTAGCAGTTGGGTTCATAGACACCTATAATCCCAGCTGTTCAGGAGGCTGAAGCAGGAAGATTGCTCATTTGAGGCTAGACTGGGCTCTGTCTCAAAGTAAAAATTTTTGGAAAGCGTGGGCTATGCTTAGCATTCTGGGTCCAATCCCATCTGCCAAAGAAGTCCTGTAATAGCCCACAAGCCCCATGTGCTCTGGATAATGACATATCAAACACCCGGCCCCAGGGCCTTTGCACGGCTCTTCCTCCACCTGTGATGGCATCGCCTCTTCCTTCCCAGCCTGCCTCCTCTAACTGCCCTCTGCTCTCCATTCTCTGAGCCAGCTTCCTCCTGGTTTCTCTTCCCTGGATGTCTGAGGGCTGGTGGGGCAGGCAGGGCAGCTGGGAGCTTCCTGTCCAGGTATGGGCTCCTAGGAGCAGAGCTGAGCCAGGGGCTCCTGGGCACTAGGACTGTGGCTGGCCTGCTCACAGAGCAGGAAAGGATGTGCCTGTCCCCAGGGCCCAGGGAGCAGGTACCATTGGACTGTCCTTCACCCTGCACACCCCGTCAGGTGGCCACCGGCTGCAGCTGCTCCCGGGAGAGAAACCTCTTCGTCTGGGACAGGTGGGTCCTGTGAGCTCTGCCTCCGACAAGATTCCCATTGCACAGCCAGGAAAGTCGAGGCTCTGCAGGGTAGATTGAGTTGCTCGAGACTGCACTGTGAGGGTCGGGGCTAGTGTAACCCAGACTCCTGCTGGATCTCCAGTGAACTGCCTGGCCGCCCTCCTGCCGCCCTGGTCTTCCTCTATCCTGTTGCACATTGAGTGAATACTCAGCGTCCTTGAGCCCTCTCTCAGCTTCAGGCCTGCACTGCCTCCCCTCCTCCCGCAGGCTATCTGGTGTCACCTCTATCAGCAGCTCCATCGGACACCAGGCTGCCTCTGCCGCCTGCCCCAGGTGCTGGGTGACCGCTGCCATGCTGCCTGCCCCACTTGGCCGCAGCCCATGGGCATTGTGTGATGGGCCCTCCCCCTTGTCACCCCCTTTTTCTCCGCCCCCTTTCCTGGGGCCATTTTGGTGCTTCGACCTGCGTGGCCCAGCCTACCCTCTGGGCACCAGCTGGCCCTGTGAGCCACAGAGCTGGCCTGGCTTGGCCGGGTGCCTGGGCAGGGTTGGAGGCGGCAGCAAATCATAGCGGAGTTCAGCTCCAGCTGGGAGAAACTGAGGCACAAATAACCACGTGCAGGGTGGGAGGGTGGGGACCCCTCAGGTTGCCGGGTGTGCTGGGCCCGGCCTGTGTTAGCTCCCTGGCTCAGCTGCTCCGAGGCTCTGTCTGATCCCCAGCCTGGGAGCCCTGCAGGGCCAGACTCTGGGTGTCTGTGGGAATCTGGTCAGAATTGGCCCGCGAAGCCCCGTACACGGCCCACCCGAGGGCTGAGGCAGGCCAGTTCTGGGCCGGGGCCTGCGGGAAGTCGGGGTTCCAGGGGTGGCCGGGATCCCTGCGGCCCCCAAGTCCCTCATCAGGGTCCGTGGTGCTTTCCTCCTCACCGGATGTGACGCTTCCCAGTTTGATCATTTCGTTTGCTTTTATTAGCTGGGTTCCATTAAGAACTTTCTCTCTCCGTCTGTGTTGTTGTGAAACGTGACACAGCAAAACCAAAGTGCCAGTCTTTCTTCCTTTCTCCTCTTGTCTCTGTCCTTTCTTTCTGTTTCTGTCTTTCTCTATGTCTTCCAGACTGGTCCTGAATTTACATGAATCACCCAGGCTGGCCTGGAACTCACAGTGACCCTCCTGCCTCAGCCTCCTGAGTGCTGAGATGGCAGCCTGGCCCCACAGCTGGCACAGTCTTTTTACCAATTGTTAGAGAAGTAAATCGATGCTGTAGCAATCTCCAAAGGTAGCCAGAGATTATTTCTTTATGAGAGTATATAAAATAGGTTATACATCTTAGCGAATTAATAAAGAGCCACCATCCAAGTCACCATCATCAGGTTAAAGAAGTCATTGCTACAGCTGTAACCTGCCAGGCCCTTCCCCACCACGGCTCTCCCTCCCGGAGAGGGACCCACTGTTCCAGATGGTTCTGTCTGGTTATGAATTCTGACCAGGGGAGTTATGAACTCCTTTACGCCCAGCTTTGCTGTTTCCTAAGACAGGGTCTGGCTGTGTGGTCCAGGCTGGCCTTTAATTCACTATGTAACAGAGCTTGCTGAGGTCCTCCTGCCTCAGCCTCCCTGGTGCCGAGATTCCAGGTATGCGCCACCATGCCTGGAGTGGCTTTTTTTTTTTTTTTTTTTCTATTAACATTTCCTTCTGGTTTTGTTTGTTTTGGGTTTTTTTTTTTCCTCTTTTGTGTGCTACTCAGGGTTGAATTCGGGGCCTCGAGCAGGTCCCTGTGTGTCCCTGTGATACCACTCCCCCCCCATGCACCTGCCCTGCAGAGCAGTATCTGGACCAGACCTCTGCCACCCCGGGTCCCCACTCAGGGCCGAGCCACTGGCCCTGGGCGGGTGACTCGGCCTGAGAGGTTCCCGGGGCTGGCCCGGGGCAGCGGCCTCCTGGGCCCGGTTATTCCAGCGCCACTGAACTGGCGTCCGGGGTCAGGGCGACCTCTGGGCTCAGCAGCTTTAGTGTCCGCACAGGGTGGGACCAGAGCTGCCGCTGCCCAGCTGTCCAGGTTGCTTCCACCACGGGTCACAGTGCGGCACTGGGGTGGACGCGACGTCCTGGGGTCTGTGTAACGGTGCCTCATGGTGGCTTTGATGGGCAGCCCCTGAAGACCCCTGTCACGGAGTGCTTTTTAATGTGCTAGTTGCTCTTGTAAACCACTTCTTTGGAGAAAAAAATTTATTTTTGGAACTGGGAATCGAACTCAGGACCTTGTGCTTGCCAGGCGGGTGCTTGTGCCCCTGAGCTAAATCCCAGCCCTGCAATTTTTTTTTTTTGAGAAATCTTTTGTCATATCCCTTGCACTTTCACTTGCGAAATTCTTAATTATGTAACATTAATTAAGTAACTAATAAAGTTAGTTTTGTTGAGGCAGGGTCTCTCTATGTAGGCCAGGCTGTCGTGGAACAGGTGGAGCGCTGGGACTATAGGCCTGTGCCACCACACCCCAGTGTGTTTATTTTGTGGTCCTGAGGAGCGAACCCAGGGCCTTTGCACTGAGCTACATCTCCTTTTGATTTTTTGCTGTGGGGCCTTGCAAAGTCACTGAGTTCCCCGGTGGGGCTCAAATTTGAGATCTTCCTGTGTCAGCTTCCCAGAGTGCTGGGGTTATAAGCGTGAGCCACCAGGCCTGGTTATAACAGAGTCTCACTGTGTAGCCCAGGGTGGCCTCAAACTCAGTGAGCCTCCTGCCTCAGCCTCCTGAGCGCTGGGATCACAGGCGTGTGCCACCACACCGGCCCCACAGCTCCCTAGGGGTCCCCGGGCCAGCAGGGCTCTCCCTCCATGGCCGCACTGTGTCCGCCCCAGCCCCACCAAGGAGGAGAAGCCCTGGGCATTGCAGCGGTGCCAGGACCCGTCCTCCGAGCACCGACCAGTCAGGTTTGGGACCCGCCGGCTTCACCCCAGGCATGATGGTTCTCTGTACTGCAGGTCCCCTCGAGGCTGCCACTGTGCCATTGAGTATTGAGGACATCAAGGAATCGTTTTGTTTTTGCCTTTTCTTTCCCGGTGCTGTGCTGAACTCTCGGCAAGCGCTCTTGGAGCTACACGCCCAGCCCATATGTCAAGGAATTTAACTGCCAAAATTTAGAAGCAATCAAGGTGTCCTTCAGTGGGGGAGTGGGTAAATAAGCTGCAGTCCACACCGGCGGGGGAGCAGTCCTCAGGAGACACGAGCTGTCGCTGGGCGTGGGGACACAGTGTAATCTAACACTCAGAAGGCTGAGGCAGGAGGGTCCCTGGAGTCCAATGCGGCCTGGGCTGCACAGTGACCTTAAGCCCAGCCGGGACTGTGTAATGAGAACCTGTCTAAAAACAAAACAAGAAAACAGAAAAGAAAAACAAATGAGCTATGAAGTCCAGAAGACACGGTAGAACCTCACCCGCGTGGCGGAAGCAGTGGCCAGCAGCGGAGAGTGGGCGGAGCTCGAGGAGCCCAGAGGCCTGGGCCTACCCTGATTGACTGGTTCATCGGTGCCCCCATCCCAAACCGACTGACTGCCCGGGTGCCCTGGGAGGGGAGGCTGTGAGTGAGGGGGGAGGTTCATACGGGAACCCTGCACCCTTCCTGCTCAGTTTTGCTGTGAATCTAAAACTGTCCTTTAAAAAAAAATCTGTTAATTAAAAAAAAAGGATTACACGGGGAAAACAAAGCAGAGGTAAAGGAGTAGGGGCTGGTGGTTTTAGGTGGGGTGAAGCAGAGAGGGACGCAGCTCGTGGTCCTGAGGCTCTCACTAAGGCTTTCCATAGTCCTACGGGGACGAGCTCTGTGGATATGGGGAAGAACCTTAGCCTGGTGCAGACATGGCGAGTGCAAAGGCCCTGAGGTGGCAGATAGCTACCTGTGTTGAGGACCAGTAGGAAGGACAGCGGCCCTGGTGGGAAGTGAGGGCAGGAGTGTCTGGAGGGGAGTAAACAGGCCCCCTGAGCTGCCGGCATGGGGGCTGGCCTCACTGAGAGTCCCTGGGGGCCTCCCCCAGCTGGGCTGTGTCACTGCTGCGCTTATGTCTTTTTTTTTTTTTTTTTTTTTTTTTGTCTTTTTCCTTTTTATCGGTACCGGGGATCGAACTCACAACTGCCTGCTTGCAAGGCAGGCGCTTATGCCGCTGAGCTGAATCCCCAGCCCCTGTGCTTACGTTTTTAAAGAGGGGGGCCTGGGATGTAGCTCAGCAGTACAGTGCCTGTCTGGAAGATGCGAGGTTGTGAGTTCAATTCTCAGTACCACAAAAGAGAGAGAGAAAGGGAGCTGACTGTAGCTACCCCCTGGCAAACAGATGCAGGCCATGAGCAGAAGGGTGGTCGCTCAGCCCTTAGCCCAGTGCCAGGTAAAAGAGCCCCATGGCGCAGGGCTGGAGGGAAGGGGCCTGAGTGAGAGGAGACCAGGCTTGGAGCAGACTCAGGAGTATGCAGTGTGGGCCTGTCATGCTTGGGTGGCCTTTCCCACACCCAGGTGGCATCCTGGAGAGGAGTAGGGTAAATTTTCTAAAACTTATTACAGCTGGGTATGGTGGCACATGCCCATAATCCCAGCACTCAGGAGGCTGAAGCAGGAGGATTGCTGTGAATTTTAAGCCAGCCTGGGCTACATAAACAAGTTCAAGGCCAATCTGGACTAAATAGCAAGACTTGAGTTTGATCTTATTTATTTTTGATTTTTCTTTGAGACAGTCTCACTATATAGCCCAGGCAGGCCTTGCACTCACAGCCTGGACCCTCCTGCTTCAGCCTCCTGAGTGCTAGGGTGACGGGTGTGCACTTCCACAGCTGGCTTCGTTTGCTGTATTTTTCAGTCACACTCCTCGTAGTGGGCATTCAAACCCAGGGTCCTGGATGAAATCACCAGAGACCAGATGGATGGGGAGAGCGGAAGCCCAGGGTACCCTGGGGGTGCAGGCCGCACTCAGGGACACAGGGGTGACATGAGGTGGAAATGGCTGGGGAGCCAGGAGGCCAGGTGTGTCAGGGCAGGATGAGCTGGTCTGCGGTCATTGGCGCCGACCTTGGCGGTGAGGAGCAGCTGCCCAGGAAGGCTTGTGGGGAGGTGGCTGCAGGGAGGACTGGCCGGCTGGGCCTGGGCCGGAGCTGAGGGGCCCAGCAATGTGGGCCTTTTTGTCTTTTTGAGACAGGGTCTCACTGTGTAGTTCAGGTAGGCTGGTCTTAAACTCGCAATAATACTTCTGCCTCAGCCTCCTGAGTGCTGGGAGTACAGACATGTGCCACCACGCCTGGCTCCTTTTGTTTTAAAGGCAAGACATGACCTGTCGCATGACTGAGACAGGGCTGTAAGTACAGAACTGGGTCGTGGAGGAGGCAGGAGCCCCATGTAGTTGGGGTGCAGAGCGACTTGGGGTGCTGTGTGCACCCACTCTCTTCTCTCAGCAACTGCAGGCGGTTGTCAGCTGAGCCAGGCAGGCGGAGGTGCTGGGCACCGCTGTCTCCTCCGCGAGTTCTCACAGCCATGGTGCGGGGTGGGTGTCACCGTCCTGCTCGGGGGTGTGGAGTAGGGGGGTCACCTGCCAGGAAGGGCAGCACTGGACGACTCACGCCTGGGCTGCAGTTTGCACATTCCCCGAAACAGTTGTCACTGTAGTGCCAGTGGGAGGTGGCACCAGTGCTGTGCCAGGGCGGTGAGGCTGGGGACCTGTCTCGGCAAATGGGTGACTCTGCTTACCTTGGGAGTGGGCTCCTTGCAGACAGGTTCTTTACACGTCTTGTGTCAGCTCTGACTGTTCACCAGTTCCAGAGAATCTGAGTCTGCATCTCGAGGGAGCTGCTGGGCCCATGTTTCAGCTCCTCTCTCTCTAAATCTCTCTCTCTCTCTAAATCTCTCTCTCTTTCGGTTTGTTTGAGACAGGGTCTCACTGTGTAGTTCGGGTTGGCCTTGAACTTGCAGCAGTCCTCCTGCCTCGGCCTCCTGCATGCTGGGGTTTACAGATGTGTGCCACCTCGCCACACCGTCCCGTTCTCTTGTTTTTGAAATGTCACCAGTGGCCGCCCCACCTTCTAGTCCAGGGACTGTCCTCCCACTGCCCACTTCTGCTGCTGGACTTGCAGGAGAAGTTTGAATCTGAACTTCCATGTGGAGCCCTTCACGGGACTCGGCTCCTTCGTCACGCTGGTCACGTGTTTTGCATCATGTTGGGAGCTCTTCCATCTTGCCCTTGGTGTCTTTTGTGGACTTACTGATGGTGCTTGTACTTAGCGACCTGTTTTGTGGTCTCCTCGTAGCATTTGGGGTAATTTGGTAAAGAAGGCCTTGGCTTCTTTCCCTTCAGTGGCCCATGGATCAGCTTTGGGGGACCTGGGAGCTTTCGGAGGTTCTTTGTTCCCCATCTTCTCAGGTTTCCCTTTCTGTGTGTGTGTGTTGAAGTCTGCAGTTTTTATTTCAGTGGAAGGTTTTGCTCCTAGAATGGAGGCCTCTCTGATGTCCAGTTTAGCGGTGTCCTCTGGGCGTGGCCTGTGTCTCTGTCCTGATCCACCCGCCTCTATTTACTCGAGGCAGGGAGTGGGTGAACGGGTTGTGAGCATGGCTGTGAGCTTGGCTTCAGGAGAGGGTGTCACCTTGGGCCGGGCGTCACCTTGGGCCAGGCGTCACCGTGGGCCAGGCGTCACCGTGGGCCGGGTATCCCAGGGTGCTGACAGGAAGAAATCAACGTTCATGCCAACAGCCTAGTCCAGCTCTCCACCTGCAAGGAGGGCTCCGGATGGGGTGGTGACCCCTCCGAGGCCCACAGTGCGGTGACACTGCCACCCACTGAGCCTCTTCCTTCCGCCCCTGAGACCTCTGGCTCTCTTTTCTGTTCCCTTTGTGGAGCTGCAGGTGGAACCTGGGGCCTTGCATGTGCTAAGCAGTTGCCGTGCTATTGAGCGACACCCTGAGCCCCTCCTGTGATCTAACGGGTGCAGCACCCTCAGCTGCCCTTTCCCGTGCCACCTGCTGTGCCGGGTGGCCTCCGCGGTCCCCTGTGCGGTCCTCTCTTTTTCCTCCTGCTCGGGCCGGGGTCCCATTTCCCCACATGCTTGCGCCACACCTCTTTGCATCCCGGGACTCCAGCCAGGGCCTTCTCAAACCCGCTGCACGTGAGAACCTTCTGGTTATACTGAGCGGGAAGCCTGGGCGTTGGGAGTTTTTAAACTGAGGAATAAAGCGCACACATGTCCGTGACCACGGGAAAGACAGAACGCTTCCAGCGTCCGGAAGCTCCCAGGCAACCTGGCCCCTCTAACCACTGTCTGGATTCTGACTTTGCGGACCAGGCTGGCCACTCCTGAGCGTCCTCCAGATGGAGCTGCTCCTGGGTGTCAGGCCTCTTTGGTTCGGTGTCACCTCTGAGAGTGGCCCTGCTATGCCGGGTGGCATAGGTGAGTCTGTGTGTAGTTTTGGGCTGGGCCCTGGGGAGCAGGCCGAGCTGGAGCCGGGACGCTGCTGATGGCAGCGTGGGATGTATAGGATCAGAGGGTGGATCAGAGTTCTCTAGGGGAACAGTCAGTAGGAACAGATGTGTAATCGTGCATGGGGATTGTTGGGTAGTTCCGGGATCAGAGGCGGGAGAGTCCGCGGGCTGTCGGTGCAACGGAGAGTGGAGGACCCAGGAGCTACCCAGCCGCAGAACCAGAGAGGCCTGGAAGCGCCCAAGTCTGTGTTGGAGGCTGAAGAAACCAGAGACCTGGAGACTCAGGTCCAAAGGTCACGGCTGGATGGTTTCTGCTTTCCCTTTTCATTCCATCCAGACTACCATCCTATTGGTTGTTGCCTCCACATTTGGGCGGCGCTTCCCACCTCCATTTACTGAGCAACATGTCAGTCATTCGCAGACGCATCCAGAACCGCGCTTTCCTGATGGCCAGACGCTTCTCGTGCGTCCCGTCGACGCATCACTACAGATGGTCATGAAAGACGCTGGTTAGCGCTTCAACCGACTCCACACACAACCTGAGGCTGGGGCAACCGGTGGGAGTCGTTCAGTGTCGGGGCGAGGGCCCAGACGCTGCACCCTCACCAACCGGTCACTGGTGGGTGTAACTTAAGAAAGGCAGCACCCTTTGGCCAAGAGCAGGACCCCTAGAGAACCTGAGCTGTGAGCAGGCAGTATTCTCAGTCCTGGTTCAAACCTCCCTAACCCTGCTGGGGCAACCCAGCATCCTCAGCGCCTCCTTTGTCCCTGCTTGTGCAAGTGGAAGTCTGTGCTCGGAGGATAATTCGCACCTTCTGAATTCTGGTTGGTCTCTGAGGAAATTGCCAAGGGCCAGGATGGCGAGATGGCCACATTCCCTTTGGTTGCAGTTCAAAATAGCTGGGGATGAAGCTTAGTGGTGAAGCACTTGGTTAGCATATGCAAAGGCCCTGGGTTCCATCCTCAGCACCCCAATAAAGGCTGTGATCACCCACTGGATTGCAGCTTTGGGTATGCTGGCTGTCACGTGCCTCTAACCACATCTCCTTGCCAGGGCAATTTTAGAGGCTTCCTTGGGGTCACCATGACAGGTCTCACTTCATAGGCCATAGAGTTGCCATCACACAGCCTGTGGGGCCTGGGGGTACCAGTATCTGAAGGCCAAGGAACGTGCCCTGGGCCCCCCATCCCATGACATTCCCAATGTTGGGAAGAGACCACGTAAGTCACCACCACCCACACTGTTCTGGGGCGGCAGGCCCTTGCTCCGAAACTGGCTCCCCTTTGGTGGTGCTGAGTCTGTGGCAGAGGAGATGCTGTGACTTCTGCCCTGGCCACCAGTGCACTTGACCTTATAGAGTGGCAGCGTCCTTGGGGGCTGCAAGGGGACCCCAGGTCTAGTAACCGATTCTGTGTCACCCTGCCGCTCTTGCAATGACCTTGCTGTGATCTGTGCCAGCACCCCACCTTGCTGAGCTCTGATTCTAGGGTCCTGCACTTGTTTCCTGCTGTCTGGCCCATGGCCCAGGACTCAAGACCCAGTCCTGGCCGGCTGTGCTCCTGGCTTCTCTGGGCCTTGATCACTTTTTGCTGGTTCTGTGCCAGAGCTGGTTCTGGTGCTCTCGGGTCTTCAGGGGGACCACAGCGTGGTCCTCTTAGAGGTGCACGAGGTGCTCTGGGCTCCGTGTCCCCCCAACATCTCCAGCAGTCTCTTTGTGCAGACTCAGGGGACCCGGCAGCCACCCTCTGTGCCATTGGACTCCTCTCACAGGAACCCGGCCGCTCCCCCGCCCTGGCCTCCACTCCAGCTGCAGGAGAGAATTCATAAGGGGGCCTTGGCTTTCACACTGGGCTCCGATTAGCGATGAATCACCCCTCACCTCCTGATGGCCCCCACAATAGCCAGGGGCACATCCCTTTGGCTCTCAGAATAGCAGCTGTGGCCTGCAGTGCCCGCCTCTCCCCTTGGACTGTGACAGCAGGGTGAGTGGTCCCTGGGTCTCCTGGGGCCAGCAACTGGCATGGGACCTGACTCTGAGGCTGCCTCCTGGGACCCCCCTGACTCCTGAGATACGTGTGCAGCAGGCAGCTGGGAAATGATCCCAGCCTGATGAGTAAGGGGGCCAGGGTAGCAGGACAGGACAAGGGGAGGGGAACACCTCTGTCTAGTCTCTGTTTTGAACCCTGGGCTTTTGCATTGAGCAGCGTGTCTAGCCCTTTATTAGTCTGAGATAGGGCTTCACAGAGCTGCTGAGTTGTTCAGGTTGGGTTTGAACTTGTGATTCTCCTGCCTCAGCCTCCCAGGATTACCGGTGTGGACCACCGTGCCAGCGTTTGGTTTGCTTTTTAGCAGGCAGGGTGTTGGATTGTTACCCAAGGCTGTCCTTGATCTCCTGAGCACAGGGGCTCCTCCCCGCTCCCTAGTAGCTGGGGTGACAGGTGTGCCTGCCGCCGTGCCCTGCACGGCCAGCTTGTGCCTTTTGTGGCTCAGCAGGTGGAAACCAAGCCCTCAGGCGTGCTAGACCAGGGCTCCTGAACCAAGACACATGCCCGGCCGTGGTTTCAACCAGAATCTCACCAAGTTGCCCTGGCTGGCCTCGAACTCGTGATCCTCCTGCCTCGGCCAGGACGGGAACCACAGGTCCAGTGGCGGCGGGACTCCTTGGGGTGGCTGCATGTGACAATGTCTCACCTATGGGTGTTCTTCAGAACCAAATCCTGGCAGGCACAGGCAAGTGAGGTTACAAGGCTTGGTCCTCGGGTCCCCTGCAGGTGCGGGAGGAGACAGGAACTGGTAGATGCTGCCGGCCGTGAGGCCCGGCTTCTGTGGGTCTGAGGACACCGGAGCAGCATGGGGACTCGGCCTGGGCAATGCCCGTCTCCCAGCTGGGATCTCAGCTCTGCCCCTGACTCCTTTCCGCGGCCCTGGCAGGCACAGGGACTGGGGGATCAGCCCACTAGACAGAAGGGAAGCTGAGGCCAGCTACGTGGGCACAGCCACACTTCAGCAGGAAGGCGGGCCTTGATCCAGATGCGGATTCCAAGTCCAAGGTCCCAATGGCTTTATTTCTTTAGGTTTTTTTGTTTGTTTGTTTTTGATCGGGGCCTCACTGTGTACCCCAGGCTGGCCTCACTTGAGGATCCTCCTGCCTCAGCCCCCAGAGTGCTGGGATTATGGGCAGGCTGCATCGCTCTGGCTTCTTCCTTTAGTGACAACTCAGGGGAGCTCCTAGGTGAGGTTTCACCACCTCCCCCCAGTCCCCAGGCCCTCCAAACCCAGCCGTTCCTGGTTTCCTGGCAGCTCTGCCTCCTGTCCTCATCCCCACCCCGGCTTCCTGGAGCTCTGCACTCTTGATGCTTGGGAGCTCTGAGCCTGCGTTTCCAATAATTCCACAGCCCAGGCTAGCACCGCTCTCCCTGGAGTTTCTTTTTTTTGGTACCGGGATCAAACTCATGACCTCACACTTGCCAGGCAGGTGCTTGTGCCGCTAAGCTACATCCCTGCCCTGGTCCTTGAATTTCTATGCTCAAGCCCTCTCTGGTTTTAGGGACGCACTGTGTACCATCGGTCATGTGACTCCCTCCAGGGCTCTGTCTTCCACGCTGTTCTTTTCTCCTCTATCCACACTCCTGCTTCTCACCCTCCCTTCTTACCAGACCATCGAGGCTCTGCGAGGCTCAAGCAGAAAGCTTGAAGGGTAAACTTATTTAGACTAACATGCGAATGACTCATTTCTCTGAACTCTTCAAGTGACTGTTTAGATGTGCAAAAGAAGGTTTTGGGTTTTTAAGAAACGTTACAGGAGAGAAGGAACTAAAAATACTGAGCTATTCTTTCCTGTTCCCTTAACAGTCCCCAAACATGGGTTAACAATTGAAATCACATGAAGTAACTTGAAAAGCAAAAACAAAACAGAGGTAGGGGTGACGCTGAGTACAGTGCTTGCCCAGCATGCCTGAAGCCCTGCGCTCTATCCCTAGAACTGTAAGCAACAAAAACAAAACAAAACACCATCCAAGAGTGGGGCATGAGTGTGTACTTCTGTAATTCCTGTGCTCCAGGAGGCCGAGGCAGGAGGACTGCAAATCAAACCCCAGCTCTGGCAAATTAATTACAGGGCTTGGCGAGACCTCCTCTGTAGCTGCAGTGGAGAGGCAGCCAGCAGTGTAGATGGGAGTGATTATGCCTAGGACAAAGGGGCACCTTGGGAGGGGGGCCAGGGGGCCCCCAAAACCTGGCCCAGGAGCTGGGCCTGGGCCAGGGACTGTTTGGGGTTAATCGCACTGAAGCCCAGCTACTTGGGGAGGTCATCGGAACAATCTGGCTTCCTGCCCACCAGGGGGCGCTGTGGAGGCAGCCTGGCAGGGGGTCTTGGGGCTACCACCTGGCTGAGGGCTCCGGGCGCAGCAGCTGCGTGGCTCCCAGCCTCTGGGGTGCCTGGCTCCCCAGAGCGGCTTAGCAGCGCTGCTGAAGGTGGGGTGGAGGCGGAGTTGGCATAGCTCAGTTGCACCCGGGCCAGTCCTGCATCACTCTTTTCTGTGTGTGTACCGGGGATGGAACTGACAACCTTGTACTTGCCAGGCAGGCGCTTACGCTGCGATATATGCGGGCTTCACGCTTTGTTTCTTGTTTAATTTTGTGTTCCGGTGCTGGGGATTGAGCCCCGGGCCTGCACATGGAGTACACCCTCATCCCCTTTTTTAGCTTTTATTTTTATTTGGAGACAGGGTCTGGCTGATTTGGGCAGCCTGGGTTCAAATTTAGGATGCTCCTGCCTCAGCCTCCCTCCCTGAGCGCAGGACGCCTGCGGTCAGGATGCGGGCAGCCAGGGCAGAGCAGACGCCAACCAAAACTCACTGCCAGGATCCGGCGGGAGGCGCCACCGCCGCGGCCCCTGCCCTTCCCAAGCAGGGGCGGGGAGGCGCTAGAGCCCCCCCCCAGGTCAGAGGTCGCGAGGCGCAGGTGCAGGATCGGGGAGGCGGCGGCCCTGCAGTTTCAGCAGGAGCTTAATCACCACGCTAAAAATAGCCGGGTTTAGGGCTGGCTGCCTCCGGAAGTGTGAGCTCCGCACCGCCCAAGAAACGCAGCTCCACGGCCCGCCGCCGCCCCTCTGTGCCTTCTGCGGGGTGAAATGTTCCCGCCTCAGCACCACGCCCGAGACCACCAGCTGCCCGGGGCCACCGGGAGTGAGAACCACATCGAGGAACGGGTTGTCTAAAACGGGGTTCCCGGCTGTGTTTAACGCTGATTAACTTACCACAGGCAGGAGGCCACCTCTCCCTGAGGTACCTGGCTGCAGCTGGCTGGCAGCGAGCAGCTGCCCAGGGCCATCGGCCCGCAGATCCTTAGGGGCGGGAGATTTTGGTTCTTGTTCACCATTCCTGGGGATTGAACCAGGGCCTCCACACGGAACTATGTTACCAGCCTTTTTTTTTCTTGTACGTGGGATCGAACTCATGACTTCATGCTTGCCGGCCCTTGTGCCACTGAGTTAAGTCCCCAGCCCTAATTTTTTTTTTTTTAAAGACAAAAGTCTAATTGTGTAGCCAAAGCTGGGCTCAAACTTGAGATCCTCCTGCATCAGCCTCCCAGATTTCTGGGATTACAGGTGTGCACCACCATGCCCAGCTAAGGTGGACATTTTCCATTTCAGCATAGGGATATTGCTTGACCCAGACTGATCAGAAACTGACCTGTGGGGCTGGGGGTTTAACTCAGCGGCATAAGCACCTGCCTTGCAAGCAGGCGGTCGTGAGTTCGATCCCCGCTACCGATAAAAATGAAAAAGACAAAAAAAAAAAAAAAAAAAAAAAAAAGAAACTGACCTGTAAAGGCCCGGGGATTTAGTTTAGCGGCATAAGTGCTTGCCTTGCAAGCGCCAGGTTGCGAGTTCGATACCTGGTACTGATAAAAGTAAAAAGAAAAAAAAAAAAAGAAACTGACCTGTAATTAATGAAGTCCTTTTCCTTTTTAAAAATTTTTTTATTTTTATTTATTTATTTTTTTATCAGTACCAGGGATCAAACTCACACTGCCTGCTTGCAAGGCAGGCACTTATGCCACTGAGCTAAATCCCCAGCCCCTCCTTTTCCTTTTTTTTAAAAAAAATTCTCAGCACAGGCACCTTGGCTTGGTAAACAAAAATCTGTTAAGACCAAGGGTTTTATGGGCCTGGCGTGGTGGTGCGTGTTTATCATTCCAGCACTTGGAGGCTGAGGCAAGAGGATCAAATTTGAGGTCAGCCTGGACTATATAGTGACACCTTGTCTCAAAAAAATAAGGTAAAATAAATAAAAACACCTAGGCTTCCTGATGCAAAATACAAAACAATCTCTTGGGGATAGGGAGGGAGCCTCCTTGACCCCAAAGTGATCACACTGGGGAACCTTGCTTTATCTTGGAGCCCTGAGCTACATCTGAGTGAGTTCAGCTGCTGCCTTGACGGTGAAAGACACAGACTTGCCCAGCTAAGTGCCAGCACCCCCGCCATCCCAGCAGGTCGGCCTGGGCATTTCCTAACACCTGCCAGGTGGGGGAGGGGCACTGCACCTAGAATGGATGGAGCAGTGGCACTTTGGGGAGGGGCGGCTTCTCTCCTGCTCCGGAGCTGTGTGCAGGGCAGAGGGAGGTGCAGGCCCCAGAGAGGGATGGGCAGGCAGTGCCCTGCAAATCAGAATCACCCTGCACCATGCGTAGCTAAACGGGTCAGAACCAAAATGGAGTCGCTCATGCCAAGCCTTGGGAGCAAACAGGACTAGGTGGAGCCGGGCGGTGCTGAGGAAGGGGCTGTCACTCACGCCTGCGTGCCTGATGACCAGGCATTGAGGCATCGTCACGAGACTGAGCCAGAGCCACCGCCTTGCCGGAGAATGCTTCTGTGATGACATCTGCCTGGCCACTCGATGACCAGCCTCGGACCGGCGCCGCCCTTGTTACCGAGGTTGATTGTTTCAAAATATCTTATGCAATCCTTCGAATTCTGTCTTTTGAGGCGGGTGTGGTGGCCCGAACCCTGGGAGGGTGAGGCAGGAGGATTGTGAATTTGAACCCACCCTTGGCAGTCTGTGACTTAGCCAGAGACCTTGTCCCGAGCTAAAAAATAAAAACTAAAAAAGGGGCTGGGAACGTGGCTCTATTTGGAGGTACTGGGTTCGATTCCTGGCACTGAAACAAAAACAAAAACCATCCAGGGATGCGGCTCAGTGGCAGAGCACTTGTTTAGGCTGCCCGAGGCCAAAGACAAACAAGACTTGGAAACTCGCACGCAGTGGCTCTGGTCCCTGTTGCACCCCGGTTCCCAGATGAACTCGGTTCCTCTGCAAAGGCTCTGCCTGTCTCTCAGCGTGACTATGGATTATCAGTACTGCCAGCCTCCTGGGTGCATGGGTGGAGCCTGTCTCAAGCCACTGTGTCAGAGCCTGGTGCTGAGTGTCTTGGTGCCCGGAGGTGCCGACGGGAGGAAATGGAGACGTCCACCCAACCCAGCCAGTCCTGCAGCCCCACCTGCAGAGGGCGCCCCAGCCCAACTGCTAGTGCACCATTTGAGCTTGCCTGGATTGGGGCAGTATCTTTGTGTCTTTTCATAGATTAATTTGCAGTTGGGGGATCAAAACCAAGGCCTTGAACATGCTAGGCAAGTCCTTTACCTCTGCCTCTAATATTTTTATTTTTTGTCTTTTTAAGACAGGGTATCCACTATACAGTTCACACTGACCTTTAGCTCACTTTGTAAGCCAGGCTTGTCTCAAACTTGCAGGGATCCTCCTGCCTCAGCCTCCCAAATGCTAGGATTATAGGTGTGCACCACTACATTTGACTTTTTTTTTGGACCGGGAATCAAACTCATGACCTTGCACTTTCCAGGCAGGTGCTTATGCCACTGAGCTATATCCCCAGCCCTCCCTACCCAATTTATTTTTTTATCTTTTAAATGTATGTTTTTGTGCATGGGGGGGGTACATACATGTGTGGTATTGGCGATTGAACGCAGAGCTTTTTCACTGAGCTACATTCCCAGCCCTTTTCACGTTTTTTGTTGTTTGTTTGTTTGTTTGTTTGTTTGTTTTTGAGACAGGGTCTTGCTAAGTCACTTGCCCAGGCTGGGCGCTAATTCATAACCCTCCTGCCTCAGCCTTCCGGTGTGCTGGGATTACAGTCATGTATCACGACGCCAGCTTTGTTTTGTGTCTAGTGGCAGCTTAACTTAACTGAAGCATGATGAATCTTAACTGTGCAACTCAGTGACTGCATACCTGTGAGAATCTCTGCTCAGATCAGAAGGTAATGACCAGAGGCGCGTGGGTGGCTGCCCTTTGTATCCCCTGGAACCACCCACCATGCCAGCACCCCTTGCTGAAAATCACGTTTGCTGTTCCGGATTTCTGTGTAGTGTCTTTGAGTGTATCTCTGTGTAGGTCATTTTGGTAACTGTTTCCTGTCTGTCTGTGTCCTGTATCTGTATATCCGTATCCAGCCTCCTAGCTCTACTGTACTGGTATATATGTATGAATCTATGTACTTACTTTCGTAGTACTGGGGATTGAACCTAGAGCATTCCACACCAAGCTATCTAACCCCGGTTCTTCTTCTTTTTTTTCTTTTTTTTTTTTTTTTTAAATTTTAAGACAAAGTCTTAGTTGCTAAATGGCTGCTTAAGCTGGATTTAAACTTACAGTCCTCCTGCCTCAGCCTCCCAGCATGCTGGGATTACAGACATGTACTGCCACGTCCAGTTTGGTGTCATCAGTTTAAGTGTACAAAACTTGCCCCACTGTAAGCCCCCTGCCGTCTGCATTTAAATGTTTTAAAGACTCCCTCTGCATGCATCAGAGGAGGGTATCATCAAGGCTTCCACTCTCAAACGTAATTCAGAAAACACAAGAAGCCTATGGGATCCGCCCTGTTGGGTTTGTACGCTTCCTGTTCTCTCCTCCCTGCCGTCCGAGGTTCCTTTCTGTCCCCCAGTTTCCTTCGCCATTCCTCTGGGGAGGCCTGGGGAGGCCTCCTTAGTGACCTCCAGCTGCCGCGGTTTCCGGGGAGAAGTCTGCTGTCACTCGGGCCGTTCCGATTCTGATCAAGCGTTATCTCTTCTCTCCGCCTTCGAGACTCTCTCATTCTCAGGAGTTTGACTCTGTGTGCCGTGGAGCGACTTTCTTTGGTTTTTACCTGTCTGGAGTTCACACACTTCTTAAATCTATTGCTTGTCTTCTTGCCAGATGTCAGGTTTTTAAATTCAGAGCAGGTCTGTGGAGGCTACTTTGGCAGGCTCCTCCTCGGCCTCAGAGGACATGAATGGCAGTGCATCTGTTACGGTCCTTGGACTTCCTAAGACTCCATTTTTTTCTATTTTCTCTCTGTTGTTCAAACTATTTTATTTCTATTATTCTATCTCCAAGTGCACTGATTTTCCCCTCTCAAGTCCCTGTCCCTCTCTTCTTTACCACTGTGTTATGATGCAGCTCTCTGTCTGGCTTACTCTGCCCACCTATCCATCCACTCATCTGCTCATCCATCCATCCATCCATCCATCCATCCACCCATCTGCTCATCCATCCATCTATCCACCCATCTGCTCATCCATCCATCTACCCATCGATCTTCCTGTCCTCCGTTCATCCATCCATCCTGCCATCCAGCAGCCAGCCACGCATCGATCTGCTTATTCATCCATCCATCGACCCATCTGCTTATCCATCCATCTATCTATCTTTCCATTCATCCAGTTTTGAGGTCCTTCCAGTGACCCACAATTAATCACACCTCAGAAACGCTCTTTCCTCAAATCATCCAATCCGTCCCTTTCTCTCTTCACTCAGGTTTGCTCAAATGCCACTTCTTCAAAAGGAGGATGATTGGGTGGCTTCCCGCTCATACTCTATCCCTCTAACCCACGTTCTGTTTCTTGATAGCATTGATTGGCGCCCACACTTACGTGGTTTATTGTGCGGCCCTTTTGCAGGGATCCTCCTCGAGGCTGGAGATTGTCTGGCTGGTCATCTTCTGTGCCCCCCAACCCCCGGGTGATGCCGCACGTAGTAGGTTCTCAAAAACTGCTCAGAAAGGCACCGAAGACAGTGAGGGATGTGGGAATCACCCCCAGGGTCACCACCAGCTCCCTGTCCCAGCTGTGTGTTAGGGGAGGCCCCTTAACCTAGCACTTCCCGTCCTGGACCTCCCAGGCCTTGGAAAGCGGCTGTGCAGGGTGCCTGGGGCCCCCGGAGAGCCGGCTCCTAACAGACGATGCCCTGCTGCTGGGTCCTGGATCCAGTCCTTTACTTTTTATTTATTTTTATTTTTTGTGGCGCTGGAGAGGGACCCTCACGGGAACTTACACGACTGTGCTGCCACCCTCAGCCTTGGACCCGGACTGAGTGACGAGGCCTTGACTGTTCTGACCCCAGTTTCCACACCTGTAAAACGGTGCATTGTGCAAAACAGGCGCCCAGGTGCCCAGGTGCCCTGTGAAGATTGGGACGTTTTTCTCCTTCTGCTGCTTCCGTTCCCAGGCCTCCATGGGGCCTCGCCTGCCTTTGTCCTCCTGAGCTGTCCAGCTTGCTTATTATACATGGCCGGGGGCGGGAAGGATTCTGGCATCTTGATAGTCACAGGAGCATCGTGCAAATGGGGTGAAAAACAGCAGCCCCTGAGCCCCATGGCTCTGCACTGGGTAGCGCGTGGCTGATGGGAGGGTCCCTGAGTGCCTTGGGGTTGGCAGGAGGCAGGTGAGCGGCCCAGGGCGTTTCTGTGGCTGGGCAGGGCGCCCTCTTCATCTGCAGGCCGACTCTGCCTGGGGCCCAGAGCTCGGGCCCCAGAGCAGGCTGGCCCGGGGCTTCCCAGCAGCAGATGGGCCCATCTTAGGTGGCCCTCAGTGGTGGCGTGATGGGAGCTCTCAGCCTGGAAGGAGGGGGCAGCAGCAGTGTAGGGGGCAGGTCTCCAGGTCTGCCGGGCAGCAGATGGGCCTGGGTCAGGTGCATCAAGGAGGGGACAGCTGTCTTTGAGATCACGGAATGGAACCGCTCTTTAGGAGAAAGATAATCTGGGGCTGAGGGCCGGCAGGTGGGCAGGGGGCTCTGCTTACAGCACCCGGAACCCGATCCCTCCTGCCCCAGCTCAGGCCTCCCCTCTCCTGGGAGCTTCTTCTCCGGAACCTTGCTTTGTTCTCCCGTCCTGGGAGGTGAACTGAGCTATATCCCGATCCGTTTTAATTTTGTTGTTTTTGAGCCCAGGCCTCCCTAAGTCATTAAACCGCTCAAACTGGGCTGGAACTTGCCATCCTCCTGCCTCAGCCTCCCAGAGAGCTGGGTTTACAGGCGTGCACCACCACACCTGCCTTAGATCTTTCTTAATGGGATCTGTGGGGAACACAGAAAAGCCGGGGAGCACAGTATTCAAACCCCAGCCCAGCGCTGTACCGACCGACAGTCACACTAGGAGAATCCGTCTGTCTCTAGTCTGTGTTCTAAGGGCCCAGCGGCCTCTCTGAGCAAGGCTGCTGTGCTCGGAGGGGCCAGAGACCCGGTCAGTGGTCAGGAGTCCTCCAGGGCGGGGCTCCGTTTCACCCACCGCTGCTGGGGACCCCGGAGCGCTGGATCTCAGTGTCTAACACTGTCTCTGGTGGGTACATGCACGCTGAAGGAACCGGACGCCCCTCTCCTGTTTCAGGGTCATTTTCCCCTTCCATTGTGGCATCTCCGATGTCAGGACAGCTACTTGGGCCTACGGGCAGCAGTCACAGGGTGAAGAGGAGGAGGCTGAGAGGTGCAGAGTTCGAGGGAGGCGCCGTTAAGAAGCAGCCTTTGGTTAATTCGCAGGGCGGGTGGGGTGGCCTGGGGATCCCAAAGGCTGCAGCAGCCATGCATGAGAAGCCCCTGGGTCACACTGTCACCTATGTCCCTGGCTCTTCTCTGGTCTCCTGCCACCCTCCATCCCGTTCCGTGCCACTCTTCCAGGCAGGTACTGGGACCCTGTGGGCCTCCGGACCCCCTCTGAGGAGGGAGGGCTGTGTCACTGTGCCCTGGCTTTCCTCCAAGTCCAGGATGGGCTGGCATCCTGGGGAGAGAAAGAGGGCGACAGACGGAGAGAGATCCAGACGGACAGACAGACAAAGCAAGTGCACCCCTAGGCTGGGGGACCTAGGCACTATATTCTGGACCAAGAGGAGGGTTCCAGAATGGGGTGGTGGTGGCTGCCTCCTGCTGGGACACAGCACTGGCTGGACCCTTACTGCAGCTGAGACGCTACACCCTGGGTGGGTGGAGCAGACAGTCTGATGCCCTCCCGGAAGCGGCGCTTCCTTCTGCTCCGGGTGGGACACTGAGTCCCTCCCAGGAGGGAGGGTGGCGCACTGAGCTCGAGTGTAGGGCACAGGTTCAAGGGCGCGCGTTTTGGGTCCCTCCAGATGCGCATGCGCATGTTTCAACGTGCGTCTGCACTTACGTCAGTGTCACAGATATATACCTGGGTCACGTGTGCACGTGAGGCAGGCGCATTCCTGTGGGCAAACCTGTAACAGGCGTTTGTCTGTGTAAATGTACTGCGGCACACACTTAAGTACACGGATCACACAGGGATGCAGGCTCTGGGGCACGTGCAGCCACTGTGGGCTTCAGAGGAGCCCTGCGTTGCAATCACAGGGCGGGCAGCCAGCCCAAGAAGCCCGGGTGCTGAGCTGCTTTGCTTTATTGCCGCCAGTCTCAGATCCGGTCTGTATAATGGGCACGACTTTTCGCTGCAGGAGATCATGGGTGAGCATTTCACACTCAGCCTGGGCATGGAAAAACTCACACTGTCTCTGGACTAGAGAGTAAAAGATTTAGCAAACAGAAGTGTCTCAGGGAGGTGCATGGCAAAGATGTCGCTCCCGATGTCTGGGAGGGAAGCCGGAGGCCCGACGTTGGGGAGGAAGAGAAGAAAGGCGCCAGGCGGGACCTCGGCGGTAGAGCGAGGCGCGCCAGCCTGTGCCCCGCAGCCCGTCTGTGCTGTGAGGCGCGCGCCCGTGCGGATGCGGGCGCCCCCTGTCGTCTGCGGAGGGAGGTGTCGGAACCGAGCATTGCTCGGTTGCCCTGGAAACGAGCAGAAGGAGGTGGGAGGCCGGGGAAGGAGGCGGGCCGGGGGAGGGGGGAGGCGGCGGCGTGGGGGCGGGGAGCGGGCTCTTGCGGTTCTGGCGCCGCTGCTTTCGAGCGCGCGCGCTGGCGAGGGGACCCCGGAGCGCGCAGCCCCCAGCTCGCGCCAGGTCCCCGCGCGTCGCCGCCACCACGGCGCAGAGGGAGCGCGACCCGCGGCTCCGGCCTGGCGTGGAGCCCGGTCCGGCCATTGCCCAGGTAGGCCGACCTGGGGTCCCGCGAGCGCCCCGGGGTCGCCGCCAGCACGGTCCTTGTCGCCTTCTTCCTGTGCATCTCCCACCCGTCTCCACCGCGGCCACCGGCCTGGGCTTCTGCGCGTGCCGCCCCGCCTGGGGGTGCGGTGAGGGGACCCCTTTCCCGGGCCGAGCTGGTCTGGGGCGGCAGAGGACGTGAGGATGTCGCCCCAGGGCCCTGGGTGTCCTCGGCCTTGGGCTCAGAGCCCCTCTCGGCCCGAGCCAGCCGCCCCCGCGGGCACCGCAACCCTCCCCGCGCAGAGGTGCCCGAGGACCTCGGTGCGCCCCCCCAGCCAGGGGTTGCATTCGGGGTGCAGGAGCGCAGGGGCGCCCCGCGTCTGCTGCATCGCTCCCGGGAGCCGGCGTTGCGGAGGCGGCTGCGCGCCGCGGGAGGGGGCGGAGGGGGCGCTGCGAGGAGCAGCGAGGGGCGAGGACCGGGCCGCGGCGTGCACGACGTGGGGTCCGCGTTTGACCGGGTAGGGACTGAAGGGCTCCGCGGGCAGGAGGTGGGAGCACGAAGGCCTGCCCCTGTGGAGAGGTGTCGGGTGCTTGCTGAGCCCAGGCCCCGCACAGGAAGGAAAGGGGCCGCAAGGGTCGGAGGGTTTGGGCACCGTGAGCGGAGCTTGGTTTCTGCAGATGTCACCCGCCGGGTGCTGGTCACAGGGGCTCCCGTTCTGGGGTCCAGAGCCCAGGTGAGTGGGTCTTGGCATTGGCTGGAGCCACCTGGAGGGTACTGATGTGCCCTGCACACTGGTACCTCTGCGCCCTGATCCTCTGAACCCCTCACATCCCCACCCCCAGGACCTGGAGGTGGCCTGCAGCCCTGGACCTGGCCCTTTCCGCCCCCTCAGGCTGGCCCCGACCTCCCCCTGCCCGCTCCCCATCGTCTCTCCCTGCCCTGGGACCCTGTTGAGGTCTTTCCTTGCTGTCCGACCCCCACCCAACCCTGGAGCCCACTGGAAAGACCTCCTGGGGTACTTGCCCAGGCTCTGTCCCTGCACACAGCGGGTCTGCAGCCTGGGACGCAGCCCGGAAGTCAGGCTGGGACCTGGTCTCCGCAGCAGCCCACCCAGTCAAAGGGAGCCCAAGGAGGGCCCAGGACCACCCAGAGGCCTGGGGCTTGGGCAGGGTGGGGCTGGAGGAGGCTCTGTGCCTGTGACCCCGCGGCAAGAGCTCGGGAGGCTCTTTGTGGGTGTCCCGTGGCCTCAGTCCCTGCACCACCCCTGCCACCTGCCCTCCGGTTACATCCGAACGGTCCACGCCTCCCCTGGAGCACCACAGCCACGCGTGGGCAGCTTCCCTGGTCTTCTTGTGTCCCATAGGCTGCTCCGCCCCCAGCAGCTGGTGAGCCTCTGAGACGGAAGCCAGATGCTATCCCGCCTCTCCTTGGGCCTTGGACTGGCTCCCATCTCCCTAGTGAAGAAGTCAGGGGCTTCCCTCAGCCTCACAAGGCCTGTCACTGGCACCTTCATCCTCTTCATCCACACCGCTCTGCCTCCTTCCCCTCATGCAGTCTGCTCCAGTCACACAACACCCTTGTCCCCTTGTCCTGCAGTGTTGCTGGTTTTCAATGGTGGCAACTGCACTTCTGCCTCAGGGCCTTTGCACTGGCTGCACCTTCTGGCTGGATGTGCTGCATGGCTCAGTCGCATCTCCCATGAGCCCCCTCCCCTATCTTTTTCTAATCTGCAGCCCAGTGACTTCCAGTCCACACAGTGTTTACCTCCCTGTGTGGTCCCTTCAAAACCTGAGCTCTGCCTGATCTGGTAGTATTTCTTTCCTGCCACCATAGCCCAAAACTGAGAAGGTCGCTTGCCAGCCCCCAAGCCAGCCTCCCCAGCCCTGCATGTTCCCTGTGGGGCCCCGGGAAGCCCCCTCCAGACAGAGCGTATCCTTGGGGCCAGGATCTGTGGCAAGCCCGGGTAGGGAAGAGGCAGGGAGGGGGGCCCAGGTGTCCACTTGGGACCCTGGGTGTAGGACAGCTGCTTGTTCTGTGCCCCGGCCTCCCTGAAGCCTATAGGTGGCAGGAGGTGCTGCCTGTCCAGCAGGCCTCAGGTGAAGGAGCCCAGGCACAAGGGCAGAGGGGAGGAGGGCGGGGAGGCGGCCAGAGGGGTCCCTGAGCCCATGTTCCCCCTGAGTCAGCAGCGGGGGCGGCCTGCTGCACCCTCCCCAGCGGCAATGAGCCACTGCCTGTTCTGTGCCTGGGGACCTCCAACGCTGTCCACCTGCCCACAAGTGTTCCTGCCCTCTCTGACCCCTCCTGGATGCCTCATTCTGGGAAGGGGTCTCCCTGGGGTGGGGACCTCAGGTTAGAGAGCTGCAGGTGGGCGCCTGGTTTGTAGCAGCAGAAGCCAGGTGAGGGGTCTTCCTGTCCCGGGGACCCAGGGACCTAGGTGTCCGGGTGAGGGTCCCTCTAGGGGTACCCAGGGGTCACCGGGGAGATGAGCCCTCTGCAGCACAACCACACTGGACAGCGAGGGCACCTCTCCCGAGGGCTCGGCAGTTGGGGACACTGAGACAGGAGGCCAAAGGCCCTGCCCAGACCCAGGGCCGGGCAGTGCAGGGCTGTGGGGGCAGCTTCCGGGCTTGGGGGTGCAGGGACGGGTGGGCACAAGTGGGGGCAGCTTCCGGGCTTGGGGGTGCAGGGACGGGTGGGCACAAGTGGGGGCAGGTGAGGGTGGAAACCCAGGCAGGGTGTCTTGGAGGGAGGGGCCGAGCCGCCTTGGAAGGGAAGCGAGGATGTGGGGACAGTGAGTGGCAGGAGGCCGAGGGCTCCCCAGGCCGAGGAGCTGCTGGGGCTCATGGGACACTGGGAGGACGGCGGGGGCCCGGAGTGGCCGGGAATGTGGGGGACGCCGGGCTCCTGGGGGAGCGTGGGGGAGGACTCACTCCTACCCCGTTCAGCCTCCTCCTACTGTGTGACCTTGGACAAATGATTTGACCTCCATGGGTCTCAGGTGGAACCGAGGTCACCGCCATCTCGCTGCTGTGCTGCTGATTCTGGGGGCAGTGGAGGGAGGGTCCCCAGGACAGGGCGGGGGGAGGGGAGCCGCCCTGGGCTGGGCCAGGCACCAGGTCGGTGGGACACAGCGTCCCTCCACGGGATTCTGGCTCTTGGCTGAATTCACACTCTGAGAGAGAGGGTACCACCACCTTCCACCGGCTCCAGTGAGCAGAGGCCAATGTCCTTGGAGAGCTCTCTACCATTTAAACCCGGTACCTACCTAGTTCACAGACAAGGCCACGGGGCCCAGGGAGAGGAAGTGGTGCCCAAGATGGGGTCTCGCAGGGTAGCTTGGGCAGGCTTGAAATTCTTGGTGGTCCCCTGCCTTGGCCTCCCAAGTGCTGGGATCACAGGCATGTGCCACCTTCAGGATCGTGGGGGATGAGGTGAGGTGACCAGCATAGCTCGGGCTCGGCTGCCTCAGAGACAATCCCAGTTGTGCTGTTTGCCACCTGGGATGCCTGGCTGTGGTCTTTGTGGCCTGTGCCTCAGTTTCCCCATCTGTAAATGAAGGAGAAACACACATAGAGCACCTGCAGCAGTGCCCCGCAGGCACCCAGGAAACAAAAGCTGGTGGTGGCTGATGTCACCGTCAACACCGCCTTCTGTGGCAGCAGCATAGTAGTCAAGAGGGAGCCCCAAGCGTCCCAGGCTTCAGTCTCAGGGAGCAGGGGCTCTCATCTTTAGTGTGGATGACAGAGGGACAGCTGGCATAAAGGTTAAGAAGTGGAGCCTAGGACTGAAGCTGGCGTGGTGACACACACATTTCATCCCAGCACTCAAGGAGGCTGAGGCAGGAGGCTTGCAAGTTGGAGTCTGGCCTGGGCAGCTGATTTAGTGAGGCCCTATCTAAAAAAAAAAGGTGTGGCTGGGGATGCAGCTCAGTGGCAAAACGCCTGCCCAGCAAGTGTGAGGTCGTGAGTTTGATTCCTAGTACCAAAATTTGTTTTTTAAATGGGAAGGGCGGGGCTCCATGTCCAACCCTCAATACTGCCTAAAAGGAAAAAGACAAAACGGTTCAGGGTTGGTGTGTACTCGGTCCCTGTCAGCCGCTGTTACTGATGATGAAGGGCTTGCGGTGCTGAGATGGCCTCCCCTCCCTGCCCAGTGGCCTCAGGCCTGTCCCGGGAGCACAGGTGCCAGCTACAGCCACATCAGTCCTGACTCCACACAGCCGGTGCTCACAGGTGTTGAGTGCCATCCAGGGGGAGCAGAGCCCATGGCCAGCGCTGGCCACCACACCGCTCCTCCTCACCAGCCTCCTCGCTGTCACCTGCCACCTGGCTTCTGGGCCCCTGGGACTGCAGCCACATGCTGGTCACTTGCTGGTCAGGTCGTTTCCCAGGAAGCCCCGAGGAGGCTCGGAATTCTCACACTGACACCACCACCTGGGCCAGGATTGTGTGGGCCGGGCGGGCTCTCAGCCACTGGGCGGCCTCTGTAGCCAATGTGCCTGGCTTGGTGGCCCTGTCCCCCACCTCAGACCCAGTGTGCCCCACCCCGTTCTGCTCCCAGTCCTGACACAGCCTGCAGTGTGTGTGTTTGTGTGTGTGTGTGTGTGTGTGTGTGTGTGTGTGTGTGTGTTGCTTTGGCTGGAACCCAGGCCCTTTGCACTGAGCTACATCCCCAAAACCATGTTTTGTTAATTGCCCAGGCTGGGCTCTAACTTTCGTCCTCCTGCCTCAGCCTCCCATAGTGCTGGGATTACAGGCTGAAGGGTTTCTGTAATGTGTAATTCATTCACACAAGGAAAAATCAAAAGGCCAGGGAAGGACCTACAGTGAGAGACCCCTCTCCCAGCCCTGTCTCTGAAGCACCACGGTGACCTCTGCTTATTACCCATATTGCAATGGTGGCGGGGCCAGGGACCTGGGCTGAAGATTTGGGCTCTGTGAGCCTCTGGAGGCCCAGCAGTGCTGTAGGAAGTGACCTTAGCAGCCACAGGCAGGTGAATTCCTGGAAATGGTGTTGGTGGGGAACGTGTCCCTGAGATGCTTGTGGCTTGGTCGAGGCACCCCCATTTTACAGTGCTCCCCCAGGACTACGGGTGAAGCACCTGGGCTAGGGTTCAAACTCTGTTCGTTCAACTGAGGCGCAGGGAGATGAGGCTGGGTCATGACAAGGCAGCACCAGGCCTTGGACAGACGGGGAGACTGAGGCTGGGGAGGTGGTGCTTGGCCAAGGGTCCTCCGAGTTGGTGCACCTGCCCTGAGCCTGGGTGAGGACCAGTCATCAGGAAGGGATGGGGTCCCAGGGCCCCCAGGTTGGGCTAAATCTTGCAGCACCCACCTTCCCGCCAGCCCTCAGTCCCCGAAGCTGGCTGCGGTGCAGGACAGGTGTCCCCAGAGCCTGCTGGAGGTGGACAGCTCCCACCAGGGCAGGCCTGGCCTGGCCTCTGGGGTGGCCTTGCGTTCTGGTACGGGAGCGGGGGTGGTGGCTCCTGGCCCCGGGCATCGAGTGGCCTAGATTGGACAACTGAGATGCCAGCTGACAGAACCAGGGCAGCGCAGCCATCCACACGCTTCACAGACGTGACCCGAGGGCCAGGGAGCCACCGATGGGGCGGCAGGGCCTGGGTGGGGGCAGCGGGGGCTGGCACGGGCCTTGGGAGCCTTGGTTCCAGCTGCAGCAGGGAGCTGGGCTCTCAGGGCTGAGACCAGGGCCTCGGTGTTGGTTTGGAGTTGGAAGTTGGGGACCCCAACTGGGCAGAGTGTTTGTGGCCTGGGGCTTGGATCCAGCTGGGTTGAAGTGGGCCATGCTGAGGGGCAGAGAGGGGCGCATCTCAGGATGGCAGACCGAGAGGCCAGTGAGGGGCCCTGACCCCTGGCTTTGGGGGGATGCGTGGGGCCAGGGAGCTCCCAGTGCAGCTCCCCAAGGGCATGTCAAGGGGCACTTCTCATCGCAGGTCACAGGCTCAGGACAGGGCTCGAGGTGCTGCAGGTTGAATCCTGGGGTCACTCTAGGGTGGTGAGGCCCCATCCCAGCGTGAGGCTCCTCCCCCACATCTGGGGACACCCCTGCCGGAGCTGGGGTGGGGCTCCCCCTCCATGGTTCCTCTCCTGTCCTCCCAGGGCCTGAGCAGCCGAGCCTGCTGACCGCAGCAGCACCCGTGCCCCACTCCCCACGGCCACACCATGTCCGGCTCCTACGATGAGGCCTCGCTGGCTCCGGAGGAGACCACAGACAGCTTCTGGGAGGTAGGCGGGGGCTGCCGCTCTGTCCCCCCCCCTCCCCCCGCAGCCTCGACCTCCGACTGCTCAGCCCCTCCAGAGCTCACCAGAAGCAGGGATGCAACTCCCACCTGGAGCCCTTTGGCCCCACTGCTGTTCCCAGGGAGACACTGTGTGACATTTCACCGCCTAGCGGCAAGGCCCACCTGACCCTCCGCTGTGGGGCCAGGTCAGCTCCTGGCTCTTCAGAGGGGCAGGCGCAGCCCGTTAGTGTGCACAGCTTCATCGCGCTCCTCGCCCCCCACGCCAGAGGTGGAGGGTCGGACACAGAGGGGAAGGGAGGACCCAATCCACACAGGGACTAAAAAGCAGCTTTTCGGCAGCTGCCAGAAGATTTGACACGGGGGAGGGGGGCGGGTTCATTATTGGCTCCTGAAATCCAAAACGCAAACTGCCAGGCCGGCGTTAGTAAGCGTTTAACGCGATGGCTACGGAACATAGCACGGTGTCAAGAATCTGCAGCCCAGCTCGGCGCTTCTGCGACTATAAATACAGCGGGTTTAGCGCGAGAGAACGGCATGAATAATCCATTCCAGCCCAAGACCAGAGTATAAAAACTCCTTCCGCATTTGGTGGCGGCGAGGAGGTGATGTCTGAAGTGGGAAAAGGGTGCGCAGAAGTGGGGCGCCTGCGGCGGGGTGCGGGGCGCGCCCGAGCGCGGCGGGGCTGGGAGTGGTGGAGCGGAGCGGCGCGCGCGCCCCCTGCAGGCCGGGGCCGGGAGCGCGGGGCCGCAGAGTCACGCGCGCTGCCGCCGCCAGGTGGGGAACTACAAGCGCACGGTGAAACGCATCGACGACGGCCACCGCCTGTGCAACGACCTGATGAGCTGCGTGCAGGAGCGCGCCAAGATCGAGAAGGCATACGCGCAGCAGCTCACCGACTGGGCCAAGCGCTGGCGCCAGCTCATCGAGAAAGGTGCCTCCGGGTCCCCAGGGTGCCCCCAGACTCACGCACCCCCGCGCCCTTACACCCAACTAGTAGATGCGCCATTTCCTGTAGCCACAGGCCCTTTGGGGGCTGCTAGGATTTTTTTTTTTTTTTTGTCTTTTTCCTTTTTATCGGTACCGGGGACTGAACTCACGACTGTCTGCTTGCAAGGCAGGCGCTTATGCCGCTGAGCTAAATCCCCAGCCCCTAAAGATTAATCGTTTATTTTTTAAATTTTTTTTAATCGGTACCGGGGATCGAACTCACGACTGCCTGCTTGCAAGGCAGGTGCTTATCCCGCTGAGCTAAATTCCCAGCCCATAGGTAGGATTTTTTAAAAACCACAGGCAGGAGAGGCCCATGGCCCCTGTGTGCTGGGCCCAGCAGCTGCCCCAGCTCCAGGGAATCACCCTCACCCCCAGGCTGAAAATCCTTTCCTGTGGTGAACCACAACTCAGAGGCCTGTAGGTCACCCAACAAAATCAAGCCACCCACTTTTGTATGATGGAACAACAACAAAATCACAGGCGCAGTAACCAGCATTCGGGAGGCTGAGGTGGGAGGATTACGAATTCAAACTCAGCCTGGGTAACTTAGGGAGTCAAGGCCAATCTCCTTTACATAGTGTCGACACTGTTCCCTGCTGGGAAGAAAGAAGGGGCTAAACCCGTGTTGAAATAACTTAAGCTTCTGCTAAAGTTGCCAAGCATAATACAGAGAAATGTACACCTTTCACCCAGACTCAAAAAAAGCAAACAAACAAACAGTTGGGACATTTAACATGGCCCAGATGCATGTTGGACTACAGCAGTGGCTTGGGCTGGCCCTGGCCCGATTTGGAAGCACACATTGGTCTCCACCCCGCATTCTGTCCACCGGAGCAGATCTGGATTGAGTTTACACTTCTTTGTTGCCGTTTTTCTCTTCCGTTAGACTCTAGACCCTACAGGGCAAGGGCTGGGCATACCACCTAGCACAGCACCTGGCACACACACGGGGCACCAGCACACAGACAACAGCAAGCTGAGAGGCCCCGTGGGCTCCTGCCATCAGCCCCAGTGGGTGTTGGAGTTGCACATTCAGCTGACTTTCCTGAGCACCTACTATGGGCCCAGAACCAGACCGGGCTGGCCCCTGGGGCTCCCAGGCTGATGCAGGGTAGGGAGAGCAGCAGGTGCAGCCCAAGGTGGAGCCGGAGCTGAGGCATCCTGGAGGTGGTGGCTGGGGCCCCGGAGCATGGGCAGACGTGCAGGGAGCGCTCGGGGGAGCAGAGGGGGTCTCTGTGACCTGCTGTTGGCACCCTCAGGCCCGCAGTATGGCAGCCTGGAGCGGGCCTGGGGTGCCATCATGACAGAGGCAGACAAGGTGAGCGAGCTGCACCAGGAGGTGAAGAACAGCCTGCTGAATGAGGACCTGGAGAAGGTCAAGAACTGGCAGAAGGATGCCTACCACAAGCAGATCATGGGCGGCTTCAAGGAGACCAAAGAAGCTGAGGACGGCTTCCGCAAGGCCCAGAAGCCCTGGGCCAAGAAGATGAAGGAGGTGCCAGGGGGCGGTGCCCACGGCAGGGCAGGCTGGGTGGCCGGGCCAGGGAGGTATCTGTGGGCAGGTGGGGGTCAGCACACTGCCCCAGGCACTGTGCCCACAGGGGAGCAGTGCCACCTTCCAGGAGGGTTGGCCCATGATGGGGCAGATAGCACTTGTGCATAGAGGCCCAGGAGAAGAGGGCCTGTCCCTGTGAGAGATACCCAAAGGGCATGTCAGATGAGGCAGGCACTGCAGTGCCCACGAGGGACCTCCATGGAAGTGGGCACCTGGAGCCACAGCCAGCAGCCCCTGCCATGCAAGCCCACATGTCCCCCGCTCTCCTGGGGTGGGCGGGCAGGCGGCAGCTCCAAGGATGAGTGACCACGAATGTCCCTCCTCACAAGTGGGACCCTTGTGTGCCCTATCCTCTCCCACAGCTGGAGGCCGCCAAGAAGGCCTACCACCTGGCCTGCAAGGAGGAGAAGCTGGCCATGACTCGGGAGATGAACAGCAAGGGCGAGCAGTCGGTCACACCAGAGCAGCAGAAGAAGCTGCAGGACAAAGTGGACAAATGCAAACAGGATGTGCAGAAGGTGCCCTTGGGCAGGGGGTGGGGTAGCTGGGGTCCGAGGGCCCCTGGAATGGGAGATGGCCAGGGGCCGCACCTGGGGAGGTCTCATTAGTCTCCGTGCCGGTGCCCACAGACGCAGGAGAAGTACGAGAAGGTGCTGGACGACGTGGGCAAGACCACACCCCAGTACATGGAGGGCATGGAGCAGGTGTTCGAGCAATGCCAGCAGTTTGAGGAGAAGCGACTGGTCTTCCTCAAGGAGGTGTTGCTGGACATCAAGCGTCACCTCAACCTGGCGGAGAACAGCAGGTACCTAGCACAGTGGGCACAGCTAGCTGGCCTGTGGGTACTCTGGCCCACCACTGAAAGGAAGGAAGGCCTTTTGGGTGTGTGCTGACCCATGCTGGGAACCCACGAAGTGTGTGTGGCAGGTGGGTGGTGGCCAAGGTGGCTGGCGTGCAGTAGGGAGCCCACTGGTGGGCAACTTGACCTGCGCTGTCCTGCTCTCCCAAATGGAATGAGATGAGGTAATCCCTTGCCCTCTACTCCCCCTGTCCCCGAGTGCAGCTACATCCACGTGTACCGGGAGCTGGAGCAGGCCATCCGGGGGGCTGACGCCCAGGAGGACCTCCGGTGGTTCCGAAGCACCAGCGGCCCCGGCATGCCCATGAACTGGCCCCAGTTCGAGGTGAGGACGTGTGGGGATGGGCAAGGGGAGCCTGAAAAGGCTGGCAAGGGCCGGGAGGTACAGCCCCCAGAACGACTGTTTCCTGCCCCCACTAGGAGTGGAACCCAGATCTGCCCCATGCCACCGCCAAGAAGGAGAAGCAGCCCAAGAAGACGGAGGGGGCGGCGCTGAGCAACGCTACCGGGGCAGTGGAGTCCACATCCCAGGCTGGGGACCGCGGCAGGTGAGGGTGCCCCTGTTGATCTAATAGCAGAAATAATGCAGATGGCTCTGCCTTCTGTTTAAAGCTGACCTGAAGGCCACTGGTCCTGGAACCCCTACTCCAGCGTGGCAGTGTGGGGGTCCTGATCCCAGATTGGGGGGGCGCCCAAGGCTAGGCCATTGTGGAAGGGGTGCTTCCTTCGCATCTCAGTGTCAGCAGCTACGACAGAGGCCAGCCTTACGCCACAGAGTGGTCGGACGACGAAAGCGGAAACCCTTTTGGGGGCAGCGAGGCCAACGGAGGCGCCAATCCCTTCGAGGATGACACCAAGGGCGTCCGAGTGCGGGCGCTGTACGATTACGACGGCCAGGAACAAGATGAGCTCAGCTTCAAAGCGGGTAAAGTGGGCTGGACGGCTGGGGCGGGGCTGTGGGGAGAGGCCTGGGCCTGGATTGGGTATGGGGAAGGGGTGGAGTCTGGGGGAGGAGCTTGGGCCCGAATTGGGCGGGGCATGGAGAGCCTGGGCCTGGATTGGGTATGGGGAAGGGGTGGAGTCTGGGGGAGGAGCTTGGGCCCGAATTGGGCGGGGCATGGAGAGCCTGGGCCTGGATTGGGTATGGAGGAGGGGCAGGGTCTGAGCCCTCCTCTGAGATTAGGGAATTTGGGGTCGGACTGAGGTGCCCAGTGGAATGAAGTGGGGCGGAGTCTGGAGGCGGCATTTAAGGAGCAGGGCTGGGAGCTATGAAAGGAACCTTGGGTGGGTGCTGGGCATCAGGGTGGGCCAGTCCAGGTGAGGCGATGGCTGACGTGGGTCTGGGCCTCTGTGCCAGGAGGTGCATGAGGATGTTGGTTTGGAACTGGGGTGGGCCCGTGGCCAGTAAACAAGGCCTAGTAAACAGGTGGGTACATTGGGAATAGAAGGGAAGGGGCTTTGGAGGTCTCACTTGGCTGAGGGAGGTCCAGCTTCCCCGTGACTGTTGGGTCAACCATCCATCCCTTCCTGTGCTCCCTTCCCAGGCGACGAGCTCACCAAGCTGGGTGAAGAGGACGAGCAGGGCTGGTGCCGTGGGCGGCTGGACAGCGGGCAGCTGGGCCTCTACCCCGCCAACTACGTGGAGGCCATCTAGCTGCCTACCGGCCACGCCCTCCCTCCTGTCCACCTCGGCCCCGCCCTCTCCCTTCCTCTCTCCCCTCCCCCTCCCCTTGCCATAGAGTTCCAGACATATTTTCCGATCAAGCTTTTATTTTTTTAAAAGTCAAAACAGAACAAAAAATATAAAGAGACAGAGCATTTGCAGGGCCACCTGGAGGCCAGGGTGGTGGAACTTGGAACGATGGCTCCGGGGTGGCTGAGGGTCTTAGGACTTAGCTCAACATCACATCTGCTCTTCGGAGTCCACCAAAGAGTCTCCTGAGCCCTGAGAGACATCGGGACCCATCCACGCTGTCTCACTGTCGCCTGCCTGCCCCAGCCCACCACAGATGCCAGCATCGCCCCTGCTCTCTGAGCCTGGCTTCCTGACCACTTCCTCCTCCTCCTCCTCCTCTCCCCCCAAGAAGGGAGCCCCCATCTTGAGTCTTCCACTCTGCCCAGTCTTAGCCCCATTCCTGAGGACCAGTGGGGCTGGGGGAGGGAGAGTCACCCTCCTTTCCTATAGCAGTTCCCAGGCCTCCTAGGCTTCCCCAGGTGTGAAAAAGGGTGAGCTGGATGGAGGGGCAGTGCCACTGCACAGCCCAGAGTGAGTGGAAGGGCACTGAGCCCTCAGCCCAGGCTGTGCTAGGCCCATCTGTGGACCAAGACCCTTCTTCCCAGCTGCCAGCAGTGTGGGTAGAGGCCCCTGCTCGGAACCACACCCCTTGATCACTCTCAGAGGCCCTGCCCCGCGGAAGTCCTTTGTGGCTAGGGACAAGGCCCTCAAACCCAGGGCAAAGCCAGCAACAGTAGCAGCCTCCTCCCATTTCCTGGGGGAAAGGGCATCTTGCCTGGTCACCCCCCACCCCATATCTGTCCAAACCCTGGAACCATGGGCTCAGCATCAGCCTCTGTGAAGCCAAGCCTTGTGTCCGCAAGGCTCCTGGCCTGACCATCCCCACCCTTCTCTTCCCTTTTGGGCCTGGGGGGGCCATGGGCACTTCCAGCCTGGGGCCATCAGGGCAAGGCCTCAGTCAAGTGGAGCAGGACAGTGTACGTCTGACCTCAAGGGCAAGCCGATCATCTTTCTTCCTGGCCCCCCAACCTGCTGAACATTATCCTGCTGGCAGCACCCCCATCTCTTCAAGCCTGGGTCCCAGTTCAGAGACCCAGGGATGTGAGGGGCAGAGGACTGGTGGGTGTGGTGAGAGCAGTATTCCCAGTGTTGGGGACGTGCTGCCCCTCCCAGGTGGCACAGACCTCTCCTCCCCGCTTCAGGGGTGTGCTGGGAGTTGGGGGGTGCATTGCCCCAGCCCGCGGGCTCCCTGCACCTCCCAGGGCTCCATCCCACTCCTACAGCTCTGACAAGGGCCCCGGCTGGGAGAGGCCTTGCTCAGGACCAAGGATGGTGGCACCCCAGGCCCTGGCATGCTGCCAGCACCCCTTATCGCTGTCTGGTCTCTGGGCCTCCTCTGCCACCTGAGACTCAGCCTGGGCCCTCGGAGCCCAGTGCCCTGACGAATCCGCAGGGATCTGGGGGCTCTGCCCCTCCCCGCTTGCCCGCAGGGGCAGGAATGTGGCTCATCTGCGCCTTGGGGCCTAGGCTCCCCCTCTTGGTGCCAGGTGGGACCCAGGCCTCTACCTTTTAGCCCTCTAGCTGCCCACTGCTGGGCAGGGACTGGAGAACCCAGCCCTTTGGAGCCGCCACATCCACAGCCTCATGTGGGACCTGCCCTCGGCCTCCGAAACTCCTCAGGACCCCAAAGCAGAAGGGTCTCCCCTCTGCAAGTCCCCTGAGCTCGGGGCCTCACCCCACCTGTCAATGCTGGTGTCAGGGCCACGCTCCCCCCCCCCCGTCCTGTGGCCGCTGCCCACCCTGACCTTATGCCGCGCCGGCCTTGGGGCTCGGCCAGTGAGTGTGTGTCTCCAGTTAGTGACCATTCTGCGGCCGGGCTCCGTGAGGGCCCGCGCTGCCCCATCGCTGCCGCCGTCACCTGCCACCCTAGGCTTCCTGACTCCATTAGTTCCGACACTTGTGAACCTCCGAGAAGTGCTGTGGTCTCAGCAACGCGCCTGTTTTGTATATGATTGTGTAATTTAAAGGTATATAAATACAAATATCTATTATATATATATAAATATATATAAGTCGTGACTGTAAGACTGTGCATAAAGCCCAGAACTGTGTCAACCTGGCTGGATGTGGTCCTCTCGAGTCTTGTGTGTCTTCCTCTGGCCTGCGCTCTCGGTGATTGGGACATCTGTTGGGGAGAGGGCCCCAGATCTGGACTGGGTGCCAGCCTGTTGGGTGCTGGGTCCCCCAGGGACACTACTAGCCAGAAGGCCTGGGACATTCAGGGGCAAAGGTCGAAGGTCACTGTGGCCCTCACTTATCTTGGGTTGCTTTTTTCTTTTCCGGGACCAGGGATTGCACTGAAGTTGCCCCTCCTTCACATTGGGCTGCACCCCTTGCCTTTTAAATTTTTTTAATTTTGAGACAGGTTGGCTGAAGTGCCCGGGCTGAGTTTGAACTTGGGATCCTCCTGCCTCTGCCTCCATGGTGCTGGGATTACAGGTGTGCGGCTCCACTGCCAGCTCATACTTTTGGTTTTTAAGGTGGAAACCACTGCTGAAGTCTGTGGCCCAGGCTGCTGGGTGACACCAGGCCCTCCTATGCCATCCAGGGGTCTCCCTGCTCTGACACTGTTCCCAGGGGAGCCTCTGGGACCGGGCAGGACTGCAGCTCTGGGTGCTCAGGGATTGTGCCAGGCATGGGTCCTGCCCTCGTGTCAACTCCAAGTCCAGTCCTGAAGCTCCCCTGACACTCCAGTTAGATCTCTTCTGAGAGGACGTGGGTCACCCATGTGACAGTGCCCCCACTGCACCAGTCTGATGAGATTCTCCCTGAGGCCTCAATGGCCCTAGCAAGCTGGGCAGGGCACTGACACAAACCCAGCCTCCCTTGATGGCATGATGGGGCACATCTGTAATCCCAGCTTCTGGAGACGCTGAGGCAGGAGGATTGCACATTTGAAACCAGCCTGGGCAACTTAGCAAGACAGTGTCTCAAAAAAAAATAAACAAATTTAAAAGTCACATTAGTAACTCCCGCATTATCTAGACTCTGGATTCCATCCCCAGGACTGAAAGAAAGTCCCAGCCCTTTACCGCACCCCTGTCTTGTGCCTTGGTGTGTGCTTGGGGCAGGAGGTGGGCCAGGGAGGGGCAGGGGTCCCACTTGCCACCTCCCCTCCCTACTCCCCACCTCCACCTCCATCTCCATCTGAAGCTGGAATCACAGGAGGCAGAAGGTCACCCTGGCCATTCTGCAGAGCTGTCCCTTTAGTCCAGGGAGCCCTGGAGTGGCATCCTGTGAGGAGGGTGAGGGGCACCCTGGCCGGGCAGGGTCAGCACAGGGAGCGTGTGGAGGAGGGGCCTGTGGACAGCTGCCAGCTTGCAAGGTGCTGCTGGATGGGGGGCCTGCCAAGAGCTACCTGCACCCCCAGAGCCTCCCTGCTCCCCACTCCAGCCTCTGATCCCCGCCTGTGCTCCCCAGTCCCTGCCTGAGCTCTGCCAGCTGCCCCCCACCCGGGGACGCCCAATCCAGGCCGCTGGCTCCAGGGACTCGCTGGGGCAGGGCGGGCTGGCCAGAGACAAAACCAGTTGGTTGAGATGGTTCTGGCCGGGGTCCAGCCTGCCCCCTCCCGGGGGTGGGAGACAGCAGGGCCCCCTCCTCCTCGGTCCAGGCCCAGCTGGCAAATGCCAAGGCGCTGTTTGCTCACTGCCAGGAGTAAACTTTCTTCTGAAGACAATAAAATCGCTGAGGGCAGAAGGCAGGAGTCCAGGGCCGCAGTTAACCCTCGGTGGCCTGGGTGGGGCCGGCTTCCCCTGTTCCCTGTGAGCGTGGCCTCGGACCGAAGAAGGTGGAAGATTATGGGCACCAGCCGTGTCCACCAGTTTTGAGGCTGGAGGGATGGAGGCAGGGACACAAGACACGGGAGCTCCTAGGTCTACTGTGAGTTGGCTGTGATCGTGAGCAAGTCCTTTCGCCTCTCTGAGCCCCAGCGTGTCCCTGTGAACAGGGGCCTATGCACCCCCCAGAGTCCTGCTGGGAAGTCACAGGCGCCTGGCACCCAGGAGGACCTCAGGACACCCAAGCTGGTGAGCTTCTGGCGGTGCGGGCCAGGACCCAGGGCGCCGGGTGTGGCCTCCCTGCACGTGCGCAGACGCTTCGGCTCGCGCCTCCAACTCTCTAGCTGCCTCTTCAAGTGCAAGATGTGATGGTCTGTCCTTGGCCTGCAGGCTTCACTGTCTTCCCCACGAGCTGCGACCCACCCATGATCCCTTTCCTCTAGGCTCAGCTCAGTACCACCTTCCCCTGGGCACCCCAGGCCCCTGTAACCCAAAAAGATAATAAATAATAAAATGTTTTTTACAGTATTGGGAATTCATACTGAGCTAACATACCCAGCCTTTTTTTTTTTTTCCATTTTTAAAAAAATTTATTTTGAAACAGGATCTTGCTAAATTGCTAATTGGCCCAAGCTGGGCTCAACATGCTCTCCTCCTGTCTCAGCCTCCCAGAGTGCTGGGGTCACAGGTGTGTGACCCACCACGCATGACCCTCTGTGACCACTTGACCACTGTTGGGCTCTAGGCTGTCCCACCCCCTCAGCGACCCTGGGGAACCTGTCCATTCGCTCACATCTTTGTTCCCTGCTCCCAGAGCATGCCTGGCTCCCGGCTCGGGTGCAGGCATCCCCTCGCCGCGTGCAGGCCTGGGGCACAGTGAGCAGCAGGGGTTGAACAGAGGGCACCCCACTCTTTGTGGCCACGGCCGTGTCCCTGCTGTTCCGCAGGCACTACTCTGAGGTGGGGGGGGCTGTTCTCCTGGGAGCAGCCCGTACGCCCACCAGGGCCCTGTACGGGTCAGCAGCAAAGGCCTGGGCCCCAGGAGCTTGTGTAGCCCTGGCCTCAGCGAGCCTCCCCCACTGACCTTGTGCTTGGGGACCTAACCCCAGGCTGCCCTTGGTCCCCAAGCCCAGCCGCATCTGGCTGAGGCAAAGGTGGCAAGCCAGTGCATGGCCAGGGTGGCTGCGGGCCTCAGACAGGGTGCACGAACTGGTAGACCAGGCGCTGGGAGATGTCGGGCTTGCGGATGATCCCCTTCTTGTAATACTGGCGGATGGAGCGGCTCAGCTTGTCGTAGTTCATGGCGGGGCGATTCTTGCGGATGCCCCACAGCCGGGCCACCTGGGCCGAGTCCTCGATTTTAAAGATGCCTGAGGGAGTGGGGCGGGGGTCCAGAGGGAGGAGAGGTGCGGGCGGGCCAGGAAGCGGGAAGGCAGACAGAGACAGCAGGTCAGCAGGGGACCCCGGCGGGGGCTCCCTGGTGGGGGGTGTCAAAGGACTGGTCCAAGCCTTGGGCTCCGGAAAGCCACAGCAGAGGGGCAGGGTGGCTTGTGTATCAGTGGGCTCACTGGGGTTCTCAAGACCTGGCCCTGTGCTCCTGTGGTGGGGTTCTCGGCCTCCACTGGAAACCCCAGGCTCCTTTAGAATGCAGCTGCTGCCCTTGAATCCAGCACCTGGGCTTCACACTGGGTTGCCCCTGGGACCCCGCTGTCCCCCTGGTCCCCCAGTGAAGTTCTGCTGTTCTCTGTCTGGTGTCGGGGACGGACCCAGGGCCTCGTGCATGCTGGACAAGTGCTTTTCCACCCAGTTACACTCTGAACTGTTTCATTTTGAGATGGGGTCTTCCTGAACTGCCCAGGCTGGCCTGGAACTCGCCTTTCTCCTGCCTCAGCCTCTTAAGCAGCTGGAGTTCAGGGGTTCAGCACATGCCCAGCTTGGAGCTGTGGTGTGTGAGGGCCAGGCTCAAGACCCTACACAGGACAGGGTGAGACCGGGTCCCACAGATGAGAACACGGAGCCCACCCAGACCCCGGGGCAGCCGATGCCCCCCCCAAGTGTGATGGTGTCAGGACCCAGGGTGGGGACGGGCAGCTCCTGAGCCCCCATGTCCCCAGCCCCCTGCCGCGCAGCCTGGGCTCACCCTTCTCCTTGTTGAGCCAGCGGATGAGGCGGCCGTAGCTGTGAGGCTTGAGCAGCAGCTCCCGCAGGAACTGCCACAGGTGGATGGGCTGCCCCGAGCAGGAGGAGTCCACCTCGCTATCGGTCCAGCTGTCCTCGCTGGTGGACGCTGGCGGCCAGGGAAGGGCGGTGAGTGAGCAGCCGCAGCCACCTGGCCTCGGAGGCAGCCGCCCTGCCTTCCGGCCACCCTCCCGCCCTGTCCACCCAGCTCACCGCAGCAGTGGACAGCCCCGGGCGAGGTCCTCGCCTTCATCCAAGCCGCTGAGAAGCAAGAAGAACAGATTGGGGACCCAGGAGGGGCTCAGGAGGAGGCAGGGGGACCTAATAGTCACCCTCATGGGGCCATGGAACCCCTGCTGGTGTCTGGGGTGTCCCCTGAAGTCCCCTGCTAGTCACCAATCTGAAGGCAAGCTGCTTAGAAGGAGCTGTGGAGAGTGAGGGTTCCAGAGCTCAGGGCTCCTGCGAAGGTCCCTGCCTCCTGGTCCGGTGCGGATGCGTCCCCTGGGGCTCACCTGAGAGCCGGCAGGCATGGGGGGTGTCGCTCAGGACCTGGACTGTAAGATCCACTCCCTGCTCCCAGCTGCCCAGGGCACTGAGGCCTTACAGCCCCCCTAGTCTCCCCCTGGCCGCCAGGCCCAGCTCTCCCATCTCCATGAGGACAGCAGGGAAGAGGGGGCCATGCTCCTATCCTTGTCACCATCCAATGGCCTGGGCCTGATCTGGGGCAGCACTGGCCTCTGGTGGGTCTGTGCCTGGGTCCTGTCTCCTTCTTTTTTCTAGGCCCTTAAAGCAGGGACCCTGACTGCCTGAGCCAAGGGGCCAGCTGCATACAGCTCACAGAGCATGCCCCATGCCACAGAGACAGCGTTAAGTGTATAAGTTGGCACACAGCCATTGAAACGTATAGGGCAGCTCTGTGAGACTGCTCACACCTGTAATCTCAGCGCTCTAGGAGGCTGAGGCAGGAGGATCTCAAGTTCAAGTCCTGTTTGGACTATGCAGTTCAGGCTGGCCTTGAACTCTTTCTGCCTCAGCCTCCTAACGGGTAGGATTAGTTTTTTTTTTTTTTTAATTTGAGACTGGGTCTTGCTAAATCACTAAGTTGCCCAGTCTGGATTTGAATTTGTGATCCTCCTGCCTCAGCCTCCCAGAGTGCTGGGATTAGGAGTGTGAACCTCTGTGTTTGGCTCTGATTTCTTTCATCTTCTGTGTGCTCTGCGTTAAATTCGGGGCCAGCAGCAGGATGGGTTGGTGAGTCTCCCCGGGACCCAGGCAGGCTGCTGTCACTGGGGCTGAATTCTCAGGGAGTCCAGATCAGGGTGGGGGCTGCTCCCCAATGGAGGAAAATCAACCTGCATCCTGGCCTCACCTGCCTGCGCCTGCAGCCGGGAGGGTCACCTTGCCTGTCTGTCCTACCTGATTTCCAGATGTCCAGGTGGGCATGCAGCACGTCCCCACCCAGGGGCGAGCGCTGGCGGAACTGCTCCTCAGACAGGGTGCACAGCTCCTTGCCCCCCAGCTCCTGGAAGGCGGTGCCCACGGAGGGCAGCCGGTACTGATGCTCGGTCCACAGGAGCCACTTCTGCACATTGCCGGGGCTCCAGTCCACGGGGTCTAGGGAGAGACGCCAGGGGCTCGTGGGGAGGGGGCAAGCCCAGTCTGGGCAGGACATAGAGGCGTGGCAGAGGCTGGTACCCCAGGAAAGAGAGGAGTTAGAGGACACAGCCAGGACCCTAAAAACAACAGGGCTCAGGCCAGGGCAGCTGCTGGTTCTGCAGCCCCAGGTCCCCCAGGTCCCTCTGGTCCTTGAAAGGACTTTTCATCGGAGCCCCCCGCCCTGGAGGGGCAGGGACATTAAACTGGAAACACGGGAGCTCCTTGCCCACTTCTTGCTTCCCCAAAACCCTCAAGAACCTGGGAAAAAGCCAACCAGGAGTCACAAGGATGCTCCAGGTGCATGGAGAAGGCTCAAATGCTACAGTTATCTCGGTGGAGGGTGCAGTGCCCGAACCCCCTCAGCATCCTCCCTCCCGCTGCAGTCCGCTCGTATGTGGAGGTGGATCAAAAATGCGGTGAGTGCTGGCACCACACCATCCGCGGCAGGCAGGCTGCTGCAGCCTGGGCCTTGCTCACCGGCTCTGGAGCTGTGTGACTTCTGACTGCCAGAAAAGAGAGCCGCAGGGCCACCAAGCAAGAACACCTCGACCTTCTCCGTAACCGCCCACTCCCTCCCTGAGGTCAAAGCGATCTGTTTCTGTCCCCATTGTTCTGAGGGTGCAGAGACTTTCGGGGCGGGGTGTGACAGGAACAGGCAGAAACAGGAGGACAGGGCCATCGGCTGAGCTGCCCACGGGACTGCTGTGGATGGCAGTGGCTGGACCTGAGCCCTGCGGGAGGCCCCCGCTTCTATGTGAAGGCTGTACACAGACCAAGCCACGCCCACCTTCCCAGCTTCCTGGGCCCCTCCTCACCACACACGGCGGGGGCACTAGGGTCTGCTTGTTCAGGACCTCACCATCACACCAGGGACACGGGGCCCTTCACTCGTGTCCCCACTCAGTTCCCCGGCCTTGGAACAGGGCTTGGGGAATGGATAAGTGCTCAGGGTTGAATTTACCTCACAGCTGTTTATTTATTTACTTTTCTGATCCCAGGCATCAGACTCATGACTTTGTGCTTGCCAGGTAGGCACTTATGCCACTGAGCTAAATCCCCGGCCCTCCACAACTGTTTATTGAGCAGCTATTATATCCAGGTGTCATTTGAGTCACTGGGGTGTGGAAATGAACAAGCAAGGGGTAAATCCCTGTCCCCGTGGCGTGTGTATTCTAGAGGAAGACACACATGGTAAACAAGACAGGGAAAGCTGCAGGTCTGATGGAAGCTGGCACAGAGAGAGACCCACAGCGGTGAGGGAGCAGGAGCCGGAGCGCTCAGGAAGGCCTCACTGAGCTGGGCTGGGACCCGATGGGTCTGGGCAGCAGCTCAAAGGGATGTTTGGGGAAGAAGCATTCTAGGCAGAGGGACCAGCGGTGAAAGGCCCCGGGGCTGGTACTGCAGGAGGCCAAGGCCGAGTGGAGAGGAGAGCCGAGTGGGTCCCGGAACAAAGCTAGGATCTCCCTTACCCCGCGCCCGCTAAGAGGGGCTGGGGATGTGGGGCCGCTCCCAGGCGGGCTGTAGCTACTGCATGCTGGGGGTGCCCCGGGGCTGCTAGCAGTGTCCCCAGCCCTCTGACCCCACACGGCCGCCCAGGGCTCACCAGCAGCGATGTTGAGCAGCTTGCAGGCCGTCTCGATATCCTTCAGCACCTCGCCCACCACCATGGACTGCACCTGCTCCAGCGAGTGCTCCTCCAATGCCAGCCCACCCGGCGCCAGGTCCAGGCTGCCCCCTGGGGCCTGGCTGTCGATGACCGGGCACTGCTCGGGCTCCTCGGGGGGCTCCTCCCGGGAGCTGGGCTCGGGGCCCTTGGCCACCCAGGTGCTGTCCTCAGGGTAGAGCATATCAAAGTCGGAGAGGTAGAGGGCGGACAGGCCGTGCTCAGGTGTGGTGGGTGGGCTGGGGCTCCAGTCCCCTTTGCTGGGCCCTGCCACTTTCCCCAGGGCCGAGCGCAGCGCCACGTCCGGGGTCAGCAGCAGGCAGCTGGGGGGCGCGGTGCTCAGGCCTGGGCTGGCGCTGCCCATGCCGCTGCTGCTTGGGCTGGCGGCTGTGTCTACAGAGAGGAGAGAGACCAGGCTGACCACGTCCCGCAGGGCCGTTAAGCTGGTTGTGGGGAAGAGGGGTAGGGGCGGGGGCTTCTGGGTCACTGGGCATGGAGATCAGTGCTGGTTGGGAAGGCAGGGGCAGGAGAGGCGCCAGGCTGGCTTCAAGCTACATATCCAGCCTCAAGCCCAGTGGGCAATGCAACCCTGAGGCTGGGACGGACAGCACTGGTGGCCCATTTGGCAGATGAACAAACTGAGATTTGACCAGGGCTCCCTTCCTGTACCAATCCTTCCTGCCAGCCTAACCTAGATCTCTTGTGCTGTGCCCATTGCTGGAGTGGCAGGGCAGAGGTTGAACCCTCCCCAAGGTTGTCCTAACAACCATCAGTGTGTGGCCTTGGGAAGGGGACTTTCTAGGTTAGCACCGTAAAACCCCTGGGGTCCCTGGAACAGTTGGTGAGTCATGAGCCTGAGGCAAAAGAACAGGAACGGAAGTAGAAGGTGGCCGAGAAGCCTGTGCCCTTAGAGCTTCGAGGGGTGTTTAGCAAGGAGGACAGGAGTAAGGCCAGTGCCCCGCTCTGGGAGGCTGAGGCAGGAGGATTGCCCATACTGGGCAACTTAATGAAAACTTGTTTCAAAATAAAAATTCAGGACTGGGAATGCAGCCCCTGGTTCAACCCCCAGTGCCACTACTAGAAGAAGAAAAAAAAAGAGGAGACAAAGAGCACAGTTCGCGGGCAGGACAGGCTGGTTTGTCCCTTTGAGGGGGCACCCGGGCCCTCAGGGCTCGGTGGCAGAAGCCTCGTCCTCGGCTGCCCCAGGACCAGGGGTGGAGCCGGAGCCGATCGACCTCCCAGGCCTTTGGGTGACTTCGGTGAAGACCTCTGGCCCGGAGGGGAAGTGCACAGCTGGGGATTGGCGGTGGCTGTCTGGTGGCCCCTGGCGTGGCTGGCATGGCGGGTGGGCACCCAGGGTCCCTGGCTATCCCCTGTCAACCTGTGGCACCGGCCTGCACAGCCTCGGTGGGTGGCAGGCAGCTAGCGGGCATTCATCCTTCCCAACAGCCCAGAAAGTGACGTCCCTTCCTCTCGGGACAGCAGGCCTTGGAGACCTGCGCCAGGGAGGGTGGCAGCTCCCTCCGCACACCCCCTTGTTCAGTGCCCAACCCTCCCACCTCCACATGGCAGCCCTGCCGCTTCCTGCCAACAAGACAAAGGGCTGTTCCCTTTGCCATCGATTCTTCCTTTCAAGGGCTCCTTTAAGTGACAAGGAAGAAAAGGTCAGGCCAGGCGGGGTGGGCAGGGACACAGCGGGCTGGGGGACAGAGGGCGGGCCAAGTCCTTCTCTGCAAATACTCCTGTGTGCCGTGGCCAGTGCTATTTACCCAGGTAGTGTGAACAGCCGACCTGCCCGGCCCCACCCTGGATGGTGCCCACGCCCTGCCCAGGTGGCTCTACCTTGCAGAGCCCCTCAGGCCCCCGCCACTCCTGGGCCCCGTGCCTGCCACGTTAGGCCGGCCTCTGCCAGCGCCCGGGCCACAGGCCAGGAGGCGGCGCTGCGGAGGAGCAGGGCGCTGGCTTCCTCTGGGGCTCTCCCGGGGAGGGTGGCAGCTGCTGGGGTGGGGGCTCTGCTGCGGGGTCAGCGGGGGATGGACGGGCGGGGCAGTGCTCCCGGCCCTCTGTCCCGTGCACCTGTCCCTTGCCCTGGAGGGTGGTGGCCTGGCTGGGACTCGCCCTCACCCCTGTTCTGATGGGCAGTTAAGGCACAGAGAGGCGTGCGGCCAGGATCCAGAGCTCCCAGCTCCAGCCCAGGGCAGTGTTACCAGCAGCACATTCCCACCCTGGCCTCTGCACCCCGCACGCTGGCTCCCCTCGCCCTGCTAGATGCCAGGCGCTGCTCCCCGGCAAGCCTGGCCTGGCTCCGGCACCCCCTGAGTTAATGGTTAACGCAGTGGCAGCAGCGGAGAGGGTGGGGGGCCAGGTCCCCACAGCCCAAGTCAGGCTGCGCCTCGCTGGCAGGGAGCACACTGGGCACCCGTGTGCCCAGCCACCCCCCATCGCTGCCCAGCTGCCTGGGGCACACACCTGCTGGCCTCGTCACCCATGCCTGGGAGCCTGGGTTTGGCCTTGCCAGGTAGATGCAGCTGGGGAGCCTCAGGGGGTCACACCGCTGACCGAGCCCCCGCTGGCTCCGCCCTCTGCCTGGAGGGTCTGCTGTGGGGTTCCTTCTTCCCTGATGATGTTCATGCCCACTTTTGCTGCTCATTTCCCTCGGACCCCTCACCGTCTGCTCTGAGGCCCGTGTGGTACCCCAGTGCCTCTGGTCCCAGAGAGTGGCTGGAGCCCCCCACCCCAGCCCACTCCTACCCAGCCCAGACCTGCAGCCCTGGAGGGGATTGAGTCACCAGGCTGGGTTTAGAGGGGGACAATAAAGCCAGAGTGGGGCAGGGTAGTGCGATGGTTGTCACGGGTCTGGACCAAGGCAGAGGTAACATGGGGACCAGGCAGCCAGGCTCATGCTGCGCTACGGACACAAAATGCCTCTTTTCTCCTGTGTGTGGGGCCCCGCCAGGGATGCCCAGGGCTTCTCATCCAGGGCAACCTTCCTCCCAGCAGCGCTCCTGCCCGCACCCCTCTGATTTCCCTGGTTCCCCAGCAGCACTGGGTCCTCAGCGGGGATGAACCCCATCTGCGGCCTGCCCACGGGGCACCTCTGCAGGCCAGGCTGAGGAGCAGAGAGCACCTCACAGCGCAGGCCAGAGGCCTCCGGACACTCAGGCCGCTGCCCCTTGGGCTGTAGCCCAGGGACGCTGGACCAGGGTCAGTAGCCAGCCTGGCCTCCAGGGCCGCCGTCTCCCGAGCGATGCCTCCAGCTCTCAAACCTCCACTTGATCCTCTGGATTAAGCTGCGTGTGTGGATTAGGGCGCCCTGCGTCCCAGCTACCCCTCCAGACAATGGGGGTTTGGTAACAGCTGGTGGAGGCTGATGGGGAGCGAGCGGGGGATTAGCCACCTCCAACTTAGGAAGGCAGGTGGGGGAGAAAGTGGAGGCCAGGGTTAGGGGCAGCGCTCCCCACATGCCACCTGTCACCGTGTCAGGCATGGTGTCACTGGGGAGGTCCCTGCTTCAGCCCGTCCAGTCCAGGGCCCCCAGCTTCCCCTTCCAGGGCTTGTGGTGTGGGAGAGACAGGCCTGGCACCCACATGACTCCTGGACCCACCCTGTCCGAGGGAGCCCTGGACCCGGTTCAGGCCCCATCGGGCACGAGTGGGACAGGGCGACGGGAAGATAGAGGGAGGCAGGAATGCCTTCCCGGGCTCCCTACTGACTGCCTTTCCTTGCCCCTCCAAACCTCTGTACCCTTTTAATGGCCCATGCCAGCACATGGGAGTGGGCAGCCCTGGAGGGGATTGGGTCACCAGGCGGGGTGCCGCGCGCAAGCGCACACCCCCATCTGCTGCTCAGCACCTTGGAGAGAAGCCACCCGCCTGGCCTGGCACCCATGGAGGATCCCCAAGTCCCCCTCCCCACCTGCCCGCCTGGCCCCTAGATATTATGCCCTGAAAAGGGGGGTGTGGGGTTGTCCCAAGCCACCCCACGTCCCAGCCTGATCTGAAGGCTCGCAGTGGGCAGGGCACACGAGGCCCAGGATGGGCCCTGCTCCCCAGGTCTCCTCCTTGACTCTCTTCTAGTCCAGATCTAAGCAATTCTACACCCAGTGGCCCCCCTCACCCCTCTGCCTGGCTCTGGGCCTTGGGAGGGAGGTGGCAGAGATCAGCAGTGGTGGCAGAAGCTCCCCGGACAGCATACTTCAGGTACGAGACGAGGTGTGACTCAGTTTCCCCCACTATCCCTGGAGTGGATGTGCAAAGGCTCCGACAGACTGACTTACCCTTCTGGCCAGCAGCAGCCCTGTCAGGTTGTCCCCACTTCCCCCAGCCAGCAGGAGCCCAGGGACCCCAGCTACAGGAGCCCAGGGCCCGGAACACGGGCAGAAGACCCAACCTGCGGCCACACCACGCAGAGCGCGTGCCCCCAAGCCCTGCTCCCTGTCTAGCACCGTCTCCACTGGGAGCATCTCGCTTCGGGGGTCCTGCCCAAGCCTCGTCCTGGAAGCCAGGGCCTGAGGGCCCCCAAGGTCACCAGGTTCTACAGCTGTGGCCTGGGCACCGTGGCCAACGCACTGGACCTTGGCCTCCTCCCCAGTGAGCAGGGGACTCATACTGCAGCTGACATCTGACTCCGGGCTGGACAGAGGCACGGGAAGGCCAGGCCCCTCCCCAGGCCATGTGTACTTCAGGAACTGGGCTCTACTCCTGTGTCTGGCGGGGAGGCAGAGGCAGGGCAGATTCTGGCTGCTCAGTCTGCAGGGGCTGGTGGAGGAGAGGTGCCCAGAGTCCCACGCCCCGAAGGGCGCCCTGCAGACTAGGAAATGGGGGGCATGGAAGCAAGGAGAAAGCAAGTGCGGGGACATGAGAGACACTAAGTCAGGAGGCTCAAAAGGTCGGAAGTGGGCGGGGAGAGCCTGAGGGCTGCCGGCCACAGCAGAAGAGGATGACCTGTTCCTGGAGGCTGCACAGGAGTGGGGACCCCGCAGCCCAGGACCGTTTGGCCAAGATCAGAGGCAGCCAGGCCCTGACACTCCCAGACCCGGGGTCCCTCGCACACAGACCCTTTCCTGAGGGAGAAGCTGGCAGGTGCCCTGGCTCTGCTGAGAGCTGCACAGGACCCGGGCTAAATGTCAGGAAGGGCCCAAGGCAAGCCTGGCCCAAGCCAGTTTGCTTTGGGAAGCGTTGCTCCACCTGCAGGGCCACTCAGCAGGCTAGAGCACAGGGACAGGGGTGCAGACAGGGAGGATCCCTGGGCAGGCTGGAACCCTGCCCCAGCAGGACCCCCAGGAGGACGGTGGTACTGGGGAGCCTGGGAGGACATCCTGCCATCTGGCTGTCTCCTGTCCCCTAGGAGGAGCCAGAGCCAGGAATTCTCATCTTCCCCTACCTCAGCCTGGGACTCAAGCAGGCAAATCTAGCCTGCTAGTCTAACCAACTCCTATGCAGCCCTCAAAGTCCTGCTGTTTTGTCTCCTCCATAAAGCCTCCTTTAAAAGAGGACAGGAGCGGTGAATAAGGTGTGATGAGAGCAGCAGGCCCCACGGCTGCCCCTGCAGGCCCTGCACCCAGCCAGTCCTCAACCCCCAGGCGCCCTGACTTCTCCATGTTACATTCAGGCCACATCGCCTGGAGCTACATCACTGGGACCTCAGTGGTAAACAGTGGTCTCTCCCGGACCCTCTGCTTACTGCCACTGGCGATTCTCAAGCATCCATGGAGCACCCTTGGGTGCGGGTATCCCGGAAGCCCCGCTTGCGCAGAGGGTCCCAGGGAAAGTGGCTGTAACTTTGTAACTGATGCTGAGCACCTGGGAAACTCCGTTGCTTCCCATAGGCCTCCAGGGACAGGGTCCCCATCCAGGGTGCCCACTGCTGCCAGCTCGGAGGCCACCCCTCCTGCCTTGGGCCAGGGGTGGAGATGCCCGCAGGGGGCCCCGGAACACTTGGCTCTGCTGGCCTGGCAGAGCCCTGGCCTGGGCACCTCTCGGCCAGGCACTGCGGCCCTGGGCAACCTGAGGCCTGTTTGCTTTGTCACTCAGCTGAGCAGCTGGTGCTGGGGAGCTGCTGCTTTACTGGGGGGTCATGGAGGTGCTGTTTGCTGGGGAAGTAGAGGCAGGAAGTTCAGAGGAGCCCTGACCCTGCTGGCTAGGAGCACAGAGACCACGGGCATCATAAAGGAGGCTGCGGCTGGGTGTGAGCTGCTGGGAGGTCGCAGCTGTTGGGGTGAGGAGAAGGGCCCGCACACAAATACACATATGCGTGCACACAGTGTGCACACCCATGCACAACCTGGACACATAGGCCCTTCGACTGCCCACCTGGCGCCTCTCCACCCTCTCGTAGGGATCTGGCAGGTCTTAGGATCTCAGTTTCCCCACATGCTTGAGGAGGCAAAGCTGCCTGGTTCTGCCCACCCTGCCCAGCCCCAACCTGGACCCTCCAGACCAGCAAGCCCCTGCTGCCATGGCTAGGGAGGCTCCTTGGCAAAGCAGCCAGGACTGATGGCTGAGGGGCTGCGGGCAGAGCAGAAGTGGCCAGGCCTCCAGGCTGGTAGCCCCCTGCCTCCTCTCAGCCTGGGTAGCTGGGGTCAACACAGAGTCCGTGGACTCGGAGGGCCAAGGGCTCCCCAGGCTTGACAGGGGACTAAGAAGGAAAAGGGACCCAGGTCACAGGGTTGCTGCCACGTGTAGCACAAGCTCCCAACTTCAAAAGCATCCCCAAATTCCCACCGTGGTCAGGGGCTCAGCACAGCAGGCACCTGGCGCCCCCACCAGACTCACCCGTCGGCTGCCCAGTGCCAGTCTTGGAGAGGAACAGGAGGAGGCACGCACAGCTGGGGCCACCGTCTCAGCCAGGCATGGGGAGGCCGGTGGGCCGGGGCAGCAGGGCTGGGGATGGAGGGGCCTCTCGGGTGGGCCGCCCTCAGGAGCTGGCCAGTGAGTCTCGGTCTGTGCCTGTGGGGGGCCCCAGCCCGTGCTTGAGGCCTCCGGCTGTCACCGTCACAGGGTCTGGCCAGGGCTGGCGGGCACGCTGAGTGCAGAAATGTGCAGGGAGGGAGTGGCTCCTGGAGATGCAGCCCGGACCAGCCGACTCCCATTATAAGTAATCCTTCCTTATTTACCTGTGCAAACACACTCCCTGCTTCCTCAGTCCTCGGCCGGGCTCCTGCTTAACCCTTCCAGGGCCCCTGCTTGCCCAGGGGTCAGGGCCTGGCGGCGGGCTGGGGGCTCCCCCACACCCACCCCTTCCTCCACCTGCGGAGCCTGGCTGCCTGGCAAGGCACGAGCATGTAGCACCTGGGGCTGGCTGGAGGGACGGTGGGCGGGGACCTCAGGTTCCAGGATGGCTGCGCCCAACAGTGGACCCCAGAGGCCCAGCCCTCCAGGTTCCTTTGCTTCCAGGAGGACTCCCCAACCCAGTGCTCCGAGGCTCTCACACCGATGGCCCCTCTAAGACGCATCTGCTGTTTGCTGGCCCTGCTGGACCCCTCGACATCTCGGGCACTGATGCAGGTGGGTACTGGAGCCCGTGATGCCCACTGAGCTGACGGGGTACCAGGCAAAGCTGGTTACCCTCAAGGCCTTTGCCCCTTTCCTTTGATGAACAAGCCATGATTTTTAGCAGGACACAAGGCTGCCTGGAATGAAGACCTTCCCAGCCTCCCTTGCAGCTAGGTGTGACTCTGACCAAAGGAAAGTGTTATGTGCCAAGATTTCTAAGAACCTTTTCTAAAAGTTAGCTAGGAAGGGCTAGAGGTGTAGCTCCGAGGTAGGGCAGTTGTCTAGCATATGCAAGGCACCGAGTTCAATTTCTAGCACTGATAAAAAAGAAAAAAGGAAAAGCAAAGTTGACATGTACCATTTATGACCTTTATCCTTCCTCCATCCAGCTGCCTGGGATGTAGCTGTGATAGCTAGCAGTGTGGCTGCTATTTTGGACCATGAGGAAAAGATGGCAGAATACTGATGTAAAAGGAGCCTAGGTCTCCGAGGACTGTAGAGAAAGAACCTCCTTCCCAGTGCTAGACCGTCTCCTCAGGGCTGCCTGCCCCAGGACTTTTGCACAACAAATAGACTTTCTGCTTTTCTCTAGGTGGGCTGACCTACAGACCAGGCTCTGTTGTCCTGGGCCTGCTCTGTGGCTGTTTGCACCCATGCCTGCAGAGGGAGAGGAAGGGGCCTCCGAGAGCTAAAAGGAGCCACCAGAGTGAGGGGAAGACTTTGCCCTCAGCCTGAGGCTGCCCACCAGGCAATGCTATGGGGGAGGGAGGCCCTCAGGGTCGAGTCCAAGGCCCTGGCAGAGGTCACTGGGTCCTCCAACCCCACGCATTCACAGTGCACCGGGGAGGCCTCAGGATCACCCGAGCAGACACACAGACTCCCTCTGCAGCACTGGGCACTGAAACGTGTCAGGCACGGCTCTGCCCCTGAGCTCCCGCCACAGCTTTTGCTTTTTTGAGTCAAGGTCTCACTGAGTTGCCAGGGTGGTCTTGAACCAGCAACCCTCCTGCCTCTGCTTCCCGACTAGCGGAGAGGAGGGTGCCAGTGCACCTGGAGAAGGCACTTCTTCCGCTGAGCTAAATCCCGACCCCGACTTTCTCCTACTTTTTTGGTTGCAAGAACCACTCCGCTCTGCCCAGCCCTCTTCTCCGACCATCTTCCGGGGTCCCCTGCCCTCCAGGGACCTCACGCACCCCGAGCTGTGCCCGCGCATCTGTCAGTGTCTGATTCCCTGTGCCTTGCCACAGTCCCAGGTCCAGGCCGAGTCCTGGCCACACATGCGCAGATGTGCAGGTGCCGGGCCGCGTCTGCTGGGTCTTCTCTCCAGGACAGCAGGCCATGCCGGGTGGCAGTAAGGGCAGTAAGGATGCCCGGAAGCAGGGTGTTTTCAGTGTCCAGGCCACCAGCCCCGCCTCAGGCGCACCTGACCTCAGAGGGTGGGATGACCCCCAGAATCCCTCCTGCGGGCTGCCCCCATGGGCTTCCTCTTGCTACAAGAGACCCACTTCCAGCTCGGAGGGTGGGCTTGGGGCCTTCGATCCTGGCCTTCGCTGTCCCAAGCACCAGAGAGGACATGGCTCCTGCAGCCCGGCCTGGCGTGGGGACAGCTGGGGACAAGGACCCTCTCCTTCTCGTCGCCCCTGCCTGCTTCTCCCCAACTGCTCTGTGAGCCCGGTGCCCGGTGCCCAGTGCCAGTGAGCAGCTCTCAGGTGCCACTCAACCGTGCCCAGGGTGGGGTCAGTGCACCCAGTCATCCTGACAGCTCCAGGGCCAGCGCTTCAGTCGATAATGTTCTGTTTGTCCTCATTGTTGTTTTGTCTTTCTGAGACAGGGTCTCCTCATGCAGTTCAGCCTGGCCTTGGCTCATTTTGCAGCCCAGGCTGGTCTTGAACTTGCAGTGATCCTCCTGCCTCAGCTCCCGATTGCTGGGATGACAGGTGAATGCCACACGCCCAGCTTACTAGTGTCCTGTTGTAACTTCAGTGGGGAAACCGAGGAACTGAGCAGTGGGAGGTTGGCACTGTGTGGTGAGGGGCTAAGTGACAGGGCCACACCGCCCCACCTCCTAGAACCAGGGGCCCCCTGCTATGGAGGGGCAGAGGTGGGGGGTCCACGTCACTGCCCACACCCGCTGGCTGCTGCCTTGTGCCCATTAACGGCAGGGCCGCTGGGCCTGAGAAACCACAGCTGATAAGAGCACAATCGTGCTGTTCTGCACAGAGGCCAGGGGCTGGGGGAGGGGGCAGTCATGGCCCCCGGGAGGCCCACTATCAGCAGCTCTCCCCAGCCAGCAGCCCCTTTGAAATGTACCCACCTTATCAGGCAGCTCTCCAGGGAGGGCCTGGCCTTTGTGTCCTGAGCTGCCTCCCAGCTCCTTCCACCAGGCCCCAGGGAATGGACGACTGGGGGGGGGGGTCCTCTAACCCCTGGAGGGACTCCTGGTGTCACACACGCAGCACCCATCAGCCCGCAGCCATGGGTGCTCCCAGGCCTTGCCAGGTGCTCCCCCCTCCCCAGCTGGCTCCAGGCTGCACCCCCAGCCCCGTTTCCTCCTGAGCACCCCCAGGCCTGTTCCATGCCTGACCCCCAGCCACACCTTCAGCAAATGTTCCGAGTACCTCCAACCTGCCAGGGCTGTGGACCAGGACCCACCGAGCCAGCTCTCCTGCAGTGCTGGGGGGAGGATAAACACTCCCGGGGAGGACTTAGACATTTCGGGAAGGACCTGAAGTCAGTCCAGTTCTCTCCACCCTGGAGTCAGACTCACAAACCTGGGCGGGGGACCGACGGCAGAGACAGGTGGGAGAGCGGGTCCGAGCTACCTACGGGGCCCCCAGGTGGTCGCTGCGTTTTGGGGGCAGGGTGCCACCTGAGGCCCCCAAGATGCAGGCTTGGGGAGGTGAGCCAGGGACCAGCCCCGCACCGGCCCTGCTGCTTCCTGCCCTGCGTCCTCAGGGACTGCCGCTCTCAGCCTTCCCCGTGCCAGAGCGGTCAACACTCTCTTCCTTTATAGGTCAGGAGCGGTGCAGCCTCGGGGTGCCAGGTCACAGTCTGAGACTCGTCCATGTGAGCCAGGTGCTCTGATGGCCTCTGAGGGATCTCGGACTCCTGTCTCCTTCCCCGGCCTGGAGACTCTCTCACCTGGGCCTCGCTGGGCCCTCTCGTCATTTTTGCTAAGCACACCATGGAAGCCAGCGGTCCTCCAAGGTCGAGGTTGCCCTGGCAGCCCCACCTGCACAGGCTCTCGTGCAGCCCCCGGGGAATCCTGGGGTGCGGGCGATGTCACAGGTGAGTGATGGAGGCTCCTCCTCCCTGGAGGGTTCTCCCCTCTGCCTTCCCATCCCAGGCTCCAACCAGAGGAGCCATGGAGGCACCTGCAGGCCCCCGCCACGGCCTGTGGCCCCTGAAATCCCACAGGCCCCGTCCCACGGCCCCGACCCCGGGCTGCAGGGTCAACCTGCTGGCCCCCAGTGCTCTCTTCAGCCCAGCTTGGTGGTGTAAGAACCCGGGGGCGTCACCACCTTCCTCTGCTCCCTGCAGACAGCACCAGGACAGATGAACGAAATGCGTGGTGACAACAGGAAAAGGTGAGGACACAGGAGACACCACGGGGTGGACGGAGGAGGGGTGCGGCTCAGCACCCAGACCCCCTCCGCCACGGCCATCTTCAGGGCCCTTGGGTCACTGGATCTGACCCTCTGATGCCTCTGCCGCTGCCCTGCCCAGGCTGGGACCCGCTCTGCCTCCAGGAGACACAGTAACGGCAGGAGCTTCGAGCAGACAGAGCTGAAACGGCTCAGCGGGGCCTGGAGGGTGCACGGGACACAGCAGCAGCACCCAGAAAGTGCTCAGCACCCTCGGCCTCAACCCCAACCCCAAAGCCGCTGCCGTGAGATGGAAATGGAACCCAGGGCCTGCATTGCATCCCGGCTCACTTTTGTTCGGAGACAGGGTCTCACTAGGTCTCAGTTGCGCAGACTGGGCTCACAGTTGCAGTCCTCCTGCCTCAGCCTCCCAGGGTGCCGGGGTTACCGGTGTGCACTGCCACCCCTGGCGTGGCTCCTCTGGAAGGCATCTCTCCCAAGCAGCCCTTTCCAGTCCTGCCTTCATGGATCCCCAGGTGGGGCCCAGCACAGATTCAGCATTATTAAACGGCCCTCCTGGCCTGTGACCCCCACAGACAGACAGGGTTTTGCGGCATCTGCTTGGTATCGTGGGGTCATACCTGCAGCGCCTGGCACAGCTGTGCGTGAGATGAAGGAGTAGACAGACAGGCGGGCTTTGCTGGGTGTGGCCGGGTGGCCGCAGGACAATGGGTGGGGGAGAAGATGTCCGGCAAGGTTCCCGTGGGAGAGCTGACCGGCAGGGACAGCAGTGGCCATGGCATGTGGGAAGAGGAGGGCCGGGGGGGGGACGAGAGCTGGCTTTGCTTCCTTCCTGGTGCGGGGTTTCCTTCTGCTCCCACCCACCCTGGGGGGCGGGCAGGGGTGCGTGTGCTCTCCAGCCCTTCCTCCGCCGTGGGCCACCTCTTGCCCCTGCACCTTCCACTGGCCCTGGGCGGTGCCTGAAGCCGCCCCACCTGCACCAGTGATGCTCCACTCCTGTGCCCCGTGGAGCTCCTGCGCCACTCAGAGAAGCCAGGATCCCCCCCGGGCTGGGTTGCAGCTGCTGCAGCAGCAAACGGGAGCCATCCAGCAGCTCGGGTGTCACTGCCCAGCAGGCAAGGAAACCCCACACCTGCTGCTGCTGGCGGCCACTCACGCAGTCTTTGTGGAGCCTGGATTCTGGGCCCAGCCCCCTGGGGGCTCGGGGAGTCAGATCAGAGCCCAGAAGCAGCTGGAGAGCAGGACTGGAGGCGGGTGTGAGGAGGGGTGAGCACACATGCATGTGGGGTGCACAAGTCCCGTGACCTTGCAGAGTCGCTTTGTCCCTTCACCGCCCCTTGCCTCGGTTTCCCCAGGCAGTGCCAGTCCCCAGGGCTGAGGCAGGGTCCCCCTTTGTGTACCCCACCACCTGCCTTAGAGCTAACCAGGCGAAGGCAGGCAGGGGCTGGGGCATCTTGCCACCAGGTGGGGGGGCAGCAGGGGGCTCCTCAGAGTGTGGCTTCAAGAACAGAGTGGCAGGAAGGGGGGGCGAGGGCGGCTGGGGGTGGGGACCCTCCCTGGGCAGCCTCCGTGGTGGGGAGCTCCTCTCCCTCTCTGGGTCTCAGCCTGGTCCTCTAACAGCCAAAGGCCGGATCAGCCCTCCTGTCACTGGGTCCTGGTCAGTTCAAGCACGGATGCCCTGGCCTCGCCGGCTCCTCCCCTCTGCACCCCACAGTGCTATGAACTGTACATCAGCCGCCTCACTTCACCTCGTCAGCTTATGGATGAAGGAGATGGGGTGCGGAGGTCCAGAGCAGGGACCAGCAGGGTGAGAAGCCAGAGTCTCCCAGAGTGGGATGGTCCCCTGGCCAGGGGTGACCTTGGTTGGCCTCCCTCCTCCCCCACAGATCTCTCCCTCCTGGGGTTGCTCCCATCTCATTGGGATCCCGGGGGGCTGCCTGGCAGGCACTGTCGCCCCTGGCTCTGGCCTTTTCACATGGGGGGCTGAGGTGGGCATTGTCACCTCTGCTTTCCTGGGCGGGGAGCACATCTGAGCCCTGGTTGGTGGACCCTGGTCTCCCATGGACCATATGTTACAGATGGGGAAACTGAGGCAGAGACAAGGCCAGATGGTACACAGCAGAGACCTAAACCCTGGCAGCTTGGCTCAAATAATGCAGCCTCAGGAGGGCTCACACCCCGCTCACAAGACGGGGCCGTGAGGACCCAGGCACCTTGGGACCAAGTGAGACTTCGGGGCAGGTGCTCTGTGTCCGGAATCCGGGTACAGGGAGAAAGTTTTGAAGAAGAAAGGCAGAAACCAGTGGCTGGCGTGGAGGTGGCAGGCAGGTAGCTTGGGGCAGTGTTGCCCCACTCTGGTCAAGGTGTTGGGGCCCCTCAGTGTCCTGGTCCCCCACACTGGAAACTGCCACTGCTATAGCACAGAGGCCCACATTGTCCCCCAGGGCCCTGGGAGCAGGGCAGGCTGTCCTCTCCAGGGCTGCCCCGTGTCACTCAGGTAGATGACAGGTCAGAGGGTGCCCTGCAGCGGGGACACCCACAGCAGGCTGTCAGCCCCCACAGCCAGCCAGGGAGGCCGCAGTCCCCTGATTGGTGGAGGAACCGCTGATGCTCACGTCCCCTGGGTCTGTCTGCCTCTCTTCAGAGGGGAACAGGGACACCTGGAGAGCAGGAGGATGACGGACGATGGAAGGAGGGCGCTGAGGTCTGGGGAGTCCCTTTCCGGGGAGGCGGGACCTCAGCCGCAGCCCTGACCACAGCCCTCACACCTGGCCAGGACAGGAGGTGTCCTACCAGCTGACCATGCTGCTGTGGCCTCTGGCGGGTGGGGTTTCTGGGAGGGGCTGTTTGTTTCCGGGCGCACAGGCTGGGGGTTGGCTTTATGGTGCCATCTGGGAGATACGGCACGGGCGGGCCTGGCTGGCACAGGGCCCGGGTGGGGAAAAGGGACACTGGACACAGTGAGGAGCTGGCCCCCAGCTGTTACCTGGTCCCCAGAGGAGGGCAGGGAGCTCCGGCCAGCCCAAGCCGGCAGTCTGACAGTGACCCCGTGAAGCAGGGGTGACAGGTGAGGACACCAAGGCCCAGTAGCTCAGCAGCTGCCCCAGGTCACCCTGGATCCCAGCCCGGGTGGGAGTGACAGCGGAGCCTGCGTCCTGCCCACCTCTTAGCACTGCCATGCTGGTGCTGGGGACCACGGGCAGCCGGGACCTCAGAGGAGCCGGCCCAGGCAGCCTGAAATCTTCAGCAGGGCCTTCGTCTTCCTGTGGGCAGTGCGGATTCCACACAGCCTTGGGGAGGCGGGGGAACGGGTTCGAGGATAAACAGCAGTCTCGGGCCTGGGCCTGCGGCGGCGTGGTGGGCCTCCTCGGGGGGCACCGTGATGACCCCTCGGTGCTCCCTGCTGTTGTTGCAGCTCGAGATCCTCAGCAAGGTCCCCCTGGACCTCGGTCACTCCAGGGCGCCAAGGGAGGCTCCGGCAGGGACAGTGCATCCTGTGAACCCACGGGTATCATCCCTTCCCTGTGTCACTGCAGTGAGGTGCTCTGTGACCTCACCCAGGACCTCGGGGACACTGTGGGGAGAGACAGGACAAGGCCAGCAGGGACTCAGCCCCACACGTCCTTTCTTCCCCAGAAAAAACCTGGGACAGCTTGCTTCCCTGAAAGGGCCTTGGTGGCTGTGCCCACGTGGCTGGTCTGGGGCAGGGCTGGCTCTTCTCCAGGCCCAGGTGCTACCAGGAGCGCCTGGCTGGGGGCCTGGGTGGAGGCTGCCCACTTCAGCAGAATCCAGCTCAGAGCTTTGGAGTTGGGCCCAGACTGCGGGGGCCATGGTTTCCGAGGCACCTAGGCCCTGGAGTGAAGCTCCAGCTTGTTCTCTCTCTCTCTCTCTCTCTCTCTCTCTCTCTCTCTCACACACACACACACACACACACACACACACACACACACACACGCCCTGCAGGACTCCTCGCCCTTCTGTAGCTGTGCTCTGAGGAGCCCATGTCTGGTCTCAAGAGGAGGCCACTTCCCTGCAGCCACCTTCAGCTGACTCCTGGTGCCCCTGTCCACCGGCTCCATGTGGCTCTACCTCTCCCTGATTTATCTCCTTGGCATCTCTTTAGGGGATCTTGAAACCATCCTTCCTGGGCAGGCTTGGTGTGAGGACCATCTGTGTCATCTAAATGACAGCACCCGGGGGCCAGGGGCCAGGCCAAGCATGCTCCTTGCTGAGTCTCCAGCTCTGGGCAGTGGTACCCTGGAGGCAGCTTCCTAGGGAATCTACTGCTGCTGGGCGCGGGGGCAGGACACAGAAGCAGGAGTGCAGGGCAGCAAAGCTGGGTTTTCTCCGTGGCTTCGTGGAAGGAACAAACAGGGCTTCGGACCCTCTGCGATCATGCTTCGAGCTGGGAGTAACGGTGGCATCTAGTTTTTCAGGGCACCGGCCTCCTGGGAGGGCACCTCCAGGAGCTGCTCGTGTTCCACATGGGGGCCTAGGGGAAGGGCCCTAAGGTGTGTGACCATATAGCAGAGGCCAGCAAGCTCTGACCCGATGAGCTCTTTACTATGATATGAGAGTTGCATGTCAGTAACAGAAACGTAGCACTTTCTTCGAAAGGCTGAGAGCATAGAGTGTAGATATTCCTGACTCATAAGAAATTGCAGGGAAAAAAAACCAGTTAGGAGGTGAGAGTGCGTGTATGTGGGTGAGTGTGCGCTGGTGCAGGTACCGGAGCGCTCTGCTTTCTGAACCTATGTGCCCCACACAGAGCAAAACCCAAGCCCAGGGCCAAGGGGCCTGGGAGCCAGCTATGCCAAGCCTGGTTACGGCAGCTGCTGGGGGGCTGCTGGGCCTGCCCCCTCGACCCAGCCCGGGGCACTGGAGACTGCTGGCCTGGCCGTGGGCTCCCAGCCCTGTGCCTCCAGGCCCTGCCTCTTCTCAAAGATGCAAATTCTTCTCTGCTCAGTGCACACCGGTCCTGAGAGCCAAGGCTGCCTCCCCTCGGGGCCCAACCACCGCTGCTGTGGTCGGGTGTCCCCACTCCCGCGCCCCCAGGCCTGGCAGCTGGCCTTGGCTCCTGCTTCCCAGCCGACCGCCAACTCTCCCTTCCCTGGGGGGCCTTGGCTGTCCTCACTGGCTCCTGTGCCAGGGGCAGTCTGGGCAGGTGTGGCCTCCCTCTCATATTTACGGATGCTCTGGTCACTGTCCCCCTCTCAAGGTGCTAGAGAGAGGCCACTGCTCCCAGCCGCTCGGCGTCGTACAGGACAGTGCCTCACTGGCTGCTGGCCTGCCTGGCTCCCGCTTGTCTTCATCAGCCCTGGAAGGGCCTGGAGGCAGCCTGAACTGACTGCCCTCCCAGCCGACCCACACCACAGCTGCCCCAAGCCTGCACCTTTCGGCAGGCGTCCAGCACCCAGGCCTGCACCTGCTGGTGGGCCTCTGGGTGGGGCGAGCTCAGTTCTCAGGAAACTGCGACGCGCGTGAGTGGAGTAGGGGGAGGCCGAGGTGAGCAGGTGAGGGTGCGGCATGAGCGTGAGGGCTGGCCTGCTGACGCTGCCTCGCGCCCACCTGCGGCCCTGGCCTCCATCCCCCGAGCTGGCACTGACGAGGTTCCTTGTGGGCACCTGGACGCAGACGTGTCGGCCCCGTACCCCGCCCTCGGAAGTGGTAAACCACAGCAGCTGAACCAGTTCTCGGGCACAGGTTTCTGGGCATCAGTCTCAACTGCTGGCACATGAGACCCACCCTGTCCCAGAGCCCCTGAACCTTTGGTGGCTGTGCTGGGCTGTCTGCTTCAGGAACTGGGGACGCACATGAGCCCAGCCTACTCCCTTGGCAGCCTGTTTTAAGATCTGGGGCCCCTCGGGGACAGTTGTGCTCCTCCGCAGGGTCACTTCCTGGGAAGTTTGCTGGCAACGGGAGCTGGGGCCCAGGAGAGCCCCTAGGCGGGCTGCAGGGGGGAAACTGCACCCCAAGTGCTTATCCTCACCTCCATGCCGGCCGGCAGCCCAGGTCACACCCAGCAGGTCACAATGAGGTGATAAAGGTCGCTACATACTGGGCAGTTACCACGAACCTCGTGAACAACGTTGGACATTTTTAGGCTAGTTTAATTCTCATGGCATCTCTAAAACTGCATTTTACACACTGGGACATGATAAACGCCACGGTCACTCAGCCTAGAAGCAGCAGAGCCTGGATTCAAACCCAGGCTCGCCTATCTGGGTGTCAAGTGCAGAGGCAACACTCCCTGGAGCCCTCTGTCCACCTGCCCTTTCCAGAAGCGACGGGGCCGGGTGGCGCCCTCTGCTGCTCTCAGGCCACCCTGCCCAGCTGCAATGCCCACATCCTGGCAGCACTGGCCATCCATGCCTCCAGCCACATCCCTCCCTGGCCAGGGATCCGTCCCGCTGCCCTCTGACTGGGGGAGGGGAGAGCTAGGGGTGCCTCGGCTGTGCGGAGGCAGTGAGCAGTGACAGCCCGGAACTGGGGGTCTCTAGTGTCCTGATGGAGCTTGGTGCAGCTGAGCGACTCCTCTAGCTAGGAGTGTCAAGCAGCTGCCTCTCCCTGCACTCTGGGAACTGTTCCCTGCTTTTACCCTGGCCTCCTGCAGCTTATTTCCAACCTGCAGCCAGGGACCCCCGAAGGTGTGCGGGCTGTGTGGCTCCCACGTCTGACGGAAGCCAACGGCCCTGTGCACCCTCAGACCCCTCACCCGTCTCCACTCCCCAGGGCCTCTGCACTTCTGTCCTTCCTGCCTGGTTCTTCCCTCCTTGCGTCTCCGAAGGCCTCCCTGACGGTCCTGCGTGCGCTGCCCATCCTGTTCCCTCCTGGAAGAACCGGCCCTGGCCTTCCTCTCCGCACACCACAGCCTCTTGGTAAACCACCTCCCTGTCTGTAGCTTTATGAGGGCAGGGTTTTCCTCTCCTTGCTCACTGCTCTGTCCCTAGCACCAAGAAGCACAGAAATGAACTGTGAAGGGCCACAGGCAGAGTGATACCCAGGCTGGTTCCCTCCTTGGAGGTTACAGCCCTGTTTGCGTGGCACCCTCCCCTCCAGACTCGGAAACAGGCTGCAGGAAAGGGACATGCCTCACCCACGGGCAGCTCTCTCCCCAGGCCTCCAGCACGCAGCCCCTGCTCTCTCCCCATGCCCACCTGTCTGGGAGTCTCAACCTCAAAGAACCCTCGGGGCTCCTCCCTCACCCAGCCCCTCCAGGCACCTGCTGTCCTGGGACCTGTGACTCTTAGTAATTGCTGGCAAGCTGAGCGGAGGCCTGGCTGCCCTCAGGGACCTCATCTGCATGGCTGTGGATTAAACAAGGTCACTCAGGGGGGCTGGGGATTTAGCTCAGCGGCATAAGTGCCTGCCTTGCAAGCAGGCAGTCCTGAGTTCGATCCCTGGTACCGATAAAAACAAACAAACAAAAAAGACAAAAAAACAAAAAACAAAAAACAAGGTCAGTCAGATAAACAGATCCTTTAATAGAAGCTGGTCAGGAACAGCCAGCCAGGGCTGCCACGATTGCAGAGGACACTGACATGTGTTGAGTGGGACAGAGGAGCAGCACTGAGGGCACTCTGAAGCAGATCACAGCCTGGACCAACCACAGCTTGACCATGGCTGTGCCCAGTGACGTCGGCTCCCTCCAGTCCCAGCAGGTCTGGCCAGCACGTTTTAATATGGAACTGCCCCGATGGCACCATCTCAGAATTAAGGACTGAAAAGCAAGCACGGTCCCCGTTACTAAACTAGCACATCTTCATCTGCAGACCCATTCTCTGGTGCCCTGCTCCCCACCCATCTTTGAAGGCTGGGGTAGCCACAAGGGCCCTTGGGGACTGTTCTCTCAGCAGTGGCCACAGCTGGGTCATGGCGGGGAGCAGAGGGAGGGGCCTTCTCAGGAACAGGGGAGGCTCCCTGCTCCAACCCAAGCTGGCCAGGGAGGTGGTGGGAAGCACCTGTTTGTTCTACCAGGAGGGCTGGGCCCCCAGTCCTGAGTTCCCCTCCCGTGTCATGTCCCAGATCAGCTCAGAGCCCCCCGCCCTGTCACCTAGCCCCCGTGGGAATGGCTCAGGTCCGCAGCTACCACCAAACTTGCTCCTTTTGCCCAGGGCCTGGTGACTTCTTGACAGGTTACAGCCCCAAAGATAAACAGATTTCGCCAAGCAAATAACTGTTCAGCAGAAGGGGTGTAGGGGACGGTCTGGGAGCGGGTCGGCGCTGCCAGGGACCCAGGTGATGGGGTGGAGCCTTCTGCGGAGAACAAACAGCTGCAGGCGTCTGGAAGGAAGCAGGATGCAGGTGCGCTGTCACAGGATGGGTCAAGGACAAGGACACTTGTCGAGGGCCTCAGGTCAGCTCCCAGGCTCCTTCGTCCTGGGCTGTGCTAGGCTGACCTGAGGGGTCCTGCAATTGGGCCCTTGTGTAAGGCCAGGCCTCTGCGTGGTGTGGCCAGACACACCTACCCCCCAGATTCTCTGCCCACAGCCATCATTTAGAATGCAGCTCTGCCAGGCAGCAGAAGAGCCCAATGCAGGTGTCCATAGATGAAGGGCTGGCTCTTCTGTGAACTGAAGATAATGCCCTCATGTAGCACTGTCACGTCTGAGGCCACAGGGCCCAGCCCGCCCTGGCCACTGAACTGAGATTCACAGGATACCTCCCCTTTCAGCCCTCACTGCAAACCCAGGGGTGGTGAGTTCTGCGCTCTGAAGATGCTACAAGTTCAAAAGGGGCCCGGAAACGCACTAGCTGCCACACTGTCAGTCAGCAGAATCTGCTTCCTGTCCCACTGAGGTCACTGGCCACCTCGTGTGGGGTTCTGGTTTCCTTACTTCATAGGCTTCCAGGCCAGCCCCAAGCCCACCCACCCTCACAAACCAGGGCCCCTAAAGGCCTGGCAACTACTGAAATGTGTTCTTTCTTCCAAGCCCCGGGAGCCGGAGTCCAGCTGGGAATGAGAAGGGGCCCCAGTGCCAGCTTGCCTGCTTTTCCAAGTGAAGGCGTCCACCTGCTCTGCCATGGTGATGTGCTGGGGCGCTATCAGGCCCCAGAGATGCTTGTGGGGTGAGCAACACTAACCTGGTAGGGCTTCTTCATGTGCTGGGGACAGAGTGGTGACCAACAGAGGCACGGCACTCTAGTGCCCTAACGGCCATCTGGAAGGCGTTTTGTGACCTTTCTGGTCACTAACCCAGGATCGACTTCCTCCAAATATAACGAACTGCAGGTCCCAGCTGCCCCACTGGGAAGAGGGAAAAGTCCCACAGACCACACGTGGGCATCGCAGCACCGTGTGGGCCCCGCTGTGCGCTCTGCGGGTCAAGCAGGTTTGAGGGCACAAGAAAGCAGACACAGGAGGGAAGTTTTTGTGTGTTAATTTAATCATACAAATATTCGTTTACACAGTAAGGAAAACCTCATCTTCAGCTCCTCCAGGCACCACAAGGCCCCGCCACACACCCACCAGCTTGCTCGCCACACACACAGCTGTCCCGGCGGAGGGGCAGCACGGCTGCTCCCAGCTCGTCCCGGGACCACGGAAGGCGCTGGCAGCCCTGCCTCGCTCTCCTGCTGGGGCTCAGACTGAATTTGGGGAGGGGTCCGTCCTCTCGCCCACTTCTCAGCTTAGCAGCCTTTAGGCCACCAGCTAGCTCTGGAGTTCTCTCCAGGCAGGATGTGCCTTTGATGGGCGTAGGGCCACAGCCAGTCCTCACGAGGAGAGAAGCTGTTTCTTGTGGGAAAATGCCCCAAATTCAACTGTCCCCACAGCGAAAGAAAAAAAAAAAAAAAAAAAGGCATGCACACGTGCACACACATCCCCACACGCACCCTCACGCCACGCACACAGACGGTTCCTCCCCACTGCACTCCTCCGTCTCCCCAGCCTGTCACCTAAGGATGTGGCTGGCCTCGCCTCTTGGGTGGCAGTTCTGCTGTGTCCAGGAGTCCTGAGGAGCAGGGACTGCAGGACTGAGAGGCAGCCTCCTACCCCTGCTGGACAGAGGAGGAGAGGGACGCCACTCACGCTCAGACCGTGCGAGGGAAGGAGGGGAGGACCAACGCCCTCCTCTAACCCTGCCAAGGCATAGGCATAGGCCTGCCCCTGCCCTGGCCCACTGCAGAGTCCACCTCTGAGTGGACGTGCATAGAACTGTCCATCCGCCAACAAGCAAGAGAAGCAGCACGGCCCCGGAGGGACCCTGCTGACGGAGCTCTGGCTGTGAACCTGGGGCAGGGCGTCTGGCGTGGGGCAGACAGGGAGACAGAAAAGCGGAGGGTATGAGCCGCCCAGGATTCTGCAGGGGCAGCTGAGGACACACTGCTCCAAAGCTGGCAAGCAGGAAGAGGGGCATGTGTGCGCTCCAGGGTGGCAGTGTCCTAGGAGATTGGCACCGGCGGCAGCAGCAAACCGGGTCTAAGGCGGCTTTCAGACTAAAAGCCATCCTGAGACTTGTGGTGCAGCACCCAGAAAGGACTCCCCTCGGCTCTGCTAGGGCGTGGGGTGCGGTGTGCATAGAAAGTAGGCGCTCCGAGGAAGCCCGAGTCCAGTCCCGGCTGCAGGCCCTGTGCCGCCGAGGGCTCCACTCTTCCCCAAGGTTTCTGGAGCAAACTGAACATTGTTGGGAAGTGGAGACGTGAAGGGGGAATTTCATACAAGCCTCCCACCCACAGTCAAGCATTTAAAAACAACAGTCTCAGAGGAGATGAGGAGGAACCCCACACACTTTTTAAAACTCAGACACCCAAACAGAGATAGACAGGCAGACCCTCACACCACACCCAGGCCACAGGACCCCTTACAGCCACTCATCCCCTGGACCCCGCTTTTCTTACCCCCACCCCCAGTGCAGATGGGGGTGAGGTCACAGGCAGGGGACCTGCAACCGCACCCTAGGGGCACATCCCTGGCTCTCAGACCAACCAAGACTCAGGGACGGAGGGGCTGAGAAGAGGGACTTTGCATATTCTTGTATCTTTGGCAGACAGCTGTTCTAGCCTTGTTCAAGCTTCCCTGGACACATCCACATCTTGACCTGCTTGGAATTCATGGGACACCAGCGGGGCTGGCCCCTGCCCACCCCCTCACCAAAGCCCAAGCTTCCACCTAACTGTGGCCTCCAAGACCAAGGAGTCAGTGACCGTGGCCCTTTCCCACAAGTTCCTGGCTGGGGGCTGTATTTTCGTATCTTAAGAGCTCAGCCTCCATGGACAGGTTGTGCAAACACCACAAAGGACAGTTGCAGGGAAATCGAGGGCAGGGAGCCGTGTGACAACTGAGCAGCCAGGAGGCCGCCCCTGGCCTGCTGCACACTTGCTGGTGAGCTGCAGCCGCTTCCCGGGCAGGCAGAACTGCTGCGGGGGGAGCGGGGCACGGCCGCGCACAGAACTGGAGCACAGTGAGCACGATGCATCTATCTCTCTTTGCCAAGAGAAACAAGCGCGGGAAGCGATCTGAACGGCTTCGGGGTGTGCAGGAGGATGCCTCTCGGCCTCAGAAATGCCCACGTCACCCGAGATCTGTCCTCAAGCTTCCTCTGCGGGCGCACAGCAAAGTTTGGTCTTCAGAGAGGTTCTGATGCTAACAAGCCACAGGGTTGACAAACACAAATGTCAAAGGTGTAAATCAACCAAAGATTAAAGGGAGGTGGGGAGGGAGGGTGAGCTCATCGGCTGACATCACTAGAAACAGACGGGGCCAGCCTGCCGCGGTCCCGAGGTGCTGACCCATGGGGTCTCGGCCTGAACCGCTTCCAGATCAAGCACTTACCCTCTTACAAAAATAAACGGGGAAAAGGGGGAAGAGTCATGTGCGCAAAACTACAACCTCTGTAGGCAAAATAATTTCTGTTTAAAAAGATGGCTTATTTTCCCCCACTTAGAACTTGTTCCTTCCCCAAGCGCCCCAGTGACTTGTTAAACTTTCACCTAGCGATGGAGACCCCAGGCGGCCGTGTCGTCCCTGCAAGTCAGCACTCACACACGCACACCGAGTTCACTCCAAACTAGTCTGTTCTGCTGCTTCCTCTTCTGCTGGGATGGGGAGGCAGAGCCAGGGGTCCGGGCGGCGTGGTCTGGAATCCAGAGGAACCCCTTGCCCTCCCCCCCAAAGTCGGGCCTTCTGTCTTTTGTTAATTTTTCTTCTTGCTGACACCCGTTTAAGACTGGCCGAAGGGGTAAGGCCCGTGGAGCCCCTGGAAGAGAGTGAAGACAGTCAGTGATGGCAAACGGCAGAACAACTTGACAACCAAACCATGAGCAGATGGGCGAGTTCCTGGAGCGAGCTCGAAACCCAGCCACAGGAAGGCCGCAGGGTGCCCTCGTCACACAAAACCTCAGGGGACCGAGAAGCGGGACATTCCAAGCTGCCAAACTTCTCCCAAGCCACACCATCGCAAGACAGGGAGGCTGGAGAGCCTGTCTCGAAAACACTATCGGCTGGTGCCAATCTTCCTCCACCCACGTGGCAAAGCTTTCCTGGTTCCTACTTCACGTGCTCATCTTCCCCACCCGAGAAGACCTCCTCCAGGACCTTCACCGATGGTTAAGAAACAACAAAAACAAAGCTTGAGAAAGAGCGACGTCTACCCAGCACCTGGAACAGGCACTTTGCCGTCTTTTATTCTCACCTTGGCCCTGCCAACCAGATGAGCGGTACCATGCCCGTCGTGCCCATTTTACTGCATGCCTTCCACACTTGCTCCAGGTTGCACGGTTGGTAAGAGGCAGAGCCAGGACTGAAAACCAAGTCTGATGAGCAGCAGCATCCTTGTCCTACCTTGCCACACGCTAAGATTCCCTCCCCGTTCCCAAAGGCGCTCTCTATGCTGCCTGGCTGAGTGGAAAAGACTTTATGATCTTACTTCCCCCCTTATTTGGGAGACACGAGATGTGAAGCCACCAGTACTTCTTGAATTAATAACTGAACATGGATGTTTCTCAGACTATGTCTAACCCACCCCTCCTCCTGAGTCACAAGAAGAATTGCCCTTCCAAAGCCAGGTCTGTAAACAGCTGCTTAGGCTGGGGACACACGTGACTGGATCGTGCCATCCAGGTTCCAGGGGATGTGGGGGGGTCGGCTGGAGATGCACGATGCCCCAGGCTCCAAGGCAGTGGGTACACACACGCATGCCTGGGAGGGTGCCAGGTCCTGCTTCCTGTTCTCCATCATCAGCTCCGCCAGGTGATCCTGATCCTGCCTTCTCACACCACCTCTGCTGCCCTCCATAAACCCTGCCACACTCCAGGTTCCAGGAGCAGACCCAAACCTGGCTCAGGAGGCTGCCGAACAGCGTACTAAGAAAGATGCCCCCGCAGGGGTCAAAGCTGCCACAGGCACGGAACAAGAGGTTGACGTTTCCATAGCTCCTCCAGCGGAGGGCACGCACAGAAGCCTGCTCTCACCTGCCACCCCGCAGAAAGCGGCAAAGACCATGATTCTAGCTGCTTTGGGGATTCGCTGAACAGAACATGCTGAGATGAACAGGGAGGAGGGACAGCCTGCGCAGAAGGGGTGTCAGCGACGTTCCTGGGGCTGCTCAGCACTCAGCATGTTCTTGTGGCCCTCCAAAGAGGCAGAGACGAGCATGATCTCTGGCCGAGGAGGTGAGCTGACCCACTGTGGAGGGCACAGCACTGCTGAGTGGAGTGACTGATGTGCAAGGTGCCCAAATGCCAAGCTGGCAGCCAGCTGTCTCTGCAGCCACAGACCCCACTGGCTCTACCCAGCCTGGGTTGGGGCAGCAGAGGCCTCTGACTCCACGGTGTGGGGCTTGGCAGGAGTCGCGCCCAGCATAGGCAGGAGGGGAGGTGGCACAGGCAGCTGCTCCGACTCGGCACTTGGGGATAACAGCATTCAGGCACCCAGGATGATGAGAGCAACCTCAACCTAGGTTTCTGTAACATTCCGAGCCAGTCACAATGGGGGAAAAATGCACCACGGAAAGAAAGCTTCAACAGGAAATAGCATGTTTTCTGCAAACACTTTGCCTTTATTCTTTTCAATGCTTTCCAGGCTGAAGCAGGCACACCTGTGTGTGGAGTTATGTGGTGAGCCAGAGGGGTTGTACCTTCCCGTGACAGATGGATGACATGGGTTCCACGTGAATGGCCAGGGGACGGGTAAAGTGTGTCTTCAGGTTTCCACTCAAGTCTCAGCCTCCAGAACACTCGGGGTGGGGCTTAGCAGCTTAGATTATGGTTCCCACTCATGCTTTATTTAACAACTGAGGAGGGAACGTGCCTTCATGAAGAAAAGGCCAACTCCCTTTTACCCAAAGAGTGGCATTTTAACTGACAAAAAGGTAGCCTGAGGCACAGCTCTTTCCTTTCCTTTCTTTTTGCAGTGCTGGACTGAACCCAGGGCCTCACACACAGTAGGCAAGCACTCTGCCACTGGGCCACATACCCAGCCCAGGACAAGATCTGTTTCTCTTCCTCCACATTAACTACCACCAGTTCAAGTAAGAGAGGAGGAGCAAACTCTATTTCAAAGCCACTTTATGATCTGGACTCCCAGTGTGCAGGGTGGCCGGATCCCGGAACAGGCAAGACAATACCAACTGCAGAGGAGAAAGCTGGTGAAGATTCCAAGAACAGCTTGTGCAGGGCACTATGGCAGGAGGCCGGGCGGGAGGTACCTTTCTGAACAGAGGGTGGGGTATGTTCCAATGGAAGACCCATCCACACTTCAGATTCTGCTCAAGGCCTGGTATAACAGGTTCTGGTGGCCAGCTCCGGCCAGAAAGTAGGGTTTGGCAATACCGAGAATGTTCATTCTCTTCTGGGGCCTAATAACTTTTATCTGCAGGAAAGCAGATACCAAACGTTAACTACCTGACATCAGTGACTTATCTTCCGTAACAGCTGTGCCATTATTAATAAGGAAAATAGATCAAAGGGTAATGTGTCAGATGATTCCAGAGAGCACTGAACTCAGACCCCAGGTCAAATTAAGGCCATCAGCATTACAAAACCTAGTGCTTTAGTGTAGAAAGCCACCCTCCTCCATGAGGAATCTCACAGGGCTCTGCCAAGACCAATTCATCCATGCTAACAGTGGATCTGAATACTGGAGGCCAGAAATAACTCTGGCTGGGCATGGTGGGTTGCCTCTGTAGTCCCAGCTATTCTGGAGGCTGAGACAGGCGGATCATGTGAGACCAGGAGCTCAAGACCAGCCAGGAGAATAGAGCAAAAGCAACACCACATCTAATGGCCAGTTCCCCAAGGTATACCTGACTTGTACACTGCGGGAAGCAGCTCCATGCCCTTCAGCTTTGTAACCATCCCTCAGGGAGCAGTGGGACCTGGATGGTTGGTGACCAAGCCAAGCACGAAGGTCCACACTCTCCAACTAAGGCAGAGCAGCCTCTATGCTTACTAGCATAGGGAAAGAGGCGTCTGCCTCAAGGCAGCCGCATGATTACTGTACCCGGGTCAGGCCCTGTCTGCACCACCGTAATGCAATGTGACTAGTTCAAGTCATACTTCGACTAATTTCCTAAAATTTATTTTAAAGAAAACATTTGTAGATGTAAGTTCAGTGCCACCCATCACAATTTCCTAAAACAATTTAAGATCTAGTACTTGTAAGCCTGTTCTCAAAGCAAAGCTCAGAACAAGTCTCTGATTTGTTCTTCTAATATTTACAGTTGTCCCTGTGCGAGAGCAAGGGATATTCCCTGCCAGGGACTTAGTGGTCATCGATCTTCCATATGGGCCAGGTTCAGTGTCAGAGCTCTCCCTACAATTCTTCCTAAGTCAAAATGATGTTTCCGTGGAGCACCCACAGAGCACCCTGACCGAAATGCCTGGGACAGAAGTGCTCTGCATTGGGAACATGTGCGTGTACGTAACAAGCTATCTTGAGGGTAGGCTCCAAGTTTATGCATAAATTCATTTATATTTCATATAAACCTTATGCCCGTAGCCTAAAGGTAATTTTCAAAGTATTTATTTATTTGGTATCCAGAATCAAACTCATGACCTTGGGCTTGGGCCGCTGAGCTAAATCCCTGGCCCGTGACAGATTTTAACAATCTTATTCCTAAAACAACGTTTGTGATGTAGGATTTTCCACTTGTGGTACTACATTGGCGCTCATGGAGTTTAGGTCTGGGAGCGCTGGAGATGCCCGCAGCCACACTAACACCAACTGGGCGCCACAGCACTGCCTCAGCCCGCATCCTGCAGCGCGCAGACTGGCCCCCGAGGCTTGGGCACCCCAGGCAAGTGCTATGCCCCTGGGCTGCACCCTCAGGCCCAGGCAGCTTTGTCACAGGTTACTCACCAGCTGCTGCCAGGTCCCTGCTCGTTACCTGTGTGTTACACAGCAGTGAATCAAAGGAAGGCACTGTGAAAGACGCTGTCTGGTGAGCCAGCCGTTGCCCAGCCGTTCAGGAAAAGGCTGACATTCCTAATGCTAAGAGGATGCCTAAGAGCTTGCTGGGTCACTCTCCGTCTCTGTGCATATGTACTTACATAAACCACCACAACACAGAAATGTTCACATACCTGCCTTTATTTTGCTTTTATTGTGATTTTGTTTAAATAAATAAAAAGGTCCACATAGGTTAATAAAAAGACAGGAGTGTTTGCTGCACGGCTGCGAAATAACACGCTCTCCCGGTGTACACTGATGGCGGCATCAGATAACACCACGGCCCTGCTCCTCCTCCTCACTTCCTGGGCCAGTCCTGGTCAGCGCTCCGCCCGCCTAGGGCTCCTTTGTATCACTTATGTACACTGAATGCAAACACAGAAGAATACAGGGTTTAGTGGTAAGCTCGGTCCTGATCTGCACCACACACAGAGTGGTGTGGTGGGCTGCTCAGAGGCCTGGCCTGTCCGGCAAAGGCCAGAGACTGACCAGGCCCTGATCAAGCCCTTCAGGCTGTCATTAATTAGAAAGAAAACTAAGGCTGCTGGATTCCCAGGCAGGACAGAGAGCACACTCCCAGGAATGTTCAACCAGGCCCCTCCTGGACACAGCCCGCTGCTCAGGGAGAACTGCTGGTGGCACAGTGGGGCCGCATTAGCACGAGGAGCCCCTTGCAGATCTAATACTGCTGTTGAAGCCATTTTCATGTGGAAGTCCCCCAAATTCACATATGCACATTTATGTGCTGGCCAAGGGTGGCTGTGAAAAGCAGCCAGAGAAAAAGAAAACACATTTTAGGCATCAAGGTTGATCACAGGGCAGGCTTAGTTTATAGCCGCTAGACTACCCAGGTGTTTGAAAGCTTAACTCAGCTGTGAGCGTGCTGAGTATCCCTCCCCTCCTCTTTTGGGGTATGTGCTGCTGGGGACTTAACCTAGAGCCTTGTACACACAGGCAAAGGTCCTACCACTAGGCCACACATCCTGCCTCTGGATATTTTTTTGGTTATCATTATTTTTGTTTTTTGAGACAGGGTCGTGCTACATAGCTCAGACTGGTGTCAAACCTGCAGCGATCCTTCTGCCTCAGCCTCCTGAATGCTAGGATTACAGGTGTGAACCACCATACCCAGCTTATTGAATATATCCTAAAAAGGCCTGTAAAGCCACATCTCATACTTAACCTCTGTGATCACCTGTTTTTGTTTTTGTTTTTTTGGTACTGGGGATCAAACTCATGACCTAGCGCTTGCCAGGCAGGCGCTTACACGGCTAAGTCTATAGTCCCCTTTCTGTTGCTCTTAATTAATTTCAATGTTCTGGAGAATTTCCCTGCTGTCCACTCATCCTCCTTTGCACCACCCATCCACTGTATGCTGCATTCTCCATCCAGCCTTCCTCCTGTCACCCACACGTGCCTGTCCTCCCTGAGGTCCCACACCTTCTCTACATCCCCTTATGGTCTAAGGTACCCAAGGCAAGGACCAACTCTCCCAGCCTTCAAAAGTACAAAAAAACCCAACAAAACCACCATGAAGAATTAAACTCAAACATAAATAATGAAAACATTAATTAAACTGTGGTGGCACTGGCTTGTAATTCCAGCACTCGAGGCTGGGGTGGGCAGACCATTTTGAGTTGGGGATCAGCCTGGGCTACAAAGCGAGCTCAAGGCCAGCCTGAACTGCACACTCTGAGAGACCCTGTCTCAGCCACCAGAGCTGCTCCAGGAGAGCTCAGCTACAAGGGTCAGGCTGCTGGTCCTGCTTCCACCCCACTGCCCTTCTTGTCCTCACCTTGGCTGGCCAGCTGGCCGGCTGGCAGGGAGTAAGCTAGCAGTCTCTCTTCTCCTTGGCCCTGTCAACCACACTTGGTTTCATCTCACTAGTGAAACTTTTTTATTCAAAGGTCTCTCAAAGGTCTTCCTTGGGAACTGACTCCACCCTTTAAGCACACCCTCACTACAACCAGGTGCTGGCCAGTGTCCTGTGAAAATGCCAACTCCGGGTTGCTGCTAGGCTTACCTGCACGTGGCATTTCTGAAATTCAATTCAAACCCACCATCCAGCCAGACGCCACTTTCCTGACTACTCCAAATCTCACTGCTTTCTCCTTCCCCCAAAGGTCAGTGAGCACTTGAAAATCAACTGGAACTCAGTATTCTTTATTTTCACTGGCTCGCTTTCCTTCCCGCAGGCTAGTCGCCATGGAATCAGACAGCCAATTCTTCGGAGACAGGGATTAGCACAGGCTGAGCATCCCAGAGGCTTCATTATCACTGAAGCTACTTCTCTGTAAGCAGCTACATTGAACTGGCCCTTAGGCAGCGCCCTCCTGGCAAAAAGCCCCAGGCTCTGAAGCCTTGCAGGGGAAAGCCTGCAGCTTGCAAAGGGCTTAACCAGAAGCTGAGCGCTAAGGAAGCCTAAGGTGCAATAGCTTCTCCTTGTTGTACTGGTCCTGGGAGATACGGTCCCCTTAGCGAAGAGCAAGCAATCTACAACCTGCACATCTGTACCTGCAAACAAATCCCCATACTTTCTGAATTATACTCTCAGCTGTTTGCACCTTTGAGGATTTTCACCAGAAATTACAATGCTGAACTCAAAGAGTATACAGGAGTGAGTCCTTACCATGCTGCCAATCCTGGGGACACCAGTTCTGTCACAGCAGTAACAGTGCCTAGCATCAGAGAAATCTAAACAATATTCAGAACCCCAAACAAATAAAATGGAAGGGACGGCTTTGAAGCTGCTGAGGTACGATGGGACAGTTCCTGACATACTTTTAATTCTCAGTCAGATAGCAATGTCACAAACAACAGAAGACATTTTCTAAGGCTCACAGTGTTTGCTCAGTTTATTTTTAAAATGCATACATGACCCATGCCAACGCAAACACCAGCAAAGCTAGGAGGACTTTACTGGCTCCTCTGGGTTTTCAAGAGTCGCTGTAGAGTAACATCAAGCCAGAATCTCCTGGCCAGCTCCTCCTGGTACAGAATGTGCTATGCAGCCAGAGATCTGGGGCGGGTCCCTCAGCTGCTCGGCCTTGCTTCCTCCTTAGCCAAATTCTCTTGCAGTCCTTGAAGACGCGCGAACAGGTCTCTATGACCTGACATAAATGTATAAAACACCCTGAGACCAGCCACCTAACGCTGCTCACCAGTGAACCTTGTGGTAGTGCCATCTAGAAACTTAGATTCTTAATGGGACCCTGGGTTCTAGCCCATGGCCCACCCTCAATTTGCTGTAGGAATGTGGGTAGTCACTTAAAACTTCCCTATTATTCTGTACACCCACAAAAATCATAAGAGCATTGTCAATTAAGAATAAGAATAAATGCACAAGGCCGTGTTCAATTCCCGGAACCACAGAGCAAAGGGAAAAGGAACGCAGGAAAGATGTTTTGGCCACTACAAGCCGTTTGCATGTTAGCTAGTATTACACTTAGTCCTCAGACCTCTACACCAGTGAAAGGAGCCTGCACTCCAGAGATACCTGGCAATGCCTGGAGACATTTTAGTTTGTTACTGGGGGTGGTGGTGGTGTGTGTGTTACTACTGGCATCTAATGGACAAAAGTCATGGGTACTGTTAAACATCGTTCAATGTACAAGACACATACACCCTGCTTTGCAAAAAAACAACAAAAAAGACATTTTGGTTTAGGTTTATCTGGTTCAAAAAGTCCACAGTTCTACACATACCACTTAGGGATCTGATCCAGTCTCACAGGATTAGATGTCACCCAGGTGATATAACCACTACACTTACATCCCCACCTCTCAGACTTCTGTCCTAAACCATGCCCTACCGGGACGTGCGACACCCTGCCAGACAACTTCACGGGTGTTTACGTGGAGAGCCCTGACTGCTCTCCACCTTTATCACAGCCTTTCCTTTCCACTGATGGTGACTCCACTCTTCCAACTGTTCAGGTCAGAGCCTCTGGTGTCACCCTTTATCCTCTCACATCCCCTAACTTACTGGCAATCCTCTTAGCTGAGCTACAAATTAATTATAAATGGACCACCTCTGCTGGGTGAAGTGGCATACACCTGTAGCCCCAGCACTTGGGAGCCTGGGGCAGGAGGGTTGCTATGAATTGCCTGGGCTACAAAGTGAGTTCAATCAAGGTCAACCGGAACTGCATAGTGAGACGGTCTCAAAAAATAAGTAAATAAAAATAAAAATATTGCCCTACTGACCAGTTCTACCACCACCCTAGCCTCAGTCCCTCATGCCCTTTGCCTCAGTCCTCTTCCATAGGAGCCAGAGATCCTTCTCTCCTCCATTCAGCATCCTCTGATGGTTCCCTTCCTTCCTCAGAGCAACAGCCCAAACTTCAGTCCAGAAAGCTCTCTGTGATCTGGTGTCTGTCCTTCGACTTCATCTTCTACTCTCCTCCTCTCACCCTGGCCATCCTTCCATTCTTCGAACACAGAGCAGTGGACACATTTCCATTTTAGGACATATACTGTGTGTCCCTCTGCCTAAAACATTCAATCTCCAAAGGGCCTTTGCAGACACAATACCCAACTTTAAAGGGAAAGTAGGCCAAGCCTCTAAGTATGTTCTGACTCTAAATACTCAAGTGTATTCAAGGGAGAACTTTAAATTCATTCCAGATAAAGAAAACTACAGAGACTGTATCTTTCGGTCACAAAGAATATAGACAGGCTTTTGTGACTTCAAAGAGCTACTGGCATTGCTATTGCAGGAATAAGTTAATGAAAATGCCAAAAAATTTATACCCAAGTGACTATGAGGGTTTTTAGAGTATTTTCCCTTCTTGGAAGATACAGAAGACAGGACTTACTAGTGAAGAAGTTTTACAATAATTTGGCCAATGACTGACTTGATCCTCACTTGAAATGTAGCCGTAATCTGCAGGCAGGAAGTCCACAACTAGGAGCTCAGCTAATGGATACTTGAAGGCCATAACTGGGAAGCAAACCTCAGAGCAGAGTAGGTTCAGAAGCCAGTTAAGAGTTGCATCTGCTCATATCCCCACCTACTGCTCTCCAGCTCTGCCGGGAGGATTCAGACTCAGAAGTGGAAGGAGGAACAGCAAGTGTCCCCGTCACAGCGCTGCTGGGTTCACTAAATGAAGCAATGCACATCAAGAACTGAGCCACTGCCTCTAGGCAACACTGTGGACTGTCCTAAGTTTTGTAAAACTACCCAGCTTCTGAAATTATGTATACCGATAATTCAGCCTGGATAAAATGGAACTTCTCCTGTCCTCTCACTGGACCACCCTTACCTTTCAGGGACAGGACCTAAGGTTTCATGGCAGAGGACAGGTTACAATGCTGCCCTGGCACCCGGGAATCAGCCTCACTACATTAAATGTACTGGCTACTGCAGCCACAGAAGCAGCCTTCGCATCTTCAGGCCCACACTGTCCCCACTGTCCCAGGTTGGGTCCGCCTGTCCCAACCTCCCCCGCTACCCCCAGATCTATAAACCCTCGAGTTGAGGGTGAGAAAATAACTCATGCATGCTTGAGCCGACAGCCAGTCACTGGATGAAGAGGTGATTTTTTTCTTTCTTCCTTTTTTTTTTTTTTTTTTTTGTTTTTTGTTTTTTGAGACAAGGTCTCGTCTCCCTATGCAGTTCAGGCTGGCCTTGAGCTCACTTTGTAGCCCAGACTGGTTTCGAACTCGTAACAATCCTCCTGTTCAGGCTCCCGAGTGCTGAGATTACAGGTGTGAGCCACCATGAAGAGGTGATTTCTGATGCAACAGAGGCTGACTGACTCCTGCAGCAGTTCTGCGAGTGGGGGAGGAGCAGATGGATGCAGGCACAGCGGCGGGCAGCGAGGCTGAGGATGGGAGCAGCAGGACACGCTTCCCCTTGAATAATAACACGTTTCTCCATCTGAACCAGTGCTTGGTGGATGTAATAACATAACAACAGAGGTTCAGACTGTAATCCAGTTTAAAGTACAAGTACATGGCATATCTCAGCCTCAAACTTTTTTTTTAGGTAAGAATAATGACACAGGGGCTGGGGATTTAGCTCAGCGGCTTAAGCGCCTGCCTTGCAAGCAGGCAGTCGTGAGTTCGGTCTCTGGTACCGATAAAAATGAAAAAGACCCCCCCCCCCAAAAAAAGAATAATGACACAATAGCAACCAAGTAAAAAAATAAAAAGTAAATGAATTTAAGACCCCTTTAAGCTTCCTCAATATAAATTCTATTTTTGTGCTGTTACAGATTGAACCCAGGGTCTCACGCACACTGGACAAGTGTTTCATTGAGTTACACCTGGCCCCCAGCTCTTACTCCTCTGCACAAAGGAAGTGAAGAAGTATCTGACTGTCCTGAAAACCAGTCCCTTGGTTTTTGCCAGCCACACCCTCTTCCCAGCTGTCCACAATCAGACCATTTGGTGTCTCTTTACTGCTCTGGAAAGACCTTCACAGAAAATATTCAGAGAGCTAAAAAAAGTACTAGCTTACCTATAAAAAAGAGACAAATCTAATTTTAACAGGGTGTTCTGCCCTCCTTCCACACCTCGTAAAATATTTTGCAATGCTCTCCCACAGTCTAACAGAAGCTACCCTGGGCCCTGGATGAGCCCGACTGCTAAGATTCACTTCAGCACGGGTCAACAGAGTGAGCAGCAAGCGGTGTGACTGCAGGTCCCCAGGCTCTGGGGCTATCACAATAAAGGGTTAACTACAACTGCCTGTAACCTTGGCTCTTCCCTGGGACAAGTTTAGCCACCCATAAGCTGACAATGAGGCTAACTGATTTCTGACACAAGCTAGAGCCAGACTGTGGACTCTTGGGAGGAGGTCAGCACATACTTACCCTGCCACCTTCCAGTCAGTTCTCCCTGGGAGGAAGGAGCCGGGCTCTGGGCTACAGCTGGGATGGACACTCCCACCTGGGTGCATCCACTGAGTCCAGAGAGTTTACTCCATGATGTCCACTTCCCGACCCTGAAGACCTGCCACTCAGCTGACACACCCATCTGAACATCCTCAAGCAATCTTTTCATCATCCCAACCTTAGCAAATTAAACTGTTGTTAACAGAGACAGCAAGAAAGTCTGTCTACTGAAACTGTGGTCATGGCTTCCAAGAGTGGCTCGTTCTTTTCCAGCCTTGATGGCAGGCAGGGCATTTCCTTTGAAGAAAGCAAATGTCCTGCACTGCCAACTTGGTGATTCCTGACGCCAGTGCACCAGGCTTCCCTCCGACTGCCTGATAAAGATGGCACTGTGATGAACTGAAAACACCTCCAAACTATGCAGCCCATGGCAGGGAGGCTGCTTGGTTATTCTGCTCATTCCTTTCCTCTCATTCACAAATAAAAGGGTGCTATTTATTACAAACTCGACATGGTTTTAGTACCGTAAGAGTTAAAATTTTCGTTTTTAAAAAGTTTTATTCATCAGTCTTTGGGCTGCTGGGGACTGAAGCCAGGGCCTCAGCACTGAGCTACAAGCCCTGACCCTTTTCATTTTTTACTTTCAGATAGTCTTACGTTAGCCAGGCTGAGACTTAATTTCCAGTCCTGCCTCTGCCTCTCACATGCTGGGACGATAACTGTATCCCATCATACCTGACTTTTTTCTTTTAAAAAAAAAAATCAATCAGGAAAAGTCAGTACTTTAAACCACCACCAAATAGGAGTGCTGTGAAAACAAGATGTCACAGGCAGCATGCAACTTGCATTAGAGCTTCCTATTTTACTTTGAAGCTTCTCCTTCCTGCCTTGAGACTGGTCAGCTTGGTTTGTGCTGGACCTCAACAGTCTCCAGCCCATGTGTGCCGGCCAGGAAATACCTTTCAGTAATGTGGGGCCTGGGTAGAATCCCTTCTTTGGCTCTCCCTCAGTGTGGCAGCTGGCAGGTGACTTAGTCCCTTGGAAGTCTTCGCACCCTTCCTTCCCTCATAGTGAGATATGTATGCAGCACTCACAGTGCGAGTTACAAAGCAAGGCTGCGGCACACACCTGACCTCACCACATCAAGCGCACACCTTCCGGCCTCAAGCGTGCTGCCTCTGAAAACAAACCCCGCGTCAGGGCGGTGTCTGCTTCAAGTCCCACCGTTAGTCAGCATTTGCGATACATGTCCCTCTACAGCCGTCTAAGTGCGGCGCCAGCTCATCCAAAGCCATCGGTAATATTTCAGTGCCCCACTGTCCACCATCCACAGCTCTGGAGCCACAGGTCCTGTATTCACTCTGCCGCCAGGATTTAAATGTTCCCCACATCACCTGTGCTTGCCGTCTTTCCTGATCTCATCTAACCTTGAAAAATCCTTGCCTTCAACTCCACTGCTCCACGGACTGTGCTCCTGACTCCCGCAACTGCACACCACCCCGACCATTCCACACAAGCTGCACATACATTTCTACTCTGTTGTCCTCTGCTGACCAAATCTGTGCTTCACCTTGTCTGAATCTCCCCCAAGCTTGCGTGTGCTTCTCTCCCCTACTGCACTGTAAGCTCATGGTGGGATCATGCATTTCACACTTGGAGTCACCTACTACACAGCACATACTGAACAGCGCACCAATGTGTTGGTACTTTCTGATCACACCCCTTTTCAGTTTGCTTGTTTTTGAGACAGGATCTTGCTATGTGGTTCAGGCTGATCTTGAACTGAGTATCCTGCCCAGGCTGGCTCTGGACCTGTGGTGATCCTCAGCCTCAGCCTCCCAAGCGCTGGGATTACTCCTGTGCGTCCTCACGCCTGGCTCTTTCTCCATTCATTCTTGAGGAGGCCTAAGAGGCAGGGCTGGCTAATGTTAGACAGTAGTACTCTCAGAGAACCTGGCTGAATGTTTCATATACAGTATGCTGAGTAAGATTCTGTTTAGATTAAGAAAAAAAGGAAACCCCAATTTTGCTTTGGGACCCAATTTCAATGCTTTCTAGTCAGTGGCCTTCTTGAATACTACCTCTAATGGGAAGGTACATGTAAATGATCCCAGAGAGTCCACAAAAAAAATTAATAAAACAGGAGCTCATCAACTTCAAAAACCTCAATAGGGCTGGGGATTTAGCTCAGGGACATTAATGCCTGCCTGGTAAGTGTGAGGTTGTGATTTCAACCCTGGGTATAAAAAAAAAAAAAGAGAGAGAGAGAGAAAGAAAGAAAGAGAGAGAGAGAGAGACAGACAGACAGACAGACAGACAGACTTCAAAAGCTTTACCACAGGCCAGGCTAGCAGAACATATCAGGCCACTGTGTCTTGTGGAAAATCATCAAAGATGGCTAAAAGGCATCAATTCATTAACCTGGTATGGTGGCATGCACTTATAATCCCAGGTCCTGGGAGGCTAAATCAGGAGAATCCCAAGTAAGGTTGAGCTTGGGAAACTTGGCAAGACTTTGTCAAAAAATGAAAATTTTACTTTATTTCAAGATGAAAAAATTTTTAAAGGCCCAGGACACAGCTCAGTGGCAGGATGCTTGCCTCACATGTATGAGGTACTAGGTTCAACCTTGTGTACCGGAACAACAACAGAGGCATCAGTGCTTACAGCAGGCTTATGACTCGGAGGATGAGCACAGGGCACTGGCCAAGCAGCAGCCTCTCCTGAGACCACGGCAACAGTGTGGTCAGATGGCTCATACATGAGGAAAGCAGCTTGCAGTCCGGAAAACGGTGGAGCTACTGGTTTCATCTCCATCACCGTCCATCTTCCCATTCAACTTGGCTGTCATATTTTTCTATTCTAACAAGACAAAGTCTTGCTAAGTTTCCCAAACAAGGTCTGCTTAGCCCAGGGCTGGCTCATTTACCACCTAGAACAGTCACACACTTGGGAGGGTTACATTTACAAAGGGAAAAACTGGAGAAACAGGAGCTTAGTGTTGTACCCTAAGAAAATAGCTTTGTTATATGTGTATTATAGCAAACCTGTATAGGGGCTTACTAAATGTGTTTGTTTTATCCTTTTTCCCTAACTGATATGTTAAGGGACCTAATTGATCTGTTGAGCAACACTCTCCTCTGTAAAGAATTGCAAGAATCTCACCTAATTGATATGTTAACCATTGTTGCTCTCTACAAACTACAGAAGCTGTGCTAAAACAAGCTAACAAGGGTTGTTAATCACTGCTAGGAGCCTCTATTCTCCGCTAAAGAGCTAAGGAAAACTAAAATGGCAATTAATTTACATTTGTTTAAAGTAACCTGCTTGTGTGCAGAGAGATTTGCGTGTGAGTTTAACCCTTTACCCTGACCTTGACACATTACCGCCGTTTTCTGTTCTGTATGGCGCCTTATTGCCTCCCTCTCCCCTCACCTATCTATCTAGGCCATAAAGAATTTGGGTTTCTGGTGACCTCCCCCCGACCCGGTGATGATCTGTTGTAAAATGAGCCTGCCCCAATTTTAAGAACTGCTTAGCTTAAACAAATTACCGGGTAATACTATGGCCCAAACCCCAATCGGTGCTTTCCTTTTGTTCTGTATGTATCAAATGAGTTAGATATCAGGTCTTTGTAAAACTTAAGTTCCAGCCTCTCATAACTTGTGACCCCTTCGCACTCACTAGTGAAGACAAGCTGTCCTGAGATAATTAACTCTCCACTTTCTTCTCCAAATATTGCTGCAGACGTGCCACTCTGAGATAATGTCAGTCTGCAGGATGGGAGTAATTTAAAAAACACCAGGAACTCCCTAGACTGTCAGAGCTAAATAGACAGCAATACAGTTTCCAGACTCGGGTCAACAAGTTTGATGGCTCTACAGGTTTCTTTGTTTCTCTCCCCCCGCCCTTTCCTCCAGCCCCTTTTTAAAGTCCTCCCTTCAGCTTCTAGGGGACGGTCTCCAAATTGGCTCCCGGAGACTGGTCGCCAGGCCTGGAAATAAAGCCTTTGCCACTAAATTTTCGGTCTCTTGCCTCCTTGGATTTTATACCGGGGCTCAAGTTATAACATTTGGGGGCTCGTCCGGGATGGAAGCAAGACCCCAGACTCATTTCTGAACATTTAAAAGTAAGTGCTCTGGAGGATTTGTTTGGGCCGCGGTCAACTTGTAATTTTGAGGGGACGCCCTCAATTTGGGAGCGGGAACCACCCAAGGACAGAGTCAGTTGGTTTGTAGGACAAATTCTGTCCATTTGTGACTCTGCCCCGGGTGGGGAACAGCTCCGTTTGGAAGGGGACGCCCTTAATTTGGGAAGTGAAACCTCCTGAGGACAGAGTCAATTGGTTTTTGCCATTTGTGACTCTGCCCCGGGTGAGGAACCACTCTGTTGGTTAATTTGTTAATTCTTCCAGATCCCAAAATTTGACTAATTTTTGGGCAAAGGCCATTTTTGCTGCAGCTTGTCTCGTCTTGTATGTCTGTTTGTTTGTCCATTTGTTCTAATTGTTCTCCTTTTGGTTACCCTAAATCTAACAGAACATTCTCTCCTAGGAACCCCTTCTATGAGCCCAGAATGGACAAAGGGATTTAGATATTGATGTGCAGTGTTTTTGTTCTTTAAAATTGTTTGCCTGTTTGGATTTGTTACTAACTTAGGGGCTTGTTGCCCATTTCTGTTGCAGGATCCATATGGCTTATTAGATTCAAGCTTCATAATAAGAAAAATTATTTCCTTTAGCTCACCAAACTGTGCAAAAAGCACCCTTTGTTTGTGTCTTTAATGTTGTGGCGCCTTGTTTAATATGTAAGTCTTCAACTGATTGCTTGCAACCTTGGCATGCCTTTTAAAAGGAATATTTTTCTTTCTGGTTAAAAAGTAAATATATGTGCACATATATGTGTATATTTATGGTTTTTAAAAATCATATCAACTTTACCAAGTAAAAACCAGGTCATACTGTAATTGAGCCAGTTAAAAGGTTATAGCTTTAAAAAACCCAGCATTTTAATGTGGTAAAAAGACATAAAATTAATTAAATATGTTTTAGACTACTAAAAGGTAACTTCAAGGGTTTTGTTGAGAGTTTTAATGTTGTCTGAGAAGCGAAAAAAAAAAAAGATAATTGACTGGTGATAGTAAAAAGGAGGGACAAAGAAAGTGGTTTGTCTTCAAGTAAAATGTCTGCTGTGCCAAAATGTAAAAAAAAGATAAAACTTAGAGGTATATTGTAAGTTATAAAAAGCTCGAGATGATATAAATTTTGTCTTGGTTTATAGTACTGAAGACAACAGGTTTGACAAGAAGTAAATGTGTTCAAAGTTTGACAGTATTGGATCAGTTTTGATAGATTTATTTATAAGATTCTAAACCTTTGCTGCAAAGTGTTTCCATTAATATGAGATTATAGATGATAATAGAGATAAGATATAGGGGGGCTGGGGGTTTAGCTCAGTGGCATAAGCGCCTGCCTTGAAAGCAGGGAGTCGTGAGTTCAATTCCCGGTACCAATAAAAAAAAAAAAAAAAAAGAGATAAGATATAAGTTTTCACATGTGCTGTGGACCTCTGAGAGATTATATGGCACAATTTTGTTACCTATGAAAAAGCTTCTTTTTATTAAGTATGTAATTTTAATAAAATGATGGCCTGCCAGGTGGCACCCTGGGACAAAAGGTGGTGTGCCATCCAGATAAAGCCTGCTCTCTGATATGGAATGCCAAAACCATGTTGTCCTTTTGTCCCAAGCCGATTGGACATCCAGAGGTAAGGAGGTTTCCCTAGTATCGCCAGTTGGTCTCTTTGCAACTCAGTTGGCCCCACATGTTAGAAAAAAGATTACAAAGGTTTGAGAGTTTAAAAAAAAAAAAAAATGCCCCTCAGCCAGTTGATAGAGATAGCACAAAAGGTCTTTTAAAACTAAAAAAATTACCGTCTACTGGGAAATTTGTCCAGCGTACCTGAGTCCTCACAACTGACTTAGAGTTAAAACTGTTGGGAAATGGAATCAGTAGATTCCAGAAGTCTGGGCAGAAGACAATCCTCCAGGGCTAGCAGTCAGCCAAGTCCCCCTTCTGATGGAGCTCTTACCCCAAGCATGCCCCTTCTGCTTGTGACAATACCCGATAAGCCTGCAGGCCCGGAAAGGGATTTAAAGTCCACATGCAGAGGCTAAGAGACAATGATATTCTCATTCCTTGTGTCTCTCCCTGGAACATGCCCTTGCTTCTAGTCACTGAAGCCAGGGACAAACAACTATCGCTCTGTACAGGATCTCGGAGAGGTTAATACATGAGTTCTGAGTCTATACCCAACAGTGCCAAATCCTGAGAACACCTGGTACTCTGTTCTGGACCTGAAAGTTGCTTTCTTCACTTTGCCTCTTACTCTGGTGAGTCAATTTTTTGCCTTTAAATGGACTGACCCAGATACAGGGGTAAAAGAACAGCTGACCCGGACACATTTACCTCAGGGTTACAAGAACTCTCCCACTCTTTTTGATGAGACATTAACAAGAGACCTTTTAAAATTTAAAAAAAAAACACCCTGAGATAGTGCTCCTCCAGCACATAGATGACTTGTTAATAGCCTCGACCCCCACAGAAGCTTGTAAGCTTGTCAAGAGACAACTGAGAAACTGTTAAGGACTTTGGGGCAATTAGGCTATAAAGTCTCGACTAAAAGGGCACAATTGTGCTGTCAGGCTGTGACTCATCTGGACTACAAATTGCAAAAAAAAAAAAAAAAAAAAACCCTCACTTTTGGACAGAAGATTTCTGTAGTGACCTCCCACAGTTTAGAGACTCTTATCAAAACCCCTCCCGAAAATGTGAGTGCTAGAATCTCACACTATTAGGCCCTGCTCCTAGACCCAGAATTGGTAGTTTTCAAGACTTCTTCAACTTTAAACCCCGCCACCCTTATGCCTGACAACGACCTGAGGAATTTCACAGATGGAAGCAGCTTCATCCAGAACGGCAGAGGCAGATGAGTGGCCGGGGCAGCAGTGACCACCAAAAGGAGGTACTCTGGGTTAAGCGGTTAGAGCCTGGCATCTCTGCCAAAAGGTGGAGCTCATTGCTTTGACTGAGGTACTAAAACTAGCCATGGGAAAGAGGGTAAACATCTATACTGATAGTAGATATGCTTTTGCTACTATACATGTACATGGAGCCATCTATTAGGAGTGAGGTCTCTTAACCTCCGCCAGAGCTAAGATTTAAAAAAAAAAAAAAAAAAGGGCTCCAAAGATCCTAGATTTGCTGGCAGCAGTCTGGCTGTCAGCAGATTGCTGCTATTCACCTGAGAAAACAATTTGGCAGATCAGGCCACTCAAAGAGTAGCAGTCACATCAGAGGGGCCAGCCGAGAAAGTAACTGCTCTGGATGTGAGTCCCCCTGAACTTGTCAGAACCAGTCTACACAAAGAAAGACTACACTGGTTGTTGTGAGCCATCTAACAAATTCCAGTCCCTGTGACTAAAAGACAAGTGCAAAATTTCTAGGAGCCACAGGACTGATCCAGAGTTTGGGACCCTGACAGAGGTCTGTTGTCTACCTTTCCAAGACACTTGATTCTGTAACAACCAGATGACCACCCTGTCTGTGGTGATTTCCTCAGTGGCCCCCTCATAAAGGAGGCTTAAAAATTGACTTTTGGACACAAACTCTTGTTTCTTCCTGTTCCCTGGAGACTCTCATCAAGGCCCCATCAGACTGACGGATTTCTAATTCCTGAGCCATACATTATCAGGCACTATTTCTGGAAACAGCGGCTTCAAACTCTGGCTACTTTGCTGCCTGAGGATGACCCCTCGTTGCCTCACTACAATTGTACTGAGGTCATTGATCACCTCACGGGACTTCGACCTTATCTAGTGGATAAGCCATTATCTAGAGTTCCATCCTACTTCTCTGATGGAAGCAGCTACGTCTATCAAGGTAAGCGGGTCTTGGGAGCTGCCGTTACACAAAATCTCAGGTTCTATGGGAACAAATCTTAGAGCCAGAGACATCAGCATAGTGGGCTAAACCCATTGCCCACACTGAGGCCTCAAGTTGTCTTTATCAAAAATGGGGTTTATTGTCTTCTGGAGTCAAAAGATTAAAATTGCTCCCCGAATTTGGACTTGTTGGCTGCCATCTAGATGCCAAAGAGAGTGGCTACTATCTGCTGTATAAGCCATTGGGCAGAAGATGATCTTGTTATAGGAGAAAATAATTTGACAAATGCCACCTTCCAAAAGATAGCCAGAGAGCCCCAAAATCAGTGGGGATTGAGATAAGCTTGACATTACTGCTGATCCCACCTATTTTCTTTGTCAGAGCCCATTTACACTTAAAAAGACCAGCATCTGGCAGCTCAACTTCCAAGAGATTCCCGGGGGCTAATATCAAGCTAGCCCAGTCTGTGAGCTTCAGATGCCCTCAGTGCCAATTGGTAAATCTAAAAGTACTGCAACAAATAGAAACCACTGGTTATCATGGGACTATGCCTAAAAAATACTAAAAAATAGATTTTACAAAAATAAAAGCCTAAAACTTCAAGGATATAAATGTTATAATGGTTGATACTTTCATTAGATGAGTAAAAGCGTTTTCTACTTAGTCTGAGTCAGCTCTGATAGCAGTTTCCCTGATTTGGTCTCCCTTTTTATCCATGGGGTCCGACAATGGCCTGGCTTTTATAGCCTAATAACTCAAATTGACCTAAGCTTTGCAGATCAATTAGAAAACTCGATTGGGCTTACCAGCCTCAGAGTTCAGGAGAGATAAAAAGATAAGTTATATTTTAAAGACTATAATTACTAATGGCCTTAAAAACTGGCGAAAACTGGGTGAGTCTCTTTTCCTTCTGCCCCTTTGTGTGCGTGATGCATCCCCTATGTTGCAGATATTTCCTCTTTTGAGGTTTTATGTAAGAGATCTTCCTCTTATCATTAAAGGTTTCTAAAAATTAGCTGATTTAACTAATCAAGATCTTATTAAGTCCCCCCCAGACTCTTTAGCCAGCTCTGACTTCCATCCACTGGTTATTTTGCTGCTGCCCACTGCGAGCTAAAGAGCCTAGGTACCCAGACAAGCGACCTCACCATAAATCACTTGAGCTGCAATGGACCGTCAAAGTAGCTGAAAGCCTGCCTGGATTCAACGTTCCCACTGCAGACAGGTCCCAGCTTCAAAAGACCATTAGCCTGCGGATAAATAAACTGTCATTTCTTCCAAGGACACTTTAAAGCTTAAGATTGTCTAATATAACTGATAATTTTGTGTTCTCCTCCTTTGTAGAGACCCCAAAGAGGCCTCTGTCTAACTTAAAAATTGTTACTTGTATGATAAAACAGAGTAAATTTAAATGTTGGTTTTCTTTCTCCTTTTGGTTAACAGCTTTAATGACAGCTACAAGACCTTTGTTAATCCTCCTACTGGGCCTTGTGTTGTAAACAAGTTGATAAACTATGTCAAAGTTCTTAAAAGCTTATAATTTTAAAGACACATACAAGGTTATAAACAGATGCTAAAGAGTCAATGATTTGACACACTGACTAAAATCAGTGGGGAATGTTGTACCCTAAGAAAATAGCTTTGTTATATGTGTATTATAGCAAACCTGTATAGGGGCTTACTAAATGTGTTTGTTTTATCCTTTTTCCCTAACTGATATGTTAAGGGACCTAATTGATCTGTTGAGCAACACTCTCCTCTGTAAAGAATTGCAAGAATCTCACCTAATTGATATGTTAACCATTGTTGCTCTCTACAAACTACAGAAGCTGTGCTAAAACAAGCTAACAAGGGTTGTTAATCACTGCTAGGAGCCTCTATTCTCCGCTAAAGAGCTAAGGAAAACTAAAATGGCAATTAATTTACATTTGTTTAAAGTAACCTGCTTGTGTGCAGAGAGATTTGCGTGTGAGTTTAACCCTTTACCCTGACCTTGACACATTACCGCCGTTTTCTGTTCTGTATGGCGCCTTATTGCCTCCCTCTCCCCTCACCTATCTATCTAGGCCATAAAGAATTTGGGTTTCTGGTGACCTCCCCCCGACCCGGTGATGATCTGTTGTAAAATGAGCCTGCCCCAATTTTAAGAACTGCTTAGCTTAAACAAATTACCGGGTAATACTATGGCCCAAACCCCAATCGGTGCTTTCCTTTTGTTCTGTATGTATCAAATGAGTTAGATATCAGGTCTTTGTAAAACTTAAGTTCCAGCCTCTCATAACTTGTGACCCCTTCGCACTCACTAGTGAAGACAAGCTGTCCTGAGATAATTAACTCTCCACTTTCTTCTCCAAATATTGCTGCAGACGTGCCACTCTGAGATAATGTCAGTCTGCAGGATGGGAGTAATTTAAAAAACACCAGGAACTCCCTAGACTGTCAGAGCTAAATAGACAGCAATACAGTTTCCAGACTCGGGTCAACAAGTTTGATGGCTCTACAGGTTTCTTTGTTTCTCTCCCCCCGCCCTTTCCTCCAGCCCCTTTTTAAAGTCCTCCCTTCAGCTTCTAGGGGACGGTCTCCAAATTGGCTCCCGGAGACTGGTCGCCAGGCCTGGAAATAAAGCCTTTGCCACTAAATTTTCGGTCTCTTGCCTCCTTGGATTTTATACCGGGGCTCAAGTTATAACACTTAGAGGAAAACCTTTTATTTACTAGAGTGTTAAGATGTGAAGTCAATTCAGGCAGTCTGCTGCCTTGCCAGTCTAACTCTCATATCCTGTACAACTAACACGACCGCACAAAGTCCTCTGTAACAACCAGCAACCCAACCATTCTTGCCTTTGGTCCTACCCGAAGCCCCTCTCTTACAGCACAAGGAGAGCTGAGCACCTCACCAGGTTTCTTAAGTTGTAACTTGATCCAGACCCAATCAGGAAAGCTTCATTCTTACAACAGAGCCACTTGCCTGTCAGGTAAGCAACCTTCTCTGAAAAACAGAGGGCTGATGCCGAAGTGAAGCACAGACAGGCCTAAGAGTGATGTACTCACACAGGCAGGCTGTGGACTGTGGTTGTCCTGTGCAGCACTGCCCACCAGAGAACATGCAGGCATGCTCCCGGGATGGCTGGCCGGCCACCTGCAACCACGCGCGCTCAGCATTGGGGCTCTACCCAGGCACCACCGCAGTTCCACAGGAAGGCAGACACTAGAGAAGTCTCCTGCCACTCCACATTCAAAATCACTATTAACAAACAATTCTCGGTATTCTTGTCAAAACATCACTTACTTGAGCCTTGTGGGTGCAGGAGAGGAAGTGAAGGGGGCACAACAGACAGAAAAGGAGAGATACAAACAGGGTGAATGAAGTGAAAGCCCAACATCATTCAGGGTGGGATAATTGAGTTTTGTCTTTTTACTCAAGGGAGCTGCCCACAAACAAAAACCAAAAACCGAAAGTAGGAACAAATTCCAAATGTGTTGCTGGTGCTCTAAGCTTTGTGTACATTTACACTGGAAGCATGGCTGGTGACATTTTGATACCTTTTTTTTTTTTTTTTTTTTTAATGCTAAAGATCTTTCCACACCCAAACCAGAGCAGAGGGGCAGGAGTGCATTACAAATGTGGACAGAGTGCCATCCACAGACCCCGGGCGGGCGGGCAAAGACAGGCGGGGAGAGCGCTTTTGTGTTGTTGCTGTAGGCGGGAGAGCTAAGCAGTCTTAACGATTCGCCTCTGGCAGTCTATTTTGCCAGAAAGGGTAACACAGGTCCCAAGGCCCACCACCTACCCGTTCTCCTCTCCAAGGGCACCTACCTTACTGTAAGTCACTACTGATAAGTTGTTTGTGTGACTGCTGGGGGACAGATTTACAGAGTTCTGTGAGAGTCTATCCTGATCTTGCTCAGTTTGGTCAGGAGCAGGAGCCCATGTGTTTTTGCTGATTGAGTCGAACCCGGAACCCCCAGGGTCTTTTAAGTTGTTTTCATCTGATTGTCGGTTCTTTTGGGGCGAGGCAAACGGGTTGAAGTTTCCTTCTACTTTGCGATGCGGCTGTGTGTTGAATTCCGTTTCAAAAGATGACAGCTGCTGTGTTACTCCTAAAAGTCCACCCACCTCCACACTGAGAATCACCCAGATGACATCTGAAATGAAAAGGAGACTCTCATCAATGTGGGTACCCTGAGGCCAAGGCTCCCACCAGCCCCAAACACCAAACCTACCGGGACCGTCTTCTAAAAGCTCACTAACATTCAAAGGTGCAGTTCTTGCCTTGCAAGCACAAGACCCTGTGTTTGATCCTCAGCAGCAAAAACAAAATAAAACAAAAAAAAATGCTCACTGACAACGCTGCCAAGAATTTTTGCTGCATGCATTTATGTATTTTTGGTAACGTCAACTGCACATTCTGGTACAGACCTCTAGTGAAATCTGTGAAACTCTACCTGCAGAAAGCTTCCAGTTGATTCTGATGCAGATTTATTTGGAAATCATCACTCCAAAGAACGATGACAGAAACTTAAAGCTGCTACTGTTCTCAGAACTAATATCTCTTTGAGGATTCAGCTTTATTTTGCATATGTTTAACTCAAAAAATGCAGGGAAGGCCTAATTTTTCAAGTAAAAAATGATTAACATTAGTAGAATTACAACTTCTGAGTAGTCCTCCCTCTTGTGGGAGGAATTTAGAGTGATCATATGCTGTCCAAACTGGGACAACGAAGTGAAAAAGGGAGATATTATTAATAATTATACCAAGAAACAGGTGGGAAATAGCACTAACCTAGACAAATTACAACGTATTATTGTCTATTTCTCAATCTCTGTGATCAAAACACTCCAAAATTTGGTATGCTTCAGGCTTTCTGAAGTCATCCAATTCATCACTGACTTTGCATATTTGTAATAAATACAGGGAAGCTCTGCTTCCAATCTACACTGAAACCACCAGTTTTTTAAAAAGATTCATAAGACATCTGGTAACAATTCTGTTCCTGATTTCTTCAAATGCCAAAGCTAAGGGTTCAAACAGAGAAATAAAGTCACAAAGATCTCTTTGACTTTAGCACCTTACTGCAGGGAACACTGGCATCTACATTCCTGTGAAGCACCAGTATGAACTCCAGCCCTTGTGCTTGCCAGGCAGGTGCTGTGCCACTCATCTACAGCCCGGCCCAAGAAACTTCTAAAGGGGTGAATTCTGGTGAAAACAAATGTGAAGCCAGACATGGTGGTGCACATCTGTAATCCCAGCAATCAGGAGGTTGGGGCAGGAGGACTACCATGAGTATGAGGCCAGCCTCAACTACAGTGAGACACAGTCTCATTTAAAAAAAAAACAAACTAACTAAAACAAAAAAACAACACATAAAACAATGTGAAAACCAATCTAGGCTGCTAAATAGCTGTTGGAAGGCTGACAGAAGGTAAATACATTTACCAACAATTTAGCTACAAAATATGCCTAGAACACAAACACTAAAAAGGACAACAAGGAAAATAAAGAGATGGCCTCTCAGGCTATGCTCATTCTCCATGTGCCATTTGGCTTCAGTATCAGAATGTCACAGCATAGTGAGAAGGAGCCAGCGGTTTGGGAGCCAGGCTCCAGTCAGTGAAGAGGCAGTGACATCTGCTGTTCACCTCTGGAACTGCTAACGTCCCTTCCGGGAAGATGCAGCTAAGGCAGCTAAGGCAGCTGGGAGCATCACTCATCCATTCCAGGAGCACTTAGCATTAAAGGGAACGTAAATTCTCTTGCAAATCAGGATAAGCATATTCAAGGTCTTGATCTGACACAGTACCTGGGGTACGGACTTCACTTACAAGTGCCAGGAAAGGCAGGTCAAAGGCCTTCCATTCAACACTCATAGTCCAACTCCTAAACCAATAGGATAGGCCTTACGGGAAAACCCAATGGCAACCAGACTGAGGGAGTCGTTCTTAGCTTTTGAGCCACAGGCAGCATTCCATCACTCTGCCGTTCATTTTCCCAAACGGGTATGTCCTCTCTTACGCTATAATTATTCCCATTTGTCTTCTATCAGTCTGTTTAAAAACCCTCTTCTAAGGGTATGACAGTTCGCTACACGAAGCTATCGGTCATATGCTTTATCCTCTTAGCTCTGGAAACAAAATGCTGGGGAGAATGGACCATCTCCTGATAATGGATATTATCAGGAAATGAGACTAATGATATTTCTTCCCTAGCTGTAAGACTAAAAGCTTCTTATGTAATTCACTTTTATCCCATTTAAACCACCTTTCTTGGCCTTAGTTGTTGTTTTGATTCTACATAGAAGCTATGAAAGGCAGGTCTTTTAAGAAGACAGTTATTTATAAATTTTATTTTGTAGGAATATATAATAAACTACTAAAAGAGAACATAACCTTTTTATTTCTTAGGCTCAGAGTACCAGAATGTTAGAGTAAAAGCAGTATGTTTTACTTTACTTAGACCTCATGACCATAATCTTAACAAATCATACTGTTATGGTCTGTGCCTGGATGTCTCCTCACAACGTCTCATGCAGTCAGGGTTGTAGAGTTTATGACTGATTCATGGTTTAATGCTGGGATTATGCTACCCTAGGGAAAGCAGCATACATATAAAACAGAAAAAATCTTCTGTCATTTTCCTCCTCTTTTGGCTCTTGTTACTTTTGCTATTTTCTGGCACCATGAATTGTTGCCCTCTGCCATGTGCCCACCTGCCTTGCAGCCAGCAAATTATGGACTGAAACCTCCAAAAACTGTGAGCTAAATAAACCCTCCTTCCTTAATTTTAGTGTCAGCAATGAGAGGAAAGTAATCAACACACATACTAATGTATAAACATTTCAGATCATGGTAAGAATGCTTCATAAATTTGAATGTATCTAAAAGTTAACATCATAGGTGAAATCATTGCATAATAAGCATAAATATCACTAGTTTGTACAGGAAAATAGAATTGTTTAAAATCAATGTAACAGTCCCACCTGGTTAATCTGTCTCTCTTGAGGATAAGGGTTAACAATTCCGAAAACTTACACACACACACACACACACACACACACACACACACACACAGAGGCTAAACAAAGAAGGAAATGGATGATAGATGGTCAGAGCTGGGCTTCTCGTGGTAGAAGATAAACAAGAAAGGTAGGCAGGCTTTCTAAAGTGAACCCTGTGAGGCCAGGCAGGGTAGCACAAGCCTGCAGTTCCAGCACCCTGGAGGCTGCGATAGGAGGGGCGCTGCATATCTGAATCCAGCCTGGGCTACATGGTGAGTTCAGAACAGTCTGAACTATTGTAATAAGACCCCATCTCAGAAATCAATCAATACAACGCTGAAAGATGAAAGGATAAACAAAATGAAGTACTTACACACAGTGGTATACACTAAGTACTGAAATTATACATACTACTGTACAGATAAAATTTGAGAGCACAAGATACAAATCACACAAAAAGCAATAGCATTAGAGAATCAGTAAAGCAATTCTTCACAAGAGCTTAAAACAAATTACTTAAGCATCAACCTCACCAAAGAGATGAAACACCTCTAAAATTACAGAACACTACATGATGGAAAAAGACCTCCCTTGTTGATAGATCAGCTGAACTAATAATATTTAGTTTTAACTTTTATCCTTTCCCCGATTTTTATTAGTACACGTATATAACACGTCTTAACTTTTTTCACCCACTCCTTCTCCAGTAAGTGATTTTAATGCGATTTTTAAGAGCAGTTTCATATTCATAGTAAAATAAAGATGATGATACAGTTAAGTGCTGTATAGTCCCGCCCTTCACAAGCACACATGGCAGACCACACCACTAGAGCAGCCTTCAGAACACTTCTAACTACACCAAATACTCTGTGTGTTCCCAGCCATCTTCTGTCTCCATTCCTGGCACCACTAAGCTTTTACTGTCTTCCATAGAAAGTCACGCAAGAGAGAGAAAGAAAAGAAAGAAAGACAGACAGACAGACAGATGGCCAGGTGGAAGGAAGGAAGGAAGGAAGGAAGGAAGGAAGGAAGTCAGTCTGTCGGTCCATTACAGGAGTCTAATCACACAGTTCAAAGCATTTTCAGATTGGCTTCTTTCATTTAGTAATGTATATTTAAGGTTCTTCCTGGTCTCTCTATGACTGCAGGGCTCGTTTTTCTTTAGCACTAGGTAATAATCCACTGTCTGGGTGGGCCATGGTTTATGTGACCATTCACCTATTGAAGAGCATACCAGTTATATCCAATTGTGACAATTTTGGATAAAGCCGATAAAACCATCTATGTGCAGGTTTTTATATGAACATAAATTTCTAACTCACTGATACAAATATAAAGGCACACAACTGCTAGTTGTAATACATACAGTTTTGTGAGACTGCCCATCCAGTTTACCAATCGGCACGCATGCCCAGCAGCAGAGACCCGACTACCTGTCAGTCCGCCTTCTCCACAGCGCTTAGGTTTGGGCCGTTCTGGGATGTGTGGTTGTACTACCCTTGTGGTACTTTCCTGATGACGTGAGAGTGAACTACTTCTCTATGCTTATTTGACATCTGTGTATGTATTTTTTTTTTTTAATGATCTCTCCAATGTGATGTGTATCTATTATTTTAGAGAAGTCTGTATTTAAGTATTTGGTCAAATTTTAACCTACGTTGTTCAGTTTTTCTTGCTCTTCTTTTCTTTCTTTGTCTTTTTCAGATAGGGTTTCACGATGTAGCCCAGGCTGGTCTTGAACTTGCGGTGATCCTCCCATCTTAAGTCTCCAGAGTGCTGGGATTACAGATGTGCGCCACCATACCTGGCTGTTCATTTTCTAACTATGAGGTTTAAGATTTACATTTTGGTAGATAATCTTTTAGTAGATATTGTCTGTTGCAATAACTCTAACCTCACCCCTTAAAACCTGTGATTCCAGCTGTGTGGGAGGCTGAGGCAGGAGAATGGCAAGTTCAAGGCCAGCCTAAATAACTTAGTGAGATCCTGTCTCAAAATAAAAATATAAAAAAGGGGCTAGGAAACGTAGCTCGGTAGTAGAGTATTTGCCGACGACACGTGAAGCCCTAGTACAGTGTGTTTGTGTGTGTGTTCTCTTGCAGGTGGGTCTTGAAGAACAGAATGTTCTGAACTATTCCCTGCCCTTCTTCCCCAGAAGTATTAGTGCCTTTCTCCAGCACTCACTCATGAGAACTGGGAGAGTTCCTGGAGGTGAAGCTCAAGGTATGGGGGGTTCGAAGATGCTGAGAGTTCCCCAGAGACTGCATCACTCAGGCGTGTCCACAGTGAAGCTGCAGCACCTTGTCAGCTATCGTGTGGGTTTTGTTTTTACTAGGCTCTGCTTCCTAAGGAGGCTCCTGCTTGGGGTCATCTCTGCTAAGTTGTGGTTCTTGCTTCTGCCTGGCAGTCCATCTGATTTCTGTGCAACACTTTGCCCTATGACCTTATTTCTTTAATGTATCTAAGAATTGGTTTTTCAGCATCTTATTTGTTACAATGGAGAGGTAACATCTAAACTCTTCGCCTGACAAACAGGAAACTGGAAGCTGAAAAGCATTTTTAAAGCAAAAGCATCATCAAATATAGTCCTTTTTTTTTTGGTACCAGGATTGAACTCATGACCTCGCACTTGCGAGGCAGGTGCTTTTGCCACTGAGCTAAATCCCTAGACTCAAATATAGTCTTAACCTGTCTTCCAACATACACTGGCACCCCAATTGTTCCACAGCACATTCATATACACAAAGAATTGGAGAATACTTACTAGCTTCCAAATGTTGAAGAATTAACTCCACAACCAGCAGCATCGTTAGGCTTTCAAGAGGCCAGTATCTCTGCTCATAAGAATGCAACTGCTAGGCTGGGGATGTAGCTCAGCGGCATAAGCACCTGCCTGGCAAGCGTGAGGTCGCAAATTCGATCCCCAGCACATACACACCAAAAAAAGAATGTAACTGCTACTCTTGTCTTGTAGACACATCAGAAACTCAAACAAAAGCAGTTTCAGGGCTCACCCTTCCCCTGCCCAATTTGGTTTCAGTGAGATACTGGTATTTCTGTATTATGCTGAATATAATGCATTTTTTTGTTTTATGACTGGGAATCTTTGATTGTTCCCTCAAGGTCCAGCCATGACTCCAAAGAACTAGATCATGGGATACATCAGAAGTCAGAAGCTCGGCCAGGGGTTTAGCTCAGTGGCGTAAGTGTCTGCTTGGCAAATGGGAGGTCCTGAGTTTGATCCCAGGCAACAAAAAAAAAAAGTCTTACAGAAGCTCACTAGGTCCACAAAAGGTAAGCTAACACCAGGCCTGGTGGTACACATTTGTGATTCCCAACTATAAGGGATGCTCAGGTCAGAGGGCCACAAATTTGTGGACAATCTGAACAATGTGGCAAGACTTTGCCTCAAAATAAAACTTAAGGGCTAGGAATATGACTCAGAGTAGTTGCCGAGCATGGGTAAGGTCCTGCGTTTAATCCCTAGCAGTGCAAAACCATCCATCCATCCAATTAACACTTGAGGATGGACGCCTGCACAAAGGGTCACGATATAATCAGACCTCTTAAAAGAGACATAACACTTTCGCGGTGTGTCTGTACTTGGCACTATTCTACAAGCTTTACATGTAGTAATTCCTCTAGCTCCTTTGAATCTATGAGGTGGGTATTAATTTCCCTTATTTTTTCCTTTTATTTTACAGATGAAGGAATATTACTTTATAGATGAGTCACTGAAAGGGAAAATAATTTCCTAAACATCACTGAGCTATTACGTTTTTCAACCAAAAGTAAAATTCAGGGCTCATGTTGTTCTTGGGGGGAGAACTTCTGTAATGAAAATAATATTTAAGAATTTAACTATAGCCAAAGCCAGACATGATGGCATATGCCTATAACCCCAGCATTTGGGAGGTGGAGGCAGGAGGATCAAACATTCCAGCCCATCCTAGGGAATTGAGCAATTTTATCCAAAAACAAGCTCAAGGCCAACCTGTACTATAAAACCAGACCCTGTGTCAACCCCATTCCTTCAGTGGGAAAAGAAAAAGGAAAGAAAAGTGGACTGTGAATATACTTTAGTGCAAAGGCCTTAGGTTCAATCCTGAGTATAGCAAAACATTTTAAGAAGACCTAGAAAAACGAACAAAATGAATGCAAATTAAGCAGATGGAAAGAGCAGAAATCGATAAAACTGAAAGCAAAATAGAGAAAAATCAAAGAAACTGAAAGCTGGTTTTTTAAAAAGACCCATAAAATTGAGACAGCTAAGCCAGGTGTAGTGCTGCATATCTGCAATCTAGCTGAGGAGGCCAGAGAGAAATATTACAAATTCAAGACCAGCATAAGCAATTCAGCAAGACACTGTCTCAACAAATGGGCTGGGAATGTAGCTCAGTGGTAGGGCAGAGTGCCCCTGAGTTCAACTGCCAGTATCATGCAAAATATAAAAACTAAAGTAGGAGAGATGCCTTTAGGACAGGAAAGGGGGAAGGGAGAAATACAAAGTACCAAGAGGGGATGATGGAAGTGACAACAGACTGCCTGCATAGATCTAGTTATGAAAATAAACTGAATTAGTAACTGAGAACCTAAAAAACTTCCAGGCCCAGATGGTTTCACCTACAAATTCTTTAGAAGAAAAATATCACCACTATTATAAAATTTCTTACCAAAAGGTAAGAAATTGGTGCAGCACAATAACACTTATAGAGGCGCACTGACAAGAGCCAGGCTAGTAGCCACACAGAATGACTGAGCTTTTGAAACGTAGGGAGAGCCACAAGTTGAAATGATAATATACTGGCTATACCGCATTACACAGAATATACTACTAAGCACTTTTTTAAAGTCTTCAAATACGCCTTAGATTAGAAGACACTTTGTTAACCATTCCAGATTTCCAAATATAAATGTATAAAAAGCAAAAGAAGTCGAGCATGGTGGCACACACCTGTAATCCTGGCACTTGGGAGGCTGAGGCAAGAGGATCACTGCAAGATCAAGACAGTGAAACCCTGTCTCAAAAAGACCCTCTCCTCAAAAAAAATCAAAAGAAAAGCTGGGCATATTAGTATACACTTGTAATCCCAGGACCCGGGAGGCTGACACACAATGACTACCGTGAGTATAAGACCAGCCTGGTTTTCATAGTAAGTTCAAGGCCAGCCTAAACTACATAACACAAAATTAAAAAAAAAAAAAAAAATTTTTTTTTTTTGAAGTGGTTAAACTGAAGCTTAACTGGCTCTAGAATTTAATTGCTTTCAAGACCATATCAAGATAAAGTACAAATAAAACTCTTAGAAAAATTCTACACGGGCTGGGGATTTAGCTCAGCAGCATAAGTGCCTGCCTGGCAAGCGGGAAGTTGTGAGTTCAATCCCTGGTACCAAAAAAACAAAACAAACAAACAAACAAAAAAAAACAAAACCCAAATCCTACAAAAGTGGAAGGCTGTGGACCAAGCAAACCCAAAGAGGCTAACAGTAGCAGGTTCACAGCATTCCTTCCTAGTACCAAGCATCCCTTTGTAAGGAAAGGAGAACACAAGCTCTTTAAAGATCAAAACAGTAAGAGGGAAAGAAAGGTTCCTTTCCATGATAAAGATTAAGGGATGTTATTTCCCAGGCCATCTCCAGGTTGCAGGGAAGCAGAGGCTGGCCTGAGTTCAACACTTGGCTTCAGCAGAATGCGCCACACAGCTGACGTGGGCAGTGGACACCACCAACATGGCTTCACAGAGGCGCCGAGGCCCACTGCCAACTATGGTAACCTGGGGGTGGAACTGGAGAAGCTGCCAAACCCTCAGGCAAGCTCCAAAGTCATCTTCGTGTACCACATCCAACTGCGATGAGCCTATGTGTGACAAGCTGGTGCTGAGCACATCAACTTAAGTAAGGCTGATGGCAAGAAACTAGGCGAGGGGGTCAGGCCTCTGCCCAAGGGAAGGGGAAACCCCGGAGAGTGGTTATTGCAGGCCAAAGATGTCATCAGAGTATCATATGTCAAGAAATGAGTGTAAAAAAAAAAAAGCACAACAAAAGAATGAACTAATTTCTCTGCACTTTCAAGGGAAAACCCATTACATCGCTTTGTGACTAGTGTCAAACCATTATTACAAGAACAAAATGCAATTTGCTTTTCAATAGGAAAACATTCTGTTCAAAGAACTCTACCTTTAAGTATGAAGCTAATGGAAGGTTTCTAAAAATGAGGTTCTGGCTACATTCTGAACAGTACCCAAGACTGTGAACTGCATGAAAGACTAAGCTGTTTAGTAATGAGCTTTAACATCCTATGCATTGGTTTAGACTCCAGTCGTCTTTCTATTAACAAATAACCACACGTTAGTTTTATTAGGTGAGAGGTAATTATGATTGTTTCCTTATTTAGGAGAACATTTAGTCTGATGTAGAGGCAGTGTACACAATGGAGAATTACTAAAGTTCCCATTGCAAAATAATGCAGCAAAATTTTCTTAGGAATTTTTCAACTAGCTGGGCATGGTGGCACATGGCTGTGATCCCAGTGCTGGGGAGGCTGAGGCAGGAGGATCACTGCAAGTTCAAGGCCAACCTAAACTATGTAGTGAGGCCCTATCCCAAAAGTTTAAAAGGAAAAAAAAAAAAAAAATTCTCACCTGGAACAGTTTCAGTATATGCTGCCTTGGAGTCAGCTCATTATGACTAAAACCCCTGCCAACTGAGAGCTAAATAACCCTTTCCTCCTTTAACTTGTGGGTGTTGCTACCGCTTCTCAGCGATGAGAAAGTAACTAAGGCACCTCTGGTCTAGCAGTAGGTGTGGATTAGCTATACAGTAAAGGCTTAATTAATCACAGTGACTTACTGTCTTGGACATTAACCTGGCCTTCACTACTGTAAGGCGTGCAGAAGGGAACTTTGGTTCCACTTGTTAAGGTTTAAATGGAGCCGGAGTACCTGATAGACTGAGACTGGCTGGGCTTCTCTTAGTTAACGGGGTGTCACCTGCATAGGTGGGAGGACCCACACAGCTGCACAGGACATTTGGCTATGGTGTAAACCGCATGAGTGACTGTGCCCATCTTAGCTCCGAGAAAACCTGCCAACCTGCCTTCTCTCCTCCCCGCAGCTCGGCCTCTTCTGAAACTGTGCATGAACTGTATCATCGCATGTAACAGACCCCTCGGGGTCACAGGGATCCAGTTTGTTTATGGCTTAAAACATCTGTCAGTTTTCTGTTTGTCTGACTTACAGCATGCCCTCCGTATCCTTGAACAAGGCACCGTAGCCTTCCTCCTTCCCCTTTTTATTCTACCAGGTTGCAAGCCTTTTGGGTGATGCCACCATACCTAGGGTTGGTCCTCCCTCTTTAGTACTTCTGCCATCCACACCTGGTGCTAAACCAATCAGCACCCACGATGCTTATGACAGCATGAATCTTTGAGGGGACACTGAGACATAAGCCATAATGAGACTCAAATCACTTATTCTCTCTGGTCTTCAGTCTCCTCATCTATAACATGTAGCAAATATTTCCTTCGTGAGGAAAATTATTAGGAAAAATCCCAATACAGATGACTGATATAACAGAATTTGCTAGAACTACCATTTACTACTTAGATAAAAGCGGAAAGGCACTCAGGAAGCTGAAACAAGAGGATTGCCATGAGCCTGAGGCCAGCCTAGGCTTCTCAGTAAGCTCAAGGTCAGCCTAAACTGTACAGTGAGAAACTTGTCTCAAAAAACAAAACAAAAACAAAAGTCAAGAGGTGAGTTTTACCTAAGAATTTAATAGGGATATCAAAGTCAGTAAAAAGATAAGCCAGGCATGGTGGTACATGTCTATGATCCCAGCACTCACCACGCTGGGTGAGTTCAACACCAGCCTGAACTACACAGCAAGACTCTGTCTCAAAAAACAAAGCAAACAAAAATAATAACAAATCAAACTGAGAGGTGGGGGCTGAATAAATATGGGGGCTTAAATTTGCAAATCAGATACTTACTAGTCCTCAACCAAGAGTTAAGAAATGAGAGGTGGGGAATAGTACAGGTCACTGATGGCAAAATCACGTGGAGTTTTCAATGATACAGCCAGCCAGCTGTACATGCAGGCCATATGTTGCCCACCACTAGGATACGCACGCTGTTCAGATAAACAGGTTAAACTGCAGGTATTCAGTGGAAAGGAACAGGGAACTTCTTGTAGCACGCCCGACATAGTGAAGAACTGCCAATACAACACAGCTGAGAAACTCAAAGAGAACACAACCTGGCAAAAATCAGTGGAAGAAGACACACTTGGAAAATTACTGAATACAGCAAAAATCCCTTTGTAAGAAATAAACTAAAACACAGTAACGGTTACAAATACAGCCAAGTGTAGTGGTGAATGCCTGTAATCCCAGCTGCTCAGGAGGCTGAGGGCAGGATCTCAAGGCCAGGGAATTAGCTCAGTGGCATAAGCGCCTGCTGGCAAGTGCAAGGTCGTGAGTTTGGTCCTTGGTACCAAAAAAAAAAAAAAGTCAAGGCCAGCCTGGGCAAACTGGTGAGATACTGTCTAAAAAGCAAGCAAGGAAAAGAAATAGAGAGAGGAAGAAGGAAGGGAAGAGAGATGGACAAGAAAAGATAGTGGATGCAGCCCAGGGTAAAGCATCCCTGGGGATCACACCTCCATGATAAAGAGTGGGTTCATTTTAAAAGCCATCTGAAGACCACAGAATAGGCAGCCCCATCAAAAACAAAAGACACAAAGAGGTTAGTAGACGTCCAGGTTTTGCCAGGCAAGCCACCAGTCCACACACACTATTATGTGGCACTCAATAAGCCAGCAAGCTGTGTGTGACAGGAGATTTTGAGAACAGCCGATCGCGGTCACCACGACAGCTTATCTTCTCCTTATGTTCACAGCTGTACTCTTATATATAATGTGTACCCTTCTTTCTCACATTACACCTAGGCTTTACCAGACATTACCTTGCTTTCCAATTTCTCTTGCTTCTGCGTATGGTGCTAGGGAAGAACCCAGGTCTTGTGCGTGCTAGGCGAGCACTTTACCACTGCCTAGCCCCAGCTGCCAGTATAGTCACTTCTCATGAGGCACTTAACATCTCCAGCGCCAGGATACGGTTCACAATCAACAGTACTTTGGATTCAATGAAATGTAACAGTTTGAGTTCAATGAGGTCTTCTTTGGAAGACCAAAGAATTAAACTCTTTACTACAGCACAAGAAGTTTTGTAAGGTTTATTTCACATTTCTCCCCTCCTTTTTTTTTGAGGGGGGGGGGAATTCATATATACTTTTATCAAGCAAAAGTTTCTACTATCTAACAAAAGTGCTGGGAAACCGCCAAATCAGGTGAACTATTAATGTCCTTTGAAGATTTGAGATCCCACAAAGCCCTGAGAAACAAATGACTGACTATATGACCAAAAACGGTTTAAATTTTTAGTTATACCAAAACTGGTAATTTAATGGTATTTTCAATTCTTTAAAAAATTAAATATTTGGGGGCTGGGGGTTTAGCTTAGCTTTGCAAGCAGGCAGTCGTGAGTTCGATCCCCGGTACCGATAAAAAGGAAAAAGACAAAAAAAAAAAAAAAAAAAAATTAAATATTTAAGAAATTTCAGGTGATTTCTTTAATACTCATCAAGGTACTTTCAATTTAACATGCACACACGCACACTAGTGCTCACAAGCACGGAGAAGAGTACAAAGCATTCATTTTCTTTTAATCAAAGAGATTTTAAAGTCATGTATATTGTTGTCCTCCCCCCTTAAAAATATTTACAATAATGTTAACCAGGTTAAAAGGGTGGGGGATAAAGTGCAAAGAAAACAGAGTAAGAGATGAAGAGAGCAACAGCCTGTGCAGTGGGAGAAACTAACACTTCCAAACATGGCCAAAATTATTGGCTGAGTCACCTGAAAATGGGGTGCAGGAAGAAAGGGAAGGCACAAAGCTGTTTTGTTTTTTGCAGTAGTGGGAGCTGAACCCACGGCTTTTGCACTGACCAACATCCCAGTCTTTTTAATTCCGAGTCTCTAAATTGTCCAGATGGCTCAAATGTGCCCTCTCCTACTTCAGTCTCCCAGAGTGCTGAGATCACAGGCACAGGTCACCATGCCCAGCTTCTCTCTGCATCCTGATGGGTGATTATGTTCATTTGTTATTCAACTAATAGTTCACAATTTTGTAGGCAAAAAGAATAAATGACTCCCTAAAATACAGCCCGTGGATTAAGTATAACAAGCATGTGCATTCTAATAAAAAGGGTGGGTGAATTTCTTTTGGGTAGTGACAGTAGGGCTGGGAACAAGAGGAGAACAATTATTTATCAGGGTTTGAGCATGAGCAAGTTTGCAGGAAGGAAAGAAAAGGCTGTTTTAAGCAATGGGAAGAACTTGAGCAAGGATGCAGAACAAATGCAAGTGAAAGCCAATGGTACCCTTAGGGAGACTAGACAAGTCAGGAGGTGACTGAAAATGGGGTCTGGCCAAATCATGAGGTGCTTTATTCTCGTCGAGGAATCCAGCTTCGTTACAGCGGGACAAAGGCGTTAAGGCAAACAAGGGTGCCACGCAAGCACTATGAGACACTCTTCCTACAAAGATTTCTGAGACTGTAAAACTATTTGAAATTTCCCACAGTGCCTGTCTGACAAGTGCCTAGTCCTGAGTTTGATTCCACTGGCTACAGAAACATATGACAACCTTAACTCCACAACTTCTGAAGTAACTCCAGAAGGCCTCACTGGCCTACAGGCCACAGGTCCAGTTTAAGAGTTTCCTGAGAACAGGAGCTATTAACTTTGTGTTTCCCTTTGTACCTCCAGGGCAGTGAAACCAACAGGAACTAGTTTGTGATTCAGGAGGAACAAAAAACCAGATCCCTGGTTTCCGGGACTGTCTCAACAGGGTGCCGAGGAGTTAAATTTTTTCTGAAAGATGTTAGAATTCAGAAAGCCACACAACACCCAGGTACTCTGGGAACTCAAACAGGAGTCCAGAGCTCTGAGACGAGCCACCGCCAAAGGACATGGCCACCAGGTCTACAGTGTGCGGTAACAGCTGAAGCCACGCAGGGAGATGAGGTCACCTGGATGCCTAGAACCCAGCCAAGAATGCTGTTGTCCCAGCACAAAGATGAGACTGGACGGAACAGAAGAGTTTATGAGAAGAAAGAGGAACAGAGGAGCAGCCTTTCGAGTCTAAGAAGCCGCATGTCTCAAAACCCTTCCTTCTATAGCAGCACAATTTGTAATCGCCAGATCTTGGAAACAACCCAAGTGTCCATCAACTGAGGAATGGATAAAAAAGTTGTGGTATTTCTATACAATGGAGTATTATTCAGCTATAAAGAAGGATCACATTGAGGTATTTATCAATAAATGGACGCAGCTTGAGACCATATTCATAAGTGAAATAAATGAATCTCACATGTGTGAATACCGAATAGTTTCCCTAATGTAAGTAATGATTCAAATATATAAAAATATGTGGTAATCATGATTCCCCATTATGTGGCCTTGAAGCCTTATAAAATTTTCACTTATTAATTAGAAACATGGGCTTCTTGATATGGAAATATTTGAAGCTATAGTATATAAAGTTTTATCCAAATATTTCAAGGAAAAAGACAGACACTATGGTAACTACTATTCTTTAAAAAAAATTATTTAGTTATTTCTTGTAGGGAGCCGAGTGACAGGCATTGCTGCCTCGATGTCTCTCTCTCTCTCTCCTATGGGCACTGCGTCTGCCTACATTAACCATAATCCTCTTCTGCTTACGTCACTTATCCAGATGTGATGGTGACCCTGTTGTATTCATCTGTTTAACCTCTTCCTGTCTCAGCTCCCGCCCTTAGCCTATAAAAGGTGTGATTATTTTCTGAATAAACCAGAAGCTTGATCAGATTATTTCGACTTGCTTTCGTCTCTTTTTGTCTCCCCCATGTCTTTTATTTAATCCCCGTTCCCTCTCCAGGAGTTCTGAATCTGTTGATCTGCAGGCCGGATCAATTTCTTATGTTTATTTTAATTAAGGGGAAAAATTTAAAAAATTAGAATATATAATAGTAACTCTTTTCGATTTCCTATTAACTTGTTTTGAAGTCCTATAATACTCCCACGATCTTGTTTTGACTGATTAGACTCTGTTCCATTCTGTGCGATAGTATCAAGTCAGAGGGTATAGGCAACTACTTTGAAGGCAATAAGTTTCACTAAGATGCCCATTCTGGTTTGACTATTGTCTCCTTTGGAAGTCCTGTAATGTTTACAATGCCTAAGTTTTATTGGTCTTGTTCTTTACTGTTTTGTCCAACTTTATAATATCTAATGAGATAGACAATTCTTTTTAAGGAAACAAGAGACAACATTGATAACCATTGTTAATAACCTTGTACTCTGTTCTACATCATGTGCTATGTTTAACCTTGGTTTTGACTGACAGCTTTGTTTTGCCATATTTGACTTTATTCTCTCCCCCCCCAAAAAAGTAATAAGAACTAAGGAGTAATAAAATCCAAAATGTGTAAATTTTGTTGTAAAAAGAGAGGGAGGAAAAAAAAAAAAAGAGCTCTAACGGATATAACAGCAAGTGTGTTTAGGGGTGTTAAATAGCTGACTATATTAATGTTTTTGGATCACTGAACACAGCTGTTTGCAGTCTCTCTGTTTGAATGTCTACTTTGTATTCTTTGATACTGTGATTTGAGCAACTATTTCCAAGATGACAATATGTAATCTATTAATAGGTGATTTCTTACTGTTATGTTTTTTTTTTGTAGTTCTGTATTATGTGTAACCTTACACCACTTTGTTTTGTTTTGTGTTTTTCTCTTTTTCCTCTTAAATAAAAAAAAAAAAAAAAAAAAACCCTTCCTTCCTATTACAGTACCAAATAATAATGAGAAGGCAGGCTGCTTGGAGACAGCATGAAGAGGAGGCTGGATCTGGTGACTGGGCACACACTGGTGGAAAGGCGCTGGGCTTGGGACTGGGTCAAGGACAGATGAGGCTGAAGATGCAGAAAATATGGAAGAGATGACAGATCATGTTTCAAAGTCTGGCAGTAAAGGGAAGGAGCGTGTGGGAGGTGTTAGTTTGGCAGGCCACCAACTTCTCTGACTTGTATCTGGAGACTGAACAGCATTCCCACAGCATCCCCGGCTTAGACAGTAAGAGCAGGTACACTTCGCTGCATGACACGTTAGACACATCACTTAAGTTTTAACTAAACTGCTAGAACATGAGGAGAGCGCTACACTGCCCCCAAGTGGTCACTAAATTCAAGGGATTTATTTTATGGGTGAAGGAGGCCACCGCTCATCTGAGATTTAACAGAGCAGCCCGCAGGGTGCTGGTACCTCACTCCGTGCCCCTGAACTGTGCGGGAACATACTCACCTCCATAGTAGAGTCCTGTAGCAGTGCACATCCGCCACTGTCCCTGATACATTCCTGCTCTGCTGGGGCTGCACATCTGGACGCTGACATCTGCAATCTCTTGGGGCTCTAGGGATCTCACCATCACCATGTTCACATGTCCAAACTGGTCTCCCCCGACATATTTAAGACAAACCCCTGGAGGCCAGACTTCTGCTCCTGAGTTCAAGCAAAAGAAAAAAATGTTAGGCAATCAATGGTCCTACACTGTGTGTCCTTTATTACAAAACCGCACAGCAGGCCGCTTTCCTTGTTTCACACACATGTGTAAACCTACCTAAGCCTCTGTGAGTTACGTAATGTCTCATATGACCAATCAGAAGAAATGACCATATTCAATAACCTCTGACCAGCAGTCTATCCCTATGACAAGGCAAAGACAAAGCAGTTAGGCCTTCAAGATGTATGTCTCAGGCGACCTCTAATGAAGCCACCCATCACAGTGAACCTGAAGAATCCAGAGTGATGCCTAGGAAGAGCCAGGCTCACACCCCTGGGGGAGCGCTCCTCTACTATTCACTTGAGCGGATGTCTGGCTGTTCCCAGATCTCCCACAAACAAGAGGATGAGAACAGGAGAAGTACTGTAATGTCTATGGCAGTATTCTTATTCTGAAAGTTTACATGTCACTTTCAAACAGTAGTGTGTGTGTGGGGGGGGGGGGCAGAGTGACCTTGACAACTATGTAGACCGATAGTAATCCTTCGAACAATGGCACCAGGAAGGGAGCTTCAGGAAAGGGCAGGAGAGCCAGTACAGAGCGCGGCACTAGGAGGAGTGTTTCCCTTCCCCTGGAAGTGTCTCTGGTGTGACGGTTTGGATCTAAGTGTCTCAAGGTCCAGATCCTAAGGGTGCTTTTGCAAAGCGACCAGCTCATAAGGGCACAAACCTCATCAGATAGAGTATTTACTCATCTGTGAGTTCGGGGCAGAGAGGGTTTTTAGGAGGTGGGGCCTTAGTCTAGTGAAGGGGTGAGTCATGGGTGTGACCCTGGGGTTCTGGTCTCCAGGTCATGTCTCCCTGGCTCTTTGCTGGTGCTTCTTGGCTGCCATGAGGTGCTTCTTCCACCCCGACATTCTTCTGAAATGGTGTTTCTACCTTACCACAGGCCTACAAGCAAGAGACAAATGACCACGGACTAACACCGAGTGGGCCAAGTCAGCCCTCCCTCCCTTACACTGTTCTCAGGTATTGCGTCACCCTAACAGAGCGTCAGCACAGCTGGCGTTACTTCTGCGTGCGTATGTTCATGTGAACTGTACATGTTAATTCCAAATGAGAAATCTATGAACTGACTAGTTCCGACTAATCAAATGTCACACACAGCAGCCACACAGTGACTAGATGTAAGCTCTCTCCAATATCCAAATGATATTCTCCTTTTAGAATACAAACTGAAGTATCCTTTTTTGATTAATTATATTCATTATAAAACATAATTCACTGTGGAAAGTTGACCACTGCCAATCTCTCGGCACAGAAGCTTGTGATTTATCTCACACCAATCCTGTAGGTTGCCTCAATTCCTTGTTTTCAAAGTGCCACGCTGGGTTTAACATGCTTGATGGTTTCTTATTAGAAAACAAGCAGAGAAAACAACCAGAGCTAGCTCTATTGCTAAGTGCTCTTTGTAGCCCTGGGGTCTTGAGGGGTAGCAACGGTGGCTGCTCTAAAAACCTGGGGCTGGGGATGTGGCTCAAGTGCTTGCCTGGTAAGTGAGAGGTCGTGAGTTTGATCCCTGGTACCAAAAAAATAAAAATAAAAATAAAAATGACATACTAGCGCTAAACTCTTGCATTTTGGGGGCATGGCAAAAGCCTAATTGTCTGAGGTTAAGAAAAACAGTAGCTGACATGAAGCAGCTTAGAAAGTGCCAGTCTCTCTAAGACCAAGATTCAAAAACAAAACAAAACAACCCACTCAGCTACCGATTTAAGTCTTGACTCATTATTTAAAACACACACACCTCCCCTCTGTTTTGGTGTACCAAAACAAAAATCTTAAGACTGGATCTGTTTTTCAATTGGTAAGAAAACAAGATAGCCAGGTGTGGTGGTGCATTTCTGAATTCCAGCATTCAAGAGGCTGAGGCAGGAAGATCACAACGAGTTTAAGGACAGTCTGAGCTACACAAGCAAGTTCATAGCCAGCCTGCACTACCTAGGGAGGGGAAGGAAGAGAGGAGAGAGGAGAGGAGAGGAGAGAAGAGAGAAAATACGAGAAACACTCTGCTATCCTGTGTAGATGGCCACAAGCAGCTGAGACAGATGAGACTCTAGCTATGCAAGAGGGAATACTGCTATTCTCTAGAGCAACTCTGCTGGTAACACATTAAATGGGTAATATTTACTGATTGGGCTTGGGTCCTGCTTTCCTGGGTACTCCGGACAGATAGGATGTTTAATGTCATGGTACTTGGAGAGTATTTTGAAGACAAAAATGCAGGCTACCCACCATCAACTCTGCAGTATTCATCTGGCAGGAAGTGATGCATCGATCTGCCTCTGAGCATTACCAGTGATGTATACACAGTTCTTAGAGTTACATCTGTCAGGTCTGCTTAAAGATATTGTATGCTCCATGCAGAAGGAAGGGAAATACCATTTAGCTGTTTGGGTCACTTGGTCAAGTAAACCAAAAGTACAATACAACAGGACTTCACATTAAGTCTCCATATAAACTTCCTTAAGGGGTGTTGGCTCTATCTATAAGAAAGAGAATCGTTTGTGTTTTATAACTTTCCAAATGAGTCTCAAAATCACGCATGTGATTACTGTTGTAATGCTCACTGAGCGTGTGCAGTGCTGGGATGGAATCCAGAGCCTTATGCATGCCAGATTTGCCCCAAGCTACACCCCAAGCTCCAAATTATTACTTTAAAAATGAAGTAAAAAAAAAAAAAAAAAAAATCTTGTCATGTGGCCATTTCAAGATGATAGAAAAGATCATTTTATTTTTTTGAAAAGATCATTTTAAGCAAAGCTGTTTAACAGTTTCAGAGAGCCTGGGAATTAGTATCAGGGGTCACAGGAAGAGTTTGGAAATAGACATTGAAAAATGAGAAGAAAATGTTCAAATGAGAAGGGGAGCAAGGTGGGATGGAGAGAAGGGATAAGAGAAGAAAGAATAGATGGAAACAAAGTTTTGTAAAAAAAGAGGGAGGATTAAACCATAGCATTCCAGTAAAAAAAAAAAAAAAAAAAAAAAAGAGGGAGGGGAATGGGAAAAAAAAGAATCAAGATGTATCAGGTACAGGTATAAACTCATGATGAATATTATCATTATACATATCTACAATGCACCAATAAAATCTAAAAAAGAAAAAAGAAAAGAGGCAATAGGAACATCCAAGTGGCAATGCAGAAGACAAACCTGGATGAAGATCTCCTTGGCAACCCATGTGAATGCAGAGCCTTCGCTTCACATGAAGTGCCAGGAAAACATACTTTCATCAGTCTTGTCACCAGTCCTCACCTGCACCTAATAAAGTGGCTGGAGCATACTAATACATGTTGAATGCATGAAAAGAAGCATCTCCTCCATAATTCACTAAACAGAATGGAAGAAAATCAACTATTTTTAAATACACTAAAAAAAAAAAGATGAGGAAAAAGGTTGTTCTCAAATTCTTTTCCTAACCCTTGTTTTATGTATTTACGTATAAGCAGCTCAAAAAACAAAGATGATGCTCATCTCACAATAACAACTAACGCACTATTTCCCTGACAATGCTTGTGACTCTCCTGAGAGAAACAGGGATTATCACAGCAAACTCAGTTTACCATTCACTCTCAGAGCCTCTAAGTGCTGGCAGAATTTTCTGTCTGCTCACATCTGTAGAAAGACGGGTTCAAATATTGATCTGTAAAGAGTAACATCTACCAATTGTAATGCTTCTTCCTTATGTTTCCCAGAGTTCCAACACTTCCACAGCAACGAAAGTTTGGGTCCTAAATTGCCTATCTATGCTATCCAATGTTATGCATTAAACAGTTCTCATCATTTACTTTCTTTGGAGAAGCTGCTGGGACAGCAAAGCACAGCTCCTACCAATGTCATCTGTGCTCTATGTAAATGCCATTTAAACACGGCAGCCAAGAGATGGACTCAAAGGCATCATATTTTACTAACGTAACTCTCAAAGACTCTCCCTTTTGTTTGTTTCTAGAGATGGGGTCTTGTTGTGTAGCCTCCTTGAGGACACAGTGATCCTCCTGCCTCTGTCTTCAGGTGACGGGATTACAGATGTGTGCCACCACACCTGGCTCAATGTCTCTTAAGGCAGGTAATGTAAGAATAAGCAAGCCATAAGAAAGGAGCTAAGGGGCCAGCACTACTTCTGTATTACTGTACTGCTTAGTTCCACAAAGGACACAGGCCAGAGTAGGATGGCACTGAAGAATCAGCATTGCCTCATTATTAACATGCCTGTCTCAGGCATGGTGGCAGAAGTCTGTACATTAATCCCAGCACTCAAGAGGCCAATGCAGATCAATCAAGAGTTCAAGGCTAGCTTACTATACTATATGGGAAGGCTATCTCAAAAAACCAAGCCAAACCTGAGGTGGTGAGCGACCCTTGTAATCCCAGTACTCGGGAGATGGAGACAGGAGGATCACTGTAAACCCAAGGCCAGCCTGGGCTATGCAGTAACTCTGAGGCCAGCCTGAACTGCATAGTGGGACCCTGTCTCAAAAACCAAAAAGTCAAAACAAACCAAATGTCTGCTACTCAAGTTAGGTGAGATCAACTTCTCCCTAACAGAATGAAAACGTTCGGCTTACAGACATGAAAACTAGTGTAACCAGTGGAACAATTTTCAGAAGTTAAAAAACTTAGGTGTGTGAAGCACCTTAAAAGATAAAAATCTCCACAATTTCCCAGTTCCTCAGGAGAAATTCAGACTTGAGAACATCCTTTTACACACAAGAAACTGAACACTCAAGAGAGGCTGAGCTGAACACTCAAGAGAGGCTGGTTTTCTTCTATTTTGTTTACCTTATTACTGGGAATTAAACCCAGGGCTTTGCACTGAGCTACATGCCCAGTCCTTCCTCTTTTTTTAAATTTTGGGGCAGGATTTTGCCAAACTGCTAAACTGCGCAGGCTGGGCTCAAATTCCCCTTTCTCCTGACCTCAGTTTGTCAAAGTGTTTATGGAATTACAGGTGTGTGCCACAATGCCCATCTTTACAGACTGTTTTTATTTTGATTTTGTTTTAAAACCAGGTTTTGCTAGTAGTTTAGGCTGGAACTTACTATGTAAGACAGGCTGGCCTTGAATTTGAAGTGATCTTCCTGCCTCAGCCTCCCAAGAGCTGAGATTCTAGGCCTGTACAACATCATCCCAGCTTCCAAAGCTGTTTAGTCTGAAGTTACCAAGCAGGAAGATAAAGCAGGCCAACCAACAGTTTTTCTAAGTCAAAGTGAAAGGCAGGCTCTTTGGGATTCTGATTTGACATCCTGTCTAAAACTTACCAACTTCCCCATTCATCCAAAAGATCATCTAAGGAGCAACAGACATAAGAGACTCCTTGAAACACAGAATAGCTATTCTGCACCATGACAGTATTCAAAACACTTCAACGGTACTTTAACAACTTTCAGTATTTAAACACACTAAAGAACTCTCAGAAAATCAGACCATTTCTAGGCTTTTCATGATAAGGTAAACAAGGTACTGGGTTAAATTTAAGGTAAAACTTCGGGGCAAATCACACTTTGCAAGTAAACTTCACTCATATTTCTAAACTGTAATGAGTAACAGCAGGTTTCTTTTCTGTAATTCTGAGAACAATGATGAAAAGCAAGAAGCTGAACTGAAAAAACTGCTTTGATATGTTTAAAAGTGAGCAAAATTAAGCAACATTAAAAAGAAATTAAGCAAAGTAAAAAACAAACCACAGAAAACTCCACCAGCCTCCAACCAAGAATTTTCAGAAAGAACAGAAAACATGGCTATTTTTCTGTTACCATTTGCCTCCCAAATGTGCTACAATGCACCACTGTCATCACCAAATGGACCAAAGCAACAAGATGTCACAAAACTAGGGGTGTTCTGAGTCATCTCTACTAGGCTGGGCCACTTTATGTCATCTGGTTAGTGACACAAAGAATTTTCCTCCAGCTGGGTGTGGTGGTATAAGCCTATAATCCCAGCATTCATGAGGCTGAGGCAAGAGGCTCTCTATGAGTTCAAGGTCAGCCAGGCCTACACAGTGAGTTCAAAATCGGCCTGAACTATATAGTGAGACCCTGTCTCAATGCCTTCCAAAAACATTACCTTGTTTTAATGTTTAAGTAATGTTTAATGTTTAAGTAGGGTACCCTCACATCTGAAGATTTTTTGGCTAGATAGTACTTTTTGCCTAGTTTTTTATCAGAATTTCTCTGGAAATCTTTATTAACAAGGAAGTTAAAGGCCTTCAACCAGTCAGCACAAATCACCATGAGACAGAATAAGAAATACTAATGCCACACAAGAATTTAACAAGTGAAAAGTAGGAACAGTTACCAGATGAGTATCCAAATGTTATTTTCAAAGAATTATGGTCAATTTATTTGCAGTCTTAAAAGAGACTGGAGTGTATCACAACCATGTGCTTTTTTAAAAAGACCAACAATTTCTCTCATTCTACTGAGTGAATTCCTGTAGTTCCTGCACTATTTTTCAAAGTGATATTAATGGTTCTGATGTCTCAATGGCTGTAAAGAAACACACTTGCAAGGGAGCAAGCAGGTGCTCGCAGTCCTCCCCAAGCCCTGGCTCCAGTCCAGGCTGCCCGCCTCTCGCCTGCTGAAGGACTAACTAGAGCAGAAATAAAATGACGGTGCAGAGCTGCACAGGTGGGGCGACACAAGCCTGGCGCCTGGTCCTGAGGAATGTGACTTACGTGCACACGCCATCAAGACTGAGGTGGCATAGAAGCATGAGACTCAATTCCTTATTCTCCATATATCACTGACACCTGGTCATCGTGCCAGTACAAACAAATGCTGTATGACACATCATGTAAGGAAGTGCCCAATCAGATGCACAAGCTCCAACATTTCATTATTTCTCTTAAGAAAACAAAGACTGAACAAGAGAGACCTGCTCATTCGTTACACACTTACCAGAATTCTGGATCCGCCACGTTTTTACAAACTGAGTGTCAGGAGGTATTGACTCGCCTTCTCCTATGGTGACATCTTCCACAAAAGACATAGAGGGCACACTGATGTTTGGGCTCTCAAAGTCATAATAGGCGCCAATTGCTGCTTGTAAGTTCCTACAAATAAAAAAAGCCATAGATTTGAGTGCTGTCCAAAGGACAGTGTATTAGTTGTGCAGCCAAAGGAAACGCCTATTTCTTAGCGTTTGTCCAAAAATCTGAGTACGAAAGTCTTTAAAGCCACAGATTCTGAGTGAAGAGCCACAGGAAAAAGTATCTGCATACCCATGCATGAAGAAGCAAATTCCTAATAGCTAAATCTTGAAATCAGCCTATGTGTCCATCAGTAGGTAAGAGTAAAAAAATGAGGCATTTGTAGACCGATAGATACATGACAAGATAACTTTAAGTAAAATAAACCAGACACACAAGCTTAAATATAACATGATTTGTCTTATATGAAAAACTCAAAATATAAATAAAGAAAAAATAAAGGGTATATAGTAAGTAGAAAAATCTTTTTCAAATGGGAAGGGGAACATGAGATGAAAGAGGGAGGGAAAGAAGGAAAAAGAATTTAAGAGAATCAAAGAAAATACAGGAATAGAACTTTTTCAAAAGGGAGGCAGAAAGACCAGGTGTGGTAGTACACACTTGTAGTCCCAGTGCTTGGGAGGTCGAGGCAGGAGGCCTGCCGCAAGTTAAAGGCCAGCTTGAACAATTTAGTAAGACCCTGCCCCAAAAACACAACAAAAGGCGGGGGGGGGGGGGGGAATGAAGAGTTAAAAAAAAAAAAAAACAGCAAGTCAGGAAGGGAAAGGGAACAAAAAGGAATTAAGTTGTGTTATGTCCATGTACAAACTTCCCACAGTAAATGTAACATAATAATGCACTGCAAATGTACTAATTTTAAAAATACACGCACACACACACACACACACACACACACACAAAGAAATAACAGGAAAAGTCCCAGGACTGACAAATTGTTATTTATTCATTCATTCTTCTCTGGTGCCAGGAACCGAACTCAGAATCTCCACTGAGCTACTCCCTGGTCCCCTTCAAACAAACATGTGTATGGTTTTCTTCCCATGTTTCCCTCCCTGGAAGTAACAAACTACCATCTGCAACAACATTAGATCTGTTGCTCACAAGCACAGCAATGATGAGTGAAGGGGCCAATGAAGCAGGTTCCTGTGGCCAGTGTGGTGACTCACACCTGTTACCCTGCACTTGTGAGGCTGAAGCAAGAAGAGATCACCTCAAGCAAGAGGTCAGCCTAGGTAACTAGGGAGCTGACGGCCAGCCTGGACCACACTGTAAGACCCTGTCTCAAAACAAAAAATTAAAAGAGAGGTCCTCTGTGACTATGACTGGGGGACCTCGGGATAGAGTGCTTGCCCTTGCATGCTCAGGGCCCTAGGCTCAATTCACAGCACCACAGGGGGAAAAAGTAACTGGGGAATTCAGTGAAGCTCCACTTTTGAAAATACTCTTGATTATTTATTTATTTTATTTATTTGAGTCGGGTCTGATTATGCGGTCTCAGATAGCCTTTAATTCACTAGTGGGCCCACAGTGGCCTTAAACCTGCAGAGCTCCTCCTGCCTCTCAGCCTCCTGAGCACTGAGATTACAGGGCTGTTCATACCCAGCTAATTAATTTTTTTTTTAAATCAGCAACGCACATGGCTCAAAATTTTCATCCACGAGGGGCTGGGGATATACCTCAGTGTCATAAGCAAGTGCAAGGTCCTGAGTTCAACTTCTAGTACCCAAAAAAGCCCCCCAAAACACAAAAGTTGCGTGTGGTGGCACACTCCTGTAATCTCAGCACTGGGGATATTGAGGCAGGAGAATTGCTGCAAGCTCGAGACCATCCTGGGCTACAAAGTGAGCTCAAGATCAGCCTGACTGAACAAAATAGGGAGACCTTGTCTTAAAAAGACAAAAAAAAAAAAAAAAATCATGCAATGAAAAATGACATAGTATTTCTTCTTCTTTCAACACATACACACATGAATAACCATTCACATTAATTTCCTATAGATCTTCTGATTTCCTTATGCATATATAAGCAAATACATAATTCATACCTTCCCCTTCTTACACAATTTGGTGTCCCTTGGCTTTATTCCCCGAACATTGTGCCTTTTTTATTTTCCTTGTACGAGGAATTGAATCAGGGCTCTCACAGTGAACTATATAGCCCCCAGGATTTTTTAAAATGTTGAGACAGGGTCTCATTAGGTAGCTCAGGCTGGGGTCAAACTTGTAGTCCGCTTGCCTCAGCCTCCCAGAGCTGTGATCTTGGGTGTATGGCACCATGCCTGGCTTAACACTTGTCTTGAAGATCTGTGTCAGGACAGCATGTAAGCTGTTTTTTACAGCTGTATTCCCAAACACATTTAGGCCCACATTATTTCACACTTGTGCACCTGTCTGTGGTGTGTACTGTTTGATCAAATGTATTTGTGGCTTTCACAGACACACCCACGCTTCCCTTAGTGAAGCCACGTAGAAATGCTTTCACCAACAATGTATGAACGAGAGTGCCTATTTTCCCACTTGCTCATCTACTGTACTTCAATATTTTGGATTCTCCTAGTCTGACCCCCCAAAAAAAATCTCAGTCAGCTCCTAACACACTGCTGGGGATGGAGTTCAATTCCCAACTCCCAGCACCCCCACCTCCCAAAAAGCTTATTACCTTTGTAACAAAGTGAATGTCTTTTTACATGTTTAACAGCTATTGGGAGTTTCCTTTTCTGTAAAGCCACTGTAAATTTATAAATGCTGTTGTTCCAATTGCTTACAGACCCCCCTTGTCAAAAGCAACCACCAAGCACATGAACTAGTGTTCGTGAATGAACAATATCACATTATTGGCAGCTTGGTTCGCCAGTGCCAGAAACCAAAGGCCACAAAGGCTGTTTAAATTGTGTTCATTACAGAGATCAAAGAACTGCTTGCTAATTACATTAACAGCTTCTCCTTTATTCCTACTCAAATCAGTGACATCACCCTTAGTGCTCACAGCAGATGACAACCCAAACTGCATGTTTCTAAACATAACCCAACCATAAGCCAATGGATCCAGTGAGCTGTTTTTAATTACACACAAACATAGCATGAAACAAGCTCTCTGACGGCACAGAACTGCTTCGACAGACATGCTATTAACAGCAAACACTTCTCTGCTAGGGTCCGCCTGCTCCTCCAGGTGTTTGCAGCTGCCAAAAACGAAGGCTATATTTAGAGCTGTTTCCTCAGGTCAAGCCTCAAGCCGGTGACATTAGTCAGTGAGACTGGAATGGCACCACAGCTGCCTCCCCACCACTCTCCGCGTATAGGCTTCGGTTTCCTACCTAGCTGGCTCTGGTGCAGAGAGTATAGGATCGGCCCAACCCCCACCACCACGACCAAGCTCAGAAGTGCTGTACCTCTGGAACTAGACTTATCTTTCAGTATTGGGGGTCAAAAAAACAGACTGGGGATCAAAGGAGACAAAAATAAGCAATTAGTTCTTTGGGAAACTTTTTGTTAGAAGTTGTCAACCTTTGTAGAGATAATTTTTCTGTCTCAGGTCTGCAGCAAGTAGCTTGCTGAATTGTTTTCTGTTCACTTGGCTGTAAAACATGCTTGGGAGAGAAAAAGCTATTTATGCGCTCAGGACAACTGCCAATTCTCAACCCAGTCTGTGTCACATTTCACCCGGCGGCTCTGCTGCCAGGCCAGGACTTCAAGACCACTGCCACAAGAACACTGACAAGAGGAAAAGTCAAGCTACCCGACATAGGCAAAATCTTCTTTCACACATCCCAATTTACCCCACCCTCGAGTCCTTATAAAACTCTTTATTTATACCTGTATACAGGTAATTCAGCCAGAGAAAAAGTAAGAAATCCTAAAAGCTCAAACTGAAACTGAAAATAGTGAATAGGAATCCCGGCAGGAAGCTGGAGTGGAGGATGACGAGGCAAATTTATTTCGCAAGTACAAGGGAGAGAGCAAGCTTTAGCATGGTGGCGCTCCGGCCCGTTGGCAGGTATACAGCTCCTGAGCTGATCTTAGATCACCGTCCCACTGGGCCCCTCGACAGCAGAAATGAACCAAAAGCTCCAATGTGGTGTCAGCAAAGTAGCCACGATAACAGGTAATCCAGGTCAAAACAACATCCTCCACTTCAATGATTCACCAAGAAGTTCTGCATAAAATAGGGCCGGCTGAGGTTATGGAAAGAAAAAAAAAACCCTGACCCAGTATTCAGTCTAGTCTGAAAACTTAAACTCCACTTTTCACTCTGACTTCAGATGGTTTAAAGTGCCCTAAAGAACAAGAGACAAAGTAAGGATGAAAAATGGCACAGGCATGGGGCTGGGGGTTTAGCTCAGCGGCATAAGCACCTGTCTTGCAAGCAGGCGGTCGTGAGTTCGATCCCCGGTACCGATAAAAATGAAAAAAGACCAAAAAAAAAAAAAAAAAAAAATGTGCCGAAAAATGGCACAGGCAGCCAGCCAGGCGTGGTGGCCCGCGCCTATAAACCTGTAATCCAGCACTCGGAAGGCTGAGGCAGGAGCACTGTTGCAAATTCCAGACCAGCCTGGACTACAAAGTGAGCTCAAGGCCAGCCTGAACTGCACAGTGAGACCCTGTCTCAAAAAGACAAAAAGGGGGAGTGGGGCACAGACTAAAATGGATGGTGTTAGTGACTGCAGTATTGTGAGGACACTTAATGTCATAGTACTGTACACTTAAAATGGCCAAAATGTTAACTTTTAGCCTCTGTAACTATTACCACAATATTTAAAACATTTTTAAAAAGAACATATATATCTTTTAAGTCAGCTCCTAGAGGGGAAGTTCCTATTCTTGGCTATGTGGTGCTGGGCAGGTGGCTATGCTTCTAGATAGTTTTTCTCTCTTGCAAAACGGAGTCAAAGCCAGTCGGGAGGCTGAAGCAGGAAGATCGTTATAAGTTCAAGACCAGCCTGGGTTACAAAGTAAGCTCAAGGGCAGTCTGAACTGCATAGCAAGACCCTCTCTCAAAAACACCAAAACAGAAACAAAATGTGTGCTGGGGATTTAGTTTAGTGCCACAAGTGCCTGCCTGGCAAGCACAAGGTTGTGAGTTCGATCCCTGACACCAAAACAAAGAAAAACAAAAAACAAAACAACCCTAAATGGACAGTACCACTTTGTCATAAAGCTGAGTGTGATGACTGCTGCAGCTATGTGTGAAAATCTTCTTGGCTGTCATACTGAATGGATGAGCAGGGCCCCTGCCTCCCCAAAATCTATAGGCTAGTAGACTGCAGCTAGCCCTGCTCACGGAAGCACACAATAACTCCAACTGCGCCTTACACAGAGGCTATCAGCCCATGGTGGCTCCCCCATACCACCCACAGTAGCCGGGATTTGTGCCAACAGAGGTTCGACTACACTGATCTGGAAGCTGATTTGGAACACAGAATCTGGTGACACTGGTATGTGTCTCTGATGAAATACAGTGTCCAACCAGTATTCGACCTTCACCATACAGATGAGGCCACGGAGGCAGTGACAAGCAAAAGCACTTAGCCTGTCCGAGGCAATCAATAGAATTTAGAACCACATCAAAACAAAGGCGAGGCTGTTCAAATCATTTGTCTTCTCCAGAATTCTCCTATTCACATAATACTCTGAACATCTAAATTCCCTAAGTTAACTGCTCTCATTAATTCTTTTTGTTTTTTAACCAGGGATTGAACTCACAACCTTGTGCTTGCCAGGCAGGTACTTATGCCCCTGAGCTAAATCCCCAGTCTGCCATCATTAATTCTATAAATGAACTAGACATAACTGTACAATTAAACCAAAATTTTAAACATAATTTTCCATTGATTTACACATGAAGCATTTATTTTTGTAATACACACATACATATAAGGCAGTAGATTATTGGTTTTACAAAAGAAAAATGCCTATGTCTTGAACACCTAGCCAGGAACATCACCCAAAAACTGGGGGGTACAAAACTGTTAAGAATATCTTGATTAGGAGCTAGGGATTTAGCTCAGCGGCATAAGCGCCTGCCTTGCAAGCAGGCAGTTGTGAGTTCGATCCCTGGTACCGATAAAAACAAAGAAGACAAAAAAATAAATTAAAAAAAAAAAAAAAGAATGTCTCAATTACAATGGAGAGAGAATCAGCGAAGTCTCCCAAGATCCCGCCTACCAGAGTAAGGGCTGAGGATCAAACATCCGCCCCCGCCCCTATTAGCAAATGGGAGCCAGAGGTCTGAGCACCCCTTGGGAGGGTGACGCTATGCAATATAGCAAATATGGGGGATTTCCTTCTACCATCTCTTTGAAGACAAGTATTGTTATCACTGTTGTGCTGTGTTCTGATTAACTGTTCTATTCAATATTCAACGATACCTTCAAAATAATTTTTTTAAAAAAGTATCTCAATTAGAAGGATACCCAGCTGGGCCTGCAGAAACATGCCTGTGATCCTAGCACTTGGGAAACTGAGGCAAGAGAACGAGTTTAGGGCCTAGGTAGAATCTGCCTCAGGGGGAAAAAATAAAATTAGATACTAGCTCAGAGACTCAGGAAAATAAAGTTGGATGTCTTCTCGTTCCATTCTCTGAACATGAAGAAATTTTAAAAAGACCTACATTACTTACAAGAAAAAGAACAACTAATCTTATCTGTACACAAATTAAAATGGAAAAAAAGTCAGAAAAATGGATGGACCCAATCAAGAGCACAAGTCACAGCAGTGCAAAGCAACACATTTCCGTCACTTGTGGAGTGCTAGAGACACTGGCACTAAGGCGAGGAGCCACCAGGGATAGGAAAGGCCATGCTTAATCTCTAAGTGAACAAAATGGTGATCTGACCAGAAAACGCTCAGCAAAATAGATGTTCTTACATGAGTACTCTGACATCACCTAGGTAAGAATCTCAGATGCAAGACCAAAAAGAAGGACCAAACAATAGTTTGTAATTGCCATTAATTTTAAAGCCTTCAAACACTGGGGACTTAGCTCAGTGGCATAAGCGCCTACCTTGCAAGCACGCAGTCGTGAGTTCGATCGCCCATACGAAAAAAAAAAAAGGTCAATGGATAATTTTAAAGCCTTAAATACTTTCTCCTTAAATCAGACAGATTTTTTAAAAAGAGAGAGAGAGAGAGAGAAGGAAAATTGAGTGTGGTGGCACATACCTGTAACCCCAGCACTCAGGGGGCTGAGGCAGGAAGATTGCCACTAGTACTAGGGCAGCCCTACAGAGTAAGCTCAAGGCGAGTCTGACCTATATAGTGAGAATTTCCCTCAAAAAAAACCAACAAAGGCAAATAAGGAAGCAAGCAGATAAAAATGCAGGTAAGAAAGAGCAGATAGATTTCAGAATGCTCTACTGATATCCCTGAGGTAGACCTAGAAAGATAAAGAGAACGCTGACCAGGTACTTTCTTTAAAATTCTGATGAAAAGGTCTAACTATAATATTCCTGGAGCTGATTACTTAGCAAAAGGAAAGCCCCTACATTGGGTAAAACTGGGTGTAGTGGTACATGTCTGGAATCCCAGAAAACGGGCTGAAACAGGAGGATCCTCAACAAGTTTGAGGCCAGCCTGGGCTACATAGTGAGTTCAAGGTCAACCTACACTACACAGTGAGACCCTGTCTTAAAAAAAAAAGAAGGGGGAGAAAAGAGAAGACAAAAAAGGTTAGTCAAGTTTTAAGGGAATTAGTATCACCAGGAATGTATTTATTCAAACCCTGATTAAACTCTAGGTCTGAAAAGTGGCATCTTACTGGAAGGGGAAAGCGAAAGCAAGATGGCTTTACAGACATTCTCCCCCTCAGCCTTTCTCGACATCCCTAGTGCCTGCTCACAGGCGGTCCTGAAGAGTCAGAGGCCAGCCAAGCCAGACCTGCGGTCCTCTGCCAACCAGACGAGCTGAAATGTAGCCTTAAGACTTGCTGGCTGTACTGCCCTGGTCCTGCCCTACACTCTACATATGCTTTGTGCTGGCATACCCAGCGCTAAGAATAGTTCCTGGCTTGTAGCAGGTACTTTATTTTAAGGAGTAGAGTGACCAAAATACAGTGTTTTTTTTACTACCCCCTGTATCCCGTTTTCCTCTTCCAATTTTAAACCGGCACTGTGTGGTGGGGTCGGGAAAGGCACAACAAAAATATCCATTAGCTCAGATTGTAGCACCATGCAAATGGGTATCTGAACCAGTTAAGACCAAACTCAGGTACTACCCACAGACCTTTACACGGTGGGCTATGGTAACCTTGACAGTAAGTCACAGTGTTAGACATAGCTGGATCTGACCAGGGGTCATTGCCCACTGATAGGGAGGCACTATGACCATTCACAGTAGTATCTATTTAACAAATGCCCTCACTTCCTTATAGGACTCCTCAGAGTGGTGATCCCAGAGTGAACACAGGGTGCCCAGGAATTGAAAGAGGGTCCCAGGAATGTGGAATTGGAACTCCCAAGATTATCGGGTCTCTAACCTACAATCAAGAGCTTGGGGTATAAAAGTTCTCATCAGCAAAGACAGGAGGTCACTGCAAACCCCAGGACAAAATACACACAGAAAGAAACCGGAAGGTACACTGATCCTTGATTCTAGCTATTCTTGAAGCCCCAGTACACTGAGTTCTGGGTAACAGTAGCATCCTCAAATAAAACCCTATTTTAGTATTATTTACTTTGAAGTTAATTACCTACAACATAGTAGGCCCAAATTACTAAGAAGCAATTTTTTTTTTGGTCCTCGGGATCAAACTTCTGACCTTGTGCTTAGCAGGCAGAGACTGCGCCTGCTGAACTATATGCCTGGCCTACTTCGAAATTTCAGTGTCCGGATGCCTGTTTGCAAAAGGCTGTTAAAGACAGGGAAGAGAAGCTGGAAACTCAGATCCTGTAATTCCACTTTGGGTGTTTAACTCAAAGAACTCAAAGTAGTTCTCAAAGAGAACACTCATGTTCACAGCAGCCTTATCACCATAGCCAAAAACCACTCCCAGAGTCTTATCAACAGATAAACAAAATGCAATATATATCATAATGGAACCTGCGGGTGTGTGCATGTTTGTGAGTGCTACAGATTTAGTCCAGGGCCTCACACACACTAAATAGTTCCTCTACCACTAAGCTGTATCTGTCCATAAAACAGAATGTTATTCAACCTAAGAAAGAAAACTTTGTTTCCCCTTTGAGACAGAGTCTCACTGTGGAGAGTCCAGGCTGGCCTACACCTCCCTACACAGCAATCCTTTTGCCTCAAGTCTCCTGAGTGCTGGGATGAGAGAGAGGCATGTGCCATTATGCCCAGCTTGGGAGGAAATTCTGAACAATGCTATACTATGGATAAACTTTGAGAACGTGATCTTAAGTGAAATAAGGCTGTCACAAAAGTCAAATGCTGGGCTCTGTTTATATGGAGAAGTTATTTGTTAATTCAGCCTACAGTTAATAGTTTCAGTTCGTTGAGTTTCTAACTTAAAAATTTTTTTAGAGGTTTGGTTATTAATGTAGCTCAATTCATTCCCCCATTTAAAAATCTGCCACTTCTGGGGCTGGAGATTTAGCTCAGTGGTGTAAGAACCTGCCTTGCAAGCAGGCGGTCGTGAATTCGATCCCCGGTACCGATGAAAAAAATAAAAGTCTGCCACTTCCTCAGGCTTTCCTTCAATTTTGAAACAGAATCTCACTAAATTGCCTGAGGCTGGGCTCAAACTTTCAAATAGCCTACCTCAGCCTCCCACAGTGCTGGGATTACAGGAATGCTCCACCACACCCAGCTCAAATTCACCCAATTCCAACTGCACAATTCAAAAATTTTTAGTAATGTTACAAAACTGGACAGTCAGGGACTGGGGATTTAGCTCAGCGGCATAAGCACCTGCCTTGCAAGCAGGCGGTCATGAGTTCGATCCCTGGTACCGATAAAAAGGGAAAAGACAAAAAAAAAAAAAAAAAAAAAAAAACTGGACAGTCATTGCTATATTGTGGAATATCATGAAGTTTTACGACATTTTCATCACCTTAATCAGAATCTGTATGAGGCCTTGAGTTTGATACCTGGTACAAAAAAATAAATAAATTCCTTGAATGTAAGGGACATAGTTCAGTGCCCAATACCTGCCTGGCAAGCTTGAGGTCGTGAGTTCAATTCCTGGCACAAAGAAACAAAAACCAAAAAACCTGTGAATATGATAAATTACATGGCAAAGGGAGTTTAAGTTGCTAATTGAGTCATGTTAAAAATAAGAGAAATTGGGGCCGGGGGTTTAGTTCAGCAGCACAAGTGATAAATTCAATCTCCAGTACCAAAAAAGAAAGAGAAATTATTCTGGACTACTCAGATGAAAAGAATGCAATCACAATTACCAATGAGTAGAAGAGAGAATGTGAGACAACCAACCACCTGCAGTATGAGAAGCACTCAGTTTTGAAGATAGAGAATGAGGCCATGTGCCAAGAAACGCCATGTGGCCCCCAGAAGCAGCAAAATGCAAAGAAACACACTCCAGCAGAACAGGGCCTGATTCTAGCTCAGACCTTTTGCACTCTGATGCCTCGAACTAATGGATAACCCAGATAACAGAATACAAAACTTAGGTAACAGAACCTAGAAATAGGGGGCTGGGGATTTAGCTCAGCGGCATAAGCGCCTGCCTTGCAAGCAGGCAGTTGTAAGTTTGACCCCTGGTACCGATAAAAACGAAAAAGACAAAAAAAAAAAAAAAAAAAAATTAAAAAAAAGAACCTAGAAATAATCCACAGAGCCTAGGTAACATGTACGTTTTAAAGCCACATAGCTTACAAAATCCAATACAATAACCAAACTTTGTTAGTCTTTCTATTAGACTGTACATTTAAAAATCATAAAAAGAAAAACTATTACCATGAAGGCAATTAACATGGTGCTGGTTTTGTTGAGTCATTTCCTTCACGGTAACTATTTCCAAGAACTCATTTTCTATGGAAGAAAATGTAATTTAGAAATAACTCGTTTGTTTCTTCCTGAATTAAACTATCATGGATACTTTTTGAAATGGTTAAAAAAAAAACAAGTCATGTGCCTTCTTTGGAAATACTGGAAACTGATCCAGAGGGTGCATGAAAAATGATGGTGCCCAAAATGGCTTAAGATGACAAACGGACCACCTGATGCAGACAAAGCCATCTTCAGGAACAAAACACTGTGGTTTGATGTGCAGGCTGCCTCCAGACTGGACAGATCCCAGTCTGTCCCTGTGAGTCAGCGCCATTCACAGACCAGAGATAGAGAGAAGAAAGCCTCACTAGGAAGCAAGCCCAGTCTGGGAACCAGGGCCATATGCAGGCCACCGGCAGACTGGAAAGTGAGACTCCAGCCCCTTCCAGCTCACAGGCTGGCAAACAAGAAGAACCCACCCCTGCCTCTGTAAGGAAACAGTGTATCCAGAGACACACAGGCTGTGAGGATAGCTATATAAGTGAAATGCAACCGGATGCCATGGTGCTTGGTGTTTTACTGACACTGCAGGTCTAGGGCCAGTGGTCTGATCATGGGTCCAGAGGGTAGTGGTACTCTGTGTGGCATCTGGGGGGACTCCTGCTGAGGGCTGCAGCCATTGTTGATTCCCTACAGTCTTATTTTGAAGTCCTATATCGTTTGCGTTGTTTTGTTAGGTTGGGTCTTATTTTCTTTTGCTTTGTTTGTTTACGTCAAATCTGATGGCAGGAGCAACTATTATGGTAGCAATTTTGGATTCACTATTGGCTTGTTTGGAAGTCCATTATTATATTCATTATTTTATTTTTATTGTTTTATTCTTTCCTTTTTTTTCTTTTCTTTTCTTTTTTTTTTTTTTTGTACAAGGATCAAACTCTGACTATGTGCTTGTAAGGCAGGCACTTATGCCATTGAGCCAACCCTCCCAGCCCTCTGTTTCATTTTTAGTATATCTGAAGTTATTTGCAGCTATTTTGAAGACATCAAGAGGCATTATGGTAACTATTGTTGATATCAGAATGTTTCGAAGTCCTGTATCTCTTACACTGGTTTGTTTTGATTGGTTTTATTGTTTTATCCTGTTTAAAATAAAATAAAACACAACACTGTGGTTTACTGTTGTTCATGAAACTTTTAGGCGTGGCTAAAAATAGTTATGAAATAAATAGATCAATCTATAATTAACAATGGTTTTTAAAAGTCTATTTCCTAACAAAGAATAGTCAAATGTACCTTAATTTACAGCCTGGTCAGAAGAACTATTGTCTAAAAAATACCTGAACTTCTTGTTTTGATTTTTTTAAAAGGGAAAATTTCACACATACAAACACATCCAAAAATTTGTGAACCAGTATCCCATCTTCCAATCTAGCTCTTGGCAAGGGATATAGTTCAGTGGCCCAAGTGCCTGTCTGGTAAGTATGAAGTCGTGAGCTGGATCCCCAGTACCAGAAAAGAAAAAAGAAAGAAAGAAAGAAAACAAATGAACAAACGACTTTGCATATACTCGTGATTCAAATGCTTCACACTTGTCTAGTATTTCATGCCTTACAGACTTCCTGACAGCACCCTACACACATCAACTTCAAAGTCTCTTCAGTCTCATCTCCCCCAAACAATACCCCCAAGTTATGGTGTACACCTAGGTCAGTGGACGGCTACTTGTCCAGCAAGCATCAGGCCTTGGGCTCAGTATCAGCACTGAAATAAGAAATGAAATGCAATGTCAGCCATACCATCAGTGGAAATAACAACAAAAAAGTAAACCTCTTGCGGGGGGGGGGGCCACACCTGTAATCCCAGCACTCCAGAGGCTGAGGCAGGAGGGTTGCTGCACATTCAAGGACAACCTACACCACATAGTGAGCTCAGAGACAGCACGAACTACATACAGAGGGAGACCCTGACTCAAAAAAGAAAACCAAGTAAACCTCAGGGTCTCTGACCTCCAAAGCTTTATAGTAAAGTTTGAATCTAGGCCAAATTCTATGTAATATGATGAACAAAGCCAATGTAATGTCACCAATACTACCACATAATGCCACATGGCATTTCAACCTTGACCCCCACGACTTCTCACTCTGAAACTAATCCAAACCCCAGTGCTCTCAGGATATATTTGGCTGCTCGAGAATGTGTGAAACAGGTACCTTTACAAAGCTCCATACTTACACTAAGGGACTAAATTATATGGGATGGAATTTGGAAAAAGAATGTCATGAAGACAGACTGTAATGATAGCTCATATCCCCGAAAAGCACAGACCCCCTCTTTTCTGTTACAAACTAATAAAATGACAACATAAACATGTCAAAGATTTCTATCGCCAGGCATGGTGGCTCACACCTGTAATCCCAGCACTGGGAGGCTGAGGTGGGAGGATCATTGCTAAAATACAAACACAAAGAAGTCAAACTCCATTTGTATAAGAACTGGAGAAAATCCTTGGAGCAGAAAGATTCCTGGATGTTTTGGCCCAGGATGGGAACGCATTAGGCATATAAACATGCAGAAGAAATCTCACTGGATTGATGAAAATGTTCTAACTGGATTGAGGTCATGACTGCATACCTCTATAAACGTACTTTTAAAAAATCACTGACTTATACATTTAAAATGGGCTAACTGCTAGGCTCGGTGGCATGTGCCTATAACCCAAGAAATTGTGAGGCAAAGACAGGATGGTCATCATGAGTTCAAGCCAGTCTGGACTACACAGCAAGAACCTGCTTTAAAAATGAATACATCTATTGTTGATTTCTTATTATCTTGTTTTGAATTCCTGTATTGCTTTCACTGTTTTGTCCTGATTGATTTTACTGTTTTGCTTGAGTTTATTACGTCTGATGGTATGAGTAGCTACTCTGAAGATAATAAGAGACATTTACAGTAGCCACTGATTTCCTATTATTTTGTTTTAAAGTCCTGTATGGCTTTTATTGTTTTGTTTTGATTGGTTTTACTGTTTTATTGTTTGGCTTTATTCTCTTTACAACGAAGTACATAAAATGGGTTAATTCACGGCTTATAAATTAAAATTTAATAAACATGAATAAAGTAAACGTAGTAAAATGGTGTAAACTGCTTTATATATGTGAAAAGCATACAACTATTTATTGTGCTGGTCTTTCAACTTTTCTAACGGTTTGAAAATCTTCAAAACAGGAATGGTGGTGCATGCTTGTAGTCCTAGCATGAGGAAGGCTGAAGCAGTGAGTTAAAGGCTAATATGAACTATACGGTGAGACTTTGTCTCAAAAAACAAACGAACAAAAAAAGAAAATCTTCAAAGTAAAGATTTGGGGAATTGCTGTGTGGGAAGCTGAGGTTGGAGGATTTCTGTGACCTGATGTCAGTCTGGGCACCACAGTGAGTTAAAGAGCCGCCTGAATCACATAGCAAGATCTTGTCTCAAAAAAAGAAAAACTTTGGGTTAAGTCAAAACGAGCTCTGCAACACACATCCCTCTCCCCCTAGAATTAAGAGTTAAGTTATTTATTTATTTTTTTGGTCATGATCAAACTCATGACTGCACGTTTTCACGGAAGGCGCTTACGCAGCTGAGCTAAATCCCCAGTCCGAGTTTCTAATTGCAGACCACCTAAAGGAGCAAAGGACAAAGCACAACTCTGACAGTAGGATTAGGGAACGGAGGGGCACCCTGATCCCCGGTCAGTGCTCTCCAAGGATCTACCTAGCAGCATGTGTCTCCGCTGAGGTATTTTTTCACTACTCACACAATGTGTACTACTGAAAATTTAAGAAATAAGGCATAAACAAAGAAAATAAAAACCAACTATAATCCCATCAGCCAAAGATAACTTTATAATCTGTTCTTTATCCTTTCAGTTCATTTGGATGTAAGAAATCTATGTAAGACATCAACACAACTTGATTGGTTAGTTAAAAATTTTCTACCATATCCAATTACACCAAGGCATAAAAAGGCAGACTCAAAACTTTCGGATCGGGGCTGGGGATTTGGCTCAGCGGCATAAGTGCCTGCCTTGCAAGCAGGCAGTCGTGAGTTCAATCCCTGGTACCAATGATGACTTAAAAAAAAAAACAACTTTCGGATTCAAATCCAGTCCTTTCAGCTTTTTATGAAAACTAAAAAAAAAAAAAAAAAAAAAAAAAAGAGAGAGAGAGAAGAAAAGAATCCTTGAAGACTAAATGCATGCACCGGCCTCAGTTCTCTCCTTGAAGTGGCCTAAATAACACAGGGAATACGAGAGAAAGGAACACAAAGGACAAGAGAGATATCTGAGGGCCTAGAAGCTGGCTGGACAGGTACTAAATGGCTTCAATGACCTGGACTCCCTCTCAGCCTGCCTTTAGTCAATCCCCCTGAAAGTCCTGAAGTTTTTAGTACAGGCTCTTTCCAAGTGAGGATGAAGACATGGACAAAATCAGAAGAAGTTATGTATTGGGCTGAACCAACTAGTCTGGAATCCCCAAATATGGTCTCAACACTTTTGGCCTAGTGTATGCCCCACCCTGGAGGAAGTGTGTGGAGCTACTAAACCCACAGTTACAAATCCAATAATCACAGTTTTGTCACAGCTCCCAACACTTTTTGGGTCCTCCTGTGGGAGTACACAGCTGAGAACCACCATGTGTTTAAGGTAAATTATTTAACAAGCAAGCCAGAGAAAAAATACTTCAAAAAAGCAACCCTGAGAGATCTCCCAGACTACGGGATTGTGAAAAAGTGTGTCAAAGGGCAAAAAAGTGTGCCAAAAGATAAAACAGAATGGTTACTTTGAGAGAGTGGGATAAAATAGGAAATAAAAATTTATCTAATACTTTTCAAAAGAAAAGTAATTCTTGGACCAGGGATTTGGCACAGAGGCATAAGCAAGCGACTGATCACCATACCAAAAACAAACAAAAAAGAAAAATAATTCTTTTACAGCTAGGTGTGGTGGTACACGCCTGAAATTCCAGCACTAAAGGCTGAGGCAGGAAGATCCCTGCACTACATAGTGAGACCCTGTCTCAAAACAAAACAAAACAGCTTTCATTTGCCTACTCTTAACCTCCACTGTTCCTTAGAATTGATTCTTCTGCCATTTCAGGAGCCACTAACTTGGTGCATCATATATCTAGCAGGTTGTGGGTTACATTTTCCCCTGTAGCACCAACACTCTAGGAGGCTAAGATAACACAGTAACTTTAAAGAAAGACAGCCAAGCAGCTGAGCGCAATTTCTGGCTTACAGCTAGCAAAAATGTAGACACATCAGCTAGATATTTGCAAGGAACTCAATTCTGTTAATAATCTGAATGAAACAGGAAAAGGACTGGGAGCATAAAGTCTCAAAGCTCTGAGACTCCGAATGACACCTGGATTTTTAGCGTCTTGTCAATGCACACCTGGGAATCCTGACCTCTGTGAACTCAAAGTTCACCAATCCCTCAGTCTGGCTAAGGACATGCAGTAATCACGGAAAAAATAGTTCTATTCTTCACAAATAAAACAACAAAAGCAATGACTAATGAGTTTATTCAGGCAAATAAGGACTTTCTTCAAGTGTATTGGACATGGCTTAAAACAGGAAATTTGAAGCCAAAACAGAAGGTGGAATTCAGATCTAACTGCAGTGCAGCAGAGGCTGAGAGACTAGCACCACTTGGGTGTTCCCCAGGAGAACCACTGTCTCTCACAGCTCACAGCGTCTGTTACCACCACCACCACCACAACGCTGAGTGATTCCACAGATACCACCCGAAAATGCCACGTACATCATGATGTCTGATGTCTGATGATTTTCCTGTGACTTCCTATATTGCCTCAGGAGAATAATGGCTTATCCTGCTTTTCCATCATTTCACCCTACACTGGTCATCCATCAGTGGAATGCGACAAAAACTCTCCTGGCTGGGGATCTGGGGAAATTAAGATTTCAGGCTTGTCCCATGTGGGGCGGGGGCGGGGGTGAGGTGGGGGGGTGTAGTTTTGAAAAAGAGATGTCACCAAATATAAGTAAACTTCTGAAATCCCTTTTAATCATGTTCCCATATCTTTTTTTTTCTTTATAAGGGTCTCATTTTTTTTGTCTTTTTTTTTTTTTTTTTTTTAAACCGGTACCAGGGATCAAACTCATGACCACGCGCTTGCAAGGCAGGCACTTATGCTGCTGAGCTAAAACCCCAGCCCCTAGACAGGGTCTCCTTACGCAGTACAGGCTGGCTTTGAGCGTACCCTATAAGGCAGGCTGGTCTTAAATTTGCAATGATCCTCCTGCCCCGATCAGTGCTGAGTGCTGGGATTATAGGAGTGTGTCACTGCACCCAGCTTTCACATCTTGTTTGAAGGAAACTTTATGGTTCTTTTACAGTAAAAAATCATCTTGTAAATTAAAAAAAAGAGAGAGAAAAAGAAAAAAATCCACAAAGACCCCCCAAAATAAGAAAATATATAGAATAATTTTGAAGTACAAATTGGAGGTACACAATGGTAGAGCCTTTGCCTAGTATACACAAAACCTGGGTTTGAACCCAAGCACTGCAAGAAATAATTAATAAAACATGGGGGGCTGTGGACTTAGCTCAGTGGCATAAGCACCTGCCTTGCAAGCAGGCAGTCGTGAATTTGATCCCTGGTACCGATAAAAAAAAAACGAAAAAGACAAAAAAAAAACATGGAGTATAAGCAGGGCATGGTGGTAATCCTAGCACTCAGAAACTGAAACAAGAGGACTAGAAGTTCAAGCCCAGCCTGGACAAGTTAGCAAGACACTATCTCAAAGTAAAAAATAAAGAGCTGGGGCTTTAACTCAGGGTGAAAGCCCTAGAGTCTATATGATATATGATATATGCAGCAATCTAGATGAACCTTGAAAATATTACACTAAGGAAGAGAAGCCAGTCATACTGGCTATATACTGCATGCCTGCATTCATATGAAATGTCCAGAAAAGCAAATTTTTAAAGAACAAAAAATAAAACAGTTGAGAGAGGTGTAGCACAGTGGTAGAGGTCATGCTTAGTGTGCAAGGTCCTGAATCAGGCCCTCAGCACAAAAACAAAAAGAAAACCTAGAATGCTAGTTGTCTGGGGTAGAGGTAAGAGTGAAGACTGACCATTCTGGCACCAAGGGGTTTATAGAATTGACAGAAATGTTCTGAAACTGTATTTTGATGATGGCTTAAGTCTGTAAGTTTACTGCAAATCACTGAACTGTATGTATGCTTAAAATAGCTGAATGCTGAAATACTGTATGTAAATCACACATCAAGTTTTATACACACACAGAAGACTGGGGGAAGGGAGAGCACTAGTGCTGGGCGTGGTACTTGGTCTTACACACGCTAGGCAGGCAGGCACTCTACCACTGAGCTATAGCCCCAGCACATGTGGTTATACTTTAAAATAAAAATTAAAAAGCTACAGTATCTAGCTTGGATTTCCTTTAAATACCTGCTATTCTAGTGGAAGAAAAGGGAGAAAAAGGCAAAATATTAGTAATTGTGAAATCTGGATGACACACAGGCAGGGCTTATTTTTAAAAATAAAATCTTTATATATTCAAACACAAAAATCTAAGAGTTCATCAACAAGGAAATACAAACTAAAATAAGCACCACTTTTCACCTATCAGATACAACCACCTGGCAAAGATAATGACCTTAACTCCCAGAAAGCAGGCTGTCTATCACCTATTAGCAACATTAATTGGTACATCCTTCACAGAGGCAATCTGGCAATGTTTATAAAGGAAGCCTCAAAAAAACTGCATACCTACAATCTGCCAATTCTACTTGTAAGAACTTCCCTGAATAATTACTATATGTTGCAACAAAAAAGAATCAGAGATGAATTGTGAGAAATAAATCAGAACGACCAATAAATGCCTAAACAAGAAGTTACATGGGATACTCAGGTCGTGATCCCCTCACATGTATCAAACTCTGAGAAGCTCAAGTCCCTTGCAGAAATGGCACAGTATTTACACATCATCTACATAAATCCTCCAATACACAAAGTCAATGCTGGATTACAGTGTATAGCATCTAGTACGGGTATGCACATACGACATAAACAGTGTTAAACTGTGATGTTTAGGGACACTGACAAGGAAACAAGTCTGCACATGTTTTTACACAGACACGGTCTTTACAGGACCAAATACACTTGTGATCTGCAGTTGGCTGAATCCTCCTCAGCTGCAGAGTCTAGATACACAGGCTGATGTATAAGAACCATGGAAAAGGGCCTACAAAGACAGCTAGAATACAGGGAAGGGGAAAGGCTGTGAAGCAGTATATATTAATATATCTTAATATATGTACACATACATGAATACGAACTGACAGCAGTAATTAGCAGCATTAAGCAGTCTTTCTAGTGGCTTTATTTTCACCCTTAGACTTCTCAAATTTGCTGGATTTCTTGGGGGAGGGTCTTTTTGAGACAAGCTCTCTCTATGCAGTTCAGACTGGCATTGAGCTCGCTTTGTATTCTGGGCTGATCTCACACTCCAAATGATCCTCCTGCCTCAGTCTCCTGAGTGCTGGGGTTATAGGTGTGAGCCACCACACCCGGCTTTGCTAGATTTTTTGATGCAGTATGATTGCTCTTAGAGCCAGGACAAAGAAAAAGGCTACACTTGACGAAAAGGCAAATCTTTTTATAGAAAATGGACAAAAGGGTAAGTTTAATGAATTCAAAAAGAAATATGATAGTCTTTTGAGTGCATGAAAGTACTCATTAGAAATGACAAGACACAGTCAGGAGAGGTGGTGCATGTCTGTAATCCCAGCACTCAGAAGACTGAAGCAGGAGAACTGCTGAGTTCAGGGCCAGCCTGGGCTACAATGTGAGTTCAACGAAAGAAACGACAAGACACAAAATCAGACCATAATTTTATTTATGGAATTTTAAAAATTCAGTTATAATAGGATGATTTAGTAAAGTATCACAGAAACAGTCATTCATTACAGTACCAGCAAAAATAAAAATGAGTCTAGTGTTTATGGAAAAGTAATTTGGCAATTAAGAGCATTAAAGCCACTTTTATCTCTAGTTGAGCAATCAAATTCTAACAAAATAAAATGCAAACAAAGATGTAACTACAACAGGAGAGGAGAGGAGAGGAGAGGTCTCACTATGTAGTTCAGATGAGCTTTGAGGTCACTCTGTAGCCTAGGTGTGAGAGGGGAGGGGAGAAGAACACAGACCTGGGGAAGTAACTCAGTGGTACAGGGTATGCATGGTATGTGCAAGGCTCTGGGTTCAATCCCCAGCATTAAAATACCACAGGACACCACTGGGCCAAGCAAGGTAAAGCATGCCTGCAATCCCAGCACTCTGGGTGGCTGAGACAGGGGGACTGCAAATTCAAGTCCCACCTGGACAATTTAGTGAGATTCCATCCCCCCCAAAAAAAGAAAAAGGAAAATGACTGTTAACACATTAAGTGAAGGGCCAGGGATTTAGCTCATTGGCACAAGCACCTGTCTGGCAAGCAGAAGGTAGCAAGTTTGATCCCTGGTACAAAAAAAAAAAAAAAAAAATTAAGTGAAGATAGATTACAATACATATACCAGGTTAAACAGTAAAATTTTGAGTGCACCCAGAACTTTAGAACGTTACTTTATTTAGAAACAGTGTCTTTTAGACAGGCTTGATGGCACATGTCTGTAACTAGGATATGGAAGGCTGAAGCAGGAAGACTGCCACTAGTATGACACCAGCTGGGGCTACACAGTGATTTTAAGGCCACTCTGGCCTACACAGTAAAACCAAACCAAACACTAAAAACAGGGTCTTTGTAGAAGCAAGCAGTTAAAATCAGGTCGTACTACATTAAACTGGCCTTAAATCCAACTGTGTTTTTTTAAGCCAAAGCTGACCTTGAACTCAGTATGTAGCCGGGCTGGTCTCAAACTCAGCCTCCCAAGTGTGGGGTTACAGGACAGGGCCACTACACCCAGGCCTGACTGGTGTTCCTAGTGGGAGGAAGAAATTCAGACACACAGGAAGAAGGCTGTGTGATCACTGAGGCAGCGTGTGGAATGATGCAGCTCCAAGTCAGGGAGGAGCCACCAACAACTAAACATAAGTGAGGAGGAACTTTACCCTCAGACCTTCAAAGGAAGCACGGCTCTGGGGACACCTTGATGTGGGACCTTTGGCCTCCAGAACTGAGGCCACACACTTCTACTGCTTAGGGCCGTGCCTGAGACTCACATGTATGGCGTCACACAGGAGCCACTCTGGTCTCAGACCCCACCCACGCAGCTTCCAGTTATTTAACCTTTCTGCGCTTTTCTGAAAAATGTGGGTGACAGCATTTCCTACACTGTTAGGTGCACTACATTATCTATTAAATTACTTGAGACTACCCAGGATATAAGGAATATCCCACTTTTGTAAAGCAAACACACATACAAACATGTAACATAGCATTACAAAGATTTGTAAAAAATCAAATCTGAGACCTATTAATATGGCTCTTTTCTTTTTGCTTATTAGTTATTTCTAATATACTCAATGAACATAAACTTTTATATCAGACTATGGAGTACAAAATAGCAAATTATTATTTTAAAATTTAAAAAAAGAGCTGGGTGTGGTGGCACATGCCTGTAATCCCAGCAGTAGAGAGGCTGAGACAGGATTGTTGTGAGTTTGAAACCAGCCTGGACTAAACAGTGAGCTCAAAGCCAGTCAGAATTACATAGTGAGATCCTGTCTCAAAAGGAAAATAAATTAAAAAGGTAGTGTTTCCCTATCAGTTTACCCAAATTCCATCTCAAGAAAACACATCTGGGGCTGGGGGTTTAGCTCAGCGGCATAAGCACCTGCCTTGAAAGCAGGCAGTAGTGAGTTCGATCCCTGGTACCGATAAAAAGGAAAAAGACAAAAAAAAAAAAAAAAAAAAGAAAACACATCTACAGGCCCGACATGGTACAAATGTCCTACGATGAATATGATCATTATGTATATCTAAAATGTACCAATAAACTTAATTATATTTTTTAAAAAAGTAAGTCTCTGGCCGGGAGTGGTGGCACACACCTATAACCTCAGCACTGGGGAGGCTGAGACAGAAGGATCATTGCAAGTTCCAGGCCAGCTATGGCCCACTGTGTTTTAAGAACATTTGCATTAGGGGCTGGAGATTTAGCTCAGCGGCCTAAGCGCCTGCCTTGCAAGCAGACAGTCGTGAGTTCGATCCCTGGTACCGATAAAAAGGGAAAAGACAAAAAAAAAAGAACATTTGCATTTGTTGCCAACACTGAAAAATCAGAACACTTCCCATAAAAATTTCTATTTCTGACTTCTTTTGGAAAAATGTAACATATTCCCCTTCTAGCATGGCAATGCCTGACCTAAGAGATCTGACAGGTTAGCTGGTCTGAAATCCCAGCAGGTAGGAGGCTGAGGCAGGCTTGCTGTGAGGCTGGCCTGGGCTACACTGTGTGTTTGAGGCCAGCCTCAACTGCGTAGTGAGAGCTTTTCGAGGAGAAAAGAAACCCAACCAGACACCATAAAAGACAAGCTTTCACGTATACTTCAGTTGTTGCCTATGTTAATGCCTGTAAGTACTGCAGTTTGTAACTATTTCTAACTATGTGAACTGAAATGCTTAGGATTTTTTTTTTTGTATCTGGGATGGAACGTATGACCTCACGCTTGCCAGGCAGATGCTTATGCTGCTGAGCTAAATCCCAGCCCCATACTTATGATTTTTTTTTTCATACTTATGATTTTTAAAGCAGTTTCCCAAATGAAAACTCATTGCCAAGGGTTGAAGAAAACTTTATACAGTGTTTAAAAATATTTTTGTTCATTTATAGCTAATAAACTGTTATATAATTTTTCTAAATAATTAATTCCTTCATAAGCTAAATTATAAAATGTTCAGTACAAGGAAACATGCTTAGAAAAATAGATAAGGCAGAGCAATTTACAGATTACAATTTATAAATTCCAGAAACATTCTTTTCCTGTCATAATACAACTACTAGCAACATGTAACTCTCACGTCCAAATTATACCTACAAATCTGAAAAGAATTAGTTTATAGGACTTGTCTCTTTTGACAGCACTCAACTTCAAATAGCTCCACAACAGGAACCTTCTCTGCCCTCTATCTTTATGTACAGCTCCAACAGATGTTTCCTCAACACCTACTATGTCTAAAGTACTACATAAAAAGCTAGCTAAGAGGCCATTTGGGGACACTCTCCTCTTAAGGGCACATTTGTAGCTGGCCAGGGTGGCAGACACTTGTAATCCCAGCGTTCTGAGAGGCTGGAGCAAGAAGATTCCAACTTCCAGTCCAGCCTGGGCAATCTAACCACGTACTGAGACTATGTGGAAATAACAAATGAAAAGGGATGGGGATATAGTTCTATGTGGAGACCTCAAGTTCAGTGTCCAGTAGTGCCCAAAAAATATCATACATGATAAATAGTATAAAAAATTTAAGAATGGAGCTCAAGAGAACAAAATTGAGAACCGTATGTCGATTTCGGAAAAACAACAGGATTTCACAAGGCAGGAAGAAGGGAAAGAAGCAGTCTAGATAAAAGAAAAGTATTTATCCCAAAGCTACTATGGATGGGCCCCAAGGACTTGATGGATTTTAAAGTGGTGCTTGTAAAATGCCAATTTGTAACCAGGCATGGTGGTACATGCTTGCAATCACAGTACTCAGGAGGCTATGGCAAGAAGAAGACTGCCCTGAGTTGAGGCCAGCCTGAGCTACATCATGAAGTGAAAGTCAGCGTGGAGGCCTGGGGTTTAGCTCAGAGGCCTAAGTGCCTGCCAGACAAGTGCAAGGCTGTGAGTTCTATTTCTGGTACAAAAAGAAATGAAAGAAAGTCAGACAGCCAGCCTAAACTATATAGGGAGACCCTGTTTCAAAAACAAACTAATCATCAATTTGTAACCAGTTACCAGGGAATGGTGGCACATGCCTGCAATTCTAGCTCTCAGGAAGCTGAGGCAGGAAGAACCCACAAGTTCAAGGCCAACCTGGACTACAGATTGAGAACTGTGTCCCACAAAAAAACAGAAAAAAAATGTAGTCAGTGCTGTAAGAAACTTTGTCTTAAGTGTTTTGAAAACTGAGTTACAAAATACTTACTGTGTTTACAAATAAACATTCAGCATGGGGGGGGGGGATCAGGGATTGAACTCACGACCTTGTGCTTGCCAGGCAGGTGCTCACGCTGCTGAGCTAAATCCTTGGCCATATTTTTTATTTTTATAAAAAATTCAAATATATGGGTCCTGAGGTCCACACCTACTAGGCATGAAGCTAACACGAGTCAGTATTAACTGTGGACTAACAATGGGAAAGCAAAAGTCCGTGTGCGAAATGGGAAGGAGTCGGGCCTGAACAGGAGTTTGATTACAGTCAACAGTCTAGGTTAGCCAGAAGCAGGCTATCCAGTGTGACCATCCCCGGGAAAGGCAGTGTTTCTAACATACACTACTGAATTAGAAATACCAAGCATTAATGGAGCAGACCTGTAATTCCAGCACTCAGGAAGCTGAGGCAGGAGGATCGCTGTGAATTTGGGGCCAGCTTGAGCTACACAGTTAGTTCAACACCAGCCTGGACTACACAGCAAAATACTATCTCAACAAACAAAACAAAATCACCATGCTTAATTCTAATCCCCCAGTCATTTCTGAAACCCTTCCTAAGAAAGCAACTTCCCCATAGCAGGCACAGTCTTTCTGAATCCTGGATTCTGTAAGTTTCAGTCCACTCTTACCCTTATTTTACTTAAGTTAATTCAAATAAATGTTTCCTCACTGTCCTGCAACACCTCCCTGATAGTTTTAGGTCTATGAGTTTCCTACTAGAAAGCAAATTTTGATAGGAACTGTCTTCTACTGTCCTATTACATGGTGAGGGTTCCTTTTCAAACACCTTTGTTTACTTCCTGGTTGACACTTTCTGCTGTCATGTGCTAGTAGTGAAAAGATGGGAAATTTCAAGCCAGCTACAGCGGTGCGCTGCAGTGCTCGGGAGGCTGGCCAGGAGGACTGGAGTTTTATGTCTACACAGTGAGATGAAGTCCAGTCTGGACTGTAAACGGAGTCGATTATCTGGATCCTACAGTGGCACTTGCCTGAGGCTCCAGAGTTCCAGTGTGAATTACAGAGTAAAACCCTTATCTCAAGAAAACAACACTTACAAGCAAACCAAAACCAAAAATAAAACATAAAACTACCTCTACCTGCCTACTCTTAAGAACGGTGATTCTTTGACCTATGATTGGAAATGCTAGCCTTGCCATACAGTAAAAAGATTTTGGGGCTGGGGATTTAGCTCAGCGGCATAAGCACCTGCCTTGCAAGCAGGCGGTCGTGAGTTCGATCTCTGGTACCGATAAAAATGAAAAAGACAAAAAAAAAAAAAAAATTGAAAAAAAGAATTTTCTGGAGGGCTGTAATACATGTACTTTTTAATGTGTTCCTTTAAAACTAAAACCAAGCCAGACATGGAGGCGCATACCTATAACCCCAACACTCAGGAGACTGAGGCAAGGGGACTGCTGGGAGTGAGGCCAGTATAAGCTACATAGTGAATTCAAGGCCAGCCTGAACCACGCAGCCAGACAGTCTCAAACAAAACAAAACAACATGACTAAAATGAATCTATCTGCTGTGTTTACTATTCTGTTATACGGAGAGTTCCAAATTGTATGTGCCATTTAAGAGATGACTAAAAGAAACAAAAATGGAAAAATATCCAAACACAAACTCTCAACCTTCTTAAAAATGGAATGGCGCACAGCTGTTGATCCCAGCGCTCACACTTGGGAAGTAGAGGCAGGAAGATCACTGCAAGTTTCAGGCCAGTCTGGGCTACACAGTGAGTTGAAGGTTGACCTAAACTATATAGAGGCCTTGTCTCCAAAAAAAAAAAAAAAAAAATTGGAGAAGCCAGGATAGCTCACACCTGTCACCCCAGCACTCCAGGCTAAAAGAGGAAATTCACCTCCTCCTTCACCACCTCCTTTGTTGCTGTTGTTTTGTTTTTTGTTGTTTTTGTTTTTGAGACAGTTTTACTACAGTCCAGGCTGTCCTTGAACTCACTATTTAGCTAAGGGGGCTTGGAACTCCTGGTGATCCTCCTGCCTCAGCCTCCTGAGTGCTGGGATTATAGGCCTGTGCCAACATGCCTAGCAACACAGTGAGCTCAAGACAAGCCTGAACTATACATGGTGAGACCATCTCAAAAAACGTTGGAGGGGGCCACTGGCAGGCACAACACTATCTCTGTCACGTAACTCATACTGTCTTTTTTTCTTTGAGACAAGGTCTTGCTGTATATAGGCCAGGCTGACCTTGAACTCACAGCAATCCTGCCTCAGCTTCCTGAGTGCCCTCTTCTTCAAACTACCATTTGGTGCATTTTATTTGTGCTTGTTGCTAGAGATTTAAGTACGTACTCTAGCAGTGTGCAATACACTCAGGTCCTCACCTGTCTAATTTTTCCCACCCTTTTTTTTTTTTGGCACCAGGAATTGAACTTTGCACTGCCAGATGGGCACTGTGCCACAGAGCTATATCCCTGACCCTCACCTGTATTTTTTTAAGAAGATCAGTACTAATATCAAGTTTAACGTACATAACAAAAGAACTTTTTCCTAGTTCACTTTCATTCACAAGTAAGCCACAGAATGGTTCTGAAACTCATTTAATAAAAGATTAAACTCAGAAATGGATTAAGAACAGGGAGAGAAGGCTCAACATGGGGCAGAAGGTACATGTCTATAATCTGAGCATTTGTGAGGTTGAGGCAGGAGAATTGCTCCAAGTTTGAGGTCAGTCTAGGCTGCACAGTGAGTCTGGGCCAGCCTGAACTACACAGCAAAATAGTCTCAAAAAAAAAAAAAGGCAAAGGAGACACCATGAGATCACATAATAAGTACTACTGATTTTGACATCTACAATCTTATTTCATATTACCCCTGTGTGGTTATATCTTTATTGACCTAGCAGGGGGCCTCTGATAACATAGAGAACATTATCAGTAAGACACGTCTACAAAAATATTTTTCCCAAGTTAAAATTTCTAGAAAATCTCTAGTTCATGTAGTGCAGGTAGTGTTTCAAAATATTCACATTACTCCCGAAACACCTGGCAACAACCTGGGAAGTTCCAGTCTCCAAAACTGCACAGCACTGGCCCAATGGTACCGCCTAGGGGAGATGCAGCCAGTGCTGGCTGTGTTAGTAATGGAAATGTATCTACAGCTACATTGAGAAATAAGTCCAAACTAAGTCCTAAGTCAGTGTGCTCTAAACATCTGCCTTGTCACAAAGGCTAAAGAATAACAATATAGGGGCTGGGGATTTAGCTCAGCGGCCTAAGTGCCTGCCATGCAAGCAGGCGGTCATGAGTTCGATCCCCGGTATGGATAAAAAGGAAAAAGACAAAAAAAAAAAAAGAATAACAATATAAACACATGAACAGACAAAAATGCGTGCAAGGGATAGAAGTGAGTTTAAAATCTTACATAACACTGAACTGTACAGTTAAATTGGCTAAAGTGGTGAATTTTTTTGTACCAGGGATCGAACTCAGGACTGCTGCCTGCTTGCATGGCAGGCGCTTATGCTGCTGAGCCAAAGTGGTGACTTTTATTTTAAAGATGGTAATTTTAGCTGGGCATGGTGGCACACTCCTGTAATCTCAATACTCTTGGGAGGCTGAGGCTGAAAGATCATTGCAAGTTTGAGACCAGCCTGGGCTACAAAGTGAACTGAAGGCCAACCTGAACTGCGTAGCAAGACCCTGTCTCAAAAAGACCAAGGGAAAAAAAAAAAAAAAGAGTTCGATCCCTGGTACAAAAAAATATATATATATACATATATATATGTATATATATGTATATATATATATGTATACACACACAAACAAACAACAACAAAATATATATACACACACACATATACAAATTATAAGGCAAGAACCATTAAATTGAACATGCTTAAATTCTAAGTAAAGCCAGGGGTGGTGGTATATACCTGTGAACCCAACATTCAGGAGGGCTGATGCAGGAAGATCACCATGAGGTGAAGGCTAGCCTACACAACATAGTAAAACCTTGTCATCAACATAAATAAATTCTAAGTAGTTGAAAACTTTTCGTGATTTGACTAAAAACTTTCTGAACTCTCAAGGAATATACTAGATGTTTTTCCCGCTTCATGGAGGACAAACAAATGAAAACATTTACATCCTGCTATGCGTGGTGGTGCACACCTCTAACTCCAGCACTCCAGAGGTTGAGGTAGGATGGTCACTCTGAGTTTGAGGCCAGGGCTACAAAATGAGCTCAAGGCCAGCCTAAACTTTACAGCAAAACCCTATCTCTAAAATAAAATTTTAAATTGCAGCAAGGAACATTTAGCTTTGACATGATTCTAACTAAAAATTAATTAAAACATTGATATATCGTGGAAATCTCTGCCCTTTGGGATACTAGAGTAGGATAGCTTTCAGGGAAGAGATAGGTACAACTTTACAGTAAATGCTAGAATAAACTTGAGAACCTTTAAAGCCCGTTTCCACTTTAGAATTCTAGGTTCTTTATTCCTATCCCAAAAATCAGCAAGACGTTCCACCTACAGAGTTACACTAGGGCTGGGGTTTTAGCTCTATGGCTTAAGTGCCTGCTTGGGTCCCTGGTACCAAAAAAAAAAAAAAAAAAAAAGTTGTTACACTAATACATATGACATTTCAGTCTGGCTTTTGGGTTGTTTTTGTTTGTTTTTTTGGTACTGGAACTCACACACCTTGTGCTTGCCAGGCAGGTGCTTCACCACTGAGCTAAACCCCCAGTCCTCAGTCTGGCTTTTGGATATTGGGGTTTTAGCCAGGGAGTTAACTCAGTAGTGTACTTGCCTGTCTGGCAAGCACAAGCTGGTGAGTTCAACCTGCAGTACCAACAAGTAAAACATTGGGTTTATTTTGCAGCACATCATTTATTCACTTAGGAAGTGAAAACTGCCAACCTTTATTAAGAGGCAGTCTACCAATATCCAGGAGTGTGGCTGAAGGTTCAGATATAAACACTACAAAAATGCTCAAATGAAAACAATAGTTGGTTCTAAATTAAACAGGGACTGACACTATAGCTCAGCTACATGGGCCTGCCTGGCAAATGCGAGTTTGATTCCTGGTTCTAAAAATAAAAAAAAAATAAATTAAACAAATAGAAATACTACACAAAAATTTTGTCAGCCTTAATTTAAAAAATGAGTATTAGCAGAATACATAGCCTACAAGGTGGAAATGCTGGATTTAGTCTGTTTTTCAATAATAACCGCTTACTTTTGAAAACTGACATAATTTTCTCATAATTTTAGATTAAGTCTTTATTTCAAAATGATTTTAACTTATTTTACTATTTTTAACAGTCATCAGACAATCCAATAATTGTTTATTATAACTCAAAGCAGGCACTTATGAAAGTCACAGGAAGGTCAATCATCTCCATTTCAAAAGGTCAACCACTACACAGCAATTTGGAGGGGTTTTTTTTTCTCAAATTCTATTAGGGCTATTTCAAGAGTTTCCAAAGTTAGACATTAAATGACACCACCCACATACATACACACACACACACACTACATAGCCCTGGCAGGCCTCTCCAGGTGATGCACCACCATGCCCAGTTTAGACTCTATTTACTTCAGTAATACACACATACTTGGTTAAGGATACATGCATGTATATACGTATGTACTCATCTAGAGTTTATTATGCTGTGTACTATATTCATTTTCTAAAAAATTCTGTCAAGACTTAAGACAATATAGGCACCATATTACAATATTGGATAACAGAGTTAACTAGTTCACCCGGAGGCCAGGCTTGATGAAGGCATTTCAAATCCCAGCTCTTTGGAGGATGAGGAAAGCAGACCCTAATTTCAAGGTCATTTGAAGCTTCACAATGAGTTCAAGGCCAACTTGGACTACAAAAACAAGACCCTATCTCAAAACAACGAAAAAAAAAAGTCAAGCCTTCCTGTTCTTAATTCAAAAGGTTTTTTTTTATAATCAAATGAAAACATCCCTTCTACAGGCAACGTCTGAGATAATGCCCTTAAAGTTAAATTATCACTTAACTGTGTGGATTCCTAGAGGGTTATAAATTTCTAAATGCATTAAAATAAGAACACAGGGGCTGGGCTTTACTTCACTGGCACAGCACTTGTCTAGCACGCCTGAGCCTCTATATGAAGTCTCAAACTCTGAAAAAAAAAAATTTACATTTTTTTAAATGATTGGTTCCTTTGCTTAGAAAGGTATCTTGTTTCATACAGTGATGTCATCATCAGTACACGTGCTGCTACTTCACTGTCTCTGAATCTAATAGTTTATTTAAAAACTCAAATACAGTCTGTAATCCTGGCCCTCAGGAGGTTGAGGGAGAAGGTTCCTGATTTTGAGAGCATGGGCTCCATTATGATTTCAAGGCCAGCCCAGATTACATAGTGAGATCATCTTAAAAACCAAACACAAAAAAAAAAGAAAAAAGAAAACAAAACAAAAGCAAACACCCACAACAGAACAAACATCTTCCAACAGAATTTTTTTGTGTGTGTGTGTCTTTTTCTTTTTTTATCGGTACCGGGGAATCGAAGTCGCGACTGCCTGCTTGCAAGGCAGGCGCTTATGCCGCTGAGCTAAATCCCCAGCCCCTTCAAACAGAATTTTTATAACCTGCTGTTGGACATGATAGAACACACGTGTAACCCCAGCTACTCACACAGGAAGATGAAAAATTTGAGGCCAGTCTGAGCAACTTAGTGAGAACCCGTCTCAAAAAAAAAATGCTTGCCTACCATGCAGGAGGCCCAGGCACAACTTCTAATACCAAAGGGAAAACAAGTGATTTTTATAGTCCAACTATATTTTAATGTCTTCTTACCTCACCTGTTCTTCACTTTTCACAACATCTAAAAACAAACAATCTCAGATGTTAAACACACATATCCCAAACATAAATTTTATTAGCTGGTTTTGTGAGCATAATTGCACTCCAGATACTGACTCTAAAAGAACTAGAAATTTATTAGAATACTGTTTAAATGATCCAATTCACAATGTAAGAAGAAATAATGATCCTCCTCTACCAAACTGGTGGCAATAATATGCCAAGTTTCCTATGCTGAACTAGGGTAAACAAGGAAAAAAGAGCTGGAATGGAAACCAGGCAGGCAAAAAAAAAAAAAAAAAGTTCTCCTCCAGATATAACTTTAAAATTTCACAAAAGTTTCTCTCAGTATTCAACCACCCCTAATCGCCCTCTAAACACTACAGCTTGGTGGCCAGAAAACTACACTAAGCTGCACTTCCCTGCCTGAGCTCATCTGGACACAAAACATTTCATTCTAAAGACAATGTCCTGCATTCAAGGGCTATCTCTAAATATCTAAAAATCCAATTTTATTCTTGCTCTAATAAATAGCTTTTTAAAAAGGTACTGCACAAGAAAAAAAGATTTTTGGCCATCATCTTGGTTCCACCACAGCTACAAGGCTCTCTTTTAAAGATGATCACGTCCTTGAGAGCTAGGTAAGGAGTGGAGGGGGGGAAACTAGGCTTACAGCCTCTTTTCTGTAACTGCTTGCGGCATTCAGTGGACTGAGAAATAAAGGAGAGCTTGGCTGTGCGAGCCATGCCAAGAGAAACAAGATTCCACATGTCAGGAGACTAAAGGCCCAACACAGAGCAAAGGGCACTCACCCCATTGCTGTTTCGCCCAAAGACAGTGTAGTTGCTTCACCTGAAAGCCTTTCAAAGGAACTCAATGGTCTCCAATCCCTCCCTCACCCAGCGTGAACTCAACCACCCCCACTCACAGAGCGGGGAAGCTTTGCTTATCACAAATACCCAGTGCTGCTTCCTAAGCCAAGAAACACTTGTCTGAGTGTGCCAAAGTCTTCGGGGCCAATTCAGTCTTCTACAACCTAACTACAAGCCAAAATTATTTGGTTCCCAGCCTCAGTTAAGCACTCCATTTCCTCAAAGATCAACCTGTTTTCTTTAAATAAGTCCTCAAAGTTCCACAGTTGAACCCTCTCTGCCCAGGGCTCTACTCCCTTCAGAAAGTTTAGTCTCCTAATCATCTCCTCTCCTCCCCCATTTTTTTCCTAACGTTTTCGCTCCAGCAGCGTCCCAGGTCTCACACGCCGCTCCTCCTTTAGTAGACCCCACTCACTGCTCCCTGGCACAACTCTTCCAAAAGTCATCGCCCTCATCGTAACCATTTGCCTTCCTCCAAAATACTGTCTCTTCTCTCTCTCTCCTCGATGGAAACACACACACACACACACACACACGCACACACAAGAGCTAATTCCCAAGTCTCTCCCGTGCCCCGCGGTTTGTCCATGACAACAATCAACCCCGAGAGTTTCGCCCCAATCTTGTCACTCTCCAAGCCCCAACCACACATTCCAAATCCCCAGAGCCCGTGCTTTTTACCTCCAGGCAACACCACATGCTTCTTCTCCCAAGTCTACTAGTTATGCCTCGAAGCCCAGGCCTCCTGCCCTCGGCCCGCGCTTCTCGGGCCCTAATTCCCCACAGACTCGCGAACTACCCCCCCTCCCGTGCAGCCGTGCGGTGCCCGTGGCGCCCAACTCTCCTCCAGCCCGCTCATTCCCCTAATTTCACCGCGGGGCCCCCTAGTCCGCCCGCCCGCCCGCCGCCGGCTCGGTGTCCCCTCCCTTCTCTTCCCCGGGGCCCCGAGGCCGCGGCGCGGTGGGGCCGCTCACCAGTTGGTCATGTCCAGGAAGAAGGCGCAGCCGGCCGGGTTGAGCTGGAAGCCAAGCAGCCGCTGGAACTCTGAGATGAGCACGTCCTTGTCGGTGGTGCCCAGACAGCTGAACTTTTGCATCAGCTCCGGGTCCAGGTCCATATCCATGCCCTCCATGGCGGGGCCCGGACACGAGCTTTTCCACCTCCTCACAACCGAGCCACACCGCCGCGCCACCGGGCTCGGGGACCCGCTGCTAAGCGGCACCGCGACCCCGCTCCTCTGGAGGTAGGCCCCTGGCCTCTCACCGCCTCATAGGGGTAAACTCACTCAGCCACTCACTCACTCTCGCGCTCCCCCCCCTCCCACCCCCCCCAGCGCTGCGGCCGCCGCCTCCTCCGCCGCCGCCTCTAGCTCTTCATCCGCCTCCGCCTCCTCCCGCGCCGCGCCCACTGCGCACGCGTCGTCGCCCTAAGCCCCGCCCCTTCCTCTCTCAAAGGCCCGCCCCTCAGTGGCGTCATAACCCCGTGACGTCTCCCGCGTGACCTCACCGTGGTGGAGCGAGGGGACGGGAAGCGGGAAGAAGGAAAGGGCGGACCTAGCGGTGGGGCGAAGGAGGAGGCGGCCCTTGGTCGGGTCCTCTCCCCGCCTCGGCCCCACCCACAAGGGAGGAGTAAGAGCCTGGTGTTGGGATGTCTACACGTGAATCTTTGCCTGGGACACCTCCACCATTTTGCAAGTGAGAAAGTAGAATCCAGGCAAGGGCGGAGACATGGCAAAGTGAAGTAGCAGAATGCGCACAAGACCCAGCGCTCCCAGTCATAGGTGTCTGCCCTCCCGCCCTAGAGGGACTTGTTTGCACTCGCTTTCACGGAGGGATGCTGCTGGCAAGCCCCCGACCTCCTTTGTGAAGATTATTTACGATTTTTCAGTGCAGTTCATGTATGCAACAGTAAGTCTTTAGAAAATAAAGGAGGCCTCAGTACAGTCATAGGGTCAGAGGAACAAAGCCGGGCGTGGCGGCTCATACTTGTAATCCCAGCACTAAGGCTGAGGCAGGAGAATCATTTGCGGTAGGAAACCACCCTGAGGTACAAAGTAAGCTCAAGGCCAATCTGAGCTACATAGTGAGACCTTGTCTCAAAAAGGAAAAAAAAAAAAAAAAAAATCACAGGAACAACGCCCACTCCATCAAGACTAACATTCTCAAGATACAAGTTAGGTCATGAGACTTTGGCAAATTTGTCTATAAAATCCAAGGCAAAGTATTGCTGTATACCATGTGGTGCACATATCTGGTTAAGGTTCCATTTCAAGATCAAATAATAAAAAAATCAATAAAGAATCCTCGAGACTTGTTTACCCTTTCTGTCAGTGAGTGTTTTCTAAACATCACTTGTTGCCTCATACTGCTAGCTGGGGTTTGAGGAGGAAGATGAGGAAGAAATGCCTCCCTTCAAGTAGCTCTGTCTAGGTTAGGATATGAGAAGTGTGAGTCAGAGTTTACATGCCTCTTCCAAAAATACAGCGCAGCAAAACTAGAACCCAGCTTTCTGATTCCTGATGAAGTGTGTTTCCCGTACCAGTTTCAACAGAATAAATCGAGAGAGGTGACTGGTAATGTGGGGTGCCAGGATGTTTTAAAAACAGAAAACATCTTACCTCCTCTGTCCCACTATCAAATAAAAATTAGTAAAATAGATTTTTAAAACATAGATTGTTGGGGCTGGGGATTTAGCTCAGCGGCATAAGCACTTGCCTTACAAGCAGGCGGTATAATCCCAAATTCGATCCCCGGTACCCATTAAAAAAAAAAAAAAACAGATTGTTAGGGACCAGGTACATAGCTCAGTGGTACAAGAACTGCCTGGCAAGCACAAGGTCATGAGTTTGACCACAGTACAAAACACACACACACACACACACACACACACACACACACACATAAACTCTGTTGTTGGGCCAAGGATATACTCAGTTGCACAAGTGCCTGCCTGACAAAAGCAAGATCCTGAGTTCGATTCTTGGTACGAAAAACAAAAGGTGAGCTCAAGGCCAGCCTGCACTACATAGCAAGACCTTGTCTCAAAAAGACAAAAAAAAAAAAAAAAAAAAAAAAAAAAAATTCCTAGATACTGGGTTCACACATGTTTGGGGTTCAAATTCTCTTTCTACCAATTAGTAATAATAATAGGGGCTGCTCAGTTAGGATTTTTCAGAGGTTTAAATGAGGTAACAGTATAAACTCAGTATGAATGATAACTAGTATTATAGCAATGAACTTGAGATACCTGTGAATTAGATGACGATGATACGAGGAGGCAGGAATTGCTTGTTAACCTATTCTCTTCTATTTCCCTTCCTGTATTCCTCTATTAAAATAAAAATGCAGCTGAAAAAGGTGGCACATGCTTGTAATCCCAACACTTAAGTGGTTGAGGCAGGATGATCTCCATGAATTCAAGGCCAGCCTGAGCTACAAAGCAAGACCCTGTCTCAAAAAAAAAAGGTAAGCTATGAAAAATGTGTTGTTTCTGTTTCTTATTTGTTCTGTCTCCATATCCTTGTATGAAACACCTTTAATAGCATATGATAATAAATAAGATTTATAAATTCATACTATGTAGTAGTTTTTTGTTTGTTTTGTTTTTTGTGAGACAGGGTCTAGCTATACAGTTCAGGCTGACCTTGATCTTACTATGTAACCCAGCCAGGCCTCCAACTCATGACAATCCTCCTGCCTCAGCCTCCCTAGTGCTTGAATCATAGGTATGTGCCGCCACACCTGGCTAATACTATACAGTAGTTAAAAACATTTTATGAGAATCTATTTTTGACCTTCTAAAACCTGTGTGGAAGTTTGAATCATTGCCATGAGCTAATTTTTTTTTTTTTTGTATCAGGGATCCAGCTAATGACCTTATGCTTACTAAGCAAGTGCTTGAACCACTGAACTCAATCCCCAGCCCCATTTTTGTGTAGTCACAATGTAGGTATATTTCACTAATATTAAGAAAAATTCAGCTTCCCTCAATGTGAGCACAGACTTATGGATGGTGGAATGGAAACAAAAAAAAAAAAATCTCAGCATTAAAATTTAAAAGAAGCTGGTTGTGTTTACACACACCTGTAGTCCCAGCATTTGAGAGGCCAAGGTAGGAGGATCATTATGAGTTCTAGATCAGCCTGGGCTATAAAGTTAGCTCAAGGCCAATCTGAACTGTGTAGTGAGACTCTATCTCAAAAAGACAAAAAATAAATAAATAAATTTTTAAAAAATAGAGTTGAAAAGAGCCAGGGATTTAGCTTAGTGGCATAAGTGCCTGCCTGACAAGTGCAAGGTGATAAATTGGATGCCCAGTACCAAAAAAAGTAAATAAATGAATTAAGTTGATAAGAACTAAACTATAGAGTCCAACCTCCTCATTTCATAGAGAAAATAAATTGAAACCCAGAGAGGAAATTGGCCTAAGAGCATACAGCTAATATGGGATTTCTAAATTCCCAGCCTAGTACTCCATCCACTGTATCATGCTACATTTACTTTATACAGTGAGTTCAGTTTGAACCTTACATATAAAACTACCAGAAATATTTGACCCAATAACTAACTTGATATTAAATCACAAACTTCCTAGGAGATGGTTTAACTTGCAGCATCCACAGATTAAAGTTGTGCTGACCCACAATCAAAAAGAAGATGTTAATTGGAAGCTGGTGACTGCGTTTTGGAAGACTGATTCTAAGGAGGCTGAAAATTCTTGACAGATCCATGCTGTACAAGATCTTAGCTCACACCTACAGTGCATAATGCAAAGAAATTCCTGCAAAGAGACCCCCCAGGGGTCAGCACTTTAGTGTATTGAGGGAACAGTCTTAGAGGAGTAGGGTCATCCTCAAGGGAATTCTGAAACCTCTGTGTGGAAATGTATGATCCTCACGGACTGGAGGTGCTACACCAGTACTTGGAACAGCTGGCACCATGAAGAACTGTCCCTCTCCGCCTTAGTCTGTTTGGGCTGCTATAAGAAAATACCACATAGATGTTCACTTTCTATGTAAAAAACAAACAAACAAACAAAAAACAATAAATAAGAAAATACCACAGCAAAAAAAAAAAAAAAGAAAGAAAAGAAAAGAAAACACCACAGCACATCAAAATCAAGGGAAGAACCCTTCCTCCAAGTAGGACATCCATAGAAAAATGGGATTGTAAGGATTATTAACATAACTATGGTTCCATCCTAATGACTCTGTAACTTCTTCAGAGGGGTTTTTATTTTGCTTTGAAGCCAGCCTGAATATCTGGTTGAGGGGCAAAGAGACAAATTGCTGGATACCATCCTAGGTAGGAAAGCACAGAACTTGCTCCAAGAGGGCTTTCTAGAAGCTGGGTATGGTGGTGCCTGACTATAATCCCAGCGCCATGGGAGGTAGACGGGAGTGGGGGTGGGGGGTCGGGGGGTCAATTTCTAGCCTTTTCTTTTGCTGTCTTTTTTGAGGCAGAATTTCACTAGATGGTTCAGGCAGGCCTTGAACTCACTTTACAGTCCAGGCTGGCCTTGACCTAGTGGAGATTCTCCTACCTCATTCTCCCAAATGCTGGGATTGCAAGCATGTGCCACCAAGGCCCCCTGGCAATTTCTAGCCTTTTAATGAGACCCTCCTTGACTCTAAATAAATAAATAAATGCTGCTAGGTGTGTAACAGGGATTTGGAATCTAGGCCCACAGATGCTCAATAGATAACTAAAAGCAAAATAAAGCTTTTTAAAAAAAATTGTAGGATTTGGGATTTAGCTCAATGGTTTGTCTGCCTGGCAAGTGTAAAATATTGCATTTGACCCCTAGTACCAAAAAAAAAAAAAATGTAGTTAGGCTTCTGTAACCCTTAATCTGAGGCAAAAGGATCAAACCAAACTTAAAGGCTGATCCTGTCTCAAAAAAAAATTGTTTTTTAAAAACTTTAGTACACATTTGTAGTATTAGGGCCTATGTTCATCACGAGGAATTGGTACATGTATACAACACATCTTAAGTCTTTTTCTTTCCCTTTCCCGAAATAGAGCTTGAAGTTTCTGCCTTCGTTTTATATGTCACCTTGTTAACTTAAAGCCTTGAATCAGAGGCCTGCTCAGCTCTGCACAAAGGTGTTAATCACTGAAGGAGCATCTGTGTTACGAGGCTTAGCAGCCCAAAGTTTACCTCACCCACCTACTTTTCAAGACTGAGGGCACCAAGATAAAGTAGCTATAGTGATGTTCAGGATGCCTCATTGCCAGCTTTTCTAACATCTGGGTCTAGAGCCCCGGGGCCAATGCCTACAACTCTCAAGTCCTTGTCCCAACCTGCAGCCACCTCAGATTCCAAGAAAACTAAGCTTATCTCCAGAGCAGGAGCAATGACCTCGTGATGGGAAGGGAGGCTGCCCCCACCCCCAGCAAGAGCCAGCATTTCCTCATGGGAACCACATTAGCCCCCAAGCCATGATGATGACAGCTGTCCAGGACCTCACAGAACCTGTCCTGAGATACTGATCAAAGAGCTGACTTGACCAGGATCAGCCCACACTGTCAGCTCTGCAGCCCTCCAGCTACGCCAACCCCACCCCTTGCATTTGCTTTCCTTTTCTGTAGAACCCCAAAGCTCCTGTCAGCCCCTTGAAGATAGATCTCCAATGTCCTGTGCTTCCCAGCCTCACCCTGCTGATTAAAATTCCTTTCCCATCCTTTAACACTGTTTATTACCTCGACAGTGTCTGAGCCTAGCCTTTTGGGATCCCTGAGTACCAGCTCAGAGCTGCATCAGGACCCAAGCCTGCAGCCCCTGCAGCGGCCATTACTAAGACTACGCTGCAGACAAGCCAGTTTCTTTCTCGATAATGTCCTCTCTCATGTTAGAAATTGAAACTGATCCTAGATCCCCAGACCAGGTCAGTCTCAGGAGTCTTTTTGGGTGAGTCTTTCTATGTCAATGGTGGTGAACCTATGCCACACATGCCACAACAGGCATTTGTATCATTGAAAGCTCTGTTACTGTGCTTTTATTTTAGTGTATGAGTTGTTTTTATTTTTTTAATTAAGACCTCAGTGTTGAGGTTTAATTGCAGTGCTGGCGCTTTGTGACAGTAAGTGGGTTCTGAGTTGCAGTTTGGGCACTCAGTTCCTAAAAGGTTCTCTGTCATTACCCAGCCTGGTCTTGCACTTGTGATCCTCTTCCCTCAACCTCCAGAGTGCTGGGATTACAGCCATGAGCCACCACATCTGGCAGGCTCAAAATCCTTAAAACAGTTAGTTCATTCTTGGATTCTGAAGTTGAGGGGCTACGGAGGAAGGTGATTTATCCTATAAGGCAGACTCTAGTGCCTCCAGATCTCCACGACTTTGGACCCAGAATGGCCAAGGCCAGCCTACTATACCACAGTAAAACTGATGTGGAGAAGACAGATCCAGATGCATTCTGCAGACATGGTGACTTGGCATTGTCATGGGTGATGGGGTCATTGGATGAGTTTAAGGTTTCTGTGTGTGATGAACAAAGAATTTGATGTGGCACAAGACAGTCAGCTAAGGCTCACATCAGCAGCGTCTCAGTTACTTTCTGAAAGGTTTGGCCCAGACAGGACACTGTAGCCAGGAAAGCCACAACCAGAAGCAGGAAGCCCCATCTTGCCCTGCCCCTAGGAAGTTACCTGTGACGCCATCTTCCCGCCCCTGGGAATTTACATATGGCGCCAAACCTAGGACCAATGGGCTACCTGTGTATCCCTAATGCCCGCCTTAGGTTCCACCCCAAACCGAGGTTATTTACAGGCCCCCACGCCGCGTGTCCGCCGGAGAGATCGCCGGACGCCAGCGGTGGGGTTGCCGGTCATCTCTCTCCGTGTTCTCAGAATAAAGGCCGCTTTTTATTTTATATTTCTCATCTTTTGTTAATATTTTTCATCTTTTGGAAATAACTCTATCATTTGGTGCCGTGACTCTATCGGCAGGCAACTGACTGTTGGGCCACATACCCAAAGTCTTCTAGCCGATAACCAGATAACATCCTGGATTAATCCCGAGCTTTTTCCTCTCCCGAGACGTTCCTGTCGCCAGCCGCCTGCACTCCGCATCGGCCAGACTGATTTCAGGTGAGCACTCCCCGGGGAACTTTTCGCACTGGGCAGCCCCAGTGGAATGTTCTCCCCGTCTGCGTGGGTCTGTGCATTTTCACGTCCTTAGGACCGCCCAGGGCAGGGTTCTTTCTGGGCAAACCTGCGCCCACAAAATCTCTCACGTTCTTTGGGTTCGGATAGCCCAAAGCAGAGATTTTTGGGACCGCCCACACTGAAAGACCCTCACTTCCCTTAAAGCCTTGCGCTTTCACGGGCAAAACTGTTACTGATCCCACGTAGACTCCATTCGTAAATCTCAGTGACAACTGGAGTTTACGGTTTGGAACCGTTCCGCCGCGTGGTACCACAAATAAGTGACGACTTTTTTCTGGACCTCCGGTTTTTTTCTTGCCTGAATCAGTCATGGGGAACGTATTTTCTAACTCCCAAAAGACGCCTTTAAAATGCCTAATTTCCAATTTACGTACTCTAAAACTTAAAGGTACCATAAAAACTAAACAACTAACTTTTTACTGCCAGGAGGTCTGGCCAACCTACCCGCTTATCGGCAAGCCTTGGCCTCGGCAAGGAACATTTGACCCCTGCATTCTCAGGAACTTGTATGATTTTTGTCAAGCTGGCAACAAGTTATTAGAACTCCCTTATGTCCAAGCCTTTCTTATTCTGAGAACACGCCCATCTCTCATTAAGTCTTGTGCTCCCGCTGAGATACTTTTAGCTAACTCTACCGCGCCGCAAACTTTTCCGTCCTGCCCTCCAGTGTTTTTCCGGCCGCCGCCTGCCTACCACCAAACTCGTTCCCTGCTGTTTTCTCCCGCCGGACCACTCTCTCCTCCCCCTATGCCTGATTCTCTCAGCAGCTCTAATCCCTCTCCGTTGCAGATACCTCCCGCTGTGCGATCCTCTCCCTCTCTGCCTTCCGGGACCCATAACTCTCCCAGCGGCTCTGATCCCTCTGTTAGTGCTTCCTCACAGTCTCCGACTTCTCCTGAGAATTCTGTATCCCCTACAGCATTCTCACCACCCGCCCACCATACTAGGTCTCGGTCACTGTGTCCTTCCAGCAGGTCGCGTGATTGTTCCAGCTTACGCGGGGAACAGTCGCCATGTTGCAACCCTCTGCCACATGGCATGGCGCAGCCATGTTTCAGGCCACGTGACAGGGCGCCGCCATGTTCCCAGGCGCCGCCATGTTTTGGGTCACATGACAGGGCGCCGCCATGTTTACAGGGCCCTCACTGTCAACAGGCGTCTCCTTGTGGCTCCTCTTGTGAACTACAACAGCCGCCCTGTTGCAGTGCACATGACGCTTCATTGTGCTGCCGACAGCAGTCCTCTAGCTGCAAGGCACACAGTGAGATGCCATCTGCTCGTGTTTCCCAGGGTGACCGGCAGCAGCTCTGTAGCCGCTCTACAGATGATTGCTCACACGCGCCTATCGGAAGGATGGCTGCTCAAAAGCCCTCTGCTCCAGAACCTCCTCAGGCTCTGCTACCGCTTCAGGAACAAGTTGGCCCCAAGGAACTTGTTAACATCCATGTGCCTTTTTCCCTTTCTGATCTATCTCAGATTACCCTTAAATTAGGTAGCCTCTCTGTTGACCCACAGAATTATATCAGGCAATTTAAATTTATTACTAATTGTTATGATTTACATTTTAAGGACGTTTATAATGACTCTGGGCCTATAGCTGTGCCAGAGCAGGACAAGCATACTAACTATAACAAATTTTTAAAACAGGTCCAGGAAGCTAATCAAAACCCAGCTGTGTTCCTAAATTGGCTTTCTAATCCTCGAGCCCTGCAAGCAGTTCCAGCTTTGTGCACTGTGTCGGGCCGCCTCCCAGCCCCTCCCCCATGCGCCGTCCCAGCCCCTCCCTCCCCCATGCGCCCTCCTCGTCACCGCTGCCACCTTACACGTTTCCGGGGGCAGTCCGAGCCCGCCCCTGCGCGCTACATCCCAGCGCTTGCCCCACCCACTGGGCGTGCTCTGCCGGAGCGCCGCGAAACAGCAGCTCAGCGGCTCTGCTCAGGCGTGCTTTTTTTTTACAATTTGGTTCCGCTCAACAGATGCTTTTTTATTACAATTCTCAAACCATTTAATCAAGGTTATTGGCCACCTGATAATTTTACCAGCCTTGTTTATCAATCAAAGCCTTCACCAATCTCCTGTTTAACAACTAAGGTTATAAATTCCTTTTTGCTGGGAACCACTAGCTCTATTTCAAGACAAGGGTTTTCTTCAAAGTTTTATTTTATTTGTCTTGGTTCATACTACTGCAAATAACAACTTTAAAAGTAAATGTGTTCAGAATTTGACAGTATTAGATCAGTTTTGATTGATTTATTCATAAGATTGCTAAACCTTTACTGCAAAATGTTTCCATTAAAGCCTTGTTTGGTAGACTAAAGCTTTGTTAATTCTACGTGTCACCCTAAAAAAAAAAGCGATATGCCATCCAGATAAAGCCTGCTCTCTAATCTAAAATGCCAATATTAAATTTCTACATACTTACTTAATTCTACTATAGTCCAAATCCCAAACAAAAAGGCAAAACTTGACCTTCAAACCTTATAGAGATCTTAATAATAGAGATCTTAATATGGTTTTTTATATTTTTAACACTTGTGACACTTGGAGTTCTGAGACAGGTAAACCTACACAAGGTGGAGCTGCCTGCCCCCTCCATGGACCATGCTCAAATGCAGCAGAAGATACTGGACAAGAAAATGCCCCATCCTGGCATTCTTTGAGACCTTACTCCAGGGCTACTGGACTGTCCTAGCCACCAGAGAGTGGGTAAGCCATCCTAAGTTCTAGCCCTCATAGGAAATGTCGACACTGCCAGATTCGTCACCGACAGAAAATAGCTGCTGGAGGCTGAGGGGGTTCAGGGCAACAACAGCCCCCTTTAAGGTGTCCGTCTCAGATTCCAAGTTGCACTAAAGTCTCAGGTAAGACATTCTCTATATTTGTGGACATAGAGGCCATATATACAGAGGTCTTCCTGAGTATTCAGGCTGCTATATTAAGTCCTCAATCTCTGGGGGTATTGATGGTCAACCTATGCCATTTACAAACAGGGCCTATTTTGTGCAGGTCCCAGTCTTCTCACTTGGTTTATACTTTTTCAGGATACATAAAAGCCTTTCTCATACTTGCTAAAGTTCTGTTACAGCAAATCATTCCAAGGACTACAACCAGGTTACAGTGACCCATGCCTAAATCAAAGTTGCTAGACTGCCATCCTGGTTTCACATCACTCAAGCCCTAAATCTGATCATTCTGAGTGGTCATCTCATCTTCTGTCGCCTACCCGTCTCCGTCTCACAAAGGCCGCGCAGCCACAGTTAACAGGCTAAGTCATGTTTTGTTATCCACTTTGGTTCCTAGTTTCTTACATTCTATTAATGGTCATTTTTACAGCAGAACTCTTTAGCAGTATTGCCTACAGACTCCAACATCATGCATACCAGAGACAAGCCTCACCAACCTACTGTCTTAACTTTTATGCTTTCAGATGGGGGAGTAATCACCTCTCATAACTCCACTCCTCCTAACCCCATGTCTCATAACTCCACTCCTCCTAACCCCATGTTTAATTTTCAGAATTCTTCCTCACCGTGGAAATGTTTCTACCTCAACATGGTCCTGATAGAATGATATGTCTAAATCAAAGGCACCTTTCCTTCTACCTCACCTGGGTCCTTAAATATGACAGTGCCATGTCTCCTCATAACATCTTGTCTCTTTGTTTTTCCAGTCTGACATACGTGCATTCACCAGTGAAGTTGTCCTGGCTAAAACACCTGGCAGCAGCGTCTACCTGGGCATCAACCTTCATCCCGTCGACTCCCCTAGGCTCCAGTACAGCGCCCTTTGCCAGCAGGAAGTAGTTAAAGAGAGAAATCTTCGCCCCTTTTCATAATAATAACCATAAGACGGGATATGAAAGGTTTGGCCCAGACAGGACACTGTAGCCAGGAAAGCCACAACCAGAAGCAGGAAGCCCCATCTTGCCCTGCCCCTAGGAAGTTACCTGTGACGCCATCTTCCCGCCCCTGGGAATTTACATATGGCGCCAAACCTAGGACCAATGGGCTACCTGTGTATCCCTAATGCCCGCCTTAGGTTCCACCCCAAACCGAGGTTATTTACAGGCCCCCACGCCGCGTGTCCGCCGGAGAGATCGCCGGACGCCAGCGGTGGGGTTGCCGGTCATCTCTCTCCGTGTTCTCAGAATAAAGGCCGCTTTTTATTTTATATTTCTCATCTTTTGTTAATATTTTTCATCTTTTGGAAATAACTCTATCACTTTCCTCACTGCCAAGACCAAAAATACCCAACATGCAAAGTAAAAAGAGGAAAGGTTTATTTAGTTCACAGTTTGTAGAGGTTTTAGTCCATAACTGGCTAGCTCGAGGCTGGGTAGCATGGCTGAGGGAAATGGCAGAGAAGAAACAGTTTTTGGCTGGCAGAAGGAAACAAACTACAAGTGACAAGCCTCTTTCTATCCTTTGTATCTTATCTAGACTTCCCACCCTGAAGGTGGGTGGCATTCACACCCTTGATCCAAGCATCACTTTTGAAAAGGCCCCACCTATGACATCTAGACACAAACCATAACAAACTAAAAGGAAACTAACACAGGTGCCAAAGGCACTGGATTTAGAAATTTAAAAATTGCCATGCGTGGTGGGTGGTGCATGCCTGTAATGCCAGCATGTGGGGTGCTGAGGCAGGAGGATTGCCTCGAGTTTGAGGCCAGCCTGGGTTATATAGTGAGTTTAAGGCCAGCCTAAACTACATAGAAAGACCTCTCAAATAGACATTCCTTCTTTAATGTTGCAATGAGTCTAGGGTGCCTCCCATTGAGTCTTCCAGAGCACCACTGCAAACATCAAGTGGTAAGAGCCATAAGAAAACAGGAGTGCTCCATAGGATCTGGTTTCTAAGAGAGGTGCAAGAGGACACACCCAGCACACAATCATCACTCTCAGTAGCAGAATCAGGGATACTTTTACTTTTCTTTTTTTTTTTTTCTGTCTTTTTGAGACAGAAATAGGGTCTCTCTATGCAGTTTAGGATGGCCTTGAGCTCCCTATGTAGCCCAGGCTGGTCTCGAATTCCCAAAATCCTCCTCTCAGCCACCATGCCCAGTGCCACCTTTGCATTTCTTATCTGCTGTTTTTCTTAATGATCCTGTAACAAAACATAGTCACTTCATCTGGAAGAAAAGACAGTGGGATGGCTTGAGGTGTGTCAAACCTAAATTCATTTCCATTTCTTCATTCTGCCTGAAGAGGGAGGAGCCTTCTGAGCTGCCAAGCTAAGGCAGCAGCTCTCAATCAGGGGCCTGTTCGCCTAGCCAGTGTCTGTGGGCTTGCTCTGAGCAAGGCGGAGCTGGGGACAGTGGTCCAGGAAGACAGGCATCGTCCTGTGCTGTGACTGCAGACGAAGTCTATAGCTCCCCGAGACATCTGTCTCCCCCACTTCTCCATAGCCAGTGCTGTACAAAGATCGCAGCAGGGGAGCAAAATGCAGCACAACTGATTTTCTGAGTCCTGGTCTCTCGGCTGGGACAAAATGTGCAACCTGTGCAACTGAATAAAGGAGAGATTTATTTATTTATTTATTTATTTTTAACTTTTTTTTTTTTTAATGGGTACTGGAGATCGAACTCACGACCACCTGCTTGCAAGGCAGGTGTTTATGCCGCTGAGCTAAATCCCCATCCCCGAGAGATTTATTTTTGGCTCACGGTTTCAGCCTCTTGGGTAGCCAGCTCCGAAGTGGAAATGGCATGATGGGAAAGAGAGGCCTGGGTGGAGGAGAGCTGCTCAGCAAGAGTCTGGTAGCCAAGAAGCAGGGAGAGAAGTGGGGAACTGGGGCTCGACAGACAGCCCAAGGCCCCGCCTCCAGACAGTCCCCGCTTCCTAGCGGTTCATGTGCGGCTGCTCTCAGTGGATGAGTCTGCCGATTAGTATAGCACCCCCAGGATCCAATCATCTTCCACAAACATAAGAATCTGGGGGACGCTTGAGATCTAAACCATAATGAGCCACACTGTGTTACTATAACCACCACGAGCCAATGTTTCCATCCTGTGCTTGGCCCCAGGATGGGAGGATTCAATGAGGTGGGCACGCGCACTGCTACGGGTAAGAGGTTACAGTAGAAAATGGCATTAGAAGGAACAAGAACAGATGGGCTGGGGATTTAGCTCAGCGGCATAAGGGTCTGCCTGGCAAACTCAAAGTCGTGAGTTCAATCCCCAGTACCGCAAAAAATAAAAAGAACAAGCACAGATCTTGCTGTGGTTACCTACTGTGTAAAGGTAGCAACAGTGCAAAAACAGCCTGTGTTCAACAGTCAGGTGAACTAGAGACGATGAGGGAGAAGGATTCAGAAAAGGAACAGTCAACAATGGGTTCTCAACTGGTAGTGTGCGCACAGCTGTAATCCCAGCACTCAGGAGGCTGAGGCAGGAGGACCACAGCCAGCCTGGGATACATAGTGAGATCAAGGCCAGCCTGAACTCACTAGGGAGACCTTGTCTCAAAAATAACAACAACAAAACTCTCCCAAAACAAAAAAGAGAGTAAACTGTAATGCCCCAGAAATGCCATGCAGGAGAGGTGACCCAGGCTCAAACAATTCTCCACCATTGATGAACACCTTACAGTAAATCTTTTATAAGTAAGATTTGTTGTTTTGAGACAGGCGCTCACTACCTAGCCAAGAGAGCCTGGAACTCATGATCCTCCTGCCTCCGCCTCTGAAGGGCTGGGATTGTTGAACAGCTATATGACCCAGCTTCTCTGCATCCTCCCATTTTTCTGTCCTGACTACAAACATACCTGCAAGGGGCTCCAGGGGAGGAAATACAGTCTGAGGTGCACTGGACATGGTAGGGAAAGGACTGGAAGCCCCAAGTTTGGGGTTTCACAAGTTCCTTCTACTTGTTATCCTGCTCAAGAGATATGCACCTGGGAGGCATCAGCCTCTTGGTACTGGCTTTTCTCCTGGGCACTGGCTGATGGCCTGAGTCTCCCTTCTCCTGCAGTAGTGAATGGGACAAATGCAAAACAAAACCTGTCTTTATCTCATGCCCTGTGACCCAGATTCATCCAAATGTAACCTCTGTACTCCGCTTTGGCCCAGATCCAAAAACATCCCCCACTGGGAATCCACATGCAGAAGACTCAGTCTAGACCCATATCTCTCATAATGCATTAACCTATAAAAATGGATCGAAGATCAAAAATTTTTTTTGTCTTTTTGAGACAGGGTCTCTCTATATAGTTCAGGCTGCCTTGAGCTCACTTTGTAGCCCAAGCGGCTCTCGAACTCACAATGATCCTTGCCTCAGCCTCCCGAGTGCTGGGATTACAGGAGTACATCAACACACCCAGCTCTAAATGTGTGGGTTTTTTTAAAATCTGCAAATCTAAAAATCTAAATGTTAAACAATAACACTTGTCAGGCTTGGTGGCACAGGCCTATAATTCCAGCACTTGGGAGGTCGAGACAAGAGGATCATCGTAAATTCAAGGCAATCTAAGGCTGCCAGTAAGTTCAAGGCCAGCCTGGACCGCACAGTGAAACCCTGTCTCAAAAACAAAACAAAAAACAGAAACACTTAATCTGCTGAAGGATAAAATAAGTACAACTCTTGAAGCCGTGGCAATAGGAAAGGTCTTTCTGAACAGAACCCCATTTGTGCAGTAAATAATACCAAGATTCAACAACTGGGGTCATATCAAATTAAAAAGCTACACTGCAAAAGGAACAATCAACAGAATGAAAATACAACCTACAGAACGGGAAAATTGTTTCCCCAGCTATTCTTCAGGCAAAAGAATAACACAAGTATCTAGAATACAGAAAGAACTCAAAACAACTAGACCCCCTCAAAATAAAAAAAAAATAATGTAAAAATGAGCAACTAAAATGAATTGACATTTCTCAGAAGTACAAATACCACATGAACATGTGAATAATGCTCAACATCAATGGCTATTAGAGAAATCAAAATTAAAACAACGAGACTCTATCCTACCCCAGAAAGAACGGCCATCATCAGGAAACCAGGACTGAGGTTAAAAGATCTTTTTTTTTTTTTTTTTTCTTATTGGTACCAAGGATTGAACTCAAGACCGCCTTGCTTGCAAGGCAGGTGCTTATGGCGCTGAGCTAAATCCCCAGCCCCTAGGGCTGAAGTTGTAGCTCAGCACACAGCACCTGCCTGGCAGGCACGAGGCCCTGGGTTCGATTCCCAGAATCCAAAAGAGAAAGAAATCAAACAAAAGCCAGGTGGCTGGCCCTCACCTATAATCCCAGCATCTGGGAACTGAGGCAGGAGGATTGCTGTGAGTTTGAGCCACATTGTTAGTTCAAGCCCAGTCGGAACTGCATGTCAAAACTGTCTCAAAAAGAAAAACAAAAAAGCAAGAAATCAAATAATAATAAATGCTGGCGAGGCTGTGGAGGAAAAGGAACCCTTATTGGGAATGTAAACGGGCACAACTGAAGCAGGTGACATAAAGGATGTCAGACAAAGCCACTCAGACACAGAGTAGGAGAAAAGGGTGTCTAATTTGCTGGCATCCCTTGGGGAGCGAGTGTCGTCCCAAAAGCCCTGAGTGGGGCCTTGGTTTTACTTTACTATTATATTTTTATTTCTGTTTTTGCTACCAGGGATCAAACTCTCAACCTTGCACTTTTCAGGCTTATGCTGCTGAGCTAAACCCCGGCCTGGTTTTACTTTTATATCAGTCTTATTTCAGTCTTATTGTATGAGGAGTTGTCAGGTGCAGTTACAGAAGCAGAACTGAAACTGGCGGGGCTTTAACGCTGGGAAGGGGACAGCCCAGAGTCCTGGCGGAACTTTCACATCTGTTACGCTCCGATGACACAACCACCATGCAAACTGGTATGATGATTCCTCAAAAAACTAAAGCTAGAAATTCCATCTGAACCAGCTGTTTCCTGGTCAGGAATCTTTCCAAAAGACTTAAAGTCATCACATTAACAGTAGTACTACAGAGTACCAGCACAGCACCTCATAAATCAGACCTAAATCTAGAAAGCAGCCTAGGGGGCCCTCAGCAGATGTATGGATAAAGCAAAGGTGGTTTTTACACACAGCGTAGTACTACTCTGCCATAAAGAAAGATAAACCAGTCAATTACAGAAAAGCAGATGCAGCTTTGATATCGGGGAAAGAAACTTGCAAACCACTAGGAGTCCAGAATGGGTTTGCATTCTCTAAAATCAAGAAATGAATTTCAGGAACAACAAAGGTTAAGAGCAGAATATATTTACTAAGAAAAAGAAAGTTTCAGGGTTGGGGATTTAGCTCAGCAGCATAAGCACCTGCCTTGCAAGCGCATGGTCATGAGTTCAATCCCTGGTACCGGTTTAAAAAAAAAGAGAAAGTTTCTATCTGAGAGACAGAAGGGTGTGCAGTGGGTTGCCAAGGACCCCACCTTCTCCAGGGATTTTTATAGAGCAAAACTACGAGTGAGGTGAGTCCCAGGTGGGGAGAAATGGGAACTCGCAAGGCAGGTGGCCTGAGGTGGGACAGAATACGGTCAATCAGTAAGATTAGGAGCCTAATCACTCAGGTAAGATTGATTACATGGGAGCAACGGGGGAGGCATGAATACAGAACAGGGCCTTTGGGGTAAGGGGTTGGGTTTATAGCTCCTCCCGGCTTCCTCTGGGTGGTACCTATTTAAAATATCAATTCCTGGGTTGGGGATTTAGCTCAGCAGCATAAGCCCCTGCCTTGCAAGCACATGGTCGTGAGTTCAATCCCTGGTACTGATTAAAAAAATAAATAAATAAAATATCAATTCCTGATATTTATCCTCAGGGCGTGGCTGCATTTGTTTGGAATTTTGTCTCGAGATATCTGTCTCCCCCACAGTTGCAAGGTATCTGGTCTTCGGCACTGGCTCCTTCAAGGACCCAGCCCTGCCTGCCTGCCTGCCCGCCCATAATATTTCTATCTAACTCAGTTTCCTGTAACACCTTGAGGCCATAATGTTAAATAAATTAGACACACAAGTTTAGATAGCTCAAGCTTTCTCTTCTAAGAGAAACTCAGAAATAAATGAAGAGCAAAATACAGGATAGATACCGGAAGGAGGGAGATTGGGCTTTCCCAAATGGGAAAAGCATCTAGACGTGGAGGGAAAGGGGAGGAATCCAGATGCATTGGGTGCAAGCAGCAACTCTGCACGGGGAATGCAGCCATTGTGCACTAATAAAAATACAAAGCTTTTTCTGTTTTTGTTTTTTGTCTTTTTGAGACACAGGTCTCATTATGCAGCTCAGGTTAGCCTTGAGCTCACTTTGTAGGACAGGCTGGTCTCAAACTCACAATGATCCTCCTGCCTCAGCCTCCCGAATGCTGGGTTACAGGCGTGAATCACCACAACTGGCTAAGGTGTTTTTTTTTTGTTTTTTTTTTTTAAACTACTGAGTTTCACCCCCAACCCTCTTTATTTTTTGAGAGAGGGTCTCACTAAATTGAGTAGGCTGATCTTCAACTTGAGATCCTCCTGCCCCAGCCCAGCACCAACTCTGATTATTAAACTAGCTTTTGTCACAGTATAATCCCCTAGTCTTCTTATATCAGAGTCACTTCAGCAGAGGGGACTCTAAAAATGCCCCTTCCTGGCTTGCAGCACTCTATAATCTGAGTCAGCCTGTCTGGGATAGAGCCTAGGAATCACTGGGGGATTTTTTTTTCTTATGCACTCTAGAGTTTGAAGATTATTACTTTAAACAAATACAGTTTGTTCCCTGTTTATTGATGTTTTGGTCAATAGTTCAACTTGATTAAAGATTAACAAGTTAAATCCTATCTCCAGGATATGTTTGACTTAACATCTGTTTCACAAAAGGCAAATATGGAAAAACAAACAAACAAACAAAAACCAACCTCTGGATGATTGAGAATATATGCAGTTATATACCTAAATACATACATTTCCCAGATAGGCAATAATACGTTTCAACACCCTTCCACATGCCTGGATCTGAGATTCCATTCCTACTCAGGTACCCTAAAGACATGATTTAATGAGTAAATTAATATATAAGAATGTTTTTATCTCGGTGTGATGGTGTCCAGCAGTATATACATTTTTCTTCTTTGTCTGCATTTTTCCTGCTTTTGAAATTTTTTTCAGTCCGGGGATTGAACCCAGGGTGTGGGACATGCCGGCAGCCAGGTAAGCTACGCACCGATATCCCCGCTCTAATTTTTTTTCCTTTGGTAGTGAGGTTTTGCTCTGTTGTCCAGGCTGGCCTGAAACTACCACTGGCCTCAAGCCTCTTCCTGCCTCAGCTTCTGGAGTAGCTGGGATTATATGTAAATTTCATAGTTTGTAAAAAGCGACAGGACCTTGTCCATTTTGAATGAAAGGAAGAAAATCTCTTGAGTTTCAATCAGAAAATTGGATTCGAGCCTCAGTTCAGCTGCTTCAGACCTCCCTTTTCTTTGAAATCCAGATGGTACTATCTGTCCTGTCTCCCTCAGAGAGTAACAAAACCGTGGAAATGTTTTACAAAATTATAAAATGATTTATAAGCCTGTGCTCTACCAGGAAGAGAGGCACTCAGCCCCTCACCGTTTTTTTTATTTTTTTTGCCACTGGGAGTCACCCTCAGGACCTCGAGCTTGCCAGGTAGGCACTGTGCCACTGAGCTGTAGCTCCAGGCCAAGGTGGTATATTATTAAGTCTTCATTTGAACCTCAAAGATCGAAATTTATTTAGTACTTACCTATGCAATCGTGTGTCATCAGCATCATGCTGCATTTTTTATTTTTTTAAGCTGTTTTAATTACAGAAAATTATACAAAAGAGTAGACAAAATGGTATAATGAATTACCATGTGTACACCACCAGCTTCAACAGTACCAAATGACACCCAGTTCCCTTTATCTATTCCTCCCACGCCCGCCCACTCGCTCCCATATTAACTTACAGCAAGGCTTAAAACTGACATTTAGCTCAATAACTTTTGTGTACACAAGAGAAAATTTCAGTTCTCGGTTCCTTATCTAGAATGTCAGTCCAAAATGTACACTTTACTTCTTTTTCCTTTTTTTTTTAGACAGGTTCTTGCGATACAGTTCTGCCTGTCCTTGAACTCACTGTGTAGCCTAGAGTGGCCTCAAACTTGCAGCATCTTCCTGCTTCAGCCTCCCCAGTACTTGGATTACAGGTGTGCGCACCGCCATGCCCAGCCCAAAGTGTACATTTTAAAAGGTAACTTTTATGCCCAGTCTGATGGCCCAGCCCTGCATTCTTTTTTAAAAAGACAGTTGTTAACATGTGTCCAACACTTAGCAGAATGTCTGGCATTTAGAAATGGTGAATTTCTGGGGCTGGGTTTAGCTCAGTGGCCTAAGCACCTGCTTGGCAAACCCGGGTCATGAGTTCGATCCCTGGCACTCTAGAGTTTGGCAAAAAAAAAAAAAAAAAAAAAAGATGAATTTCTTCTCATCCATGCTACAGTGTCACTCCAGTGTGTGGGATGGGTTTTGAAAGGGACCAGAATGTGCTGCACGACATGTGGGTTGACCCAGGGCCTTGATGCCTGCTAGGAAAGTGTTCTGCCCGTGCTCCTTCCAAGCCCTTTCTTACTGTTTTATTTGGACACAGGTTCTCCCTTTGTTGCCCTGGCTGGTCTCGAACTTGCAATCCTCCTCCATCAGCCTCCTGAGTAGCTGGGGATCCAGCCCCCTGCATATTAATTATTTTCAGCTAAAGGCAATTGATGCCACAGGCGCAGAAAGGGCTCTGTGTGTTCCCCATTTCTGCCTAAACACAGGTCCCAAGTTTCTTGTGACAGTGATGCCCTCCTGGCACCAGGAAGAGGCTGCCCTTCTCACTGAGTCGCTGGATACCAGGAGGAATTGCCAATAAGTCCGGTAAACAGCTTTTTAAAAAATTGGTACCAGAGGGGCTGGGGATTTAGCTCAGCGGCATAAGCGCCTGCCTTGCAAGCAGGCGGTCGTGAGTTCGATCCCTGGTACCAATAAAAATGAAAAAGACAAAAAAAACAACAATAAAAAAAAACCACAAGGGATCAAACTCACGACCACACACCTGCAAGGCAAGCATTTATGCTGCTGAGCTAAATCCCCAGCCCATGAACAGCCGTTTTAAAAACCCTTATCTTCCATTTGTTTCCTCACCTGTTTGCCTTCTTACCCCTCAAAGCCCAAGTCCCTTTTACTTTGTCTCATTTCTTCTCCACAAATGCATTGCCCTTTGTCAAAAATGGCATGGAAAGCCAGGCACGATGGTGCCTGCCTGTCATGTCAGAACTCTGGGAGGCTGAAGAAGGAAAATCACAAGCCACCGGCCAGTCTGGGCCGCTTAGTGACTTACGAGTGCCCAGTCTCAAAACTGTAAGAAGTGATTGAGAATGTAGTTTGCTGCAGAAGTACTAGGTTCAGTGCTGGAACAATAGCACCACAACAGGGCAGCAAAGCCAATACAGCCGACCACTTTTGGGGAGTTTTCCTTGCTCCTTTCCTGTGCAGCCTCTAGGCTGCATTAAAAATATTTATATGACCCTCGAGTAGCGGCACACTCCTGTGATCTCAGCACTTGGGAGACTGAGGCAGGAGGGCTGGTTCAAGGCCAACTTGGGCTACATAACCAGTTCAGGGTCAGCCTTAACTGCAAAGTAAGACTCTGCCTCAAAAAACAAAACAGATTATAAAAATATTAACATCGGGGCTGGGGATTTAGCTCAGCGGCATAAGGGCCTGCCTTGCAAGCAGACAGTCGTGAGTTCGATCCCGGGTACCGATAAAAAGGAAAAAGACAAAAAACAAAACAAACAAACAAACAAAAATATTAACATCAATAAAATGTCTGGGCTTTTTTATTACTGTTAAGCTATTTTTTTCCAGTTTCTCAAGCAGGCACCAGTAAAAAAATTTAAGCAGTAAAAGGCAAAATAATTTCTTCTCCTACATTACAAACCTTCTTTCAACAAAACAACGCAAAATTTCCAATAAGTTTACTAAGAAACTAACAAGTCAAAGGTTAACAGTAATGATATTGTGTCAAGTGTAGCCATCAGATGATGACTGATATTCCTTTCAATTTACACTGAAGCTTCCTACATTAAAAAATCTATGACTCAGTCCACATGGTGGCACACACCTGTAATGCCAGCACTCAGGAGGCTGAGGCAGGAGAATTGCTGCAATTTTGAGGACACCCTGGGCTATAAAGTGAGCTCAAGGCCAACCTGAACTGCATAGTGAGACCCTGTCTGAAAAAGACAAAATAAATAAATAAATTTATGACTCATAACATATGGCACCTTAAGTTTTTTTGATGGTACCTAGCCATATTATGCCTCCAGATTATTATCAGAGTGTATTCTACAGGAAATTGACCCCACTACCACTGATTTAAAACCATTTCTAAAGATGGTGCACACAGCTCAGCCTTGGACCAAAGTGTGACAGATTTTTTTTTTGTCTTTTTCGTTTTTATTGGTACCAGGGATGGAACTCACGACTGCCTGTTTGCAAGGCAGGCGCTTATGCCACTGAGCTAAATCCCCAGCCCCTAAAGTGTGACAGATTTTTAGATGGCAACACAGTCACCTACCAGCTATGTGAAGTCAGACAAATTGTCTTTTCTAAGTCTTATTTCCTACCTTCTAAAGTTTGAACCTTAATTAAGGAAACATACAGTAATGCACTTAGCAAGATGCCCAACACATAGTAGAGGGGCAGTAACAAATAAAAGGTCTCCCATTTACCTGTAAAAGAGCTTTCAGAGCTGGGCATGGTGACACACACCTGTCATCTCAACATTGGGAAGCCAAAGCAGGAGGATCACTGCAAATTCCACTCCAGTCTATGCCTCATAGTCAGTTCAAGGCCAGCTTGAACTCTAAGACTTGACTTTGTCTCAAAACCTAAAAAGATCCTTTAGGTTAGATGTTGATTTCACTTTGATGGGTGAGGAAATTGACAAGGTTGATGAGAGGGCTGGGGTTGTAAAGCCAGTGAGTAGTAGCTCATACTCTCCTGGGAAATTGAAGGTTAGGATGACTCAGTGGCACAGCTACAATCTGGCAAAATCTAGGCACATTGAAGAGACATTTTCCCATGCATCCCTCCAGATTTATCTCCAGTATATGCTCACTTATGTGCCTAAGAATACATATAAAAGCATCTATCCCAGCAACTTACGAGAGCAAACAACTGGAAGCAACCTAAGTATACAATAGGTTAGATAGGCAGGATAGGGTTCCAATAACTAAATTGTGAGAGAATCATAAGTGAAACACCTACAATTAAGTTGGCTGAACTGACAATGTGTGACACATAGTTGTAATCTCAGCATTCTGGGAGGCTGAGGCAGGAGGATCACCAGTTCAAGCCCAGCCCAAGCAACTTGGCAACAGGCCTCATTGCCAAAATACAACATAAAAAGAAAAAGATTAAAAAACTAAAAATAAAAAAAGCTAGGACTGTAGTGCAATGCAAAGGCCCTGTGTTCAATCCCTGGTCCTGGGAGGAAATGTATAATTGATATACAAAAGTTTGCACATTTCATGCGCACAATTTGGTAGCATGGACATAGACAAGTGCTCCTGATACTGTCCCAAGCTCAAGGTAACAGACAGTTGAAACACTCCAAAAGTTTTCAGAGCTACATCCTGTTTATCCTCCATGGTCCTTCTGGGTTTTTCTCCTTGTTTGTTTTGGTCATAAGAACATTTAATATGAGAGTTACCTTCTTTTTTTCTTTTTCTTTTTTTGGTCTTTTTGAGACAGGATCTCCCTATGCAGTTCACACTGGCCTTGGGCTAACTTTATAGCCCAAGCTGGTCTCAAACTTTCAATGATCCTCCTGCCTCAGCCTCCCGAGTGCTGGGATTACAGGCATGAGCCACCACGCCTGGCGAAACTTACCTTCTTAACAAATCTTGAAGTGTACAATACTGTCTTCTTAATTATAGGCTCTGTTTTTGCAGATCTCTAACATTTCTTTACCATAGGCTGGTGATTTGGCTCAGCAGCATAAGTGCCTGTCTGGCAAGCGCTAGGTTGTGAGTTTGATCCCCGGTACCAAAACAAAAATAAATAAGTAATAAAATAAATTTTCTTCACCTGGCATAACTGAAACTTTTTACACATTGAACACCTTCTTTTTTTTTTTTTTTCCTAAACAGAGTCTCACTGTGTACCCAGGCTGGCCTTGAATCCTTGGCAGCCCCCTCCAGTGCTGGGATTACAGCATGTGTCACCACGCCCAGCCAAAATTCAGATTTCTGACCCTCAGTCTCCAGGTCAGACTTTGACTGTCATTCCAAAAATTCCATGGGGTATTTCTAAGTACGACTCACCTGATATTATTTCCTGTGCTCAAATCTCTTAAAATGTCTTTGAAATGTCTCATTTTTACCTTTTATAGCATCTTTCTTATTCAAGTTTCCTTTCTCAAAATTTGTAAGCATTAACTGGAGCAGTGACGCTGCCCGGCTTTGCCCAGAAATCCTTAACTCTCCAAACCGCCTTTCTTCTGGTAAACATGATTTGCTCTCTGAACTCCTCCCCAGGGAAGCCCCTGAGAGTCACACATGCCACCGCAGTGCTTAGGCAGTCTGCTGCTGCTTATCCCCAGCTGTCTCCCTGCCTCAAGGACACAAGCCCCTTACACAGTCCCTGAAGGGTTTGTCACATGGATCGGGAGCAAGTCAGCGAAAACACTGCTCAAAGGAAGCGTGGCAGCAGCCTCTCTTTGAAGGCACACAGACAGAGTCGGCAAAAACTTCGTGAATATCTGCTCTGATGGTCTCTCTGACAGGGAGAATCCTAGTGGGAAAACAGCCAATGGCTGGGCGTGGTGGCTCTCACCTGTAATCCCAGCACTCGGGAGGCCGAGGCAGGAGGATCCTTGGGAGTTCGAGACCAGCCTGGGCTACAAAGTGAGCTGAAGGCCAGCCTGAACTATATAGTGAGACCTTGTCTCAAAAAGACAAAACAAACACAAAAACAGCCAATGACTCACTCATGGTCACGGGGCCAGAGGCACAGCTGAGCCTAAAATTCTGCCAGTGTATACCATTGCCTTAGGGGATTTCTCAGATGATTGATTCCCTACCAAAAGACATTGGCTATAGGTGAGGATGCAGCCAGGACTGGATCTGGCCCTGGCTGGATTTCTGGATGTGCTCACCCACACAGAAACAGAACCAGAACCCTGTCTCAAAAAGACTAAGAATCAAAACAAAACAGAAAAAACAAACCCGAAATACGAGGGCCAGTTTCTATCTGAATGCCCTCAAAAAAGCCTCATGTGCCCAGAAGCGGGGGGCTCGTGGCAGGTGCATGGGCTGCAGGAATGTGACTGCCAGCCTTGTGTTAGGCAGTGGGGCCTGGTCCAAAGAGAGGGTCACCGTGAGCATGGCCTGGGTTGGTTTATCTCCCTGCCCAGTCCTCCCTGCTCTCTGCTTTCTGACCACCGTGATGTGAGCCACTTTCCTCGGGATAGGCCTTTCCACTGCGGCTTCCTGCTCTGGAACCAGCTATGCACCGGCCCTCTGTGACTCCTTTACACTGTGGGTGTCAGGTGTTGTGTCTCAGCAATGAGCTGATCACTAAGACAGGTCTCGGTGCAGCCAGGAGCAGAGCTGTTACCTCACCATGTGGTTCAGAAGCCTTTGAAACTGGCTTGCAGGGGAAGTTCAGGAAGGATTGGAAACGCAGGCTGGAGAAGCTGCCCTGGAATGCTGTGAGCCACGCTCGAGGGGAGATTCTTGTCAGCGCTCCGAAGCTGGAATGCTGACAGAAATACAGATAGTCAGGACCAGGATCTGGAGGTTTCAATTGGGAGCAAGGGTTGCACTGGCAGCTGGACTCCAGACATCTGTTTTATACTGCGGCAGAAAGTTTGTCTATATTTTGCTCATGTCCTGATGCTTTGTGAGAAACCAAGATTTAAGGGAAATGGGCCAGTTAATCTGGCAGAGGAAATCTCAAGGCTGTGGCATGGGTACTGTTACTAGCTCTACTTTGAGAGTCAGAAGCAAAAAACTCTTTTTTTTTTTTAACTGATAATTAAGCTCATGACTTTGTGCTTGCCAGATACTGTACTGCTGAACTATATCCCCAGCCCAAAAAAAGCCCATTTGAAAGTTTTTGGTTTCACCAGAAAGGAAGAACCTGAAAATTTTTGGCTGAGCAAAATGTGGTTTCTGAAAAGACTGAAAAGAAGTCCAATACTTTGGATGGGAAGATAGGAAAAAATAGTTTGAGAGTATATCAGAAACCAGCAAGCCTCCACCTTTTGCAAGTTCAAATTGTAAAACTTTGTTTTGAGAACAGAGTCCTAGGTTACCATGCTCAAAAAAACAGCCCCCGAGGGAATTTGTCCTACATGATTTTGAATTAGTTTGCAGTGCTTAGCTATTTGGGCCCTCAGAGCCCTCTGCATCCATGATTCAAGGAGGCCTGGCTACTGCCTGGGTGACACCAACCAGATCTTGACATCATCTATGTGGTGGTAGTTTTTCAGGCATGCAAAACACAAGAATTGTGGATTCAGGAAGATTTCTAACCAGGTTTAAGAAGAAGATCTAGGAGGCCAGGCAGTGTGCCCAGGCTGAGAGGGCAATGTGTGAAGCTGTGAGCGTGAAGCCAGAGGTGCAGTGGAGACTCATAATGTTGGAGAAGCCAGAAATGTTGAACATCTGAGGAAAGCCACAAGCAGTGGGCATGGGCTGGTTCACGTCCAACTTTCTCTTAGTGCTGGACACGGAGTGCTAGGCTTTAATGTTTGCCCTGTTGGATATTACTCTTATTTTGTCTCGTTCCATTTGACACCATTCTTCTCCTCTTTGTAGTAAGAGAGCTCATGCTGTGCCATTCTATGCAGGCAGTGCTGAACTTTTCTTTTCTTTTTTGTACCAGGGGTTGAACTCATGACCTCATGCTTGCCAGGCAGGTGCTTATGCCGCTGAGCTAAATCACTAAATCCCTGGCCCTGAACTTCTTTTTGATATTATAGGGGCTCAAGCTAAGAGTTTGCCTTAAGTCTCAGAGGAGACTTTGGACTTGCACTTTTCCATAGTGCTGGAATTTTTAGGACTTTGGCAATTTTTAAAAATCTTTTTTGACAACTCTTAGATTGACTAAAATGTGTTTTGCATAGAGGTGCATATGAGCTGAGCATGGTGACACATACCTATAATCCTCAGGAGGCTAGGTGGGAGGATTGCCACAAATTCAAGACCAGCCTGGGTTATGTAGTGAATTCAAGGCCAACCTGGATGACACAGTGAGACTCTGTCTCAAAGAAAAAAAGAAAAAGAAACCCAAAACAAAGCAAAAACAGAAGCAATGCATAAGCAGATTATTCATTTTTCTCCTTCAGTTTTTTGAGACTGGGTCTTGCTCTTAACTCAGGCTGGCCTTGGACTCATGGCAATCCTCCTGCCTCAGCCTCTTAAGTACTGGGATTATAGGCGTGTTCCACTGCACCAGGCGATTATTCATTTCAAAGTTACTTTAGGGGCTGGGATTTTAGCTCAGTGGCATAAGTGCCTGCCTGGCAAGTGCAAGGTCATGAGTTCAATTCCCGGTACCAAAAACAAACAAATAAAAATACAAAGTTACTTTAGGTAAAAACAAAGACAAAACAATAGAAAAATAGTTTTATAAAATTAGATTTCTTGAAGTTACCTTTCATAAAGGTTACGGGATTAAAGACTATAAAATGAAAGCAGAGGGAACTTCATTGCTGTGGCAATTGAAACCATCCCATTAGGGAATTTTGACTGTTAAAATTTTCTTTCCTGACTTCTCAGACTTTTAGATAACAATTTAGTTTCAGTTTGACTTTCAGTATGTGGAAATTGAGCATCAAATAAAAACATTCCTGTCACACCCATTATTAGGTAATCATATACATTTTTTGTTATTTTTTCCACAGTTCCTGTTTCATGTTTCCCTCCCCCAAGCAGCCCCTAGAAATCAGAATTTCTGCCGGGCATGGTATCTGAAATCTCAGCTCTCAGGAGGCTGAGGCAGGAGAAACACTGTGAGTTCAAGGCCAGCCTGACTACACAGTAAGACCTTATCTCAAAAAAAATAAAAATTTTTATTTTTAAGAATTTCTCTTCTGCAAAGCAGGTCACAGAAATTCTGTCTTTCTCTCATCTACCTTATTTGAGACTTAATGATAAGATTTTTTATTTCTTTTCTTTTCTTTTTTTTTTTTTTTTTTTTTGTCCGTTTTGAGACAGGGTCTTGCTGTGCAGTTCAGGCTGGCCTTGAGTTCACTTTGTAGCCCAGGCTGGTCTCGAACTGGCCACGATCCTCCTGCCTCAGGCTCCCAAGTGCTGTGATTACAGGCATGAGCCACCACGCCCGACTGATCCCTAGTATCTTACACACACACACACACACACACACACACACACACACACACACACACACGCATCTTGTCCAATATTCAAGAGAAATGTGAATAGAGAGATCTTGCTGCGTTTTCCCACTCAGCCTATTAGCATTAGACATGGAATGAAGACCTCATGAAACTCAACAGGACAGGGCGTAGGCGGCTTCCTGTTAGCCGAATGTGCAGCGTCTCGGGGCTGACAGCTTGGGGAAGGACATGGAAGCTCTGCAGCCCCCTCCCACACTTCACCGCGCATTGCTTCCCCGAGTCTGGGGCAGTGTGCTTTATAAAGGGCAGGCAACCGGAACGTGTTTCCCCAAGTCCTGGGAAGGCCCGGAGCATGTTAAGGAAACTCGAGGGGGGACTCATGGGAACCTCCATGTGCAGCCAGCAGGTAAGAACCAAAGGTAGCATGACCCGGACTTCACGGGCCTGTGGCTGGCCTCTGCAGCGTGGGGTTGGGTGGGGGCAGCCCTGAGAACTGAGTCCTCCACCCGGGCTGACTCTCGCTGCAGGTAGATCATGTCGGAGTTGCAGGAGAGGACACCCATCTGGTATCTGCTACAGAACTGCTTGCAGGTTTGGTGCATTGGGCAGCTGCCCGCGCCTCTGGTCCGGAGTGGTTTGTGCTGCAAGAATATCTTAGAAGAAATGAAGTTTGAGCTTTTTCCTGCTTGGTTTTTTCTATTGTGACATCAAACCTGTAAAAATGAGAACTCAGCTCATTCTCTTGGGAAGAAAATGCTCAGGCCATACATTGGTCCAGGAGCTGCCTCACTGAAAAACAAAAAGAGCACTGAAGATGAGCGCCAGACTCAGAGAAGATAGTCACGATGCCCAGTGAAGCCCTGATCATTCAAATGTATCCCCAGAGTTAAATGAACAAGAAACCAACACACACCAGGCAGAGGAAGAGTACAGTCTTCCTGTACTCCTGGCTGTGTTGCACTTGCGAGGCTCAGGCAGGTTCACCGCAAACCTGGGCTACACAGCGAGCTCAGGGCCAGACTGCACTCCACACTGAGACTCTCAAAAGAAAGAAAAAAAGCAAAGAGGGAAGGAGAAGGGGAGGGGAAGCCCAAGGATAATCAGAGCAGGGTTGTTCATAATCACCAAGACATGGCAACAACACAGATGCCGAAGTAGCAGAAAAGACCGCTGTGATCTGTCCATCCAATGGAAAAGCAAAACGAATTCTTGCTATCTGTATCTGGGACTGGGGCGCGAGCTGCCGGGACTGTGAAATAGCAGTCTGAGAAAAGGAACAGGCATCAGCAGCTTCTGGTGATAAGAGGGGGAAGTACAGGAAGCTGTTAATTCAGCTACTGTGTCACCTGAGATAAGGAAGGTGGACACCGGAACAGGCAGTGGGGCCAGGGCCGCCAGGCGGGCTGGGGACCTGGTAAGCACTGGCCCTGACATCTGAATGTATTTTCATAGTAAGATACCAACCCAAAAAGGGGTTAAAACTTCAACAAGTGTAAAATTTTCATACTTTGTCCTATACAATCATCCCTTACTTTTCAAAAATTTTGGGCTGAGCTGGACACAGGGACACCTGTAATTCTACCACTTGGGAGGCTGAGACAGGAGGATCACTATGAGTTTGAGCCTAGCCCTAGGCTACAACAGTGAGCTTGAGGCCAGCATGAACTACACAGTGCCCTGTTTAAGAAAGAAAGAAAGGGGGTTGGGGATTTAGCTCAGCGGCATAAGCGCCTGCCTTGCAAGCAGGCAGTTGTGAGTTCGATCCCTGGTACCGATAAAAACGCAAAAGAGAAAGAAAGAAAGAAGCAAGCTTTTGGCTGGGGATGTAGCTTGGTGGTGCAGTATTTCAATATTTGCCTAGCACACGTGAGGCCATAGGTTCAGTTCCCAGCATTGCAGAAAAACAAAACAAGCTAAAACCAAAACCCCTTTTATTAGCTAAGTGTGGTGGCACATCCCTAGTTAGAAGCCAGCCTGGTGAATTTATTTATTTATTTATTTATTTATTTATTTATTTATTATCTTTTCCGTTTTTATCGATACGAGGGATCAAACTCAGGACTGCACACTTGCAAGGAAGGCGCTTATGCCGCTGAGCTAAAGCCCCAGCAAGCCTGGTGAATTTAGTGAAATCCTGTGACAAAATTAAAAAAATAAAGGTCCAAGGATTTAGCTCTAAGCGCCTGCTTTGTAAGCTCGATGTTTTAAATTTGATCCCAGGTATCAAAAAACTAAATAAATAAATAAAGCCAGGCATGGTAGTGTACGCCTGTAACCCAGGCTGAGCAGGAGAGGGCCAGCCCCTGAAACTGCATAGTGAAAGCCTGTCTCAAAAAAAAAAAAAAGAAAAAGAAAAAGAAAAAAGAAAAAATGCTTACAAAATAAAAAGTGCTAGAATGTATGTCAGCGGTGGAGCACTTGTCTAGCACATACAAGGTCTTTAGTTAAATCCCCAGTACTCAAAAAAAAAAAAAGTTTTTTATTAGAAAGTGTCAGCAAGAAGAAAGGTCTTCATTTGTTGTTGGGTGGTACATACTAAGAGTAGAAATTAAGAGCTTGAAAAATAGCTCATAAAACAGCATCAGGTGAAAACTCAGCTTATTCTGACCCCTCTACATTTTCTTGTCAGGGTGAACTAGGAGTTAGCACCAAAATCCCACAGGCGAACCCCAGATTCTGAGTGTAATCTAGCTATCTGTGATTTGTGGTGAAGGGACTGTGTAAATACCATCTACACACTGATATTTATAAATCTACACATAACACAAGAGCAAAACACAACCCTTTGACTAAGGATTGACATAACTGTCAACTGAGACAACGATTGACTTAGTTAAGAGTGAAGAAAATTTCATTTTGGGGAGCTGCAATCTCCTGATTGCAAGCCAGGAAAACACAGATTCAAGTGGTTTTGAAAATGTACTCTGGGGGGCTGGGGATTTAGCTCAGCGGCATAAGTGGCCTGCCTTGCAAGCAGGCAGTCGTGAGTTCGATCCCCGGTACCGATAAAAAAATGAAAAAAAAAAAAAGAAAATGTACTCTGTAGACTGGGGATTTAGCTCAGTGGCATAAGCTCCTGTCTTGCAAGCAGGCAGTTGTGAGTTCGATCCCTGGTACTGATTAAAAAAAAAGAAGAAGAAAGAAAATGTATTCTGTGCTTATGACTTTCAACCACAGGGCGGGGGATGTTACATCACCTGTTAGGAATTGTGATTGGTATGGGCAGGTATTCAATGTTTTGTCAGAAAGGGACTGGGTGTGGTCTCTATCTCTGGTCTTGCTTGGGGCAAGGAGTCCACTGTTCAGGGGATCAGCCCATGTTGGTCATGTGTCATAGGTCCACAGGCGGGAGAGGCTGGGGGAAGTGGGTGTCTGTAGTCCCAGCAGAGTATCAGAGGCAATCCTGAGCCCTGATATACAGTGGCCTCTTGACTCCATTCTGTTGCAATGTATTGTATTGTATTGTACTGTATTGTATGTACGTATTTTATCTGTTGGTGTTTTGAGGCAGGATTTTGCTTTGTAGCCCAGGTTGGCCTCCAACTCACAACATCCTCCTGCTTCAGCCTCCCGAGTGCTGGGATTACAAGCATGAGCCACCATGCCCGGCCTGCTACTCTATTTTGATAGAACAAAATTATTGAAATATGGCAGACTCTGTCAGGTTTTCTCTGATGAAAAATTTGGAAAAAGGGGTTAAGTTTTTTTTCCAGCTTGTCTGCTGTCAGCGTTTACTCTGCTCTGATGGAAATCTTGAATCTGTAATGTGCAGCTCTGTAGGTGGCCCTAATTAGTGCCAGAAGACTAGTTAATGTCAGATCTACTCTAGAAATTACTGCTCTTTGGAGCTCTTCAGGGTTAATAGCCCCTAAGCTTTAAAGTTCTTCCACACTATTCAGGATAAAAATCCTGGATAGATTTATAGGAACTTCTGTTTATAGGACATTGCTGTTTTTTGAGACAGGATCTCACTATGTATCTTAGACTTTAAGCTCACTACCTAGGCCAGGCTGGCCTCAAATCCACAGCAATTCTCCTGGCTTGGCCTTCAGAGTGCTGGGATTACAGGCATGCTCCTACGTCTGGTGCTACAGGATCTTCTGAGCCCACACTACTTAGTCCAAGAAACAAATCACAAGCAGATTTACAGAGCCACTTGAGTGACGCTTTATTTGAACAAGATTTGTGCCACAGCACACAGAGAATCTTCCTAGACTAAACTAGAGAAACCACTTTTGAGGGTGTGCAGTTTATATAGCAGTTGCGGGTTTGTGATTGGTCCAAACTGAAGGTTTGTTATTGGTCCAAACTGCAGGCCTGTGATTGGCCCATTCCTGCTGATCGGTCCAAATTGGAGCCTGCTGATTGGTCCAAATTGATAGACATTCGAGCCTCACAATCTGCCCTTACTGAGTGGCTCGAAATTCTACTTACGGATTCAAATTCAGGTATGGTGAACATCTTCTGGAGGAAATGTGGTTCTCTAGGACAAGCGCAACTGTCACAGTCAAGAGTTTGTGGAGACACAAGCTATTTGACTTACAGCTGTCAAATCTCTGTGAGAAATGGCAGCCGCAAACGGGAGTCTTCAAAGCGGGTGTTAATCACAATTGTTGTGCAAAGCACACTCCTCCCCCCAGCCTTCACAGGAAAGGGGTTAAGGAAGGGTCTTCAGTGCCTCACTGGGTCACAGTGTATCTTTTTTTCTCTTCTCTTCTTTCTTTCTTTCTTTTCTTTCTTTCTTTCTTTTGGTAGCAGGGATCAAACTCACGACCGCACTTGAAGGCAGGTGCTTATGCCACTGAGCTAAATCCCAGGTCCCTACAGTGTGTGTTTTCCAGAGCTGACCTGGCAGGTGATGCTCCCTTCTTTCTCCTGCCTACTCCACCCCAACAAACTGCAAGGTTTTTGGGATGAGGAAGATGCTCCCTGAAAACATGAAAACAGATCAACTATTGTTTTTTCCCCAGGGATGTTTGCACAATAAACAGGGACTTTAAGGAGGTCCAGCACACACACACACACACACACACACACACTGGAAAGAAGGGGAAGTTGGAACCAAGTCGGTTGCATCGGAAATGATTGTCAGGTTTCCTAATAATTTTAGAGGAAATTTCAAGAAACCCAGAAGCGTTAGGTAAATGGAAAGTTAAAATACCTAAACCAATTAAACCATTTCTACCCTTTGTCTCGTCAGAGCCTCATGACAGTGCTGCAGCTGATGTGGATCATTTGTATTACCCACCAAGAGACTCACTGCTAAAGTGAAGTAATTTCCAGGGGGTTAGGTTAACTGGGACTCACAGGTCACAGTACGAAGTCGGATCATCTGACTCAGGGCTCTACAGTTCTTCTGGAAAATCTGTTCACCAAGTTTTCATGAGCCATCATCCCCCAAATCAATAGGGAAAGATTATAGCTTTTGTTTCCAGCAAGTTCTTTCTCTTTTTGCCTACCTTTTTCAGCTTTCCTTTTAGTTTCACTTTTCCCATGTTGTTTCTTGATTTTTTAGAAGATACTGGGGGTGACAGTAAACCACCAAGACCTTTGATGTCAAGTGTTTTCCACACACGTATTTTCATGCCTAGTGGGTGGTGACCCAAGGGGAAAGGCTAAACCTCCCTAGCTACCAAGTCATTCCCAACAAACACATTATTTACATAAGGACAGGGCTAAGCAGGTAGCTTCATAACCATTTCCTGTATTTCAGTGTCTCCGAGATTCACAACTCCAGCAGGTACTACTGATGTGAAATATCAGCGGTAGCCCCATGGAATGGCGCAAAGAGGCATCCCTGCCGAAACGCCTTCCAAAGAGGCCGAGACTGCCAGGAGCCTTTTTTTCAGACGTCGGGTCAGAGGAATGAAGATGGGACCTACCAGAATTTGTCAGGGGTCAGGAGAAAGGAGTCAAGTCCACAGAGATCACCAGACTAAAGAGAAATGGGACAAGACCGGAAGTTGAAACAGGTAAGGTCTGGAGTCCAAGAGGTCAGAGTCCATCAAATGCAGTGCAATTAGGCAATACCTACTCCTGATCATGGCAGAGGCTGCTTAGACTTTGATCTTTCGTGGAGCAGAGAGGAGCTGTTTGATCCACTCATGTTGATTTTTTTAACTCATGTTGATTTAAGCCACAAAGTCAAATAACAACCAGAGACCCTAAGAGAGCTTCCTATACAAACCACTGAAGTTGAGCACAATGGTATGTGTGATCCCCGTGCTTGAGGAGGCAGAGACAGGAGGACTGCTGGCTTGAGTCCAGGCTGGACAACTTAGCAAGATGGTGTCTCAAAATAGAAAGGAATGGAAATGTAACTCAGTGCCGAAGTCCTGGGTTCAATCTCTAGTACTGGGGGCGGGACACACACAGAAGGCTGCTATTTGTTTCCAATGGATTCCAAATTTAATCTAAGGCCTAGGGTGTTTATTTTGTGCCATTTCCAAATCTGCTATCCATAAAACAAAGAGAACATGGATATTTATTGGTGTGTCAAAGAACAAATAGTCACAACACATGAGCTTTAATAGAGCAAACCATGCTCAGACTGTGGTACAACCCCATTCACGCTGGCCTGTTTGGGAAATTGGGCTATTATCTCTGTCATTTGGATTTCTCAAAAGTCAGATAAATTGTTTAGTTTTATCTTGATAATGTGCAACTTTGATCCAAAGGACTCCATTTCAATTTTTAGCCTTTTCTGTTGGCGTCCAGTACAAAGAACAGTGATCTCATCTAATGTTCCTTTAATAGATCTCTACGAGGATTAATTTGGCTATGCCATGATGAATTACATTGTTTGCCAAATATGCTGAACTTCTCAACTCTGGCCACAAACGGAAAATTAAACAACTCTCTGTGTCAGTGGGCCAAACCTTGGTTTGGTTGTGGATAGAAACTGGAATAAGGTCTGTGTAGGCTACGGGTCCCAAGTTGCCACAACAGGTCCCCATTTCCTGCCTAGAGAAGGCTCTTTCTACCTGGAAGAATATAAAATTGTCATTTAACTCCTGGCAGGAATCAACCCTACATTCTGCTCTCAAGCCTCTCTGGTATTCTGTTGGCCAGGTTAGAGGAAGGTCCAGGGTGTCCCTGGTTGGGCTAATAGGACAGGCCTTAGTTGGGTCACCTGATCCTCTGTAGCATTGAGTGTGGGGAAAATTCTAAGCTGTGAACAGCTGCTTCCCCTCAGCTTCCCTGGATAACACCCTGATTGTTCTCGGAACTTCAAAAAGCGGAGAATGAACCCTGGGCAGCTTTGCTGGGCATTTGCCAACACCTGATATTAAGAACAAGGGACAAGGGGCTGGGGATTTAGCTCAGTGGCATAAGCGCCTGCCTTGTAAGCAGGCAGTCGTGAGTTCGATCCCCGGTACCGATAAAAAAAAAAAAAAAAAAAAAAAGAACAAGCAACACGGAGGCAGGCATGGTAGTGCATGTCTATAACCCCAGCACTCTGGGAGGCTGAGGCAGGAGGATCACCAGGAGTTTGAGGCCAACCTGAGCTGCATAGTGAGTTCAAGGCCAGGCTAAACTACATAGTGAGAACAAGAGGGGCTGTCTCAGCAACTCCAGAGATTATGGGCTGCTTCATCTTGCAGAAAAGACTTGTATCTGTGGCTCTTCACATTCCACCCTGCCAGGCAGGCCCTGCTGCAAAGCTCGGATCTTTCCTTCTGATGAAGCAAATCTATGTTACACGTAGGCGGAGAACAAGGAGAAATAGATACCACATGGGAGGGTTTGGCATGAATAACCCCACCACTCTAGCCAGGGACTGACATAAGCAGGACTTCGAGAGCCACGAGAGAGTCCAGGATCCCTGCAGCTGCCATCCAGGGTTTGCTGTGTGCCAGGCACCATGCTTTGTGCGCTTTGTATATTACGTATTTATGTAGTACAATAGCTCTGTATGGTTAGGTGTCCCGTGTGATGAATGAGAAAACTGAAGAGTTTGACTAAATCAACCAAGTTTGTGTACCAACAGCAGAGTCTGAGCTCCTCGTTTACTGATCTGTGTCCTTGCCAGCACCCGGAAAGAGTGCTTTTCCTTCGGTCTCCACACACACAGCTGGGGACACGTGATTGATTTCTGGTCAACAGAACGTGGGTGTGATCTGCTCGGCTCCGCTGGCAGGTTTCAAACATTCTGCCTGCCTGTAATCACAGCACTCAGGGAGGCTGCGGGGGAGGATGGAGAGTTCCAGCCCCTTCCTGGATAGCTGAGCAAGACTGGCTCAAGATGGGGAGCAAAGCTGGCTGAGAATGCAGCTCAGTGATAGCGTGTCCCCGAGTCACAGGCCCTAGACTGGGAAAAAATCACAGATTAATAAGTAAAACATCCCATGCCAATTTTGACTTTCTCTTTTGTTTTTGTTTGGCTTTTCTTTTTTCTTTGTGATCTCATGGATCCAACTCAAAAGCTGTGTTTGCCAGGCAGACACACCACTGAGCTAAATTCCTGGCGCTCGTTTTGCTTTTTTAAAAACAAGGTCTCACTACATAGTTTAGGCTGGTCTTGAACTCACTATGTATCCCAGGTTGGTTTTGAATTTGCAGCAATCCTCCTACCTCAGCCTCCCAAGTGCTGGGATTACGGTGTGTACCACAATGTCTGGTGTAATTTCCGTTTTATTTTATTTTATTTTACTTTTGTGTGTGTTTTTGCAACAGGGTCTCACTATGCAGCTCACTTTGTAGGCCAGTCTGGTCTTGAACTCGCAATGATCCTCCCGCCTCAGCCTCCAGAGTGCTGGAATTACAGATGTGGGCCACCATGCCTGGTTTAATTGCCCTTTTATAATTAAAAAGTAATTTGTGTAGGGCCGGGCGTGGTGGCTCACATCTGTAATTCCAGCACTCACGAGGCTGAGGCCGGAGGATCGTTGCGAGTTCGAGACCAGCCTAGGCTACAAAGTGAGCTCAACGCCAGCCTGAACTGCATAGGGAGACGCTGTCTCAAAACAAACAAACAAACAAAAAGTGTTGGGAGGTTGAGGCAGGAAAATCACAAGTCTGAGGCCAGCCCCGGCTACATAACAAATTCAAAGGCAGCCTGCATTACACAGTGAGACCCAATCTCAAAAAAAATAATAATAATCCTGATTCATTGTCCTTCATCCTCCTGTAACCCTCAGGTTTTAGCATCCACGAGAATTTCTTCTTTGTTTCCATAATAATTTTCTAACTCTGTAGATCTTGTATATCTAGATGTGAGTCTACCAGAAGGAAAATTTCCCTTCCCCTCCAGTTATTTATTTACTCTTTATTCATATCAGAATGGACTTATGGATTCTTATTTTACCCCATGGATTATACCCTGGTACCATCATTATTTATTTCTGATGATCCAGTTGTCCCGGGTTTGACCACACGGAGCCTCTTCAGCCCCGCCCTGTGTTCTTGGGATACATCCTCAGCCTTCTCCAAAGCACTCACTTCCTTTCTGGGGCGAGAAGACATTGCAGGTTCATCCTACACTCTTCCCTGCAGCTTCTGCTCTCCCAGACGCTCTCGCTCCTTTCTTTGGATTGGAATATTTAGAACCCAAAATCTAGGTGCCCCTCTGCGTGTGCTGCGGATTCCACTGCTTCTGTGGCGGCGTGGCCCCACCAGTTTCCCTGGTGCTCATTCCCAGCTGACTTCCGGTCACAACCAGTGTTTCATTTTATTCCACTGCAAATTAGTTTATTAGTACACATTTGTAGTACACATTTGTAGACGATGTTGACACTCTCGGCCTGGAGTTGGCAGGTGTATTAATACATCTTTGTCCCTTTTCTCATCTCCTTTCCCTCTATTCCCTCCTGCCTCTCTCCATTCTCTGGTCCTCTTCTCATTTGAGAAAGCTCTATCTCCTTACTTCCTGTTATCTGTATTTTTTTTTTAAAATTTTTATTTATTTATTTATTTTTTGTCTTTTTGAGACAGGGTTTCTCTATGTAGTTCAGGCTGGCGGTGAGTTCACTGTGTAGCCCAGGCTTGTCTCGAACTCGCATCGATTCTCCTGCCTCAGCCTCCTGAGAGCTGGGATTACAAAGCATGAACCACCATGCCTGACATATTTTATTTTATTTTTGAGACAGGGTTTCGCTGTGTTGTTCAGACTGCCCTTGAGCTCATTTTGTAGCTCAGGCTGGTCTCAAACTCACAGCCTTCCAAGTGCTGTGGTTACAGGTGTGTGCCACCACACCTGGCTGTTTTATTTAGTTCTGTATTTTGGGATTTCTCTTCTAAGAGAAACCATGTAACGTTTAAGTCTGTGTGTCTGTTATGGTCTGTGCCTGGATGTCTCCCCAAAGCCTCATGCGGGCATGGGGCAGGCTTCTAGAGGCTGTCACTGACTCCTGGTCCAAAGCTGGGATTATGCGTGTGAGTGCCGCACCCGCCCTGGGGCGGTAGCCTGCAAAAGGACTCAAGGGAGGCAAAGGGCTTGCTCTCTCTGCTCCTCCCTTTTTGCTGTTGTTGCTTTTGCTGTTTTTCCCTTGTCATAAACTGTTACCTCTTCCCACCCTGCGTTGGAGCCAAGTGAATGTGGACTGAAACCTCTACAAATCGTGAGGTTTCCTTTCCTAATTTTAGATGTTGGGTGTTTTGTTCCAGAAATGAGAGAAAAGTAACCAAGACAGTGTCTGATTTTTTTCACTTAACATTATTGTCTCAGGTGCATCCATTTTCCTACAAGTGCCTCAAGTTTATTTTCTTTAGGACAGAGTAGTACTCCATTGTGTATAAATACATTTTCCTTTCCATTCATCTGATAATGGACATACAGGCTGCTTTCCAGATTTAGCTGTGTAAAACAGACTGGCCTTGAACCTGCTTATGTAGCCCAGGCTGGCTTTGAACTCATAGAGATCCTTCTGCCTCAGCCTTCCAAGTGCTGGGATTACAGGTGTGTGCCACCATGGTTGGCATGCCTTGTTTTCTTACTTTTTAAAATTACCAAAAAAAAAAGTTTTGGTGGCACATACCTGAAATCCCAGCTACTTGGGAAGCTAAGACAAGTTGATCATGAAATAAAATTTATTTTTAATTATTTTTATTAGTATATGTTTGCAGCACATACTGATTATATTCATTATGGGAGGTTGGTATGTGTACATAACACATCAGTTCTTCTAGTGTTCAAAATAAACTTTTATTAGGCCTGGTAACCTGTAATCTCAGCACCTTGGAGGCTGAGGCAGGAGGAGCGCTGCAGATTTAGGGCCAGTCTGGGCTACATAGTGAGTTTAAAGCCAGCTGGAACTATTGAACCACATAGCAAGACCCTGTTATTCATAAATAAAGAAAGAAAGAAAAGGTGGGGGAGGTAGGGACAGTACATTCTGGGTTCAATCCATAGTCCCCCCCCACACACACACACAAACACACACTCACACACAATTTTTTTTTAAGTTTACAGTGACTTGCTGGATATTGTAATGCACCTCTCTGGTGCCCCTTGGGAGGCTGGGGCAGGAGGATCATTGGGAGTTAGAAGTGAGCATGGGGTACACAATGAGTTCAAGGCCTGCCTGAACTACATAGTGAGATTCTGTCTCAAAAAACAACACCAACCAGGTGTGGTGGTACGTGGCTGTAATCCCAGTAATCAGGAGGCTGAAGCAGGAGGACTGCCATGAGTTCAAAACCAGCCTGGGCTACAAAGTGAGCTGAAGGCCAGCCTTAACTGCATATGAGACCCTGTTGCAAAAACAAAACAAATAAACAAAACCAAAACCAAACAACACAACAGTAAAAGTATCCAGTGAACTGTATCCTTCCCACTAACCTCCAGGAAGCAATAGCCACAGATCATAGCTTCCTGCATCTCCTTTGAGAGACTTTCAACATACTTTAGAAAATAATACTGCTGGGAATTTAGCTCAGCGGTATAAGCACCTGCCTTGCAAGTGCAAAGTCATGAGTTTGATCCCTGGTGCCAAAAAAAACAAACAAACAAAAAGAAAACCCCCCAAAAAACTAACATGTAATCTCTCCCTTATCCGTAATTGGTATCTACTGTAAATGCTCTCTAATACCTTAGTTTTTCCAAGTAATAGTATATCTTGGGGAGTTTTTCATATCAGGTCTTTTGTTTGTTGTTTTGAGACAAGGTTTACTTTAAGCAGTTGAGCCTGGCCTCACATTTGCAACTATCTTCCTGCCTCAGCTCCCAGTGCTGGGACTGCAGATGTATACCACCATGACCAGATTCTATCAGGTGTTTCTGTTTTTGTTTTTGAGCCAGGTTCTCACCATGTTCAGTGCAGGCTTGTCTTGAGCTCACTATGTAGTCCAAGCTGGCCTCAAACTCTATGGCCATCCTCCTGCCTCAGCCACCCACGTGCTGGTATTACAGGTGTGCACCACCTGCTGGGCTGTCCACATAATTTACTTAGCCAGACCCATGTAAATGGACATGCAAGTTTCCATAGTTTTGCTCTGTCTTTCAAACAGTGCTTCAATAAATAATCATATCTATAATAAAATTTCATTTATATCTATAAAGTTTTATATATCAGCAACTATAACTAGGATATAGGATAAATGGTTAGAAATAAAATTGCTGATTCATAGAGATTTGTTTTGTTTTGTTTTTATGGAACTAGAGAATGAACTCAGGCCTTTACATTGAGCTGCAGCCCCTGTCCTGTATTTTTATTTTATTTTTTTTAAGTTTTGAGACAGGGGCTCACTAAGTTATCCAGGCGGGGCTTGAATTTGCCTGCAATCTGCCTGTCTCAGCCTTCCATGTGTTGGGATTACAGGCATGTGCCACCACTCAGGCCTGTTTTATTTCTTTTTTAAAAAAAAATTTTTTTTTGTCTTTTTCATTTTTTATCAGTACCAGGGATCGAACTCACGACCGCACACTTGTAAGGCAGGCACTTATGCCACTGAGCTAAATCCCCAGCCCCTGGCCTGTTTTATTTCTTGAGACAGGGTCTAGCTTTGTAGTCCAGGCTGGCCTTGAACTTGTGGCAATCCTCCTGCCTCAGCCACTGGAGCAGTGGGATTGTAGGCCTAGGCTCCCATGCCTGGCTACAGAGGGAATTTGGCAAACGCTATCCAATTGTCCTTAGTGGTCGTGGATTCATTCACAGCTTCCTGATTGCATGTGAGAGTCCCTGCTTGCCTGCGGTCAGGGCTATTCTAAGGATTGTCATTCTTCTAGATTTTTACCAATCAGATGAGTGATAAACAGTTTCTCGGTGACTGTTTTGTCCTCTTTTTCTTTTCTGCAGCTCTAGGGATTTAACCCAGGCCTCTTACATACTAAGCAAATATACCAATGAACCACATCCCCAGCATTTTGGAGCTCTGTATAGTAAGCACAACACCTGTTTAAAAGTCACATTTATTGGTGTGTCATTTGAATATAGTACAATACACCTGTTCACGGAGCTGTCCCTTGTATTGGAAGACCAACCAGCTAGAGGTTACAGAAATATATTGGTGATTTTGAGTACTACTCTGAAAACAGAACAAAACAAAACAAGACTCACCAGTCATAGTAAAGAAATTATTGGGAGCAGATTACACTCTGGTCAAGACTTTGGAGGTCTCATGTACAGACAAGGTGTCCAGTGAGGAGAGGGCAAGCACTGGACTTTGACTATCTGGACTCAAATTCCATCTTTGCCACTTATTAACTACGTGATTTCATTCAGATTACATTACCTCTTTGGGTCTCAATTTCCTTATCAGTAAAAAGAAAAGTCTTCAAAATCAAATCCAGGCATGGTTGTACACACTTGTAATCCTAGCATTTGGGAGGCTGAGGCAGAAGGATTGCTGTGAGTTTGAGGCCAGCATGGGCTATGTAGTGAGTTCAAGGCTGGCTGAAGTGCTCTGGCACTTCATAGCAAGACCCAGTCTTTGTGTTTTTGTTTGTTTGTTTGGTAGCAGGGATTGCACTCATGACCTCGTATTTACCAGGCAAGCATTTGAGCCACTGAGCTAAATCCCAGCCTGACCATGTCTTAAAAAAATAATAGTAATGAAAAAATAAAATAAAATCCCACCAGGTAACATAATGAAAATATACTGTCTAGGGCTGATACAAAGTAGGGCTGAATGTTTGCTTCCTTCATTAAAAGTCAAGTCACAGAAGACAACATGCCCTAGGGCAGCAGGATGGAGACAGGGAGGGAGAGGGGGAGATTGATTCTCTGTCACACCTCAGGTCCTGCTGGAGGTCACTCCATACAGAAGCCAATGAACTTTCTATCTCCAACTTTCACTGAAAGCTTCCTGTGCAAATAAAATGAACTCAGAAAAAATATCACACCTAACTAAAAGGAGACAGTTGAAGAGCAAGTAAGGGCTCCTCTGCATAAGGAGTTACTCAACACCACCCCACCGAACCTGTTCTTCTGCTTGACTGAGTAGAGCCTGTCTGGCCACATTCTGATGTCACAGCCTAAAATAAAGTCCTTCGAAAGATAACATGGAGAGGGCTGGGGATTTAGCTCAGTGGCATAAGCACCTGTCTTGCAAGCCTGCGGCCGTGAGTTTGATCCCTGGTACCGAAAGAAAAAGGCCAAAAAAAAAAAAAAAAAAAAAAAAGACAATAATAATACTAATAGTAATAATAAAAGTCAGCACCATCTTCCAAGACCAAAAGAGACTTTGGCCTTGTCTGTTTTCTGTAGGTGTCGCTCCCGGCCGGCAGGAAGAACACGCAACAATATCTGGCGGTGGTCAGGCTTTTCTTTATTCTCTCCTTATACAGTCTGCCCCGAAGCCTCTACCGGTCCGCTCTCCGCGGCTCCTTCCGTGCTTCTTCTCTCGTGGCGGGAGAGGCACTCACTTTTTTAGGGTTACAGTGGCCAATCAGTTCAAAGCGCGCGATGCGGGCTGATTGGCTAACATCAGTTGTTGCTAGGCAGACTATCTTACAGAGCGGGTTGTTTACCAAGCAGGAAGCAGGAGATAAGCGCCATCTTAGCACACTCGATGGGAGGGGTAATCTAGCTCAGGCTTTGCTCTTTCTTACAGGCCTCATGTCCGCCAAGTAAGGCGACCGGGCTCGGCCGCGGCTCCCAACAGTTTTCGGCAGTGATCTCTCTGTTTCCTGTTAGGCAAACAAACAATCACAGCAGAACTAATGAAGCGTTTTCCCGCCCACCTGGCCAGGCACAGTTGGATAGTGCCCTTTGCACTACCACCTAGTGTTCCCAGTCACCTGGGCTGGCTGGAGAGAGTCTCATTGCCGGTACCCATGACCATAGGTGGTAGCAGTGAGTTTCATTTGACAGCCAGGCAGAAGATCGCCAGCCAGTCATGCATTCCCAGCCATGCCAGAGAATCTGGGGGAGTCGGGGGAGTCTTAGCAGCCTGACACTCTCTTGTGAAGAGCCAAGACAGATCAGCCACTCAGGTTTGGAAGCACAGCTCAGATGCAGAGGAGAGGAGGTCTTTGGGGTTTGGCCTCTCCCCAATCCTGGGGTTTCAAATGGAACTAAGGATGGTGGACTCTGAACAGTGCTGCACAGATGGAGAAGTTAGCAGTCAATGGTGGCCACGGAGTCAAGCCACAGGCTCAGGGATAGGATGGGAAAAATGCCCCTCAGTTTCATGGCTCAGCTCCTGTGTGACCTCAGAGAAGCTGGGAAGGGTTCCTGGATATGGAACTCAAGAAATCTGGGGTTTTGGTGCCTTTTTATCGATAGTCCCAACACTACTGACCAACTGCTGCAGCTAAGCACTTTATGAGAATTATCTTAATTGACACTGACAGCTTTGACCCTATGAAGTACTGTCTCCATTTTTCAGATGATAAAGCTGACACTTGATAAGGTTAAGCACAGTGTATGGGTCAGGTTTTGGTGGCTGTGACCAAATACCTGAGAAAGTCATTTTACAAGAAAAATGGTTTCTCTTAGCTAACACTATCAAATATTTCTGTCCATAGTCAGCTAACTCCAAGGCAGAGACATCGTGGAAGAGTATGATGGAGAAAGCTGATCAACTCATGGCAGCCAGGAAACAGACAGCAAGGAAAGAACCAGAAAGGAAGGATCCAGGGAGGAGATACAGTTCCTGAGATTACACCACAGGATGACCCACTTACTCTACGTTCCATCTGATAAGTAGCCCATTCTGCTGTGATCTAACCCAGGAATAAGGTCAGTATTCTCACAATCCAACTATCTCTCTGGTCAAACTGGCAATCAAGGTTGTTACAGGTGGGTAGGAGGTTTGCTCAGTGATATAGTGCATGCTTGGCACCTGCAAGGCCCTGCGTGTGGTACCCAGCAGTGCCAAGCAACAATGACAAAACCCCAAAGAGGTTAAGCAATTTCTTCATGATCAAAGTGACAGTTTATGATGATCCTGGGATTCAAACATAGGCAGTGTGGATCCAGAAGCTGTGCTGTGTATTTCCACTACATAATGCTCCCTCTTAATAAAGTCCTGTACCATTGTTCTCATCATTCAATGCTACAAGTCTTCACGTAAATACTTATCTCTCACGATCAACTTGATGGTAGACAAGATGTGTTACTCATTTTCCCACTGAGAGTGACTAACTCAGCTCTAAACACCAAGTGGATGCTCAGTGGATGTTTGTTAAATAAATGTTTCACAACCGAGTATTACATTTTATGCCTTGGTACTAGAGAAAGACATGGGAAAGTTGCGAGAAAGTGCACGTTGTTAAGGAACTAAGGACCCAAGTACCCTGGTGGTGACAGTGGAAATAACTGCCATTTCCTTTGAGCTGGGCTAGTGATGGCATCTTTACACACCATTTTAGCCTAGGATACTTTTCTGACTGTCTTCTTGGATGATAATATTCTTTCAAGTTTTAGGTACTTTTCTCTCCCTCTCTGGAGTTAAGTGAAACCGTCAATCACAGTTTCCATCCAACTTCAACCACAGAGGACTTGACTAAGCTCGGCTGTCCAGGCTCTTAGAGATGAGAGACAATGAGAGGAACCCAAGCGACATCACTTAAGGCCCTAAGTCAGCCACACCTGAGGATAAACCTGCTGTTAGATGCCCCAGTTTATGGATTTCCCATGTTCCACATTAGCCTAAGCTAGTTTAAGTTGGATTGTGTCATATGCAGCCTAATAGTATAATTAACAAAAGGAAAATGATAGAAAAGGCAGTCTACATGGAAGGCGATGATGGGTCCTTAAGTCTTTAAACATATGAAACTATGCTCAGCTTTATTCAAGAGAAACAATTTAAAATTATAATGTAATTCCATTTTTATCCTGTCAATCCGAAAAGATGAGAAAATACAAATACAGTCACTCTGGAGGGCAGGTTGGTAGCATTTTTCAAAATTAAAAATGCAAAGTCTTCAACCCAGAAATTCCATTTCTGGAACTTTGTCCTACAACATATTTGTCTGCATGTGAATTAACTATGAACTGTAGAGTCATTTTAACAGCAAGTGACAGGAAACAACCTAATTTTTATTTAAAATTTGTTTTTGGTGCCTGCTTGACAATCACAAGGTCCTAAGTTCAATTCTTGGTACCAAATAAATAAATAATTTGTTTTTTAGAGATAGGGTCTCTATGTAGTTCCAGCTGGCCTTGAACTCACTATCAGCCCAGGCTGCAGGATATCATCCTGCTTCAGCCTCCAGACAGCTGGGATTACAGGTATACACCACCACTCCTGGCTATCATTTAAGTGTTCACAATAAAGGACTAGTTAATAAATCTAGGCACACGTATCCAGTGAGAGCCTGGATCTGCAGAACCAGGAAACCTTCTTTGCTCATGTATAATATATCTCTGGAAAGATACAGAGGAAGCTGGAATCAGCATGTGACTGGGGAATGCATCCTTCTGTGCTTTTTTAGTTTTGCTCCCTGTTTATTTACTGCCTACTCAAAAAAATTTTAAATGTAAATTACCTTAAGTCAAGCTGAAAACATAAATATATTCACATTACAAACATTGCTGAGCTTTACAGATGCCACACTGGACTTCAAGGACATTCCGAAATCTGACGGGTACTTGTGATTTTGACCTTGCGGGTAATGAATAAACATTTTCAGTTGATAGCAGAGGGTGGGGAAATGTGCAAAGCACTTCTTTGTAAGATACCGGGGCTCAGGGCACAAGGAAGATACCCTTTTGAACTTGGAAGTCAGGTAAAATTTCTAGTATATTTCTTAATAAGGGTTCAATCTGGAACAAATAAACCACTCGAAGTATTTAAAGCACAGGGAGCTAGCTGGGTATGGTGGCGCATGCCTGTAATCCCAGCACTCAGGAGGCTGAGGCAGGAGGATTGTTGTGAGTTTGAGGCCAGCCTACATTACACAGTGAGTTTCAAGGCCAGCCTGAACTGCATAGTGAAATCCAGTCTCAAAAAGACAGACAGACAGAAGCAAGCAGACGGAATTTAGTATGGATAATTATTTTCTGTAAGTGTGAGAAGAGATAAAAAGCCAATCGGAGAATAGTGAAGTAACCCAGAGATTAGAAGAACAAGCAGCTTCTGCTATCATCATGCCGGAGGACACTGTGTTAGCAGAGCCAGGGTGTGGGCATCCCCCAGTGGGAGCCAGTTAGGCCAGAAGGGACAGCCTGTTATCACGGAGTGTGGGAGGGCTGGCCACATTGTTCTTGGATCCCCCTAGTCTCCAGAAATGCCTCCCACTGATGGAGGTCAGCATCCCCGAAGCCATGCACATAAGTAATGAACAGTAATGGACAGGAAAACAATACAGGGCAGGATAACACAGAAATCAGAAAAACATAATGACATAATCAGTGAATCCATCCCCCTGAGAATCAATTTGGACACTCCGGCAAAGGTAGGTGTCTTCAAATGCAACCTTAAAGCCCAGACATTTCCTGCAAAATGGCCTTTAAAGATGTTTTGTGCAGGGGCTGGGGATTTAGCTCAGCGGCATAAGCGCCTGCCTTCCAAGGAGGCAATCGTGAGTTCGATCCTTGGTACCGAAAAAGACAAAAAAGAAAAAAAAAGACATTTTGTGCAAACTAAACTCTAACTCTAGACCATATATGACACACAGTTTTCAGGCTCTTAAACATTATTTTTATTTATTTATTTATTTATGTCTTTTCAAAACGGGATCTCACTGTGCAGTACAGGTTGGCCTTGAGCTCACTTTGTAGCTCAGATTGGTCTCGGTGATCCTCCTGCTTCTGCAATTCAAACGCTGGGATTATGAACGTGTATCACTATGCCTGGTTTAAACATATTTTAAATCTACAATATCTTTTTTTTGTCTTTTTCCTTTTTTATCGGTACCGGGGATCGAACTCACGACCACACACTTGCAAGGCAGGCGCTTACGCCGCTGAGCTAAATCACCAGTCCCTACAATATCTTTTCTTGATTTGGTAAAACAAAGAAGCTAGTTTTTCTATATAACATTCTACCTGGTGAATCTTCTGCCTTTTACTTTTCTTTAGTTGAACCTGTAGCCCAGTGTTGGTGAACCTATAGTACATATGTGATTGTGTTTTTCTTTTCTTTTGGTACCAGGGATGAAACTCACAACCTTGTGCTTGCCAGGCAGGTGCTTATGCTGCCAAGCTAAACCCTCAGCCCTGTGTTTTTCTTTTAAGACAAAAGATGTTAATGTATAAGTTGTTCTTTCTAAACTAAAACCTCAGGATTCAGGTTGAATTGCAGTGTTGGCGCTTTGCTGTAATAAGTGGGTTTTAGGTAGCAGTTTGGGTTGCTAAAGTTTCGCCGTTGCTGCTTTAGCTTATTCTGTACACTGATGAGATCCAAGTTAAGCATTCTGGTAGCAACTATGTTGGCATGATAGCAAGAAACATATAATAGCTATTGTTCCGTCATTAATAACGTTAAGATTTACCATTATACTATGGTTTTAATTGCTCGATCACTTCATTGTTGCCTTTGAGCCAGGAATTAATCTTTGTGGTACTGTTTTATTAAAGTTCTGTTTCCTTATCTGAAATGTGAGGGAATTGTGTTGAGGGGATTAAATGAATTAACACACCTAAAACACTGAGGAAAGTAGCTATTATTATTAGTGCAATAATAATAAAAATATTAGTGCAACTCCATCACCAGAGTATGCACGGCAGAAGAATAAAAAACTCCTCCTCAGTTCCCAACCCTTATTTCCATGAGAGGGAAGCAAGCCATCCTGAACTTTGATAGACCAGGTTGGAAGTTTGGCCTTGTTGCTAAAATGGGTGCCCTGGGTAGAAGAAACTTTGATCAATTTCTTCCTCTGTAGTAACTACCTTTAGTGGGAGGGCTCAGTATGCATAGGTATTCCCCTAAACAAGCACGTTCACATTTATTTTTCCTTAAACTCCACAAGTAAGTACTACCAGTGCTGGGCTGGGGATTTAGCTCAGTGGCTCAAGTATTTGCCTGATTAAGTACAAGGTCCTGAGTTTGATTCCTAGTACAATAAAAACAAAAGAAGTACTACCAGTGTTTTTCAGACAAGGGAACAGAAGTTGAGTTAAATAACTTCCCAGAGCCAGCAGTGGTTGTGCACCTCTGTAGTCCCAGCACTCGGGTAGTTGAGGCAGGAGGATTTGCTAGTTCCAGATCAGCCTGGGCTACAAAGTGAGCTCAAGGCCAGCCTGAACTGCATAGTGAGACCCTGTCTCAAAAAAGACAACAGGAGTAGTTGTAGTCGTAGTAATAATAATAATAACAATAATAATAGCTTCTCCAAAATATCTCTAGGAAGCAGAGAAACAGGTCTTCAAACTGGGGATTCTACTACCTCTGGTGTTAACTACACTCAAAAGAGAAATGATCTGTAAAGCGGCTTGCACTTGGCTTTAGCGCGCTATCAAGACATTTAGCATTTGTCCTTTTTCTCAGCAGGCTTCCTTTCTCTTCTTTGAAGTTGAAGGCCCTCCCCTCAACATTTCATCAGCACTATTCCAGCTAGGACATTGATTTTAGTTATTTTTCTTTTGTTTTATTTTTGTCAATAAGGTTGAACCCAAGGCCTTAGCTTTGGGCTGCATCTCCAGATTTTTTTTTTTTTTTTTGTCTTTTTTTCTTTTTATCGGTACGGGGGATCGAACTCATGGCTGCCTGCTTGCAAGGCAGGCGCTTATGCCTCTGAGCTAAACCCCCAGCCCCCATCTCCAGATCTTTTAAAAATATGTATTTTGGGGCCGGGGATATAGCTCAGCGGCAGTGTTTGCCTGGCAAGCGCGAGGTCGTAAGTTCGATTCCCGGTACAAAAAACAAACAAAAAAGTTATTTTTAAGAGAAGGTCTTGTCGCAATTGCCCAAGGGAAGCTTACACTTTCGTTTCTCCTGTCTCAGTCTCCTAGAGTGTTGAGATTACAGTCACGTATCACCGCATCTGGCTTTATCTGTTTTATCCTACTTCTAGTCAAGTCTATGAGAAAGATAATCTTTGCCAGTTTTGTTCAGTGATTCTCCCTCCGCCTCTCCCTCACCATTTACAGCAGCACCAGCCACATTAACAGAGAACATCGCACTTCCGGAAGTGTCAAGCAACAAGATTACGTGAGTGCGAATTGAACCTCGTAGGGACTTGTACTCACTTGGTTCTGATAGCGAGGCTTTGTGAAGTCGTCGCGCTTCTTTCACAACTTCCGTGGCGTCGGCGCTAGGTGTTTGCGTCACTTCCGGGCGGCGCGCGCGACGGAGCGGCCAACGGCCTGCCGAGCAACATGCCCAAGTGAGTCGGCCGGTGAGATCTGAGGGAGGTGGCGGTCAGTAGTACTGACCCAGGAACGGGCGTAGAGCGGAATCGGGTTCTTGAAGCCTGGAGGGAAAAGCGGGGGTCTGGGGGAACGAGCAGGTAGGAGGTCGGGAGCTCTGGCCCGCGGTTTTGGACTCTGGAGGTCGGCCACACATACTGAGGGCAACAAAAAAGCCTGGGTGTTGGAGAACGTTTTGCTTGACCCCTTCGAATTGTGAGGTTTTTGTTTTTTGGCTTCAGTGATCAGCTCTTCCGTGGATAGGGGACATCTATTAACTGGTTGACATCTTATTCTCTTGCACCTCTTTTCAGGTTTTATTGTGACTACTGTGACACGTATCTCACGCATGATTCTGTAAGTGGCTGTCTTTTTATTATTATTTTATTATTGAGTCAGAGTTATGCTGTGTAGTCCAGGCTGTCCGCGACCCTTCTTCAGTCCACCGGCCTCAAATCTTCCCAAGTGTCTTTTCATAATTTAAAAAAAAAAGCTCTGTGTATAATAATTAAATTTTAAAACAATTTCAGTGCAGATTTCTTTCATCCAGCTTTTTTCAATTTATCCATTTCTGTTTTATTATTTCAGATTAGCACTCTCCATAAAGCTCAAAAAGGTTCACACAGGAATAGTACAAAATTATCCCAAAAGTTTTTTTTTTTTTTTTTTAAATTTCAGATAATCTTGGTAATCTCAGCCCTAGACAGTCCTAGGAGGATCGGGGCCAGTTTGAAGCCAGTCTGGGTTCCATAGTGAGTTCAAGGCCAGCCTGGATTACATAGCAAGAGCTTGCTTAAAAAAAAAAAAAAAAAAAAAAAAAAAAAAAAAAAACCTAAAAAGCTGAATTATATTTTTAATTAAAATATAATTAATTAAATTATTTAATTAAAAAAGAAAGGGGGCTGGGGATTTAGCTCAGTGGCATAAGCGCTTGGTTGGCAGGCATGAGGTGGCAAGCTGGATCCCCAGTATCAAAAAAAAGGAAAATGGAAACAGGTCAGTAAATTGAGAAATACAGGGAAAATAAAAAACAAATGTTAACTAGAGAGGATGGATAACTCTAATATGTAGACCTGATCGCAGGCTGCTCCTGGGAAAGGCAGGGCCCAAGGAGAGCAGTGACTGTCAAGACTGTCAAGGAAGTAATGGATACAGCTGCTGGCAGGATGCAGCCTCCATGGACTCTGCCCTAGGACCACAAACAGACATGGATGAGGGGGATGCCACAGGCTGGGATCTGAGGAAGCAATGGTACCAGGATCCTTCTATTCCCAGCCTGCTGAAATTGAATGCCTGTTGTTTGAGAAAACTTTAGAAAGATTGAAGAATGAAAAAAAAAATTATAGAAGCAAGCATTCCAGGAGTCTACACTTGAAGCTCAAGTATTTGACTAAAATGGAAATGCCTTGAGTTGGAACAGAGTACTTTGATTTGATTAAGAGCTACTAAGACCCAAGTGGGTGTAGTGATCTGTAATCCCACTGGGATCTGTAATCCCAGTGAACTACTTAGATGACAACAGCTGAGACTGAATACTTCATTTTGTAAGATTGTGTTTCAGGGGCTGGGGATTTAGCTCAGCAGCATAAGTACCTGCCTTGTAAGCAGGCGGTCGTGAGTTCGATCCCCGGTACCGATAAAAACGAAAAAGACAAAAAAAAAAAAAAAAAAAAAAAGTGTGTTTCAGGTGCTTTACAGGAATCATTTTGTTTCATGCTCACAGTTAGTCTGTGAGGTTAGCACTTCTATTATCTTCGCTTTGTTGAGGAGGAAAATGAGGGAGAGTATATATGAAAAATTGGATGTTACAAAACCAGTAGTTTGTATGGAACTGGAAGGTAAACCTAATAAATCCAACTCCAGAGTTCTCTTCCAGCGGTTCACAAACTTTTTGGTCTCAGGGCCTTTCCACACTAAAAAATTATTTAAGCTGGGTGTGGTGGCACACACCTGTCATCCCAGCACTTGGGAGGCTGTGGGAGGAAGATTGCTGTTTTAGGCCCACCTCAACTACATAATGAGATTCTGTCTCAAAAAAATAACAAAAATGTACTAAAAAGTTATTTAAATATTAAGCCATATTGACTGTATTTGAAATTAATACTTATTTTAAAATAACAAGCTTTTTACATGCAACAACATTTTTAATATGAAAGTTTTCTTTTAAATTTGGTACAGGAAAAAATTCAATATGAACAAGTGCATTGTTTTAGAATCCTCCTGAATCCCTTGAATGTCTGACTTAACAAAAGATAACTGAATTTTCATCTTTTCTTATATTGAAACTGTTGTATTATGTTATTTTGGTTATGTGAAGAAACAGTTTACGTGGATATATAGCTAAAGGTGGCAGTGATATAGGATCTACAAATGATGTAAGGAAAATATTACAACTCCCAACCTGCTGGATGTCCGAGACACTGAGTTTGCATACCGCAAAATCCAAGAGTGAATTCTAAGAAACGACAGGGGTTAAGAGGAGGAAATTTTATTGAGGGAGAGCAGTCCTAAGAGACAGGAAGGGCCCAAGTGGATTGTTAATGAGCCCATTTCTCTTTAAGATTTTTTTTTTTTTTGAGGGGTACGGGGATCAAACTCACGACCATGTGCTTGTAAGGGAGGCACTTAGGCCACTGAGCTAAATCTCCAGCCCTATTAGTCCATTTCTCAAAGGTAGTTTTATAGAATAGAATCAGGAGATGGGTACAACATAGGACAAAATTGTGATCAACCTAAGATGACAACTATAGCCACTGAGGTAATGATGATCCAGTGGGGAAGCAAGTCTAATATAGCAAGTGAACATGGGAAGAAAAAGGGCTTTTTTATAAGAGATGAGTTAGGAGGTCCTGGTCACCCACCTGGGTGACTGATTTCTAGGTAGGCTTTATTGGACCGGGTGATACCAGTTATAGTGTATTGCTAATCCCTTGGGAGGCACATAGGCCAGGTCATACTGTCTTTATCTTGAGGTCTGACCTTCAGTGGATGCACTTCCAACCACGGTTGTAATGTGTTCTCATCCTCTGCACTGACTTGGAGAGCTTATCTCTGTCTTGATTGTTACAGTTCTACCTAACTTAACTGTCTATAAGAGTACTGCCATTAACCAATTAAATACTACCTTACAGTGTTACATCAAAATTCAATGCATATTAAAAAACCCTTCAATGCATAGTCTTGCACCTTGAATGAATTTTACTATGCATTTCATAATATGATTTGTGGTTTGGATTGGTTCTCTGGGTTATGTCTTTTGGTGGGCATTTTATTATATACTTTTTTTTTTTTTTTTTTTTTTTTTTGGTACTGGGATTGAACTCATGACCTTCTGCTTGCCAGGCAGGCACTTACACCACTGAGCTAAATCCCCAGCCCTTATATACTATTTTAAATTGACATTCGTTAAAGTTGAAATCTGATTAAGAAGCTGTCAAGCTTAATGGTGGGAAACTAAGATTTTTTTTTTTTTTTCTTTTATCGGTACCGGGGAGCAAACTCACGACTGCCTGCTTGCAAGGCAGGTGCTTATACCGCTGAGCTAAATCCTCAGCTCTGGAAACTAAGATTTTCTAAAATTCTAATATTTTGTTTGAAAGCTCAAATACTAACAATTGCTTTCTTTGAAGGTACAGGGCACTTCATTTCTGAGAAGCCTCAGTATCCAGTTTGTTTCTCAGTCATTCAGATAAGATAGCAACTAGAAAAATAATGTGTCTGTGCCTCCTTGAATAGTACCATATTTAGCATGCAGATGTGCTTTGTCCATCTTTTCTTTGTTTGCACTAAAATATTAAACTCAAGAGTTGAGATCCAGTAAATTTAATATTTTATTGCTTCATAAAGGAGAATGCATGACATTGAAACACAATGATTAGTAGTACATTAAGCATCACTGCCTTGATTAACCCTAAAGACCAGCAGTCTGGCATTGACATTGCTGACACATTGGAAAAGGAATGCCTTAGCATTATTACAGAAACACTTGTTGCATAGCCCCTAAAGAGATGTCAGAGACCTTTTGGTGTCCGTAAAGCCATACCTTGAAAACTGCAGTTCTGGAGTTTCCTGCTTCTGCAGGAACTGATTAAGAAAACTTAATCATCTTGAATAGTAGTTGGAAGAACCTAGTCAATAATTTCTGTGTTGCCACTCCATTTAAACTTGTTTCGGGACCGAAATGTAGTGCTGAGTGAAGCACTTGTGTAGCATGTATAAGGTCCTGGGTTTAATTGCCAATATGACTGACAAAAAAATCACAAAATCCTTCCTAATATGTGCTCAGATGTAGTAGTTCAGCATTAACAAATTTGGGGAATGTGTAAGGTGTTTCCTCAAGAAGAAATAATAACTAAATATTTTTATAGATTGTCCTAGTGGAGACCCATCTAATAAATTTATATATTTTAGCTAGGGGGTGAGGATTTATCTCGGCACAAGTGCCTATCTGGCAAGCACAAGGTCATGAGTTTAGTCACCTGTTACCCCCCACCCACAGACACACACAGACACACAGACATGTTAGTCCTTGCTTGTAGTATAGTTCAATCTGTCGTCATCATTCCTATTTCCTCATAGGTTAAACCCCTAGTCATAATTTTCTTAAAATTGTTGGTGTGGAGGTGTACTTTTCAATCTTTTGAATGTATTTTCATATACCCACACATCTTTTCTTGAATTCAGGACCTTGTACATGCAAAATAAGCATTTTACCATAGTGGTATATCTCCAGCCCCTGATATGTTTGGTTCATAAGCATAATTTTGTTGTTAGGCATAACCACTGGAGAGTTTATCCCAAGAGTCATTCAGACAGAGTGTGTATGTACTGACTGTCCTGAGCATTGCACAGGCAGCTGTCATTTCATCTAGTCCATTCCTTTTTTTTTTTTTTTTTTTTGGTACTGAGGATCGAACTCATAACCTTGTGCTTACCAAGCAAGCACTTGAACCACAGCTAAGTCCCTGGCTCTCAACTAGTCCATTCTTTGCACGAAATACACCTGTATATCTTAGTTTATATTGACATGTTTTGCATCTGTTTTTTTTAGAACATTATATTCACCTTTCATGTTTGTTAAGTTCTGGTTATTTTGTTTTGCTAATTTATGTTTATTTTACTTGTGAAAATAGCCTCAATTTTGTGCCATAATCTATGAAAACTCTTATCATAAGTGCATTAGAATAGTTTTTTTTAAAAGACTTCTACATAAATCTGTCATACTCTTACAAAACAAAGCAGACATATTTGGGACTCTTGAGACTGAAGAGAAAGGACGTATCAAAGATTTGCAAAAGAAAAACTTAAAAAAGGTAAAAATGTTGGCATATCAGAGAGGAAAAGTCTGTTATAAAGTGGGAAGACAAAAAAAGTCTGTTCATAATACAGAAATGAAAGAACATTAAAGAACAAAATCAAAAAAAGTTTCAGTAGTGGTCAGTGATTATAATAATTCTATGACTATTGTTGACAGAGTTGAACAATATCTAACAAGCCATCCTGTAAATCAAAAAGCAAGGAAAAAATATTATGAAACATGCACCTTCTGAACCAAACATTATGGAACTTATTCGTGCAAAACAAGGCAATTAAAATAGTCATTTACAGTTTAGATTCTCTAATAGATCCAATAATTGAAAAATACAGGATAATGAAAGACCAATCAGGTTGTCCATCGGTGATGTCTTCACTGTTAATTTAGTGGGTAGGCATTTATCATAACACGCACAGGAAAAAGAGAAGGTCAATACAACAGTGTAAAGGGTATTGCCCAAGGAGAGACAGTAGTCCAGAAAGAATTCAAAAGGAGACCAGGTACTACTGTTCAGACTGTAGTGTTGCAGTGTGTGTGTGTGTGTGTGTGTGTGTGTGTGTGTGTATTTTTATTTTTAATTTATTTATTTTTTACTGCCAGGGATTGAACGTTGCACTTGGCAGGCAGCCACTGAGCTAAATCTCTGGCCTTGCATTGTGTATTGAATGTCTTAATATATATTGTCTTATATATTCAACAGAAAATCTGTTGAATAAATTGGATTAAACTGTTGTGTTTCCTGCTATAAAAATAACCAAAAATGCAGTTTGTTTTTTTTTATCTTGTGTTTAATTAGAATGGTAAGTGGTTAAGGCATCATTGTTTGTATTAACATAAGCAGGGTTTGGTAGACAAGGAACAATATTTTGAAATAGACTAGAAAAGACAGTCTCCACTACATTAACTTTTTAAAAATCAGAGTCTTAGTATTATTCCAGGCTGGCCTCAAACTCAGGGCAGTTCTCCTGCCTCAGCCTCCCAAGTGCTGGGATTACAGGGGTATACTACCACGCCCGGTTATATTAACATTGTCTCTATTGCAGAAGCAGTAGTCATGCACAGCATTAGGGAGGGAGGTAGACAACCATGAGGAATATCTGAAGAGATCTGGCTCCCAGGTCCTGATTTATTGCTTATCAACTATATGAGTTCCCCCCCCCAGCTCTGTGTTTTAAAGCAAGTCTTTAAATGTAAATAGACATTTTTTTAACATAGCTGTTGACTCCTTGTGTAGAAGATAAAGTACCATATTGTGTCGCAGGATCATGTTTAGCATAGAGCCAAAGCTAGCCAGGGGTACCTAAATAAAGGTAAAGTTTTGTAAACTTTCTCGTTCCTCTGTCTGATAGAACTTTTTGTTTTCCAGCCGTCCGTGAGAAAGACGCACTGCAGCGGTAGGAAGCATAAGGAGAACGTGAAAGACTACTATCAGAAATGGATGGAAGAGCAGGCTCAGAGCCTGATTGACAAAACAAGTATGTTTCGGCCTCTTGTTCTGCTGTGAGAGAATGGTCCTATTCTTTCATGTCCCTGTCTCTGTTGTTTTCCACAGAAGCAACTCGTGCTGAATGATAAATAGGCGTATTTGCCCACACTCAGTGAAAGAACTGGAAGGTCACTGGTTTCCCAGGAATATAGGAATACCTTAGTGTTAATTATTGGGGATAAAGCAGTCAGAGCAATTAGGTGTGGTTAGATCGGGAGGTGGGACAGAGAAGAATGGAGTTGCCTGGTATTTTCAGTTAATGCGAACCAGATTGTACTGTATGTATAAATGAGGATCCAACGTTTTTCAGAATTGTTGGCCTTCTGTGATAGTAAAAGTTGTGAACAGGCTTGAGAAACTTTACTTGGGTTTCTTATTTATAGCTCTGAAAGAAGCTCAGTGATGTAACCAAACAGGCGGGGTATGTTTTGGAACCCTGCGGTACGGCTGCATTCTGGTGTTCTGGCTGGTTGGGTGGGCCCACGGCACTGACACAGGTTGCTTTTTACTTTAGGTCATACTGGCACTTTGGGGCCTGACTTCTTAAAAATTCATTGTATTCAGAGCTAACAGGCTGACGAAGGCTTTGTGAGATGATTTTAAAAGAAAAAGACTTTTCATTTTTTTGTGAAAACTTAAGTTTAAAAAGACATTTAATGAGTGGGCATGCTGGCTGGCCTTCAGTTTCCCATCACCCAGCTGCCGTAGTCCTGTTTAATTTGTACCAGGTTCTCTACCTTGGCATTACTGACAGGGCTGTGTAACTATTTGTTGTGGTGCGCTGCCCTGTGTGTCTTAAATGTTTATCAGCACCTCTGGTGCCAACCCTCTAGTAACCAGGCCCACCTGTGAGCCCGGCCAGAGTGTCTCCAAGGAGCCAGGCATGGAAGCACAGGCCTGTGACCCCAGCTACTTGGGACGCTGTTAGAGCCCAGCACGGGCAGCTGAGACTCAGTCTAAAAATAAATGTTTTAAGCAGCTGAGGATACAGCTCAGCACTCCCTGGATTCAGGCCCCAGTACTGTAGGAAGAAAGTCTGCAGCTGTGGCGGAGGGCAAAGTTGCACCTGAGATTCTTTTACTTACTGCATTTGCTCCCTTTCACCGCCAGCATTTTAATGGAGCAAGTCTCAGCCATTCTCCCATTTTACCTGAAAGTAAATTATGGTGTAATCCCAATCCCCCACCCTCTTTTCTTTGTTATTGTTGTTGTTGTTATTATTATTATTATTATTATTGGTGTTTTTCTTTTTTTCTTTCTGGTATGAGATAGATGATCCTGCCTCTCCCTCGTATTCAACTGTAACAAAGGTGTACCTCACTACACCTACCTGTGTGTTTTTGCTTGTTCTCTTTGAAAAGATGTTAAAAATTTCCTTGTTGGGGCTGGGGATTTAGCTCAGCGGCATAAGCACCTGCCTTGTAAGCAGGTGGTCGTGAGTTTGATTCCCTGTACCAATAAAAATAAATAAATAAATAAAAACTTCCTTGTATTAAAGGACTAACAGTATACTTGAGTATTTTTCATATGCAGAAAAATAATTTGCAGTGAATAATTTTTTAACAGAATCCAGGGTGCTCTTAACATTGAGCTACATCCCCAGCTTTTAAAAAATGTACTTTTTTTAGGGGGACGGTACCAGGGATCAAACTCACAACCTCGTGCTTGCCAGGCAGGTGCTTACGCTGCTGAGCTAAATCCCCGGCCCAAAAAGTTTACTTATTTTGAGACAGGGTCTTACAAAGTTGCCAGAGATAGCCTCAAACTTGGAGTCCTTCTGCCTTAATTCCTGAAATAGCTGGGATTAAAGGTTTTGGGGAGTGTTTATTTGGTGGCTTTATCACAAAAGGTCTCACATACTAGTGCAGCTGGCCTTGAATTTACAGTCCCCCTGCCTCAGCCTCCCCAGTGCTGGGACTGTAGGTGTTCACTGCCACTCGTGGCTGCAGTACATATTTGTAATAAGGGAGACCATTTCGAGGAGAGGAGCAGGCAGTCCCGGGACTCACCTCGTGATCCCTGAGTGTATCTGGACACTGAGTCTGTTGCTACGCCATGGATTGGCTTTTCCTGCTTTAGTTTTCCCAAGCTGTCCTGCAAGGTGTCCCCCTTGGATGTGGGGAGTAGCCTTAGATTGAAACCCCTTCCTGAGATGAAACCCCTGAGAGAGCAGAGCCTTTGTTCCCTGCAGTTCAGATGGTCCTTCATAAATCTTCACTCAGGGTCAGCTTTTTAGATCTGATCCCATGGATTATCAGTGATTAATCCTTCTCTGCCTAGTGTTGCAGTTTTGGAATGCCAGTAACAATGGAACATATTAAAAGTTTTTCTCTTTAAATTCTTGTTCCTTGAATTTTTCTAGGTAACATGAATTTCCTGCAAAAATTGAAAAACTGCAGTCTTCAGCATGAGTGGGTTAGCTTGGGAATGTGACTTCCTGTGCACGGGTGACAGTGGAGCGGGCTGGGCCCCAGCACTCAGTTAATGGGGAAGGGTTATGTCAGATTAGAATCCAGTGCCGGGTACTGGATTCAGGTCCTGTGTGCTGAACTATCTCCACACCTTTTTTATTTTTATTTTGAGACAGGAGTCTCACAAAGTTCCCTGGTCTGGCCTTGAACTTTCTACCTCAGCCTCCCAGAATGCTGAGCTTATTAGGTGTGTGCCACAGTGCTCAGCTATTTGTGATTCTTTCAGAAATCAAGTTTAAATGATCTTCAGGGTTTTTTTTTTCCCTTTTGCCTCATGTATGTGACAAAAAAGTTACTAGTATTGGACCTTCTGGTTTTTTGAAAAGGTCCTCCCTGTGTAGCCTGGTTTGTCCACAAACTTGAAGTAATCCGATCTGATTTGTTCTTGGTGCCCTTGGACTTTTTAAATGAACATGCTCCTTCTGAGCAAGCACTTTGCTCTGAGACCTACTTTCTTTACTGTCTCTTAGTTAATTTCAAACTGGTAAACTAGTATAGTATACTAGTATAGTTCACCCAGGACATCTGAAAGGTAGATTTGGGATTTTCCTTTTTCTTTTGGTCTGTTTTTTTTGAGAGTTTGCTGCTCTGTAGCCCAAGATGGCCTTGAACTCCTTCAGGATCCTCTAGCATCAGCTTCTTGAATGTTGGAATTACAGGCATGTTCTACCAAACCAGCTTAGAATAGGAATTATTTTTGGTAATGGGAATCTAACCCAAGACCTTGTGCTTGCCAGGCATGTGCTTGTGCCACTGAGCTATATTCCTTGCCCTAGGATAGAAACTTAAAAAGCCTATCCTTCAGCTGGGTGTGGTGGAGCACTCCTGTAATCCCAGCATGTGAGAGGCTGACCCAGGAGGATCAATTCAAGTTTGAGGCCAGCCTGAACTGCATAGTGAGACCCTGTCTCAGAAAGACAAAAAAAAAAAGCCTAGGGCTGGAGATTTAGCTCAGCAGGCATAAGTGCCTGCCTTATAAGCAGGCAGTCTTGTTTGATCCCCGGGACCGATAAAAAGGAAAAAGAAAAAAAAACAAAAAAGCCTATCCTATCCTTTGGGGGATGTGTCACACATTTTTCAAACAAAACTGAATGATTTGAATTGATGATAAACCACATATACAAATTAAAAATGAGTACATCTTGTTGGTAGAAGACATTGGTTAGATAGGAAGGGTTTTTTTGTTTGTTTATTTGTTTGTTTGTTCTCCCCCGATGTAGTTTCTCTATGTAATTAAGGCTGGCTTCAATTCACAGAAACCTCCTCCTGCCTCAGCCTCCCAAGTGCAGGTGTGCACCACCATGCCTGATAGATGGGAGATTTTTACTTGAACCTCACGGTTATTTTAGTTATAAAATATGGTTAGTGGTTGTAATCCCAGCATTTGGGAAGCAGAGGTAGGAGGATTAGCATAAGTTTGAGGCCAGCCTGGACTAAATAACAAGACTGTTCACACACACACACAGACACACACACACACACACACACCAAAAAAAAGTTAAATAAAAATAACTTTAACACACCTATTAACTGAATAAATTCTTAGAAAGATTTAAAAACTTAAAGCAATAAACACATTTGTCACAATGAGTACCTAAGATTGATTTAAAACTGTAATGCAGGGGCTGGGGATTTAGCTCAGCGGCATAAGCGCCTGCCTTGCAAGCAGGCAGTTGTGAGTTCGATCCCTGGTACCGATAAAAAGGAAAAAGACAAAAAATAAAACTGTAATACAAAACACAAAAGACAATTATATAAAGCCGGTAGGGAGAGACCAGATTATTTACTGGAGTGAAGTTATTTAAACTGTTGAAAATTTGAAAGAGAAGTGATTTAGCAGTAAATGGGTTATTAAATGCTTGTTTATTGTTGTTTTTACCCCTCACCCTCTTCTCCACAGCCGCTGCCTTCCAACAAGGGAAGATCCCGCCTACCCCGTTCTCCGCTCCTCCGCCCGCGGGGGCTATGATCCCGCCTCCACCCAGCCTGCGTAAGTGCCCACGCTCCTCTCCCAGCTCCGCTGCGGGGCAGGCCTACCGGTGCTGGTTGATGAGTGTGTACAGTAGCTTCCACAGTTAAGTTCTGGGCATGTCACAGGCTCGGATTTGAACCTGCGGCCTCACGTTATATTAAACCACTGAGCTACATCCCAGCTCTTTTCATTTTACTTGGAGTCAGTGTTGTCTAGGCTGGCTTCAAATTTGAGATATTTCTGCTTCAGCCTCTTAGGAGTCAGAATAACAGGCAAATGCTGTTACACCTGGCTAGAGTTAGCTTTTTGGGGTGGTTTTGTTTGAGACAGGGTCTTACTTAGACTCACCTTGAATTTGCTTTTATGGCCCAGGCTGGCCTAGACTTTCAGTGATCCTCCTGCCTCAGCCTCCTGAGTGCTGAGTTCACAGTCATGTGCCACCACACCTGGCTTGAAGTTAACTTTTGATGGTATTGTTAGTAACTGTTGTATTTGTGACAGCACAGGTGTGAGTCTGAGATAGATTTGGATGGAGAGCTCAGAATGAATCTGTAGTTAGATGAATTGATAATAGCACATTAAATTATTTACTACTATGAACACAACCCTGGAGGGCTATAGTGGCTCAATAAAAGTCTTCAGTCTTTGACCCTATTTCTAACCCACCTAGTAGTATATCTCTCATGAGAGATAAGATTTGGAGTGGTTTGAGGGCCCCTGATCTCTGGGAAGTTCTTTTTGTGTAGGAGGCAGGAGGAAACGGAGTACCAGGTCACAAGTCCTCTGGCTTTTGGGAGGGTTCAGATTGAAATTGGATTCAGAGGCCAACCTTGTCATAAGTTACCATGGATGTGAGTACAGAGCCGTTGGTGACGGTTGCATGCTAATGCAGTGGGGTCACTAATGGCCTCCCAGACTATCCTGGCGCTGATCAGGCCCCGGATGTCACAGCTCTCAGGTCACTGTGTCTCCTCCTCCCAGCTGGTTTCTTTTTTGTTTTATTTTGTTTTGAGTTTGGTTTTTCTTCTTTCTTTTTGAGTACTGAGGAGCAAACCCAGGGGTCTATACATGCTGAAGAGCTGGTTTACCACAGATCTATGCTCCCAGCCCCCCACCATTGTTAATGGCAGTAGTAATTTACCTGGCTGTTTTTTTATTGTTGAGTATTGAAGTTGTTACAGAGTTCTGCTATTGCAAATGATACCATCAGGAAATAGGCCTGATGAGATCTCTGAAAACAGCCCTTGTGTTTCCAAAGAATGTTTTCAGTCTAGCTTGATGTTTCAAAAAAAATCTAAGATTAGGTACTTGTAGTACTTTAAGCTCAACTTTTGTTCAGAGTTTTATAGAAAGTATAGAAATTAGTGTCCTTAGAATTTTTCTGTGGCTTGGTTATTGAACCCAAGGCCTTGTGCACGGCAGGCACATGCTGTACCAGTGAGCTGTACCACCAGCTCAAGAATTTTGCTTTGAAACCTGAGGAACCTAACTTGGTTTTATAGTTGGAGCTAGGCAGTTGTTCTCACATCTTAGTCATACAGTAGCTGTAGTTTCACACTTGTGATTTTTATGGCTGTACTACCACCAAAGAAACGGAAGAGGTCTGTTGTTTCAGAGTTGAACCAGTCCGTGAGACCCAAGAATTTCATGAAGAAGAGAGAGTGCCCGGGGGGCGTCAGTGTAGTTTAACTCTCGGCTCCGTTCTCTTTTAGCGGGTCCTCCTCGCCCTGGTATGATGCCAGCACCCCATATGGGAGGCCCTCCCATGATGCCAATGATGGGGCCCCCTCCTCCCGGGATGATGCCAGTGGGACCTGGTAAGTTGGAAAGTCTTCCTTTTCATATGTTCCACTGTGTTTTAATTCTCTAGTCAAGCGAAGTTCTTAATTAGCTGTCTAAACGCAATTCTTAACTAGCAGTCTAAACATGTTATTACAAGATTGTAGCAAATTAATTTTGGTCCTAAATGGGAAAGAAGAATATTGTTTGTCAGTATAATTGAATGATATCCAACTACCCTGGATAGTTGGATATCCAGGATAAGGTTGCCTATGTCTTTACTTTATCTTCTGTTTCCTTGTTTCATCCTGATTTTAGCCATTTGTGAAGAGAAGGGTATGTTCTGTTTTGTGGGGTTAAGGAGTAGATAAATTGTCTGTTTTGATTCAGAGCATAGCTGCCTCCTCTGACACATTTAATCTCCCTAGCTAACTAGGGCCAAAAGTAAAATAAAAATGTTTTGGCTTCTTTTCGGCCTTATATTTTTGTGATACTAAGGAATAAACCCAGGGCATCGCTTATCCTAGGCAAATCCTCTACAGCTGACCTCATCCCCAGCCCTTTATTTTTTTAAAAAGTTTTATTTGGGGCAGGATCTTGCTAAGTTACTCTGGCTGGCCTAGAAATTGTGATCCTCATACCCTCACCTCCTGAATAACTGGGATTACAGGCACGTGCCACACACCTGGCACTAGCTGGGTTTTGTTCAGTAAGCTTTCTTTCTTTTTTAATTTTTTTTCTTTTTTTCTTGTGGTGCTGGGGGTCGAACCCAGGGCCTTGTGCATGCAAGGCGAGAGCTGTCCCACTGAGCCACATCCCCAGCCCCGGGAAGCATTTTACTTACTTTTAAATTATTATTACTTATTTTGGTGCTGGGGAGTGAACCCACAGCCTCATATATACTAAGCAGTGTGCTCTGCCCCTGAGCTGCACCTCTCAACCTTAGACATTTTGTTTTACAGTTTTCTTTGTTTGCAGTGCTGTAATTCTGGTCAGGGTCTTGCCCACGTTGCCATGCTCCCCAGCCTCCATCTTTTTTTTTTGTCTTTTTCCTTTTTATCAGTACCGGGGATTGAACTCATGACTGCCTGCTTGCAAGGCAGGCGCTTATGCTGCTGAGCTAAATCCCCAGCCCCTATAGCCTCCATCTTTTAATGGAAACATAACATTAATTTGCAGATATTTCTGATACTTGTGCAGGACTTTTTTGAGAATGAGTCCGCTGATTGGAACACTATTTCTTGCAGAAGCCAAAAAACCATAACCATAATTCTTTTTCTACCAACTTTATTTTCATTTTCTTTCAAGTGGTTAAAGACATAAGATGCAGTCTCCTTTCAGTCTTTTATTACATTTAGCCTACCAAGTTTGTGGGCAATTTGCCTGAGTCTTAAGTACATCCAGTTAGTTTTCATAGAAACAATTCTCCTTTCACATTCATATTTTACTGATTTTATTGTAGAATAGTTAAATTATACAGTTAGTAATAAATGACTGATATAACACAGTTAGGGAACATTTGACTAATGCCTATAGCTCATCTGGAAGAGCAGACTGCAAAGGTATTGGAGAAGCTTTGTGGCTAAATTATTCAGTGTGCCTGCTCAGTGGGGTGGGCGAGTATAGAGTTTTCCTGACTTCCTGCCTTGGAAAGCCAACACATAAAGTAACTTAGCTGCTTTAGCATTCTTAAATCAGGGTCACAAATTCAAGTACATAGATGGCTCAGAGAAGTGGCGAACTGTTAAATACATGACTGTCCAAAGAAAGCTTCCAGGGGCTGGGGATTTAGCTCAGCAGCATAAGTACCTGCCTTGCAAGCAGGCAGTCGTGAGTTGCGATCCCCAGTACCCATTAAAAAAAAAAAAGAAAGAAAGAAAGAAAGCTTTCAGCTGACTGTGGTGGCATATACGTCGGGTCCCAGCTGTTCAAGCAGCTGAGGCAAGAGGGCTTTTTGAGCCCAGGCTGCACAACAGAGAAAGACTTTGCATGACCAAGAAAGAAAAGAATAAAGAATGCCTCTAGAACTCAGCTTTAGCCCAGGGTTGATAATTCAGAATGCAGGCTTTTCTGTTTTTTCCAGGTCAGTATAAATGGTAAGATGTGGGGTTTGTGTTTTAAAAAAGTAGAGGATCCTTGGGGGTGGGTGAGTGTAGGGATGATGGGGGACAGCTAACCAGCATTGGCCATGGGTGGACAGACACCGAGCTGAATGATGGGTACATGGATGTTCATTCCTCTTTCACTATCCCTGTGTGGATCTGAGTGTTTGCATAATACAGAGGTGAAGACCCTAGAATCTCATATGGAACCCTAATGATGGCAGCCAATCCTAGTTAAATCCACTGGGGCCCAAAGAGAACAGGGTTCAGGGCCCAGCTTTTACCTTCTGGTTTATATCAGTCTCCTGTAAAAATGGTTCGTTAGGGACAGCCCTTTCTGTGGGATTCAGAAGTTTAGTACTCTATGTTCCTGTTGAAAGTGATCTTTAAAAATTCCGTGCTTGTTGGGTTTTGTGTCTTTGCCTAGCTTCTTGTGTTTCCTTTTTTGTGATAAGGCTATATTTAACTTCGGATATAGTTTCCTCTTGGACCATTTGCTACAAACCTTTAATCAAAATTATTTAGTTATAAATAAATGAGGTGAAATTCAGTCCTTATGAGGAATTATATAGCATGAGAATTATGAAATGTAATGTAATGAATATCCATGCGCCCAGCAGCCAGCTGAGGAGGCGGGATGTTACCCCTCCACTCGGAAGCTGCCTGTGCTGTTCTCCTACCCTTCTGCCTGCCTTCCCCTGCGTGGCGCATTTATTACTTGGTTTGTGGAAGGGACACTTAAAAAATTCATTAATACTTTCTAAAATGCATTCGAAAATAAAATTTTGTGTGTGCTAATTGTTATAAATCACATTATTGCCTATTATTTTTCTTGACTTGAGCTAAGTATGGTTACTAACAGGTTCTCAGCATGGGCCTCCTGCTCACCTTTCCTACAACTCCGAACAAACGCTTAGTGGTAAGATTGTCCTCTGTGCCTGTGTACATTCATGCGATAGCTCCTGGTTATATGGTGGATATAACTGGTTAAAAGAGCTGACTGAATAACATGTGACTTAGTTGTGAATTTCCCTAAGGGAGAAAAAGGTCGGTTTAGGGAACCAGTGTCGCTGGTGATTTCTCAAAAGCAGTCTATTTATAGTTTCCCCCTTACTATCATTAAGATCATGATTTCCACATGGTTCTTGTGTTGACTTTTTCATTTTTTGTTTGAGAATGTCTGAGTAATTTACAGATGTGATGAATTTGTTGCATTTCTTCTGTCAAGTACGTCTTTTTTCCAGCATTTTGCAGGGGGGGTGCTTTTGTTTTTGTTTGAATTCCCATCACAGTTTCCTTAGTGGCATTTGCTCACTCCTTTATCCTTTTTCTTTGTTTTGTCCTGCAGCTCCCGGAATGAGGCCCCCCATGGGAGGCCACATGCCAATGATGCCTGGGCCGCCGATGATGCGACCTCCCGCTCGCCCCATGATGGTGCCCACTCGGCCCGGAATGACTCGACCAGACAGATAAAGCCGGAGGGCGGCCTCTCTGTGTCTGTTTCACATTATTTGTTCTGCTTCTCCAGGGGATGGTGGTGCTGGAACGCCAGGTGCTTTCTAACAGCACGGATGACAAAACTTGCTCCCCCTTCCTATCAAAGAGAGAATAGTTTTGAAGGGGGAAGTGGGATAAAAGTGCAGAAAGTTACAGTTTCGGTTGTGTTGTGAAATGCGAAAATAAAGTTGTCAGCTCTTTTAGTTAAATGTGTGTTTGCCTTTTCCTCCCCTCCGTATCCTGTGTATTATAAAGAAAATGAAACACTGTAGTTGTGTTCCTCTAGCTCATTCTGTTAGCAAGACCTATGCTTGAGATGTTTTTGCCTTAGCTACAAAGCCCCTTTGGACACCTGCTTTTATTTATTACTATTATTTTTTTATTTTTTGAACGCACCAGACAAGTGTTTGAGCCACTGAGCTAAATCCCAGGCCCTGGACACCTGCTTTTAATTTGTAAACTTATCTCTTGTTTTTATCATTTTGTGACAGGGTCTTACTATGTGATTTAAGCTGGCCTTGAACTTGAGGCATTCCTGCTTCAGCTTCCCAAGTGCTGGGATTACAGGCATGTGCCATTATGCCCAGTAGTAAGGTTGTCTTGTGTAGGGCCCTGATAAATCTAACAGAGCCTGTCTGCCTCCCTTGTTTCCCTCCTGGGGTGTTTCTTTAGGGTATTGGGGATGGAACCCAGGCCCTTGAGTATGCTAGCTAGGCAAGCATAGAGCTTTCATTGGGTAAAATAAAATACTTTATGTAGTAAGTGGAACATTTTAAGTTTCCGTGCTGAAGCAGGGAAAATACTTAAGTGTTAAGTGCATGCAAGCTAAAAACGGAGAGTTGCTTTCACCTCAGCTTCTGCTTTTTCTCAGTTCCCTTTCTTGGCTCCAAATAGCCAGAACCCCCATAACTATGTAGATCTCCATGGTATAGGAAGTGCCTTGATTTGTTTATTTCCTTTCCTTATATTTTTGGTGGTGGTAGGGATTGAACCCAGGGCCTCACCCCTGACAGGCAAGTGCTCATCCACTTGGTTACATCCCTAGCTTCAGAAGCTGTCCTTAGAGTGCTATTCGCTGGTTTTTTTTGTTTGTTTGTTTGTTTGTTTGTTTGTTTTTGTCTTTGTCTTTTTGAGACAGGGTCTCACTATGCAGTTCAGGCTGGCTTTGAGCTCACTTTGTAGCCCAGGCTGGTCTCGAACTCACAACGATCCTCCTGCCTCAGCTTCCTGAGTGCTGGGATTACAGGCGTGAGCCACCATGCCCAACTGCTATTTGCTGTATTACTAGACTATAAAAGTAGTGTTTTCAGGGAAGTGCCTAGAAAATAAGCCATTGGTACTACTCATATTCAGTGCAGTGAAACTTATACTTTTTTTCACATTGGAAGTGGGACCAGAATTTATTATAATCTCTGGCAATTACAGTATCTATTCTGTGTCCTGTGACCTAGCATTTCCATGTCTTAGAATTTCTCATATAGGTATGAGAAGATTTATTTATATATTGCAGCATTATTGGAAATGATTTGTTTACAAAGTTGCCAATACCATAAATGTTGAAACACAGTAGAGCTGGTAGTGGTGGCACATACCTGGCACTGGGGAGGCTGAAGCAGGGCAATCACCAGGAGTTAAAGGCCAGCCTGAACTACAGAGTGAGACCCTGTCTTAAACCTCTCTCTCCCTCTTTCTCACACACACACACACACACACACACACACACACACACACACACACAAGCACAGTAGGAAGCTCTTAGTAACTGATAGGAAAGAGATTTCCTATCAGTACACATTGCTTGGTATTTTGGTTTCTTCATGTAACAATTTATTCCTGCTATTCCTTCTTTAAAGGAAATGCCCGTATTTGCCTGTGTGTAGGAAGAAGGGTTCTTGTGGACAGATAAGCCACTGGTGATACTGGTTGCTCACAGGATGGCTGGCTGGTTGGGGGACAGGGACAAGGTGAGAAAAACTTGTACCTTCCTGGTATCATGTTTTGAATCATTAAAAATAAGCCGGTTCCAGTGGCACACACCTGTGATTCCAGGCGAGAGAATTGCAGGTTTGAGGCCAACTTGGACAACTTAGACCCTGTCTTGTAACAGGACTGGGAGCCAGTCTGAGTGGCGCACGTCTGTCATCCTGAGCTCTGGCAGTTGAGGCAGGAGGATTGCTGTGAGTTTGAGGCCAGTCTGGGCTACATGGAGACCTGTCTCAAAAGGAGTACTGGGATGAAGCTCGGTGGTGAAGCATTTGCCAAGCATGTGCAAACTTCTGGGTTTATTCTCCAGCACAGGAAAATAAAACGCCCTTCCATTTTAAGACAGAATGTGCTCCACACTAGCGGTGGGCTGGCTGATGGGGACAGGTCAGCAGAGACAGCAGATGGTCAGGAGATCTGAGGTACGGCCTGGGAATTTTTTTTGTTCTAATTTGAAACAGTTCAGGCTGGCTATGAACTCACTATGCAGCACAGGCTGACCTCAAACTTTTGCCTCCGCCTCCCAAGGGAAATTTGCATTTAAAAACATTTATTTGTGGGGTTTTTTTTTTTGAGACAGAACCTGGTCCTGAACTCAACTGTATAGCCCAGGCTGGCCTTAGACTCACGATTCTCCTGCCTCAGCCTCCCAAGTGTTGGGATTACAGGCGTGTGCCTCCCTCCCTAGCTAGTTAATATCAATCTGGATTGCACACTTGCTTCTGTTTCTGGGGGCAGATGGCAGGCACTGTGAGTGTGTTTAACGTCCAAGCTGAATGTGATGTTTCATCAGCATGCTTGTCCCCTTGGTCCTGGGCTGCGCGAGGAGTGAAACGGCCTTTTGCTTCCCTGGCTCTCCCTCAGTCCAGGTTCGCGGGGTATTATGATTATGTTGAGGCCTTGCCACCGCCTGTGTCCCAGGATAGCGAATCGATAGGCAGCTCGCAGCTTCCACCCGCAGTCTTTCGTGATTTGGACTGCTTATTAGAGCGAATGTCCAGTTTTACATTTTTGTGCTTTTTACATAACTCTCCCTGAAGGGGTTTTGTAAGCAAAGGGAAGATAAAGGGCCAGCAAAATGGCTGCTGCCCAGCCAGCGTCGCCAAGCAGCTTTTAGTGAGATAAAGAACAGAGAAACTCATATTGCACATGCTCAGCTTATATAACTTGTTTTTTAAAAAAATTTATTATTTTGAAGGTAGTAAAATTCAATAGAACAGGACAGAACAAAGCCAGTTTAGAGAGTGCGGTGAAGCTGGTACAGAGCTGCACGGTGGGTTAACGGGATAACAGCGCTAAGTACCACAGTGTATCTCTTGCCTTCACAGTAGTTGTTCTGCCCATCAGGTCCATGAAAATCTAACCAAATTCAGGACATTATAGAACTTACTAAAACAGTACTGAATAGAGCAATGCCCGTAATCAGATCAAAGCAAAACAGTGATGAAAAGATTTGCCTTCAAAGAGATGGTGGAAGGAAATCCCCCCTATTTGCTGTATTGCATACGGTCATCCTCCCAAGAGATGCTCAGACCTCTGGCTCCCATCTGCTAACCGGGGGAGAGTGTGGGGGATGGGATGTTTGATTCTCAGCCTGTGTGCAGGTCGGCTCTTGGTGGAACACCAGGGGGGGTGAGCTGGTTGCGTGATTTCCCAGCGCCCCACTTGTTTGTTTTGTGTCTTTATGCACCTTATGTTTTTACCTTGGTAGGGTGGGGGAATGTTTTAAGGCCTGTACTTTTTACCAAAACGCTGTCAACCAGATGTGTCTAGGACAAAATGGAGTCAGTGTGGCCTCTGCACATCTCCCATCTCCCTGTCTTCTTTTTTTTTTTTCTGGTCTTTTTGAGACAGGGTCTCTCTATACAGTTCAGGCTGCCTTGAGCTCACTTTGTAGCCTAGGCTGGTCTCGAACTCACAAGGATCCTTCTGCCTCAGCCTCCCGAGTGCTGGGATTACAGGCATGAGCCACCAAACTGGTATTTTAGGTATCAACATTTCGTAAAGGCATCCCATATAATTAAACAGATAAGCACAATAATACCATAAAGAATCATTTGTTTTAGCCAATTGATATTTGGTAACCATCTCATAAGGAACTTTCATAATCTAGTATCGAGTCCTTGGGACACATGTATCTGGTAAGTTTTTATAAATCATGAAGCTTTTTATTAATGGATTTACTTTTATCAGACAAAATAGCACATTTCAGCAATTTTATTGCATCTATGATGATATAATAGAAGTAATTAATTGTAGCACGATTCTTTAAAATTGTTTGATAGTGTTAGGTTTGCTTTTTGTTTAATAATGCTAAGGCTGTGGAAGTATAATTAATTTGCTTTGCCATGAGGCAAGCTAGTGCATTAACACTGAGATCAGCCCTGGTTGCCAGGGCAGGCACACCAACCACAGAAATACCTAAGGCATAAATTTCTGCTTGGATTAACAGGCTGATAGAAAATCCCACAGAGGTCAGTGAGACTAGCCATAGACCGTTGGTGTTAGACAGTGTAAACTCAGGAGTAGGCCACAGTACAGTGAGGCAACCAAGGCAGCATTCTGGGTTATGAGCTGAGTTTGCAGGAATATAACTGAAGGTGTACTTGACACATGGGAAAAACCACCCAGCAGGGAGAGGACCATGTCCATGTCCATATAATATTAGTTTATAATTAGAACAATTTTAAGTACTATTAGGAAGGCAGAGATATTGAGTGGTATAATTTTCAATACAAGCACATGAGGCATTTGAAGTTGCCACTTACGGAGTGAACATTTTAGCAGTATTATCAGGTTTTTAAGGGCGGGAGGGCCCCAATGTGGAAAGTCAGCCTATGTTACCATTTTGTTTGGAATAGTGGAGAAAATGTGTAATTACTTATGAGAGGTGGGATCCTGGCATATTGGAATTAGACAGGACCCAAGAATATGTTTGTTTGTTTGCTTTTTTGGTACTGGGGATTGAATTTACGACTGTGTGCTTGCAAAGCAGGCACTTGCAAAGCAGGCACTTGCAAAGCTGCTGAGTTAAATCACCAGCCCCTGTATTTTATTTTTATCTTTTAAACAAGACAGAAATGGGAGATATTAGCTAATTTTGTCAATTGAACCCAAATATTGTATTTTAATCTTTTCTGGAGGTTGTGGGATGCTAAGGTCCCCATAGTGGGCTGCAAAACACATAGCAACAGAGTACAAACAGGCATTAAAGAGTTTATTGTCAATTTGGTAAATACCGCCTCAAGAAGCTGATGAGCAGTGGATTTTTCTTTAGATGTATCTATGTCACCCACGTCACTGGCAAGCAGTTGTCTTGGGTCGCTTTTAAGGAGGCCAGGCTTGGTTTAGGGAGAGGCGAAACTGTGGAACTGCGTTGTGTAGCCCGTGGTGTCAACTTGTTTTGTGCATGGTGAATGCAACAAGCAGGAACCCTGTGGGGATAACACAGAAGCATCTCCTCCTCCCCAGGTCAGCAGGGGCGCCCGGGCCCTGCCAGCCTGGGACTGGGGGCGTTTTGAAAGAAATGGAACCAACATAGCCAAAGAGACTTAAAGAGAAACAGTAGGGGACAGCAAAAGGGAGAAGTCAGTTTTGCTAAGTGGTAAAACAGTTTTAGTGCGATAAATTCGAGGGAATGTGTGTATGTGAGTACATCCTGGAGAGATAAGACATGAATTAGCATTGATAATGGGAAATACAGTACCACCAGGCGAGCGGGGAAAATGTAACCGTTTGATAATAAGTATCTTGTCGCTCTGGATGGCACCAAGAGCCGCTGTGGGCAGAGGGGCTGGGTGAAAGATGAGTGGGAAGAGCGGGCACTGGATCCACCGTCACTGTGGTGCGTGTGTGAGCTGTGCCTGAAGGGCCTGTCATAGAGAAAGGGAATCAGCAATCATGAATTTTTTGCAAAACTTGTACTAAGTTATGCTCAGGGAACACATGGCCCACCTTCTTAAGGAAAAAAAGCAGTTTTGCCTTATGCTTTTGTTGTGCTTTAGACAAGGAATTTTCCATGACTTACCCGGGGATTTTTCAAAGCAAATGAAGTCGACACATCGTGGGGGCCATGTCCTACCCCGGGAACACAGCGAAGGCAAGTCACACTCCACAGCAGACGTCTCTGCTGTTGAGTCCCTGTTTGGACGCCAGATGTTGGGATTCTGCAAGCAAAGGGAAAATAAAGGGTCACACACACCAAGGGTCAGCAAAATGGCTGTTGCCTGGCCAGTATAAGCAAGCAGCTTTTATTGAGATAAAGAACAAAGAAACTCATGTTGTGCATGCTCAGATTATATAACTAGCTTGTTCTTTGTCTTTATAGGACCTCTTGTTTTTACCTTGGTGGGGGGAATGTTTTTCTTTCTTTTTTTGTCTTTTTCCTTTTTATCAGTACCGGGGATCGAACTCACAACTGCCTGCTTGCAAGGCAGGCGCTTATGCCACTGAGCTAAATCCCCAGCCCCTAAGATAAATTGTTTTCTTTTTTTTTGTCTTTTTCCTTTTTATCGGGGGGGGGGGTGTTTTAAGCCCTGTACTTTTTACCAAAATACTGTCAACCAAATATATCCAAGACCAAATAGAGTCAATGTCAACCAAATATATCCAAGACCAAATAGAGTCAATGGAAGGTCTCCACATTCTCCTGGCTGCTAATTAAGCCGATGTGCATCCTGAATCTGCAGACAGTGTGAGGCTACAATCTCAGACGAAACTGGCCTCCTAGTCCTTTCCCATTTCCTGTGTCTGTATTCACAACCTACTGCTTTTGGGGTTGCTGGTACAAGAACAAAGGACAGAACGGTGGGCTGTGATGTGGCTCAGTGGTACAATGCTTGCCTAGGGTGGCTAAGGCCATGGGTTTCATCAGAACGAAACAAAAAAGTGAAAAGCAAGACAGAATTTTACCTTTATATTTAAATGCTTCATTTCCCCTTTTTCATCTGCTCAGGCCTCTGTTGGTAAGAGGGAAGCAGGTCACAGGCAACAAGCACAGAAACACGGGAGCCCAGAGCGGCAGGCGGACCGGCCACCCCAATGTCTGTGACTCTAGGACCTGCAATTTTGATCTGCATCTACAGCCATCTGCAATGACAAACTCATTTCCTGAAGTCTGAAGCTAGTGGGGTCCGGTGGCAGAGGGACCCTGCCTATTCTCTGCCCTTCTGTGTCCTGTTGAACAGAGTGAGGATGCAGCATTTGGAACCCAAGGAACCGTCTTTGGCTAAGACTTGGTAACTAAGGATGGTGTTAGCAGCACAGACTCCCTGATGAAATACCTGCCGTGCACCACTGAGCTCCATGCCCAGCCCTTTTCATTTTTTCATTTTGAGAAAGGGTCAAGTTGCCTAGGCTGAGTTCCAACTTGTGATCCATCCGCTTCATCTTCCCAAGTAGAAACCACTGTGGCCCACTGAGTGAAAGTGACATATCACTTTGGGTTTTCTCACAAACAAATGAAACGAAAGCAGATTGATTTAAAAAAAAAATGGATTTAAAAGATGGATGGAGCCGGGTGCAGTGGTGCCCTTATCGAAGAGGATCACTGAGGAGCTTGCCTTGCTAGGGAAACTTTCAGGGGCTGTTCTCAGTGCTGGGGAGAGCAGGAACTGCAGACCAAACAAAGCCTTATCCTAAAGGGAAAGGGAGGAACACCCAGTACCAATCTTGGACGACATGTCATGAAGAAAAGTAAAGCGGATGGGCTAGGGATAGAAAGTGCCAGTTAGGGACACTTTTATTCTGGAAAGGGTTAGGGAAAGCCTGGCTGTCTGCTTTCTTGGCCGAGGGACCAGCAGGTACACAGACCCTGAACTGGGAGTTGACTCGTATTGGAGGAATGGCAAGGGGAGACCGGTGTAGCTGAAAACATGGCCAGAACTCTCCATAGTGACAGATATGTTCATTACCTTGACGGCAGTGATGATTTCATATTGTGGCAGATAAGACCCACCCAGCCAGTCTACTTCAATAGCCCAGGTGGCAGTTCCTGTCTCAGGTCCAGTTGCTTCTGTGTCTCGGGGCTGGTCACAGATGCTGGGCATGGTGGCACATGCCTGTAATCCCAGCACTCAGGAGGCTAAAGCAGAAGGATTACTGTGAGTTTGAGGCCAGCCTTGACTGCAAAGTGAGCTCAGGGCCAGCCTGAACTGCACAGTGAAACCCTGTCTCAAAAAGAAAAAGAAAAAAAGGCCTCGTTACTTTGACGCATAGCCAGTCACTGTGATGATTACTCTAAGAACCAATCAAAGCCTGGGCGTATTGTTGCACACCTGTAATTCCAGCACTTGGGAGGCTGAGGCAGGAGGGTCGCTGTGAGAGTTAGAGGCCAGCCTGGGCTACAAAGTGAGCCCAAGTCCAGCCTGAACTGCATAGTGAGACCCTGTGTCAAAAAGAACCAACCAGGGGCTGGGGATTTAGCTCAGCGGTATAAGCGCCTGCCTTGCAAGTGTGAGGTTGTGAGCTCGATTCCTGGTACTAATAAAAACAAAAAAGACAACAACAACAACAACAAAAGAACCAATCAAAGCCAAGTACTATACTCTTATACCTGCTCCTTTGCAACCCCATTAAAACTTCCCTCCCTGGGCCTTTGAGGCCTGACATTTTACAATTTTTTTTTTTTTTTTTTTTTTTTTTTTTTTTTTTTTGCTACTTGGAATCAAACTCAGGACCTTGTGCTTGCCAGGCAGGTGCTTGTGCTACTGAGCTGTATCCCTGTCCTAAGGCCTGACATTTTGAGGGACAATTGATTCCCTGTCAGCGCGTATCCCATGTTAAAGAGATCTACCTCCAAATCCTGGGTGCCATTTTGGTATTTCAGATGCTGTTTTAATACCATTCATACGTATGTGTGTGTGCTGTAATATAACTCATACATACGTGTGTGTGTGTGTGTGTGTGTGTGTGCTAAGACCTCAGAAACTGGAACTGTGACGGCCCAGACCTGTAAACCCCAGTTGCTGAGGAGGCTGAGACAGGAGGGTTACAAGTTTGGCTCTTTATGAGCAATTTAGCGAGAAGCTGTCTGAACAAACAAACAAATAATAAAGCTGAGCGATCAGGTGTGGTATTGCACACCTTTAATGCCAACACTCAGGAGGCCGAGGCAGGAGAATTGCAGAGAATTCAGGGAGCCCCTGTCTCAAACCCCCACCAAAAAATAAAGGCTGAGGATGCAGCTCAGTGCTCCCTTGGTTCAACTCCCAGTACCACAGGGGAATAAAAAATTTTAAAAGTTGTATATTTTATGCATTTTATATATGTGTACTTTACTGAATGTTATTTATATCTCAGTAATGCTGTTTAAAACAGATGTTTTTTTGAGACAAGGTTTTGCTATGTAGCCTAGGTTGGCCTCAAACTCACAGCAGTCCTCCTGCCTCAGCCTCTCGAGTGCTGGGATTATAGGTGTGTACCACCATGTCTGGACCTTAAATATATTTTAAAAAATCATAGTCACCACAAACTAGAAACCAGTTCTAAGAATCCTTGAAGATTAGGGCTGGAGTATTAGCTCAGTGGAATAAGCGCCTGCCTGGCAAACATGAGGTCATGAGTTCCATCCCCGGTACAAATAAATAAATAAATAAATAAATAAATAAATAAATAAATGGCTAGCAGAAAACTGGGTGTGGTGTGTGTCATACATCTGTAATTCCTCTACTTGGGAGGCTGAGGCAGGAGTATTGTTGCAAGTTTAAAACCAGCCTGGGCTTCCAAGAGAGCTTGAGGCTAGCCTGAACTTCATAGCAAGACCCTGTCTCAAAAAGACCAAAAAAAAAAAAAAGAATCCTTGAAGATTAATATGTCTTTGCTGTTCAACCCTGTCATTGGTTTTTTTTTTTTTTTTTGCGGTATTGGGAATTGAACTCACAACCCCTCGCTTAGCCAGGCAGGCATTTATGCCACTGAGCTAAATCCTCAGCCCAACCCTGTTGTTCTTGACTCTTGCTATAAGATTACCTTGCCTTGGTGCCAGGGATTTAGCTCAGCGGCCCAAGCACTTGCCTGGTGAGTGTGAGGTTGTGAGTATAATCCCACCAAAAAACAAACAAAGACAAACCAAAGATTATCTGTGCTTGTTTGCACAGACTTACTTTCTTGGGACATCCTGTATGCCCTCTTTGCTCCAGACTTACTACAGTATAAGCTGGTGAATGGACTAATGAGACAGCAGTTAACATACATCTCAAGACCAGTGCACTGCTAACTGTGTTGCATGCCTATAATCCCAGCTCTGTAGGAGGCCGAGGCAGGAGGATTACAAATTTAAGCCCAGTGACTTGTTTCAAAATAAAGAAAACAAGATCTGTGATGTGGCTCTGTGCAAAGGCCTAGACACTGAAAATGAAAAAATGCTGAGTGAAAAAGGTTGAATGAAAGACATGTGACTGAAGCTGGACCTGATGGTGTGTGCTGTAACCCCAGCCTTTGGGAGGCTGAGGCAGGAGGACAGCATCGAGTTCAAGGCAGCCAGGGATACACAAAGTAAGTTTAAGGCAATTCTGAACCATGAAGTGACACAGGGTCAAAAAAACCTCAAGAAAGAAAGAAGTGTGACTGAAGGTACAGCATGAGTGAGACCTTTGTGTGTGGCATGATAACGGCAGTGATTACACAAGTCTACACAAGACAGAATGACATGGAACTACTTACCAAAGTGAATGTCCTGGTTCTTCTACTGTACTGTGGTTACATGAGATGTAACTATGGAGGAAACCAGGTGAAACCTACACCAGACCTTTCTACATTATCTTCATAACTTCCTGTGGATCTATAATTATTCTATCACTTTTATTTTTTTTAATTTTTTTTTTTTTTGGTCTTTTTCCTTTTTATCGGTACCGGGGATCGAACTCACGACTGCCTGCTCGCAAGCCAGGCGCTTATGCCGCTGAGCTAAATCCCCAGCCCCTATTTTTTTTAATTTTAATTTTTGTTACCCGGGATCAAACTCACAACCTTGCACTTGCCAAGCAAGGTGCTTGTGCTGCTGAGTTAAATCCCTGGCTAATTTTTTTTTTTTTTTTTTAATCGGTACCAAGGATCGAACTCACAACCACGCACTTGCAAGGCAGGCGCTTATGCCACTGAACTAAATTCCCAGCCCCCTCCCCCCGGCTAATTATTCTAAAATAAAAAGTTTAGGAAGTCAGGTGTGATGGTTCATGCCTCTAATCCCAGCACTCGGGAGGCTGAGGCAGGAAGATCATTGCAAATTTGAGACCAGCCTGGGCTACAAAGTGAGCTCAAAACCGGCCTGAACTGCATAGTGAGACCCTGTCTTAAAAAGGCAAAAAATAAAAATAAAAAGTTAAAGAAATGTCCAGACTTTGGAGGAGATAGGATAGATGTGCTTTCCTAGTTCCACTACTGGGCACAACGGAAGCTTCCAACATGCCTGTATCACTGACTCCCACCTCTCACACAGACAGACAAGGCAGACAGACGGATGGATGGACAAAAGAAGTTTAAGAAGACTGGGAGGGAGGAGGAAGAAGGCAAACCTGTTAGGAACTCAGGCCCTAAGGACGACGTGGTGGGTTCTCAGGGTGGGTGTGGGCGGCCTGCTAGCCCTAACTTGGAACTGAAGCAGCTGCCATCCAAAACATACTGGTGGGCAGAGACAAAGCGCATGCGCCAGAAAAGCCCGGTCGGCACGACCAGAGGACCAGGGAAGCTGCGTTGTTAGCAAGAGAACTCAGACCAGAAGTGCTGTGCAACTCAGACCAGCGAAGGCTGAGCGGGGAGGTTTGATTTCCGCCTCACTGGCGCTGTCAGAAGTGCCCCAAATCCTGCCTGATCCGGGATTAGAGAAGCTCATTCAAGGAGCTGAGATTATCCTTCCCTTCCAGGACGCAGGCACGGCCACCTCCTGACCACGGTACCAACAGAGGAGGTATTGTCAGGGCTTCCATCGCTGCCCAGGAACCCATGCCAGTGAAGGCCCCCGGGGGTGGCGTGGGGGCAGTAACGAAGCACACTGCCCTTTCCGGCCGGGGTCTATTCCTGAAAGTCTGACTGGGAGCCAGAACTCCTCCCTGTCCCCTGCAGCAACGAGGAAACCCTAGCCTGGGTGTCTAAGGAGGCAGAGTGATCTGGGATTTTGCCTGTTTCCCTAGCAGGAGGAACAAGAGGTCCGCACCTTCTGCCTGACCAGTGTGAGAAAGCGTCCACAAAACCCAGAGTTTAAAGAAGAGCCAGGTGTCAGAACAGGGTGCAAGAACTCCCAGATTTCACCTCAACATCATTGTCACACCAGGAGTTAGCAAGATCTTCATGTAAAAAAAAAAAAAAAGATATCAGCACAAAGCCATTGTGAAAATGCTCAATTATGAACATAGTGGAAGCAAACAGACCTCCGCAGAGTCACATGTGGTAGTGCACACCTATAATCCCAGCTCTCTGGGAGGCTGAGGCAGAAGGATGGAAAGTTGGAGCCCAACCTGGTCAGTTAAGTGACTTAGTAAGAAACTGTATCAAATGAAAAACGAAAACAGGGGGGTTGGAGATTTAGCTCAGCGGCATAAGCGCCTGCCTTGCAAGCAGGCAGTCGTGAGTTCGATCCCTGGTGCGGATAAAAACGAAAAAGACAAAAAACAAAACAACAACAACAACAAACAAACAAACAACAAAAAAAAAAAAAAACGGAAAACAGGGCTGGGGACGCAGTTCTATGCGAATCCCCAGTGTGTCAAGCAAAGAAAAAAAGTTTTAGAATGTAAGTGGAAAAACTTGAAAATCCACTGTGAATTGTGGAAACTGAAAAAGACAGATAATTAAAAACAAAAATTAGGGGCTGAGATTTAGTTCAGCTGCATAAGTACCTGCCTTGCAAGCAGGTGGTCGTGAGTTCGATCCCCGGTACCGATAAAAAAAGAAACAAACAAACAAAAACACATTTCAAGGCCGGTCTGAAAGCATAACAAAAGGAACTGGTTAGAGCTGGACCCAGAACAACGTTCCCAAGTTACCAGAGACAGAAATCTACACAGTCCAGAAGCTGAAGCTGGTACAGCAGTGCACAGTAACCCCAGCAGGCTGCAGGCAAGGACACTGCACATTCAAACCCAGCCTGGGCAGTTTAAGGACACAGTGAGACCTTGTGGTAAATGAAACTTTAAAAAGGGCTGGGGATGTAGCTCGGTGAGAAGGCCCTGGGTTCTTCAATAAGGATAAACGCAAAAGAAATTCTCACTTCCTAGTCAAACTTCTGGAAACTATAGTTACATGTACATACTTGCATACAAACGTACATGCACACATAAGCAACCAAGCAGCCACAAAGAAAGACCACCTTATCTATTGGGGAAAGCAGGCTGAAGGACAGCAGGTTTCTTATCAGAAATCATGAAGGTTGAGAGCCGGGCACTGTGGCTCACGCCTGTAATCCCAGCACTCGGGAGGCTGAGACAGGAGGATTAAGCAATCCTTGAGCCCAGCCTGGGCTACACAGTGAGTTTATTGCCAGCCTGACCTACATGGTGAGACCCTGTTTCAAAAAATCAAACCCAACCCAACCCAACCAAAACAAAGTTAAGAACGCAAACCCCGACGAGCCCCTATCAGAATGGCTACACTACACTCAGTGGTAGCAGTAGCTGCTGAAATTACACAAACAACTGTACTCGTACTGCTTGTGGGAGTGACAGTTACTGGCTATAGCCGGGCAGATTTTAAATAAACACTCAGCCACCAGACAACCCGGTTATTGCACTCCTGGGCACTTATCCTGACAAAACGAATACTTATGTTTGCACAAATACCTGAAAACAAATACTTAAAGCAAGCTTTATTTTTTATTTTTTTTTTAATAAATAATCATCTTTAATTTTCCTTTTCTTTTTTTGGTACCGGGGATCGAACTCAGAACCTTGTGCTTGCCAAGCAGGCACTGATGCTGCTGAGCTAAACCCCCAGCAAAGCAAGCTTTATTTATCATAAAACGCTGGAAACAACCCAGAAGTCCTCCAACCGGTTAATAAATGGGCGAACTTAGTACATCCAGTACCACAGAATGTGACTCAGCACTGAAGAGAACACTGATATGCTTAACTACTGAGATGAAACTTCCGAGGATTGTGCTGATTAAAAAGTAATCAAATCCCTGGGCAGGGGGTGTAGCTCAGTGTTAGGGTATTTGCTTAATATGCAGGAGGTGTTGGTTTCAGTCTGTAACGCTGAAGGGGAAAAAAAAAAAAGCCTAATCTCAGGAGGTTACCTGCTACAGGATTTCACGTTCATTTTCCTCTGTAAAAGACCTGAGCTCATCTTGTTGCCCACGCTGCCCTCAAATTCCTGACTCAACTGGTCATCCTTCCTAGTCCTTCTGAGCAGCTGGAACTGTAGGAATGTACCACTATACCAGATATGTACACGCATGCGTGCACACAGTATCTTGAAATGACAATATTATACAGAAGATTATTTGCTGCTGGAGATGAAGGTGGGGTGGCTCTAAGAGGGCAACATGGGCCCGGCACGGTGACACAGGCCTGTAATCCCAGCACTCAGAAAACCAAGGCAGGAGTATCACTGTGAGTTCAGGGCCAGCTTGGGCTACGAAGTGAGTTCAAGACCAGCCTAAACTGCAAAGCGGAACCTTCATCGTAATATTGTGCTGCAGTTTTATAAAATGTTAGCGTTGGAGGGACTTGGATAAGGGATACAGGAAGGTCACTACATTATTTCTTACAACTGTATGTTAATGTAGAATTGTCTCTAAATAAAATGGGCAGGCTACTGCTTAAGTGGTGGTGGAATGGTTGCCCAGCAAACAGGAGGTCCTGTTTTGATCCCTAGCGCCACAAAAAAACAAAAGTATAAAAAAGCATGGATTGGCTCCTGATCCATTTTGTCTTGGATCTTCAGCGTGGCAAGGAAAGATAACATTTTAACACTGTTGGTGAGAATGTGGACCCTGCTGTGGTCATATTTTTGTAGAGCGTGAGTTTTCTTTTCAACCAACAAAAACAACTCATTCATCGGGCGTGATGACTCATTGGTGAGGATGCCTTAAGCATGAGGTCCGTATTGTTTTACATAGGTGGTATCAGATATCAGTCTGATTCTCTGCTTGGGGTGGTCAAGGAAAAACAGCCCGAAATGGAAGAAGTTGAGGGTCCTAGGGATGAGAGCTGAATTGGGAATATTCAGTAATGGCCAATAATCCTGGCAAAAAACTTCTTCTAGGTCCCTATTGGTCCCTGGTATGGGGACAAGTGGCAGAGGGACAAATAATGATGTCATGTACAGCCCTGCTAAAGGGGACTGGATAGCAGAGCACCCCAGCCAAGGATTATTGCTTCCTTTCTAGGTGGTTCCTGGGGGACTTCCCGGAAAAACCGAGCAGACTGTGAGTAAGACACAGAAGCACAGATATTCATGAAGTTGATTTTTTAAAATTTGGCGGTGACTGACCCCAGGGCTTCACACATCTAGGGAGAGGCTCTGTCACTGAGTTCTCCTCTCCTCAGTCCTTTTTAAATTTTATTTTTATTTACTTATTTTTTTGGTACTGGGGGTCAAACCCATGAGCTCATGCTTGCCAGGTAGGCGCTTATGCGGCTGAGCTAAATCCCCAGACCCTAAATGTTATTTTTGAAAATAAATTTCTTTTGTTAATTTGTTGAGTTTCCTAGGCTGCCCCTGAGCTGTAGATCCTCCTGCTCCTCCTCCAGGGTATCTATTATAGTGGTGTTTTAAAAATGGATATAGTTGGCCATGCTTAAACTGTTTCTGGAACCAGGTAATGGTGGTTTTGCAGGAAGGGACCTGAATGGCTGACAGACAATTGAGGAAGGGAGACCCAGACCTCGAAAGCCCCTTGGTGCCTGTGGTACCATGGATGTGTACAACATGTTGACAGGAACGGATATATTTAAAGTTAGCTGCTGACCAGCTTCCCGCAAGCCTGCCTCCACAGGGTTTTTTTTTTCCTTCTTTTTGAGTTTTGGCTTGGAGGCCTATGGTCTAGATGAGCACCTCCTGCTCATCTTTGCCACTGGGCCTAGCAGTGTCCCTGGTACACGGGTTCCATTTTGTGTGGACGAACCAGAATGGAAACGCACTGGGCTGGAGGTCAGAACACGGGTTCTGGTTGTGAGTCTCAAGGAGGAGGTAACCAGCCAGGGGTGGCGGTACATGTCTGTGATCCCAGTGTTCCGGAGGCCGAGCAGGAGGATGGCTGCCAGTTTGAGGCCAGCCTGGGCTGCATAGTGAGTTCAAGGAGAGCCTGAGTGGGGTGGAGGGAAGCTCTTTCACCTATTTCTCTAGATTTAGTTTCCTTAGTTGTAAAATGATGATCTTCAAAGTCCTTGGTAATTTAAACAATTTACTGCCTCATTTTCTTCTCATTTGGCAGGGGATGTTCTGCGCCCTCTATGCCTGCCATTCTTTATTTTACCGGGTCTTGCTATGTACCCCAAGCTGACCTTGAACTAGTGCGATCCTCCTGCCTCTGCTCTCCAGAACCAAGCCCTTCGTAGAGGACCACAGAGGCCTGTTTGCATCTCTCTGGCACTGGCCTGACAGGTCCTTGACGCCTTTTTCCTCTCTCCAACCTCATTCCTAGCTGAGTCGGTGCTCACAGTCACTGAGTGAATTTGTGAGACACGTGGACTAGCAGTGGACTATGCCATCCGAGAGCTGCAGAACTGTCTAGAGAATTGCTGCCCCAAACTAGACACCTGCTGTCTCCCGATGAGTCCTCCAAGGCGACGTCTGGAGCCAACCTCAGAGCGGTTTGGAGGTGAAGCGTCTGGTACGTAGCAGGCAGCACCGCAGACGCGGATTGAGGGACGTGGCTCGCTCACTCCTGTACTCCGTCCCTGACCACGCCCACAATGACGCAAACAACATGTCCCGCCCATAAAAGTTCCGCCCCCTCCCGCGCGCGTCTTGTGGCCCGCGCGCGCTCCCGCTCCTCAGCGAGCGCCTGGCAGGCGGGCGGGCGGGCGGCGCGCGGTGTCCGCGTCGCTGGGCCCGGTGGCTGCGGCGCCGCGCGGGGGGGTGGGAGCGTGGCGGGTCCCCGCGCGCCGGGGCAGCGGCGACAGAGCGCCATGGCGGCGGCTGTGTCGGCGGCGCCCAGTAGTCGCGCCGCGGGGAGGTGAGAGGCCGCCTCGTCTCCGCACTGAGAAGGCTCGGGCCGCCCCGCCGCCTTCCGCGCGGGCCGCGGCTCCGGCATGGCTGGGATCATTAAGAAGCAGATCCTGAAACACCTGTCCCGGTGAGAGCGCCCGCGCCCGCGCCCGCTCCGGGCTCCTCCCGACCGACCCCTCCGTCCTCCTCCGAGGGCTGCGCGCCGGGCCCGCCTCAGCTCGACCCGGGCCGCCTTCCCGCCCGTCCGCCGGGTGGCCCGGGCCGTTGTCCCCGCTCGGGTCCCGTCGCCCGGGGCCCGTGCGGACCCCGTCCCGGCCTGCTCGCCCTCGAGCGGGCCACCTCGGAGCCAGTCACCGCGCGCTCGCGCACCGCCTGCCCCTCAGAGGCCCCGATGGCGCCCACCCCCCTTCTCGTCTCCGCCGGCTCCCTCGTGCGCCCCGGGCTCGGGGCCCGCGGCCCTCCTCGCCCAGAGCCCGTCCCCGCCAGCCGTGCAGCCCGCCCTCCCGTTTGCGGCGCGGACCCTGGCTTTCTCCTGCCCTGCGCCTCCCAGCTCCTTCCCTGCTTCCGTCTGACCCTGTTGCATCACCCTTGCAAAGATGTGAGCCCCGCTACCGGGGCTTCCAGAGCCGTTCCGCCGAGCTCCTTCTCCATCTGCTTCTTTTCTCGTTCTACAGATTAACTGGAGAAAGGTCAGGAGAGTTGAGGATAAAGTTTCAGCAACCTTGCCTTTAAGAAGAGGAGGAGGGTTTTCTGACGGCCTGTGAGAAGTGCAGTGCCACCGACCTCCACTTGTGCTTTGCTGCCTTTGTGAAGCGCTATAAGGTCGCTTAGTAGTTTGCAGCTGTAGCTATAGCTGTAGCCGTAGCCGACTGCTGGCCCCTGTGTTATGATCATAGGTTGTCAGGCTGACGGCAGAAATCGAGACTGGCCACCACTAGGAAGGCTGAGGCAGGAGGATCATTGTGCATGGCATAGAGAGACACTGTCTCAAAAAAGAGAGAGAAAAAAAATCGAGACTGGCTTTGCCCTTAGTTTCTACTTCTTATTCCAGAGTGGAGTTGGTGTGATCAATAGGCAGCCTCTGTAGCTCTAGGGATCTAGGGCTTCTTCACAGTGGTCAGCCTTATCAGGAGGTAGCTCCTTATGTGGGTGTGGGCGTGCGCGTGGGTGTGGTTATGTGCAGTCCACGTGGGACACCCAAGCTTGGGACTGATAGTATCTTTCTGCACCTTCTCTTTGCATTTGGTAAGTGGTGTGACAATATTGCTGCCACTGCCTTCCCTTTTCCTGGCTGACACTGTGGCTTATTTACTTTTACTTTGATCTTCAATTTTAATTATCACTTAGATTCAGATACAATATTTGGGTTAATCACTATTTTATAAGCTGGGCGTGGTGGCACATGCTTGTAATCCCAGCACTTTGGGAGACTGAGGCAGGAGAATGGTGAGTTTGAGACCAGCCTGGGCTACATAGTGAGCCCAAGGCCAGCCTGAACTGCATTGGGAGACCCTGTCTCAAAAAGACCAAAAAAAAATCTTAAAAGAAAGATTGGAATGTGGAACTGGAAAGTGCCTCTGTTGTTGTTTTTGCTTTGCTTTGGTTTATTTTGTGCTGGATTTAGTCCTATGCTGTTTCTTCAGCTCCATCAGGGACACCCCCTTCCTCCCGTACAGCCTCCTACTGCAGTTTAGGGACAGTTTTGTTTCTTTTCAGTCAGGATCATTACGGTGTGTCAAGGGCACTGTATGAATGGGGCACGGTGGGTGCTCTGTCTGCCTGAATATGTGCAGTGAGCAGAGAATCTGGCAAAACCTTCTGGTCAGCGTTGCTCTCTGTATTTTTAAATGTGCGCAGTGAAAGTTCAGCAGTGCTTTGGCCCACCCATCCTGTGTCCGGCCCCACCCCTACTGTTTGGCCTGGCCCCTACTTGCTCTACCATTGTAACACTGCAGTGGCAAACATTGCTTGTTTCTTGTGGAGAGGGGGCGTGTTTGAGACAGGGTCTCACCATGTAGCTCAGGCTGGCCTTAAACTCACTGTGTTGTACAAGGTGGCCTGGAACTCATGGAGATCCTCCTGCTTCAGCCCCCTAAGTGCTGCTTGGATTACAGGGGTGCAACATCATACTGGGCTATATGCATTGTTTCTTTCTTTTTTTTCCACATTGTTTCTTCTTCTTCTTTTTTTTTTTTTGGTGTGTACTGCTGAGCATATTATCCCTGGCCCTACACATTCTTTCTTTAAAGTGACATCCTTCAGATACTTGGTGGCCTTTCAGATATGCATATCCTTGGTAGCCTGGGCAGTTTCACAGGTTTTCTGAATGTGATCACAAGAATTTGAGCCTCTCAATCTGCATGATTTTGTGGGATCAAGAGAATAGTGAGTCAGCCAGGCATGGTGTGGTAAGCCTGTAATTCCAGCACAGCGAGGATAGGGCAGGAGGATTGCCTGATTTTTGAGGCCAGCTTTGGCTGCATAGTGAATTGAAGGCCAGACTGAACCGCATAGCAAGATGCTGTCTCAAAAAACCAAAACAATAAAAAGAAAGCAGTGAACCATTTGTACAGGACTCTTTAGGTTACTTACAGGAAGAGAAAGAAGCTGGAGACTGCCTTTGGACCCTTTACTGGGAATAACCGAATACAGTCTTTTCAGGTGGTGTTAATCTGGGTGTTTTGTATAAAGATTCAAAACAGACAAAGAATAACTGCAGAAAAACTATTAATTTGGACAGACATAGAATTTTAGGCTTAGAGATGACTTATTCCCTCCTCCCCTTCGCTCAGAAATGGAATCTTGCTGTAGAGCCCAGGCTGGCATTGAATTTGTGACCTTTTTGCCTCAGCTTCCCAAGTGCTGGGACTACAGCCCTGTGCCACCACACCTGGCCCAAATATATTGATTGTTAAAAGGAAAATAGTTGTAAAGCATTCATTTGTTTTTGCAGCACTAGGGGTTGAACCAGGGATTTTTGCATTGCTGGGCAAGTGATCTACCAATAAGCTATATCCCAATCCCTATAGATGAACTCTCTTCTCATTATATCTTCTTCTTTTGTTGAGAGAGGGTCTCACTATGTTGCCCAGGCTGGCCTCGAACTCCTGGGTTCAAGGACCGTCTACTCTGAGCTCTTTCTGATTTACTTCTTCTTTAAAATGGGGGTAATAAGATGGGTGTGGTGGCACTTGTCTGTGATCCTAGCACTCCAGAGGCTGAGTCAGGAAGTTGAACAGGAAGACTGTCATGAGTTCAAGGCCAGCCTGAACTGCATAGGGAGACCCTGTCTCAAAAACCAAAGGAAAAAACAATGTGGGGGATAATACTAGTATCTACTTCAGGTTATTGTGAGGTGATGTAAAGACTTAGCACTATGCCTTAGGGTACATAGTAAATAGTAGGACATGAGCTGTGTTTGTAAGGTTTTTGGAGGGAGAGTTATGGACAACTAAAGCACATGCCTGAAATCCCCTCTCCCCACTTGAAGTGTGTAGTTGTCTCTAATGTAGAGCAACCTCTCATTTATTTATTTACGTATTTATTTACTTACTTTTGAGGTACTGAAGATTGAACCCAAGGCCTCGCACATGCTAGGCAAGTGCTGTACTACTGAGTGGTAACCCCCAGCTCTAACCCTTCATTTTCTAGCAGAGGAAACAGGCGCAGAGAGGATAGCGACTTCTGAGCTGTATGGGAAGGTGAGGTAGCGGGTCAGTCAGTGCCCGGCCGCCTAGTGCTGGAACGTTTCCCCTGGGGTACACACATTCTTCACACCCTCTGTGAACACAGTATTTTAATGAAGAATTCGGGCTGTGTATGTTGGTACATTTAGTAAGTCCTTGGAGAACAAGGTGTCTTTTTTAGGTGAAGTAGGAACAGTATGACGGACACGGGTCATTTCTGATGTTCTTTCCTTTGAGCTGGGGACTGAGGAGGAGAAGAGGTCATGCTACAGCTGCACTTGCAGGGTTCTGGAGAGTGGAGGTGCCCTGGCTAGGAAAGGCCGAACTCCTGGGACCTTTGTGTTTGTTTAGCTTGGGATAGCAGCCAAGTGTGACACTTTGTGTCTGTATGGCTTCAAACCCCACACCTTCCTCTTACCCTCAGCCTCTTCAGCCTGAGGAGGATCTGTAGCGCTGGCTTGCTGAGCCCTATGGGGAAGGTGTAAGTTCCTGTGTTAAGTGAATCCTAGAGGTGTTTGATAATCCTTTGCTGATGATGACATTACCATTAGCTGGAGGGGATGTCTTATCACACAGCCATTCCTTATGTCTAATTTGGGGCGTGAAATTTCAAGTAGTAAAATGGCTTCCTATCAGTAGAGTGTTTGGCTGCAAGATTTGGAGGGAATGATGGTCCAGGTGATTTTTCTCCGTGCTTCTGTGCTTCTTTCAGGCCAGGCTCCCACTACCTAGGCATGGGGGATGCAGCAGAGAAGAAATAGAAATGTCTTTTTTTTTTTTGTCTTTTTCCTTTTTATCGGTACCAGGGATCGAACTCACGACTGCCTTGCGAACAAAGACAATGTAATTATTCAGTTAAAAAACAGCCACAAATGACTTTTCACTAAATCAGATTACTCTTGTTTTAGGTCACCTTACCAGTGGCCTTTCATTGTACAAGGAAGAAGGCATGCGATTGATGGTAAACCAAGCCGAGGGGCTGTGAGGAGCAGCTTTGTGTCTCTGTGTACAGAGCCAGATGAGCCAGGTTCAGTTCCGGCCCTGCCACTTCCCAGCAGGTGACCTTTCTGAGCACTGAGTTTCTTATCTATGAAAGTTATGAATGATGAAGAATTATACATAGCTAGCAGACTGGTTGGAGTATCAGGGGTATTACGGTGTCTGACATCTAAGCAGGTGTTTAATAGAGTGGCCATGTAACATAGTCAGAGAGGTTATGGACACTCCTGCAGTGTGGATGACAGAAAGCTGACTGGCTGTTTTAGAAGCCCATGGGAGGTCTTAATTATTTACTCTAAATGTCTTCAAAAAAGGTACGCCCGAATGACAGATATAGGGATGAAGGGATGATAGGTGTAGTAGGTTTTTTGTTTTGTGTTCTTTTTTTTTTTTTTTTTTTTTTTTTGAATTTTTTAAAAATTTTATTTAAGGAGAAAAAGAAAAAAAGCAGAAAAAAGGCACAAGTTATACAGAATTTCAGAAAAAAAAATAAACAGTAGGAAATCACTAGTTAATGGATTACATATTGTCATCTTAGAAATGTTTGTTCAAGTTACAGAATTAAAGCTTATATAGTGGACATTCAAACAGTGAGACCAAACAGTTCTGTTCAATGATCCAACAAAACTCAGTAATATCATTGTCTATCTTATACACTTACATATACATGCAGTTATATCTTTTAGAGCACTTTCTTTTCCTCTCTTTTGTACAATGACTATTACACATTGTGGGTTTTATTGCTCCCACAATTCTTATTACTTTTTTTGGAAGAGAGTAAAACCAAATGTGACATAACAGAACAGAGTCAGTCAAATCAAAAGGGTAAACATAATAGATAATGTAAAAACATAATACAAGGTGATCAACAATGGTTACCATAATGCCTCTCGATATCTCTAATAGAGTTGCCTATATCATCAGTTATAATAAAATTGAACAAAACAGTAAAGAACGAAACCAACAAAACCAAAACATTGGAGACATTACAGGTCTTTAAAAGTAGATAATAGTCAACCAGAATGGGCGTCATAATGAATTCCACTATCTTCACAGCTGTTGCCTAAACTTTCGAACCTGGTACTATCAAGCAAAACAGAATAGAGGAACATCAGTCAAAACAAGATGGTGAGAGCAATATAGGGCTTCAAATCAAGTTAATAGTAAATCAAAGTGGGTTACTATAATATATCCTACTATTTTTTTATTTTTCCCTTAATTAAAAGGATAAAAATAAAAAAGTAAATAATAAAATGGAGTTGAGATAAAAGAGGGTATAACAACAAAACAGCGCAGATCAAAACATAACCATTTAAGCAAAATAGTGTGTTACCACAAGATAATCCCGACATAAAAGTAGTTACCATATTGTCTCTTTCCTTGAAATCTTTGAGTATAACTTCGTATACTGTAGCATCAAATATATCAAAACAATGTAAAACCATTCAAGAGAATGACAGTATTACAGGGTATTTAGAATCAACTAACAGAAAATGAACAATGGTTTCTGTATAATCTCCTTGTCTATAAAAGTTTTTGTTTATACTATCACATATAATAAAATCTAATAAGATACAACATGTTAAGACCAATGGAGACAGAAGAACAAAAGCTTGATGAGACTTCAAAACAAGATGATACTAAATCAGCATTACCTATTATGACGTCGTTTTCTCCAAAATAGCTGTTCCTATCATCCAATCTTCTCTGCCTCATTTTTGTTGAGCTCTTTTTCTGTTATTAGTTGTCAGTTTGTCTTCTTCATTTTGTTTTCTGCTCCATTCATTGTGGCCTCTCTGCCACTATTTCTGGATTCTTTGTATTTTTCTTTTTTAGAATATCCTGCAGTATTCTCTGTAGAGTTGAATTGGTGGTTGCATATTCCCCTAGTTTCTCTTTATCCTGGAAGCACCTTGTTTTTCCATCAATTTCCAGGGATAGTTGTGCAGGATATATCAATCTTGGCTGGAGGTTATTATCTTTCAAAGCTTGAATTATTTCGCCTCATGCTCTTCGTGATTTGATGGTTTGTGCCGAGAAGTCTGCTGTAATTCTGATGGGTGTTCCCTTGTAAGTGATCTGTTTCTTGTCTCTGACGGCTTTTAATATTCTGTTCTTATATTGGATTTCTGGTATTTTGATTATTATATGCCTGGGTGTAGCTCTGTTTGGGTTGTAGGTGGCTGGGGTCCTGAATGCTTCATACATCTGAGTATCTTTACCTTTTGCTAAATTAGGAAAATTCTCCTGGATTATTTCTGTGAGTAGCTTTTGTAGTTCATTTGTTTGTGTCCCTACCTCTTCTTTTATGTTCTTAATTCTTAAGTTATAGATCTCTTATCATCTTCTAGTCTTTGTATTATTGCTGTTTGTTCCTTTGTTATTTTTAAGAAGTTTTTCATTTCATGCTCCCATATTACAAATCTGGCCTCCAGTTCAGATAATCTATCCTTAGTTTCTTTCAAGCTGTTATGCCAGCTTTCGATAGAGTTTTTAGTTTCCTGGTAATCTCTTTGAACCTGCTTCACATATTGTACGTGTTCTCTATTTTCTCCATCAAACAATTCTTCCCTCTTTTTCTGTTCTTCCATTCCACCATCTGTTTTTTCTTGGGTGGTGCTTAGCATTTCTCTAACTATTCTGCTTATGTCTAGCTTCAGGTCATTAATAACTTCATTCCTGAACTTGTCTATGAGGCTCTGGAGATAGTGCTTTATGTCTATTGGTGCTGGGTCTGCTATTGCCTGTTTCTCAGGATTGGGGGCTGAGGGGCCTTTCTTGTTGCTCCCTCTTCCCATATTCTTTGTTCCTTATATATGCAAGTGTATATAGGAGGCCCAGCTTCCTTCCCTATTGGCCACAGTCTGAATGAATTGCGCCAGCTAGGTGTTCCCACCCACCGTGGTGCACCAGGGAGTTACGGACCAGGCAGCCTATGCAGCACCCCCCCTCCAGGTCACCTTCAGGCGCTGGGACCTGGGTTGTGCTAGCCTACTGAGTCTCAGCCAGCAGCTTCACGTAAGCTAGGCACTGCTCACCAATCCTGCTTGAGAGGGGGATATGTGACTGAAGTCACCACAGTGCCCTGTTCCAGCAAGTCTGCCCAGTCCCAGAATGTCCTCTGTTGGAGTCTCCTAGACCGTGGAAGACTCCCAGTTTCCTTCACTCACCACAGGTCGATGCACGGCTCCCTGCCCGTCCTGCTCTCAACTCCGTTCGCCGATTCCGGTTCTCAGAGCTTCCGCGCGTCTGTCTCCCTGCCGAGCCAATTCAGACGCTGCAGCGGCGGCAGGAAACCCAAATCACGGCTTCCAATGGCGTGGGCTCCAGCTTCCACACTGAGGCTTTATCTGTTCCTGTTATAGCACCAGGATTGCATTCCCAGTTGGTTTCTCTCAGCCCAGTTCGTTCTTGGGTCAGCAGGGCATATCTCCTCTTGCTTAGGATTCCTCACTCCGCACCATTCCTGGATTCTAAGCTGGGTCTTTCAGAGAGCCTCCGTAGCTGCTGCTATCTGTCCGCCATGTTCTCCCGGAAGTCCCTTGTTTTGTGTTCTTGATTGAAGGTCTTGCTGTGTAGCCCAAATTTGCAGCAAGCCTCAGCCTCCCAAGTGCTGGGATTATAGGAGTGTACCTTGACACCTGGTTTCTGTGTTTTAAAAGCATAAGTATTGGGGCTGGGGATTTAGCTCAGCGGCATAAGCGCCTGCCTTGCAAGCAGGCGGTCGTGAGTTCGATCCCTGGTACTGATAAAAAACGAAAAAAGACCAGAAAAAAAAAGCATAAGTATTAGGTGGAGTCCAGAGTGATTCTAGGACTCTTCAGAGAACAGGAGGCTGTGTGCTCTGCTGTCTCAGATACTGCTCAGGGCCTGTCGTCACTGGCACTCATCTTGCACAGGAGCACACAAGAATTGCAGTCACCTTTGCGATCTGCGAGGCCAGTGGGCAGTGACACCTCCAGGCTCTCCAAGGCACACTGTCTCCCCCGGCCTTGGTGTGGGTTGAAGGACTCGTCCCACCCTCAGGTCCTCTTCCTGTGTACTGGATTTGGTTATATCCCCATTGTTTGCTCCTCATCGTACATGTCTGTTTCCCTCTCTCTCTGTTTTGGTAGTGGGAATCAAACTCAGGACCTTGTCCTTGACAGACCTGTTTCCTGCTCTTGTTGCTCCAGAATAAAGCACTTTTATTTCCTTAGCAAATATTTACTAGCCCTCTGTGTGAATAGGCACCTTTTGAGTCTTAAGCCTCAGTATGTCCCTGTGAGGTAGAGGGTATATGAAGAAGTGAGGCACAGAAAAGTTACAAGTATGTGGTGGAACTGAGATGCAGATGCATTGCTGAGGCCAGAGCTTTGCTCCTTAAACCACTGTGCAGCTGCAGGGCCCCTGGCAGGTGGGCCACAGGAGCTGTCCCTGCCCACTGAGGGACTGGTGCTGCCTAGGGCTCAGCCTCCCGCGCACCCTGATCCTCTGTGAGTCTTCTTTCCATAACGGGTGATCATTTTGATTGGTTTTGGGCGGTATATCAATGGAATCATAAGAGTGTGTATGCTTTTATGTCTGCCTCCTTTTTTATTCCTTTGCCTTACTGAAGATTGAACTCAGGGCCTCTACACTGAACTACATCTTCATCGCTTTCTAAAAATTTTTTAGAATTTTGAGACAGGGCCTCCCTAAATTGTCCAGGCTGGGTTCAAATTTGTGATCCTCCTGTCCTAGTCTCCCTCAGTGCTAGGGTTATAAATGTATGCCATGATGTCTGTCATGTGTCTGACCCCTTTAGTGCAGTATTGTGTTTGTGAGATTAATCTATATTTTGCATCAAGTTGTAGACTCCATTTTCATCATTGAGTAGTATTCCATTATGGGAGTATAACTCAGTTTATTTAGTTCACAGTTTATGGACCTGTAGGTAATTTCCAGTTTAAGAACATTATGAGTAGTACTACAAGGAACATTCTAGAGCTCATGTCCTTTGGTGAACAAATGTATACATATCTGTTCGGAGTATATATAAGCATGGAATTTCTGAGCCAGGCGTGGTGTCGTACACCTATAATCCCAGCACTTAGGAGACTGAGACAGGAGGATTATGCCAGAAAATCAAGTCTGATGCTCTGTTAAGACAAGATATACTCACCCAGCTCACCATGTAGTCAGAACATTAGACTCAGCCTGGACTGACCATGTCAGCTGCAAATTTAGAGCAGTGCTGTGTAACACATAAACATATTCTATCATCAGGACCTGCCCAACTGAGATAAACTAGTCAAGGACACACTTAATTTCAACCCCCCACCCCCACCCCCAGTTTCCTAATTTCTCCTCCGTTTTGTTTTTTTGTTTTTTTTTTTTTTGTACTGGGGATTGAATTTATGACTTTGCACTTGCCAGGCAGGTGCTTGTGCCACTGAGCTAAACCCCCAGCCCCTTCTCCTGCCTTATGATAAACAATTCTTTTTTAAGTAGAACTGCCTAGAACAAATCTGCTTGGCAACATATGACCTGACATAAACTGATTCACTATTGGCTTTGATATTTCCTGCTTGTAAGCCTATAAAAACTAAACCCAAATTGACTTTAGGCTGATGGTTTGGATTTGGTCGCACCAGCCTGCCAGCATAATAAACTGTTGTCTTCCAACTTCCTGGTGCAAAGAGTCTTCCATTTGATTTGATATCAAGTTTCTGTAATAGGATCACTCTGAATTTGAGGCCAGACTGGGCTACATAAGTGAGTTCAAGGTCCACACTGTTGCATAACCAGACCTTGGCTCCAAAAACCAAACCAAACCAAAACAAAACAAAAGGAAACAAAACAAAACAAAACAAAAAAGCACATGTTTAACATTAATAGATGGGACTAATTTTCAAAATTGTTATACCAGTTTATATTTCTAGAACTATGTGAGAGTTTGGTTGCTCCATATCCTTGCTAGAACTTGCTGTTTTTCATTTTAGTCTGAGGGATATTTTCAAATTTTAAAAATTTTAGCTAGGTATGACTGTATATACCTGTAATCCCAGCACTGGGGAGGCGGAAGGGTCACCTTCCTGAGCTCAAGGCCAGCTGAACTACATAGCAAGACTCTGTCCCAAAAAAATAAAACAAAAAGTTATGGACTTTTTTTTCTGTCAATTTAGGTAGTTTGTATGTGTGTGATGCTGGGGATCACACCAAAGGCCTTGTACTTTACCCCAGGGCTCTCTCTTCAGCCCCTCTTCAGTTTTTAAATTTTGATATATCTGAAATTTTAGTCACAGGCAGATGTCAGAACCTTAAAAACATAGTCTTTAATGTTTTTTTTAAGGAATAATGTTCCAATTATGCAATGAATATAGTATTTTTTAAACCATTATTGCATAAGATTTGTTACTTTAAATGGGCGTAGAACCAAGCCTGCTGTCAAAATAAGTCATAGGGGCTGGGGATTTAGCTCAGCGGCATAAGCGCCTGCCTTGCAAGCACGAGGTCATGAGTTTGATCCTTGGTATTCATAAAAAAAAGAAAACCAAAAAAAGTCATGTATATTAAGAGGATGGAGAGGCTAGTTCTCCAAGCATTTGGGTTTTTATTAAATATTTAGTCGTGGGGCCAGGGGGTTAGCCCAGTGGCATAAGCACCTGCCTGCAAGTATGAGGTCTTGAGTTCAATCCTGGTACAAAAAAAAAAGAAAACCAAAAAAACAAAAAAAAAAACTTTAGTCTTCAGACTGCCTATTTATTTTTGTTTGTTTGTTTTTTGAGACAGGGTTTCAGGATATAGTGCAGGCTGATCTTTCACTCCCTATGTAGTCCATACTGGCTTCGAACTTGAGGCAGTCCTCCTGCCTCAGCCTTCTGAATGCTGGATTACAGGCATGGGTTACCATGCCTACCTGAGACTACCCTGTTTAATACCCTGGATATTGCATAGTTTCATTGTGCTCTGTAATGTTAGCGCCCCACTGGGAAAGCATTTCATCTTTGTTAGAGAAAAACTTTTGAGTTGTGTGGCTCCCCCCACCCGCTTTGGGATCTCTTGAGACAGGATATCTGTGTGCAGTCTGTCAGGCTGGCCTTCAGCTCACAGCCACCACCAGCATCCGCATCCTGTGTGCTGGGGTTACAGGTGTGTGTCACCATGCTTGGCAGGTAATTTGCCTTTACACGAGATATGAATGTTCGTGTTGTTTTGAGGAGTATTAATAACAGGTAAAAGTGCTTGTTCTTAAAAAGTAGTCGATAACCAGTGGCCAGTACTGTTTCTCTGTACTTAGTAAGTTGCTCCAGGAAATCACTTTGTTTTTGGAGATAACGTTTTCATCCTCTTCAGAGGTATTCCTAACCTACCCAAGTGTCTGTTTCCTTGTTTAAAAGGTCCATTTTGCAACATTTAAGGCAGACAGGTGGTGGTGACCAGTGCTTTTGCCTAGTGCTGTGGGGATAGGAGGAGGCTGGTGGGTCCTCATCCCTATTCTTTTCAGGGTGTCCAGGGAAGAAGCGTTGTCCTCAGCGTGGGGTGAAAAGGCTAACCCGGACTACAGTTCAGGTCCCTAGAGTATTCACTTACACAAAGCCTGGGAAGGTGGAGACAAGACCCTTTTCCATCACAGCGCGGTTCTCTTTCCCGTTGGAGTGTGGCCTCCACCCCAGCAGGGCCTGCGTCTCGTGGCTTCTTTCCAAACCAGTCTAGTAGGGTGCGGCGGTGCACGCCTGTCATCCCACCACGCTGGAGGCTGAGACAGGAGCACTGTGAGTTTGAGGCCAGCTTGGGCTGCATAGTTCAAGGCCAGTTTTCACTGTGTGTCGAGACCCTACCTCAAAAAACCAAAATGAAAACAAACAAAACCCCTTGAGTGTTAGGGTACTTTGAGTGGGGGAAGCGGGTGTGGGGGGCACAGTGGGAGCTAAGGAATCGGAAGCCGGCCTGCACAGTTCCCTGTGGGGGGCAGGTTCCGTTATTTTTTAGTCGGTATGCGAAGTAAAGGAGGCAAGGGTATGTAGTTCGTATAAACTGACCACTAAAATAGGCCCAGGTATGTTCCTTGGGGTGACTTCATTTGCTTGATCAGCAGTCTTTTCCCAGGTGCACACAGCCTTCGTTGGAGGGTGCTGGTGACAGGTGGCTTAGCTGCCCTCCATGCTTTTTTTTTTTTTGTCTTTTTCCTTTTAATCGGTACTGAGGACTGAACTCACGACTGTCTGCTTGCAGCCCCCCTCCATGCTTTTTAAAACGCTGCAAAGATCACTGATGGCGCAACATCCTCGTATTTAAGGCTGACACAATGGAAGTGCCGTCTTCCCAGAATCTATTTCTAAATTTGAAGTTTGGAGTGCGGTCCAGAGAAATAGTGTTATGCTGTTGAATTGTTTCCCAAGTTAGCCCACCAAAGCCACAGGGAATTCGCTGTTTATGACAGAAGCTCACGGAGCTCAGGTCTGGGCTGTTAGGGACCCTCTGAAGGACCAAGGGGAGAGGAAGGAGAAGGAAAAAAGAGTATTTTCTGTCACATTTCTTGGAGGTAAGATCCTTGCACAAACTTTCTGGTTGTCACAGGAATTGAGAGATGTGACTGGCATTTGATGGGGGCCCAAATAATCACACCCAGAAGCATTGTTTCTTGTGGTTCACTTTGGAATGTTGCTAAGTTTAGCTGTTTGCATAAGGCGATTACCTGCTTCCATTATATGAGCCTAGAGTCTGCCTCCGTTTCACCTAAAAACAAAATGGAGGGCTGCTTTAAACTATCGTGGATGCCCCAAGATCAGCTACCACGAGGGAAGGCTGCTTTGAACTTTGCCATTCTGGAGATCACCTCACTTTGCCACAGATGCTACCAGAGTCCCCAGTGAAGTAACACCGTTACAGCGCCACATTTGGGGCTGTCCTAGTCCTGGCGATTCCGCAGTGTCTAGCAGTGGACTGCAGAGACCGTGCAAGCTGCTGACTGCTTTGTCTTCTAGTGCATGTAGTCAGAACATCTGCGTAGTGAAACCGTTGCACATGGTTCTCTTACCAATTCTTTTTTATTTTATTTTATTTTTATTGGTACCAGGGATCGAACTCACGACTGCCTGCTTGCAAGGCAGGTACTTAGGCCGCTGAGTTAAATCCCGTCTCCCCACCCCCTTTTTTTTATCTAAATGAAAGAAGCACCTTGTCTTTTTTTTTTTTTTTAAATCAGTACCAGGGATCAAACTCAACCACAGGCCTGCAAGGCAGGTGCTTATGTTGCTGAGCTAAATCCCCAGCCCCGCCTCTTACCAATTCTTATAAATTGGTTTCCTTTTATATTACATTCCAACATTGTATTTGACTTGTCTTGAGACTCTAAGTAGCTAGTATGTAAAACTCAGTATGATAAAAGAAGTGTTGTAAAATAATTGTTTAAAAGAAAGTCGGGGTGGGGATCGAGTCTGTTAGGGTTGAGAACCACTGCCTTAGTGTAACATTTCCTTTACACTACAGCTCAAGGCCAGCCAGGACTATAGAACAAGACCCTGTCTCAAAAAAACAAAACAAACAAAAAAACTCAGGTAGGGTGGAGCATGCCTGTGATCAGCCCAGCACGGCTGAGGCTGAGGCAGGAGGCCTGCAGGGCTGTGTAGTGAGTTCAAGTCCAGCCTGACCAACATAGCAAATCCCTGTCTCAAAAATGAGGGGAAAACAGCTGTAATTTAGATTCTGTCTCCTCTAAACTGTCCTTTATTTCATAACAATGTACAGATACAGAAAATCACCCATTCGTTCTTCTTGTCTTTGTTTCTTCAAAATGATCTCCCCTTCCTCATTTTGGTCAAGAACTATTGTTTGGGCTGGGAATTTGGCTCAGTGGCACAGTACCTGGCTGGCAAGTGTGAGGTCCTCAGTTCGACTCCAGCATCCCCCCCCCCCCCAAAAGAACTATTGTTTGTTATTGACGCAGAATCACTTTCCCTGTTGAGAAGGATGTAGTGTGACTGTAATGGTTTGGCTACAGTGTCAGTGGGCTGATCAGGAGTCTGGGCAGCCGTTTTGTGCTGTGTAGGAGTCATTGAAGAGGGGAGCATTCTGCAGTGTAGAAAGTCCGGTGAGAGAAAGCACCCTCCTGCAAGCATCTCATCTAGGTGCCTTCCCAGGCAGTGAGGAAAACAGATATTCCCTTTTTTTCAAGAGAATTTCCTTCCTTTCTTCCTTCTTTCCTCCCTCCCTCCCTTCTTTCCTTCCTTCCTTCCTTCCTTCCTTCCTTCCTTCCTTCCTTCCTTCCTTCCTTCCTTCCTTCCTTCCTTCCTGTGTAGCTTAGAGAAAATGTCTTAGCAGAGGTTTATAGGATGTTAGAGGTCTGACAATGTATTGCAGCGAATCGTGTTACTGAACCTCAGCAAAGCCCCTAGCTTCCATCAACACTCTGTAAAAAACAAAGCAAAATAGAACCATCAGTGATAACAATAGCCAGGTGTGGTGGTGCATAACTGCAATCCCAGCACTCTGGAAGCTGAGGCAGGAGGATCACCATGAGTTCAAGGCCAGCCTGAGTGCCTTTGTCCCTTTGCTGTCAGCCTGACCTGTGTAGTGAACAGAGTGTATCAACAACAACAAAAAAAGGGGCTGGGGATTTAGCTCAGCGGCATAAGCACCTGCCTTGCAAGCAGACGGTTGTGAGTTTGATCCCCGGTACCGATTTAAAAAAACAAAAACAAAAAAACCCAAACAAACAATAGCAACAGCAATACAAGACCATGTGAAAGTATGGTATCTCCGGAGTTTGGGCAGCAGGAGCCACCCACAGAGGAAGAAAGGCGAGGCCAAGAGGGGAGCTGTGTGAGCAGCAGGATGTGCTGGGAGGCTGCATGTGGCCCCGGCCCTAGGATGTGCTGTTTCAGAGTGGACCACAGCCGGAGTGATGCAGGAAGGACACGGGGGCTGCGTTTACACTGCCAGGGCATCTGCAGAGGGCTCGGCTTGTTCTCCGTGGCCTTGGACCTGGCCTGAGACACCTAGAACTTCTGCAGACCCCTACTTCTGTGTTGGGCTTGTGAGAAGGTGGAGATGCAGATGTGGTGTCACACTGATAGGCTTGTTTACAGGATCCACCATGTAATTCAGGCTGGCCTTGAACTCACTTATGCTGTCCAGGCCAGCCTTGGAATCACAGTGATCTTCCTGCCTCAGCCTCCAGGGCGCTGGGAGTTTAGGCGAGCACCACCATTTCTGGAGTGACTGTTAGGATGTGGAGTTTAGCTGTTAGTTACTCCCCGGGCCCTTGGTCGAGTTCATCTTTCCAGACAGACGTTTCTCTTTAGTGACTGAGCTGTGGTTGCGTTACTGGGGCCTGAAGTGGACTGGTCACTAAAGGAGGAATCGTGTCTAGCGTGTCCATTCTGATGTTCAGAGCAAAGCATGGGCAAAGGAAACGTACTGTGATGTCCTGGCTTTCATTTGCCTGTCTCTTCGGTGCAGTGCTGTAGTATAGAAGAGAGCGTGAAACTGTGTACAAATTACAGAGGCAGACGTGCAGCAGGAGTGGGGGTGCCCTGTTACAGAAGCAGCTGCGTGAGGCCTCACCTCAGTTGTGAGTTTCAATAGTCTCAAGCAGATTGTTGAACAAGGAGTATCTGAGGAATATCTGCATCTCAGTTTTCTTGTCTGGAAAATGAGAATAGCCTTTTACATTATAGGGTCAGAGAAATGAATTAATTAAAAATGTGTAAAGTGGGCAGTGGCAGAGCACGCGTGGCTCCCGAGCTCAATCCCAGCACTGCCCCTTCCCAAAGGTGGAGAGTGTTTAGAATAAAATAACGCTTGCTGTAAAGTAACTCCTACCTGGTGTGGTGGTGCCTCTGAAATCCCAGCACTTAGGAGGCTGAGGCAGGACTGCCACGAATTCAAAGCCAGCCTAGAAGCTGGGCATGATGGCTCTGACTGTAATCCCAGCACTTGGGAGGCTGAGGCAGGAGGATTCTTGCCAGTTCAAGACCAGCCTGGGCTAGAAAGTGAGCTCAAGGCAGCCTGAACTGCATAGTGACACCCGTCTCAAAAAAAAAAAAAAAAAAAAAAAAAAAAAAAGTAGGAAAAGAAACCGGTTCTGCAGAGCGAGTTTGAGCCAGTTAAAAGAAAAGAAGTGCACCCTCCTGTGTGAGGCAGTGCAGTAACAAAAACTGTGACCACTGACCTTTTTGTATCACCTACCCCACCGGCTAACGACCGGTGGGAAACCTCCTGGAGTTCTCCCGAGAACTCCGCATGCTGGTCTTTGGGAACTTTAGATGATTTTTTGCAGGGGGCGGGGGGCGGTACTGGGGATCCAATCTTGCAACGTCATGCCTGTGTGCCGCTGAGCGATATCCCTGGCCCGTGGATGATACTCTTAGTCCTGGTGGTGCACATCAGTCTTCTCGGTCGCGTTACAGTTGGCTTGCAGTGTATGAAGGGATGTGGTAGATTGTTGGACGACGGCCCCTTTCATTACGCTGCTCTTAAAGTATCCTTCATTCGCTTTGGGTTGTCACCTCATTCAGGAACCATTAATTGAGTCTCCTTTTCCTGGTCTTTCCACTGGACACTGACAGGTACAAGGTCAAGCCCTGGAGAAACTCGTAGCGCTTATGGTTAAAGGTCTTTTATTGTAAACGCTTCTTTATATTTTCTGCATCTCCTTTGTGTGGTCTGAACCTGCTGACCCTAGCCAGGTGGATATACTGTTCTCTTAGGTAGGTGAGCATTCAGCCACCTCTGTGGGGGAAGCAGCATCCTGACAGTACTTTATTTATCTATCTATTTTTACCGTCAGACACTGTTTTCTGAGACTGTAACCTATAGAGGTCATATATATGACAGTATCTCAAAACATAAAGTGCCGTAGTGAACTGTACTGCTCTGGAGTTCTTATGTGGACCAGTATAATATGAACTCTTAAGTAGATGGTGGTATGTGAACATTGCATGTCATACTCTCTAGAGCAATCACATACACACAAAGAGGTATAGCTAAAAAGTCAGTTAGCTAGCTATGTGAAACACTAAAATAAGACAGGAAAGTAGAAACAGGAAAAAAAAAAGATGGAATGAATAGCAGAAAGGTGAACCAAACCCTAGTCAGCTCCAGGAATTACACTGAATGTAAATGGATTAAAGCTCTCATTTAAAGGCAGAGATTTTTAGATTGACTAAAAAAGAAACCCAAATAGCTTAAAAATGGATGAATGGGAAAAGGTGCAGCATGTGAACATTAAACAAGAAAACTGGAAAAGCTGTTTTTTGTGTTTTTTAATTTTATGAGTACATTTTAGATATATATACTGGGAATTTTTACCTGTATGTGATACACCTTGCTTCTTTTTTACTCATTCCCCTCCCTCCCTTACTTATAAAATATTTCTTTCCATTTTTCCTTCTATTTTTTTCTTGTTCATTCTTTCTCTTTTCCCCCTCCCTTTTTCTTCTCATTTGAACATTTTCTTCCCATTTCCCAGTACCTATTATACTTTTTGGTTCTTCTGTATGCTTTCAGTTTCCTCACACCAGAAAAACCATGCAATATTTGAACATATGTGTCTGATTTGTTTTACTTAAGAATATGGTCTGAAGATGAAATGAAAAACTTCTTAAAAATAAAGAAACAAACAGCAATAATACAAAGACAAGAAGATGATAAGAGGATCCATAACTTAAGGATTAAGAACATAAAAGAAGAAGTAGGGACACAAACAAGTGAACTACAAAAGCTACTCACAGAAATAATCCAGGAGAATTTTCCTAATTTAGCAAAAGGTAAAGATACTCAGATGTATGAGGCATACAGGACCCCAGCTACCTACAACCCAAACAGAGCAACACCCAGGCATATAATAATAAAAATTCCAGAAATTCAATACAAGAACAGAATATTAAAAGCTGTAAGAGACAAGAAACAGACCACCTACAAGGGAACACCCATCAGAATTACAGCAGATTTCTCTGCACAAACCATCAAATCACGAAGAGCGTGGGGGGAAATAATTCAAGCATTGAAAGATAATAATCTCCAGCCAAGATTGAGATATCCTGCACAACTGTCCCTGGAAATTGATGGAAAAACAAGGTGCTTCCAGGATAAAGAGGAACTGGGGGAATTTGCAACCACCAATTCAACTCTACAGAGAGTATTACAGGATATTCTAAAAAAAGAAAAATACAAAGAATCCAGAAATAATGGCAGAGAGGCCACAACGAATGGAGCAGAGAACAAAATAAAGAAGACAAACTGACAGCTACGGACAGAAAAAGAGCTTAACAGAAATGAGGCAGAGAAGATTGGATGATAGGAACAGCTATTTTGGAGAAAATGACATCTTAATAGGTAATACAGATTTAGTATCATCTTGTTTTGAAGTCTCATCTAGCTTTTGTCCTTCTGTCTCCAATGGTCTAAATAGGCTGTATCTTATTGGATTTTATTATGTACAATAGTATAAGCAAAAACCTTTTAAAGACAAGGAGATTATACAGAAACCATTGTTCATTTTGTTAGTCGATTCTAAATACTCTGTAATGCTGTCATTCTCTTGAATGGTTTTACATTGTTTTGATATACTTAATGCTACAGTATACGAAGTTGTACTCAAGGATTTCAAAGAAAGAAACAATATGGTAACTACTTTTAGGTTAGGATTATCTGGTGGTGAAACACTATTCTGCTTAAATGGTTATGTTTTGATCTGCGCTGTTTAGTTGTTATGCCCTCTTTTATCTCAATCTCCACTCCATTATTTACTTTATCTTTATCCTTTTAATTAAAGGAAAAAAAAATAGCAGGATATATTATAGTAACCCACTTTGACTTTTCATTACCTTGATTTAAAGCCCTGTATTACTCTCACCATCTGGTTTTTAACTGATGTTCCCCTATTCTGTTTTGCTGGATAGTATCAGGTTCGAAAGTTTAGGCATCAGCTGTGAAGATAATGAGATTCATTATGACGCCCATTCTTGTTGACTTTTGTCTACTTTTGAAGACCTACAATGTCTCCAATGTTTTGGTTTTGTCGGTTTTGTTCTTTACTGTTTTGTTCAATTGTATTATAACTAATGATATAGGCAATTCTATTAGAGATAGTGGGAGGCATTATGGTAACCATTGTTGATCACCTTGTATTATGTTTTTACATTATCTATTATGTCCACCCTTTTGACTTGACCGATTCTGTTCTGTTATGTCACATTTGGTTTTACTCTCTTCCAAAAAACTAATAAGAACCGTGGGAGCAATGAAACCCAAAATGTGAAATAGTCATGGTACAAAAGAGAAGAAAAGAAAGTGCTCCAAACTATATAACTGCATGTATATTTAAGTGTATAAGATAGAAAATGATATCACAGAGTTTTATTGGATCAATGAACAGAACTGTTTGCAGTATCATTGATGGAATGTCCACTTTACAAGCTCTAATTTTGTGACTTGAACAATTATTTCTAAGATGACAATATGTAATCCATTAACTAGTGATTTCCTACTGTTCATTTTTTTTCTGTAAATCTGTATAACTTGTACCCTTTCCCTGCTTTTTTTTTTCTTTTCTCCTTAAATAAAATTAAAAAAAAAATTAATAAAAAAAAAAAAATATGGTCTGAAGGTGCATCCATTTAGCTAGAAATGTCTCAAACCGATCCTTCTTCACGGCAGAGTACTACTTCATTGTATAAAAAATTGTATCTTTTTTGTTCACCAGTTGATGGGCATTTGGGCTATTTCTAAGATTTGGCTATTACAAACTGTGTCACTATGAACATGGGTGTTCATATATTGCTATGGTACAGTACTTTTAATTCTTTTAGGGAGATACCAAGAAAGAGAATAGCTGGGTTGAATGAAACCTCTAGGTTTAGGTTTTTGAGGACTCTCCACACTGATTTCCACAATGTTTGCTGAGTCTGCACTCCCACCAACAGTGGAGAAAGGTTCCTTTTTCTCCATAGCACCACCAGCATTTGTTATTGGTTGATTTCTTGATAATAGCCATTCTTTCTGGCTATTATCAAAGAGTGTTTTAATTTGCATTTCTTGAATGACCAATGATGTTGAACATTTATTTATTTATTGAGACAGGGTCTCTCTGCAGTTCAGGCTGGCCTTGAGCTCACTTTGTAGCCCAGGCTGGTCTCCAACTTGCAAGATCCTTCTGCCTCAGTCTCCTAAGTGCTAGGATTACAGGTGTGAGCCATCATGCCTTGCTAGCTGTTGGTATTTTGATTGGGAATTGGGTTAAATCCGTATAACAATTTTGGGAGTATGGCCATTTTCACTATATTGGTTCTTCCTACCTAAGAACAAGGAATATTTTTCCATTTTCTGAAATCCTCTTTAATCTCCTTTTTCAAAGTACCGTAGAGGTCTTTTACTTCCTCTGCTGGATTGATTCCTAGGTATATCATTTTTTGCATGCTATTGTGAAAGGTGTTGTTTTCTTGATTTTTCTCCCAGTGAGTTTGTTTTTTGTGTATAGGAACACTATTGAGTTTTGAGTCTGGACTTTGTATCAAGCTACACTACTGAATTGGTTATTAAATCTAGAACTCTTTTGGGTCAGTTTTTCAGGTCTTCTTTGTCAGCAAATAATGATAATTTAACTTCTGCCTTCCCTATTATTTTGGTTCTTTTATTTCTCTTTTTTAGCTTCTGTGGCTAATGTTTCCAGAACTATATTGAATAAGAGTGGTGACAGTGAACATCCTTGTATTGTTTCTGGGTTTAAAGTGAAAGCTTTGAGAGGTTCTGTCTATTTGATATGATGTTGGCTGTTGGTTTGTGACTTTCATCACATTGAAATAAAGACTGGCCCAATTTTTTAAAATCATGAATGGGCATTGGACTGTGTCAAATGCTTTTTTTTGTTTTTTTTTTTCCTTTCCTTTTTGAGACAGAGTTTTGCTATGCAGTTTAGGCTGGCCTTGAACTCACTTTGTAGCCCAGGGTGGCCTTGAACTCAAAGCCATCCTATCTCAGCTTCTCAAGTGCTAGAATTGCAGGCATTCGCTGCCACACCTGGCCTTGTGAAATGCTTTTTCTACGTTTATTGAGATGATTATGTGGCTTTTGACTTTGCCTCTGTTAATGTGGTATATTACATTTATTTATTTGCATATATTGAATCATCTCTATATTGCTGGGATGAATCCTGCTTGGTCATGGTGTATAATCTTCAGGATGTCTTGCTGTGTTCTGTTTGCTAGTTTCTTATTGAGGACCTTTGCGTCTGAGTTCACTAGGGAGATGACCTGTACTGGTCTTTTTTGGTTAGATTTTTCTCTGGTTCTGGCATCAGGGTAATGCTTCCTTCCAGGAATGAATTTAGGAGTATTGTTCTCCTTTTAATTTCACTAAAGAGTTTTAGAAGTAGTGGCATTAGGTCTTCTCTAAATATCTTGTAGAATCTTTCAGTGAATCTGTCAGGTCCTGGGTTTTTCTTTGATGGTAGGTTTTTAATTATATCTATCTTTTTGATTCTGCTTTGGTAATCATATATATCTAGGAATCTGTCCATTCTGTGTTTTCCATCTTATTAGAATACAGGTTCTTGGAGTAGACACTCATGATCTTCTGGATTTCTACAGGGTCTATTGTGACTTTACGATTTTCATTCCTAATTGCAGAAATTTGAGTCTTTCCTCATGTTTTTTTGGGGCATAAGGTTGGTTATAGGTTTGTCAGTTTTATTTAATCTTTCTTTTTTTTTTTTTTTTTTGTCTTTTTCTTTTTTATTGGTATCAGGGATTGAACTCAAGACCACACACTTGAAAGGCAGGTGCTTATACCGCTGAGCTAAATCCCCAGCCCCAATTTTATTTAATCTTTCAAAGAACCAACTCTTTGATTCATTGATATTTTATATTATTAGTCTTCATTGCATTAATTTCTGTATGATCTTTATAATTTTCTCCTGCGTATAGGCATCAGGCTTGACTTGATCTTCTTTTTCCAGTTAAGATTCAACATTAGGTTATTTATTTGAGCTTGCTCTGTTTTTCTGATATGGGAGTTCAATGCTGTGTTTCCCTCATAGGACCACTTTCATTGTATCCCATAAGTTCTGGTATGTTGTATTTGCATTATCATGTAATTGTAGAAATTATATAAATTTTTTCTTTGATTTCATCTGTGACCCACTGGTTGTTCAGGAGGGTGTTATTTTAATTTTTGCGCGTTTATGATGTTCTTTTGGTTTCCTTTGCTATTAATTTCTAATTTCATAGCACTATGGTCTGATAATATGCCTGGGATAATTTCAGTCATTTGCATTTGCTTAGGATGTTGTGTGAACTAATATTTGGTTTGTTTTGGAGAATATCCCATGTGCAGTTGAGAAGAATGTGTACTGTGATGTTGTGGCGTGGAACACTCTGTAGACCTCTAAAACCATTTGTTCAAAACCTAGGTTTAGTTCTGATATTTGTTGACTTTTTGTCTAGTTGATCTATTTGTGACAGTGGGGTGTTAAGGTCTCCCATTATAATTGTATTAGTGCTTATTTGATTTTTCATGTCCACTAATATTTGCTTTATACAGCTAGGTGCACGATATTGGTGCATACATATTTGTGATTGTTATCTCTTTCTCTTGGGTTGTTTTCTTTACAAGGATACAGTGATCTTCTTTGTCTTCATCCGTCTTGGCTTGAAATCCACTTTGTCTGCAAGTTACCCTGCTTTTTTCCGGGTTCTGTTGCATGGAGTGTTGCTTTCCATCTTTTAACTTTCAATCTGAATTTATTTTAGAATTACGTGTGTTTTTTGTATGTACCATATTGTTGGATCCTGCTTCTTGATCCATTCTGCCAGTCTGTTTCTCTCGATTGGGGGATTGAGACCATTAACACTGATGGTTATAAATGATATGTGTAAATTGTCCTGTCAAGTTACTTTCTTTTTGGTTTTTTACCCTGCTATTTAATTGCTTGTCCTGCCTGATAGATTCATTCTGTTGGGGTTCATGAAGTTGTAGCCCTTGTTTCTCTTTTTAGAATGTCCTTAAGAACTGTTCTTTTTTTTTGTATTGAGAATTGAACTCAGGACCTTGTGCTTGTGAGGCAGGTACTTATGCCACTGAGCTATATATCCCTGTCCCCACTTAAGAACATTTTTGAGGACTGGTTTGGTGGTTAGGAATTTCTTCAGGTGTTCTTTGTCATGGAAGTATCTTTTTTTTCTGTCAATTTTGAAAGATGGTTTTGTGGGTTGTGGGTTATATCACGCTGGGTGGGGGGTTGTTTTCTTTTTAGTGTTGAAATACTTCAAGTTCTCCTTGCCTTGAGAGTTTGTGTTGAGAAGTCAGCTGTGATTCTGATGGGCTTTCCTTTATAGGTGACTTGTTTCTTTTCTCCAACAGCTTTAAATATTCTGTTCTTGTTTTGAATTTCTGCAGTGTTAATTATTATATTCTTTGGTATAGTATTTTTCTTGATCATGTTTAATTGCAGTTATGTAGGCTTCATTTATCTGTATGTCAAACTCTTTTTACCTGCTTGGGAAGTTTTCTGCCATGACTTCTGTGAGTAGGTGTTTTATGTCATTTGAGCTATCTTCTACTTTTTCATGGACTCTGGTGATTCTTATGTTATTCTTCTTTGTATCATCTAGCACCTGCTAGATTACTTTCTCATGGTCCTTTGCTTTTTTTTTTTGGTACCGCAGATTGAGCTCATGACCTAATGCTTGCCAGGCAGGTGCTAAATTGCCAGCCCATCCTTTGCTATTTTTGAGAAATCTTTCTTTTCACAATTGCTAACCACAGTCCTCTGTTCTATATCTGAGACTTGGTCCTCACATTGGCTTATTCTGCTGTGTATACTTTCAGTGGAATTTTTAATCTGGATATTTAACCATGTCTTTCATTATGATCACCATCTCTGAAGTTTCTGAGAAATTTTTTCTGATCTGATTTTTTTCTAGAGCCGCTTTCATCTGCTTTGTTAGTTCTGCTACTGTTACCACGTTGGAGAGTCCAGATGGGAGGCTTTTGGACTGTTGCACCTGGTTGCCCCCGGGTTTTCCTTTGCTGAGGTGGAAGTCTGGGGTTGCATTTTGTTTCAGTGTCCTCTCATTTTCTTAATCCTCCTCTCCTCTTTTTCCTCTTCCCCTTCCTCCTCGTTTTCCTTCTCTTTTTCCTCCTCCTCCTCTTCCTCCTCCTCCTTTAGTTTAGATTCTGGGTTGATGCTAGTATTTGGAACCCTTAGGAAATGACTGCTTCCCTGAGGTGTCTTCCAGGTGTAGCTGGCGTTGCGTTTTGAGTCTGTTACAAGATCCTACCTCTTCCCCAGTTTGGTAGGGGTGAGAAGTTGCTGCCTGCTTGGCTCAGGCCTTGGTTCTTTGGCGTTGGCCTATAATAGTTTGTAGAGTGCTTAAGGGAATCTGAGTCTTAGTACACCAGGAAGAACGACTGGCTAGAACAATTATGTCCCTTTGGCTAACGTGGCGCAGTCAGCAGTAACAGTAGCATCAGACAGCCTAGAAAGTGACAGACCGTGTAACTATGAATTTCTCGCCTTTAATTGTATGGCCTAGATTTGTGGTTATAACAAAGTCTAGAATGAATCAGAATACTGTGTGCAGTAAATAAGCCCTCAGCATAGTGATTTTACCCTAAGGGGAGAACATTTAAAAGGGGGGGGGACAGAGAAATAGAAGACCTAAATAAACATAATGTACTTGAATGTATACTGTGTTCAAGGATAGGATTACTTGTCATTGATGTGTCAGATCTCCCTAAAGAGCTACAGGTTCAGTACAATTTTAGTCAGTATTTTATCAGGATTTTTTTTTTTAAACAAAAAACTAATTTAAAAATGTAGCTGCAGCAGGGCATGGTGGCTCACACCTGGAATCCCAGCACTTGGGAGGCTGAGGCAGGAGGATCATTGTGAGTTCGAGACCAGCCTAGGCTACAAAGTGAGCTCAAGGCCAGCCAGAACTGCATCACGAGACCCTGTCTCAAAAAAAAAAAAAAAGACAAAAAAAAAAAAAAATATATATATATATATTAAAAAAAATGTAGCCGCCCCAGGACGAGAACCACTAACATCTCCTGAGATCCGTGCCATGTTGGAACTTAGAGCGCTGGGAAACCAAGCAACCAGTCCGCCTCCCTGGTAAGCAGCCGTGAGCCGACAGGCACGTGGGCTGAGAATCAGACATATATTCCCCACGCCCCCATTAGCAAATGGGAGCCAGAGGTCTGAGCATCTTTTGGGAGGCTGACCGTATATAATATAGCAAATAAGAAGACTTCCTTCTACCATCTCTTTGAAGGCAAATGTTTTTAATCACTGTTTTGCTTTGTTCTGATTAATGGTATTGTTCTATTCAATATTCTGTTTTATAGGTTTTATAATGTTCAGTATTTGGTTTGATTTTGCTGTACTTATTGAAAGGACAACTGTTGTGAAGGTAACGAGATACACTGTGGCACCTATTACTGTTATCCTGGTAACCTGCTGTGAAGTTCTGTACCAGCTTCACTGCACTGTCTAAATTGGCTTTTTCCATCTTGTTCCACCTTCAAAATAATAAAAAATTTAAAAAACTAAAAATGTATATGAAGAGCTGGGTGAGGTGACTCATGCCTGTAATCCCAGCACTCAAAAAGCTGAGGCAGGATTGTTGCAAGTTGGAGACCAGCCTGGGCTACAAATTGGTGAGCTCAAGGTGAGCCTGAACTGCATAGCAGGACCCTGTCTCAAAAAATCACACATATGGGCTGGGGATTTAGCTCAGTGGCGTAAGTACCTGCCTTGCAAGCGTGTGGTTGTGAGTTCGATCCCTGGTTACCCCCCCTCCCAAAAAAAAACAAATCACACATACAAAAAAATGTATATGGAAAGAAAAAGGGTATAAAAATAGAATAATCTTTAAAAAGAGCAAGTAAAAGGATTTATACTACCTACCTTTAGTACTTAAAATGAAGCAAGGGTAATAAAGACAATATAATCTTGGTGTAAGTTTATAATAGATCAGGTAAACAAAATAATTGAGAAAAGAGTGATTGTGCATGAGTCAAATATCACAAACTAAAAAGAAGCCAAGACTGTAAAGAAGGGAAAAAAGAATTTTCTCCTAAGAAAGGCTTGATTTCCTGCAGAAGGTTTTATTTAGAGTGTAAGCTGTTAGGGCCAGCCTCTCAGACAGCGTGGTGTGCTCTATCAGATCGTCTGGGAAGGGGCAGTGTCGGCTGCAGAGCGACATTGTGTGTGGTGTGGAGGGCCGGGGGACCCTGCTGTCGGAACCACCTGCTTCTGAGGTGTGTCACGTCTTTCCTTTATGATGTGGCTGAGCAGAGACGTCAACTCGATGTAGGTTACTGTAGGAAGCTTGGAAGCCAAGGCCTGGGCTTTGATCACCTCCTCAGTACGAAGGTTAGTGGAGGAAGCGTGGCCAGTTTGGCCCTTCTCATTTCTCCTCTGACGGCTTGGTTTTGGTGGGATACGTGGCAGACTGATCGCTGCAACATAGGGCCGAGCAAATGCCTGCTTCTGTTCCGTCTCAGCATTTACTATACTCAGCATTGACACTGCTAACTGTGCCTTTGGTTTGTCTAACATTCTGGGCATTTGTCTCCTCATGAGCACATGGTAGATTTGGAATAAATGACTAAGATCCCTTCTAGTGCTGAAATTCTGAGAATCTGTAAATCGGAGAGTTCTCACTTCCTTACACGGGGATACATGCTCACGAGGCTGTCTGAGAGCCATTCTTCTGTGTTTGGCAGTTTGCATCCTTTGGCAGAGATTAAGCTTGATCAGAAATCTGTTTTTCCAATTGGATTTCATCTTAGCTTCTACATTTTGTAACAGTAACAGATGGCTAGAAAATGTTTCCCCACACACTTGAAGTGGAATAAATAACAGGCTGCCATTAGCCTTTTTAGCCACCGTTGTCTCTGAGTATATCATCTCCAAGAGGAATATGGGTATGGGTGAGGTATGAGCAGGGGCTACGGCGTATGGAAAGAGCAGTGCACCATGTGATTTGTCTGAAAAACTCAGTGTCTGGTTGCTGCTTGTGCCTTTGAGTGCAGCTGCAGATGGTGTAGACAGCCAGCCGGTTTCCTCATCACCTTGCCACAGCTTAGTTGCTCTCCCTCACGGGCAGAGTTTGAGCTGTTTGAGCTGTTGCTCTGTTTAGCTAATGAGAGAGCTGGTTTGTGGTCAGCCTTCCAGAGCTCTGCATCCACAGATTCAACCCCAGACTGCAATTATTTAAAAAACCCTGCAATGTAGAGTCTGTCCTCTGTATGCACAGACTTTTTTCTTTGGTCCCTAACGGTAGAGCCTGACAGTTATACAGCATTTCAATTGTACTAGGTGTTAGAAGTAATCTACAGGTGACTTAAAGTACATGGGAGGGTATACAGTGTTTACTTGCAAGTATTACACTGTTTGATATAAGGGGCTTCAGCACTTGTGGGTTTGGGTTGGGGGCAGGGGATCCTGGAACTAGTTCCCTGTGGGAACTATAAGGGCTGTGCTAGTCCTGGCTGTACAAGCTTGATTTTTTTTTGGTACTGGGGATTGAACTCACAAGCTTGCACCTGCCAGGTGGGCACTTGTGCCACTGACCCATATCCCCGACCCACAAGCCTGCTTTTAATTGATAAATTATTTATTGATAATTTTGTTCCCTGTCTTTGGCTGTTCTCTTGTGAACCATGAGTACCCGAGTACAAAGTATGCAAATTATTTCCAGAGCCAGAGTGGGATATACTGGAAAAACTTTCCAGGGAACATTAACTCAGCTCATTTCACTATCAAGAGACCTGAGTAGAACAGATAGATATAGGTGCCCTGAAAGTGGAGGATGGCCATGTATGATGGTGCACACCTGTAATCGCAGAATTTGGGAGGCTGATGCAGGAGGATTGCCATGAGGCCAGCTGGGAATACACAGTGAGTTCAAGTCCAACTTGAATTACATAGTGAGACTGTCTCAAAAAAAAAAAAAAAAAAAAAAAAAAAAAAAAAAAAAAAGGTAGTGGATGCGGTAGCAAAGATAGGTCTTGGGGCTGTCTCTTCAAGACAAACTGAGTCCTGGGATAACATCTAAGCCTTCTAAAACTTTTTATCTTTTTAAGATAATAATTTAAGCCTCTTCTAAATGGAGACAGCAATGGGATCTATAAATAACAGTTACTCTTTGTTTATGTTTTCAGCATTTATTAAATGCCAGTAGTGTAATATATGTTCTTTTAATTGCCCCAACAGTCCTGTGAGATTGTTTCCCTAAAGTCACAGCATCAGAAGTCAGAGAGCCAAGTTTTTATTTTTATTTTTTTTATTGTGCCAAGGATTGAACCATGACCTTGCACTTGCCAGGCCGGGACTTACACTGCTGAGCTAAATCCCCAGCGAGAGAGCCAAGTTTTGAACTGAAGCATGGGTTTTTTTTTTTGTTTTGTTTTTTCACTGGGAATTGAACTCAGGATTTTGTGTTTGCCAGGCAGGCACTTATCCTGCTGAGCTAAAGCCCCAGCCCAAGCATATGTTCTTAACTCATAGAAGCTGAAAACTTTCTTTGGTGAGACACTGTCTCAAAAAGAGCTGGGGATGTAGCTTCACATGCAAAGCCCTGTTCTGTCCCCTTGCCCTGGGGGAAGAAAGGTCTTAAATGAATTAAAATCAGTGAAAGTGTAGTGGTTTGGGATTTTATTTTGCCCTGTTGTGGGATAAAGGGAAGCTTCTTCCTGTCCCTCTGAATTTTGCTGGGATGAACTGACAGTGAGATTAGTGGGGGAAAAAGGTGGCGAACGTATTTTCATGTGCAGGAGCCAGTCACAGCAAGGTGGGTGTTCCAAAGTGGTGTAATCTCATGAGGTCTGAGTGCTCACACCGTCTTCTGTGAGGGGCACACAACAATTTTAAAGGGAATAAATGATTCTAGGAGAATGCAAGGGCTCAGTGCACTCACAGTACAAGAGTGTGACATGTACCGCCCTTCCCCACTGGGGGTTGAGCGCAGGTGTGTTCTACTACCGAGCTATAGCCCCAGTCCTTTTTATTTTTGTTTTTAGACAGTCTCACTAGGTTGCCCAGGCTGGGATTTAGTTTGTAATCCTCCTGTCTCAGCCTCTCAGAGTGCTGGGGGAGTTGTAAAGCATGTGCCACTGCAGCTGACTAATGATTTTCTTAGGGAATCGAATGGGCCTCGATGATAGAGAATACCTTGTGAGATCTGTTCAGATGTGGTTACATTCTTTAATCTTCCTTTTTGTAGGCAGGAATTTAGTTCATGAAAACCCAGGGAGTGGACCAAAGCTCATGGCTTCTCCTGTGGGGGTCTGGTCTCCCAACAGATGAGAGAATGTCAGAATGAAACCTCTCCTAGCATCCACTACTCTCCTGGGGCCTATAACTTAAAATCGTCAGTGTAGCAGGTTACTGTATTTTGGGGTGTCACTTTTGGAGCCTCAGAATGACTTAGAAGCTCACCGTGAGCCGTTAGTGCTTCATGGGTACTGGCAGTGAATGCAGGCCCTGGGCCCAGCCCGGCGGCTCAGGTAGACGCACTGATTCTTCTGGCTTCCTGCCCGAGGTTCATGGGGCGGCACGAAGGGCTGGGATGGCTGCCAGTGCATGCTGTAGGAGTGGAGTGCTGAACTTGGGATGCAACTGAGAAGGGAGCCTGTTTTCCATACTGGAGGGGGGAGTTTCTTAATCCCCTGCATTGGTGCTTGGAGAACAGCCCGGAGAGGGGCCACGTGTGATCTCCAGAGACCTGTGGGGGAGCAGCTTGTGTAGGAATCTCAGGAAACTTCTTCATGTGATGTTTGCCATGGAAAAAGGTAGGCTGAACACTGCCAGACCAGTACCCGCCAGCTTGAGAAATAAGTGTCACCTGTGTGGTTGAAGCTTCCTGAGGTCCCCTTCCTTGACCCCCCAGGTGAGCACTTTCCATGTGACCCAAGCTTGAGACCACACGATATTAGAACTTTTATTTTTCTCTTAAAAATTATTGGAGAGGCTTTATTTATGTAGTACCAGTTTAGGTTCTGTAGAAAAAAACTGCAGTGATAAAACTCACACATCATATTTTATGATCCAAGGAGGAACAAAAACTAGTAAAAGGAAGGAATTCATGGGGGGGCAGTAAATACATAAATATATTAACTGTTATGATAGGCGTATGCACACACACAAGGGCTGAGTCCCCGCAAGGCTGGTGGGAAATTCCGTTTGCAGCTTGGGTGGAAAACAGTAACTGCAAGGCGGCAGCAGAGCCAGTGAGATTTGAGCCGGCGCACTTTGTCATGGGAGACAGAGTTATACTGTGAAGAACTGGTCCTTAGTAGAAAAGGACAAGAGGGAAAGGACCTGGGAGTCTACCCAGTGGCGCAGTGAGCTAAGAGGTCCGAAGGTCCAGCCTCCTTCAGCTAACAGCTTTGACTGGGAAGAACGTTTGCAGGAAGCCCCGAATCTCAGCTTCACATCTCATTCCACTGAGAATTAGCGAACCTGAGAGTATGCCAGCAGGGCCAGGGATGAAGAACAGAGCTGATTGCGCTAGGCAGCGGCAGCCTTGGGGAGCAGGGGTGGGCACACCCAGCAGTGGCCTTACACGCTGCCATGGTCTGCATCTTGTTGATGGCACAGTCCTGGTGCAGTTCTGTAGTTTCTTCACATTGCACAGGGCTGCAGTGGCCCGAGGAGGGACAGGCAGGATCAGTCCCTTTGGGAAGACCGTGTGTAGGGGTAGTTTGTTCTTTGACCACATCAGAAAAGGTGTATGGGAGGGCGAGGGATTTAATTTCCTTAATGACAAGCTTATTATACTTTGGATTCTAACCTCATAGGGCTCCTTCTTCTGTTGCTTCAAAGTAGGGTTTAAAAAATATAATGGTTTACTTTCTCAGGTACTCTGGCCTCTTCTCCCATCCCTACCTTATCTCTTTTCTTCATTTCCGTCTTGGCTCTCTTGCTCAGTTATCCATATGAGAACCTTTTCTAGGCACAGATAGGCTGCTGAAGGTTGGTTTCATGAGTGTAGGACTGGGCTACCTCACGGTCCTCCTGGGTGCAGGTACTCCTCTCCCGCTGGTCTGCATTGCTTTTCATTGAGCACTCACTTGGTTATCTTGGTACTTGGTTGTCTTGGGTTATTTTCTTCTCAGTCTTTTGTCAGATGCCCGCTCTCTTCCTCTGCTTTGTTCTCCACAGCTGCATATAGCATTTGTGTCTTCTTTTGCTTCTGCTTCTGCCTCTACTTCTGCTTTTTTTTTAGTTGGGGGCTTGCTCTATACCCAGGATATCCTTGAACTAATGGTTCAAGGGATTACACACAGGTGCCATTGCAACTGGTGTATGTCTTGTTGCTGTTGATATTTTGTGTCTACCTGCTTGATATGGAGGTTTATGATGATACTTTGTTTTCTTTTTCTTTTTTTTTTTTTTTTTGTCTTTTTTCCTTTTTATCGGTACCAGGGATCGAACTCATGACTGCCTGCTTGTAACGCAGGCCCTTATGCCGCTGAGCTAAATCCCCAGCCCCTGATACTTTATTTTCTAGTTCCTTTTCAAAGCATTGGTTTTTAGATCCCAAAGTCTTCAGGCTGTGAAATGTGCCTATCCCTTTAAAAAAAATTTTTTTTTTTGTCTTTTAGACACAGGGTCTTGCTATGCAGTTCATGCTGGCCTTGAGCTCACTTGGTAGCCCAGGCTGATCTTGAACTCACAATGATCCTCTTGCCTCAGCCTCCCGAGTGCTGGGATTATAGGCATGAGCCACCATGCCTGGCCTTCCTTTTAACATTTGAGACCAAGTTTCACTAAGATACTAAATTGTCCCAACCTGGGCTCAAATTTGCAGTCCTCTTGCCTCAGCCTCCCAGTGCGGGGATACAGGCATGTACCACTAAGACCAGCTGTTTTTATGTGGAGATCCAGAAATGTCAAAAAGTTATGTTGCCACTGCTACAACCATTTTTGTAGAGTCTTCACTGTAGGATTGTGACAATCATAAGTAGAATAAGTCTCAGCATCTCACATGCTACAAATTCATTAGTTAGCATCTGTTCTTTAACTTGTTTCTCCAGACACAGGCCTGTTAGTGTAATGTGCCCATGGAAATAACTTCTTCTCATTGCTCTTTTCTCAGGTTCACTAAGAATCTATCTCCAGACAAAATCAACCTGAGCACCCTGAAAGGAGAGGGTCAGTTGACCAACCTGGAGCTGGATGAAGAGGTTCTGCAGAATGTGCTGGAGCTGCCCACCTGGTTAGCCATCACTCGGGTCTACTGCAACAGGGCCTCCATCCGGGTGAGGATGGGGTTGTAGCTGTGTTGCTCTTCCTGGCCAGTGGGCCTGCCTTCCTGCAGGGCAGCTCCACAGCCCTAAGTCTTTGCTTTCCTCTTTCAGATCCAATGGACAAAGTTGAAGACACACCCAATTTGCTTGGTAATGGCTTTTTTTGATTGCAAGTAATCAAATAGGGATGGCTGGAGCAGGATTTTAAAGCATAGGAGTCTCGATAAGCTGACCCTTTTGGGTGCAGTCCGCAGAAGATAGCAAAGCAGTCACGGGGCAAGATAAACTTTCTTCCATCCCATATATTGTATCCAGGCTACAGGGATTAGGGAGGTGCCAAACCAACCAGGGGACTGATTTAGTAGTCTCCCATCCTTAATCCTAGCATTGCATCATGAGTCTGTCATACACTCTAGATTCAGCCACCTCTGAAAAAGCCCCACCTATGATTGTGTGAGGCTTTGGGGAAACATCTAGATATAAGCCAAGATAACTTAAAATTCTGATAGTACAAGTTAGGAGTTTAGTTTGTAGCTAGGCCTAGTGATGTATGCCCAAAATCCCAGCACTCTGGGAGGATGAGGCAGGGGGTTGCACATTTGAGCCCAACTTGGGCAGTTTAGCAGTTTGGTAAGACCTGTCTCAAATGAAATAGGCCTGGAGATGTAGCTTAGCATAAAGGCTTTGGGTTCAGTCTTCAGTACCACACACATACAGATTTAGTTTGTGTTGGCTAGTGGGTGATTATCAGTGCACAGTGTGCAATCTTCCTCTGTGCCATGTGGTTTTTGAGCAGACGCTTATCTCTGTCTGGCTTTTATTCCAGTGCCTGGATAAGGTTGAGGTGGAGATGAAGACCTGTGAGGAGCCGCGGCCCCCCAATGGACAGTCCCCCATCGCCCTTGCTTCAGGACAGAGGTTGGTTGCTTTGAGCCCTGTCATTCCAACACGTCACCTACTCCAGGAAACCCTTATAGTTAGAGTCTCATAGAAAGTTTCAGACACAGAGAAAACAATGTAGTGAACCCCAGCCACCCTAGACCTAGCCAACAATTATCAACATTTTGTCCTCTCTTTTTTTCATCTCATTCTGCCTCTTTATGTGTGTTTGTGTGCATTGTAGTACTTGAAAGCAAATCCCAGATGCCATATGGTTTCACCTGTGAATCCTGTCATTTCATGTGTCTTTACACATAAGGACTGGTAGCCAGGCATGGTGATGCATTCCTGTAATCCCAGCATTTGGGAAGCTGAGGCAGGAGAATCCTTGCAAGTTAACAAGACCAGCCTGAGCTACAAAGTGAGCTCAAGGCCAGCCTGAGCTACATAGCGAGACCCTGTCTCAAAAAGACAAAAAAAAAGTGGGGGAACTGGCAAAAACCCCACAAAAGCTATCACATTTAGTAAAGTAATAAGAATTAAGAATTACATAATATCACCTATCCTATTTTATAGTCAGGTTTTTTTTTTTTTTAACTTTTTGAGATAGGGCTTCACTGTGCAATTCAGGCTGGCCTTGAGCTCACTTTGTAGCTCAGGCTGGTCTGGTCTCAAATTTGCAATGATCTTTCTGCCTCAGCCTCCCAAATGCTGGGATTATAGGCATGTGCCACCATGCCCAGTTTATAATGTTTTCTTAAATTATCTCTTAAATATTTTTTTTTAGGGTTGAGCATGCAATTTAGTTTTATACTTCCTGACATATGTGCGGCCTGGAATCCATCCCCAGTACTGGAATAAAAAAATACATTTAAAAGGACAGTGTGGATCAGAAAAGGCTCATATACTCCATTTAAATCGTGCTTGTTTGGAAGCTCTTTATATACCTTCCCAGCACACACACTTTGTGTTCTGTGCGCTGTGTTAGGGACTGAACCCGGGCCTTGTGCGGGTAGGGTAGGTTCTTTACCACTGACTCTTACCTGAGCCCCAGACAGCACACACACACAGTTTACTCTTTGCAGAAAATAATTTTTCTAAAGCAGTTTTCTCTTTTTTTGGCTTTTATTTTGATGTTGTGTTGTTTTTTGAGACAGGGTCTTGATGTGTAGGTTATGATGGCCTTGAACTCACTTATGGAGTCCTGGTTGGCCTCAAGCTCACAACATTTTCCTGCCCTAGCCTTTCAAGTGCTAGGATTACAGTCATGTGCTGCCATATCCCATTCAAGAATTTCCTTATACTGTATCATATTAGGGATGTATGTTAAAAATATCATGTTTTAAGGTCACTTGAAATCATTCTGTATATAATTGAGTGCCAGTTTAACATATGGGAGGTTTGTTTCTTTCAATTTGTTTTATAAATTGTTTTAAATTTATGTTTTAACTGTATTGCATAGCTTTTAGTTAAATTATAAAACAAGATACAGCTTTGGTGTGGTGGTACACACCTGTAATCCCAGCACTTGGGAGGTTGAGGCAGGAGAATCACTGCAAGTATGAGGCCAGCTTGGACAACATAGTCAGTTCAAGACCAGCCTGAACTATATAGTGAGACCTTGTCTCAAAAAACCAAAATAAACAAAGAAAGAAACAAATAAATAAATAGAACAAGGTATGTGTGTATGTGTGTGTGTGCATATATATATATATATATATATATATATTCTCTACTTGCTTTCTTCCACAAAACAGAGTATATTAAAAATACTGTGTCCCACATTCCTTTTTATTTAAAATATATCTTATCAGTCATCTCATAAAAGTATCAAAGGATACACTTTAGGGCTGGGAATTTAGCTCAGTGGCATAAAAGCCTACCTGGCAAGTGTGAGGTCATGAGTTTGTTCCCCAATACCAAAAAAAAAAGGCACACTGTAACACTTTAGTCTTTTTTGTACTTTGGAATATGCTTATCTTTTTTTTTTTTTTGTACCAGGGATCAAACTCACAGCTTTGTGCTTGCCAGGTAGGTGCTTAGGTCATTGAGCTAAATCCCCAGTTGAATATGCTTATCTTGTGGGGTAGTTAATTTAGCCAGTTCTCTGCTGGTGGATATTTGCATTACTTTCAGTGTTTTTGCTGTGTCAGTTGGTACTGCAGTAAATGACCTTGTTGATCAGTTACTTAGCATTTTTCCAGCGTATTTTTAAAAACAGCTTTATTGAGATATAATTCATGTACCATCAGATTCACCCACCAGAACCATACAGGTCAGAGAGTTTCCTTCTGTATTTACTGAGGTGCAGTTACTGCTGTTAGAACATTTTCGTCACCCAAGAGGGAACCCTGCACCCATTAGCGGCCACTGCTCGTTTCCCTGCCCCAGTACAACCCCGATCTGCGTTCTGTGTCACCTCTGCACATTTGATACAATGCACTGTTTACTATATGGTGTTTTGTGATGGGCTTCTTTCAGCGAAACGTGTTTAGGGTTTAACTGTGCTGTCTTGTCCAGCAAGCAGTACTTTACTGCCTTTTATGGCTGATATTAAATCCGTTCTGTTGTCATTTCTAGTTTCTGGTATTGGAATACAGTGTTCCTATATGGAACCGTTCTTGTCCATGATTGTGGTACCCCACACATGACTATGCATTTGTGAAGACCTGTAAACCTGAGCAACACAAATAATCACGTTTTCTGCGTGTCATTAAAAGTATACTGAAGAAGAAGAAGAATAGTGCTGCAGTGAACATTTTCGTAGCCCGCCTCTCAGGGACCATCTTAACGCGTTTCTCTTCCGGGTAGACTTGGCAGTGGAGGTGCAGGATCGCAGCTGCGCACAGGCCTCTGGCAGAAGTTCTGGGCCGGCTTCTGTGATGGCGGTTTCACTTCCCCATGCAGGGCAGAAGGGTGTTGGTCTGCCCACGTTCCTGCTAACACCTAGTATTGTCTGTCTTTAGCAATTCAGGTCGCTATGTATTGGAATCGCCCTGTGATTGTAATTTGCCTTTTTTTTGGTCTTTTTCATTTTTATTGGTAACAGGGATCGAACTCACGACTGCCTGCTTGCAAGGCAGGCGCTTATGCCGCTGAGCTAAATCCTCAGCCCCTTAATTTGCATTTTTGTGTTGATGGATTTATTGGGATTTTGGATATTCTCTTATAGAGCACCTGTGTATTTTGCCCATTTATATGGGGTTGTCCTTTTCTTCTTAATTTTATAGAAGTTCTTCTTGTATTCCAGAAACAAATCCCTGGCTAGATACATGTAATGCTGATATCTTTTACTGTGGGTTTCCTGTTCCTTTTTGTTTATCTGGTATCGATGGTGGAGATGAAGCTCAGGGCCTCTTGCGTGCTCAGCTTGTACTTCACTCCCAAACTGGACCTGAAACTTCACTTTTTTTTTCTTCAGTGCTGGGGATCAATCTAGACGTTGTACATGTTAAACACATACTGTGCTGAGCTCCAGCTCCAGCCTTTCCTGTTACTCTTACTGTTTTTGTTCAGCAAAAATTAATTCTAATGTAGTCCAGTGTATCTATTTTTCCTATGTGGTTAGTACTTCCTGTGTGTTGCTCAGGGGGATCCCCCCCATTATTAATGCATGATGAAGGTATTGTCTTCTAAAAGAGTTACTGACTTTTCACATTTGAATTTCCAATCTGTATTGAAACTAAGTTTTAAATTGAATGTCAAGTGGGGTCAATATCATTTTTCTCTTTACAGATAAAGTCCAAGATGACCATGGAGCATTTATTGCAAAGATCTCTTTTTCTCACTGATAGTTGCTTTTGTCACAAATTAGGTCGTTGGTTCTCATAGCATTTTGAGTGAGATTTAGTATCACTTATGTTGATTCTTTGTGAGTGTGTATGTGTGTGTGTGTGTGTGTGAGAGAGAGAGAGAGAGAGAGAGAGAGAGAGAGAGAGAGAGTGTATGTGTGTGTACCAGGGATCAAACACATGACTTTGCATTTACCAGGCAGGCACTTATGCCACTGAGCTAAATCCCCAGCCCATATCATTTTATGTTTAAAGCTATTTGCCTTTATTTTTCAGTAAGCTGTACATACTATGAGCCATTTTTTGTTGGACTCTGTTTTTTTAAAAAATAAATTTATGTGTATGTATATGGCCCTTTTTCAGTTTTAAATTTCCAGGTTTCTATTTTATTTCTTGTAATGAGAAGTGATCGCACCTACATTTCATAACTGTGTTTTCCACATACAGAGGGACTTTACAGTGTCCTTCACTCCTCTCCCTGCGACAGCTCTGACTTCTCCTGTGGCTCTTTGGGAAGTGTTGGCAGAGTCCTTGAGCAGATCTTGTGGAATTAAATCTCTCCCTCACTTGGTTGTCCTTTCATCCTTCTTTCCTTTGGCAGAATATTCTCTGCTTTTGGAGATTTTCTAGAAACCCAGTGGTTCTCTGTAGTTATACATTCCTTCACCTATAATACATAAATATTGACGTATGTAGTTTATGAGCTATCAATAGATTTATCAATTTATTCTTTCCAACAAGGGGGAGGCTGTTTCCAGATCAACTCTTTTCTCTTTCCCACTAAAGAAAGTACTTATCACTAAGAAAACATTTAGAAATTTAAAAACATGAAAGCTGGAAGGAGTGAGAGAGGAAAACAAAAGCACCCACACTCCTGGAGCCCAGTACTCAGTCCACGTGTGAGGGCTGTGTGTGAAACCTCCCATGGTTCTGACCCCCAGTCCTGCTTCTTTGTAGTGAATATGGCTTTGCTGAGAAGGTGGTGGAGGGGATGTTCATCATCGTCAACTCCATCACCATCAAGATTCACTCCAAGGCCTTCCACGCGTCTTTTGAATTGTGGCAACTCCAGGGTTATAGCGTCAACCCCAACTGGCAGCAGAGTGACCTTCGTCTGACCCGCATCACCGACCCCCACCGAGGAGAGGTGACAGCCCTAACATTTTGAAGGGAGGAAGTAGGTACTCGGAATTGAACTCATGACCTTGTGCTTGCCAGGCAGGTGCTGTGCCACTGAGCTGTATCCCTGGCTAGGACAGATTCTTACAGGATATTTCTTCTTTGGAGATTTCCTCAAATGTTCCCATTCCCAGGAACCCTTAACTCCTTGGTGTCCAGTGTTACTGTTGCTCCCTCCCCTTGATTTTGGACCTTTGATCCTCCCTCCCCACCCCTTTCTATTAGGATCTCACTGAAATTGGGATCTGCCTTGCCAGGTTTTCCCTTAGAATCCCTGCCTCTTGGTTAATTTCACTCATGGAGTTAAATGGGTTTACTTTTTTCCTTCCAGGTTTTAACATTTAAGGAAATAACCTGGCAGACACTGCGAATTGAGGCAGATGCTACAGATAATGGTGACCAGGACTCCATCACTACCCCATTGAGGCTTATTACCAACCAGGGCAGGATCCAGATAGCCCTCAAGAGAAGAGTGAGTGTCTCTTTGTCTTTGTGAAAATGTCTGTCATTTATTCTTTAGACAGCCTGGGGGTTGGCATTCCCTCGTTGTTTGGAGTATTTGTGGCTCCTGGAGTGACAGCTGAAGGGTGCTCTGGTACTCACCAGTGAGAGAACATTTCCTTCTCCTTGTTTTCTTAATTTTGGAAATCACAGTTTTTACCCACATTGCCACATGGATAAGGCCCCTGACAGTTGATTATTGGTGCTTTTGATTAATTAGACCAGTTGGGTAGTCTTGTAATAAATAGGCTTTTCAAAGTGCGCCAACCCTAACCCTTTCCTTTCATATCCTGGAGAGTGAAAAGCTATTTCTAAAACTGATCATGCAACTGACCCTTGAGGAGTTGGAATGATGCCAGGTTTCTTGGTGGCCCCTCAGACCAAAGACTGCAATGTGGTGGCTTCCAAGCTGATGTTCCTACTGGATGACCTGCTCTGGGTGCTCACGGACTCCCAGCTCAAGGCCATGATGAAGTATGCAGAGTCCCTGAGTGAGGCCATGGAGAAGTCTGCCCAGCAGCGGAAGAGCCTGGCCCCCGAGCCTGCGCAGGTGGGAGACGAAGTGGACGCTCTTGATGGGGCTGGGGACATGGCGGGCCTGGGCCAACCTGCACTTGGGAGATCTGTGGCTGCTGGATGCTCCTGACTTTGTGGGCCTCTCGGATAGTGTGTGTATTCTGTTCATTGGGTGCCCCCTGCGTGTTCAGAAGACAGTGCTAGAAGTGAAATAAGCATCTTGCGCCTGTCCTTGGGGTCCTCACTGTCTGAGTGATGGGCCCCGGACAAGTTGTTGGAGTGTGGTGTGTTGAGCGCTGTGACAGAGGTGAACGCTGTGCCTGACAGTGCAGAGAGGAGGCGTCTCCCTGACCAGCTGAAGAGCGCTCAGGGAAGAGTTGGCAGCCGAGAGTTCCACACAGGCTGGCACATCCTGGTTAGTGGAATCCTGGAGGGCAGCAGAGGTTTGTGAGCCAAGTGAGCCGGCGGGCAGGCAGGCGGGGGAAGGACATCTTGCCAGTGTGTGATTTTATTCAGGCAGGGCTAACACTTACAGCCTGGGAGGAGCCTCTCGGGGTCTAGGCTGCTCTTTTCCTGTCACATGTAGGTCACACCACCTGCTCCCATTGCCCAGCAGTCCTGGGCCCAGGCCTTTGGTGGCAGCCCAGGCAACAGCGGTGGCAGCAGTAGCAGCAACAGCAACAGCAGCCGCCTCAGCCAGTACTTTGAGAAATTCGATGTGAAGGAGTCCTCCTACCACCTGCTCATCTCCCGCCTGGACCTGCACATCTGTGATGACAGCCAGTCACGAGAGCCAGGTACCCTAGAAGCCGAATCAGTGGGGTGGGGCCACCCCACTGATGGATCCTGGGCGGGGCTTGGGCAGGCTGGTCTCCAGAGGTGCCCTGAGTCTTTCAGCAGGTTTCATTGCTTAGGCCTCAGCCCTTCTGGGGAAGCGGCACCGCCTGTCATACTCGGCACACCACAGTTGGCAGGTATCTCCCCACTAAATCAGAATCTTTTTTTTTTTTTTTTGTACTAAGGGTAGAACCCAGATGCTTAGAACTATATTTTCAGTCCTTTTTATTCTTTCTATGTTTAGATAGAACCTCCTAGAGTGCTGGGATTACATGTGTACTGTCATGCCTGGCTTACTCAGAATCTTTGAGTGTAGTGTCCAAGCAATGTTGAACTTTTTTTTCCCCCTGAAGTCCCTTCGGCGATGCTGTTGCTTGCTGGAGGTTGAGAACTACTGGTATAAAATTTGAGGAAGTCAAATTAAGCTATAAGAAGCCTCGGAACTGTTTTTTTGTTTGCTTGTTTTTGTTTTTTGTGGCATCGGGGACCGAACTCATGACCTTGTGCAAACAGGCACTTATGCCACTGAGCTAAATCCCCAGCCCAAGCCTCGGAACTTTTAGGGCTTTGTTTTGGTTTTTGTTAGTTGAGGATTAAACTCAGAACCTTGTGCATGTTCTACCACTGAGCTATAAAGGTCAAAACTACAGAATTTTTTAGATTTTTAAAAATCAGTTTAAATATATATTGTGTGTAAAATCTGCTCTTATCAAGCAGTGAGTTATGCCCTGTTGTTGTCATACTTAGAATAGTTGGTATCATATACACAAATAGATTTATTCAGAATGAACAATGATTTTTTTTTTAAATAAGCCTTGGAGAAATCACTACTTCTTTGAGTTTCCTTGTTTGTGCAGTTAGGTGAAATCATAGCACTCATTTACCTTGAAGGTTGTTGCCAGGCTTTAATGAAATGTTGGTGTGTGTGCATGTGTGTATATGTGTGTGTGTGTGTGTGTGTGTGTGTACATGTATGTGTGTGCGTAACCCTGGGGATTGAACCCAGGGCTGTTGCACTTACTTAGCTTTTTATCTTTTATTTTGAGACAGGGTCTGTCAGAGTTGCCCAGGCTCTCATGAGGATCTCAGGATCCTCTTAAGAATGCTGGGATTGGGGGCTGGGGATTTAGCTCAGCGGCATAAGCGCCTGCCTTGCAAGCAGGCAGTCATGAGTTCGATCCCTGGTACCGATAAAAAAATGAAAAAGACAAAAAAAAAAAGAATGCTGGGATTACAAGCGTGTGACACCACACCTGGCTAGGAGGACCTTACATTGTAAACAGAGGTTATGCCTTGTTACTACTGTGCTACTCATTCTATTCCTTTTCCCCCCTCTTTTTTTGTATTGGGAATTGAACCCAGGAACACTCTACCACTGTGCTACTTCCCTAGCCCTTTTAAACACTATTTTTTATTTTGAGATAGGTTCTTGCTAAATCGCCTGAATGGAATTTGACCTGAGGTTCTGCCTCAGCTGGGGGTATAGGCATGTGCCACCATACTTGGCTTCATTCTTTCAATAATGGCTCTGTATTCTCTTTACATTGCCATATCCTTCAGGTTTTGACTTTTGATGTTTATATCTTTTCATGTTTATATTTTTCTTAAACTGCTGTATCTTCCCTCAAGGATATACTTGTCATTTACGTGTGCATGGTATATATGTATGTTTGTGTGTGTGTGTATATATGTCTGTTTGGTATGGGGATTGAATCCAGGGGAGCACTAAGCTGTACCCCTGGCTTTTTTTATTTTGAGATAAGGTCTTGCTAAATTTCCCAGTGATCTAGAACTTACTACCCTCCTGCCCTAGTCTCCTAAGTCGATGGGTTATAGGCATCCATCTCTTTATGCTGTCCCCCTTTCTGAGATAGGCTGTCACAGTATAGCAGAGGCCAGCCCAAGTGTGGTGGCAGACACCTGCAGTCCCAGCACTTGGGAGGCTGAAGTAGGTAGGAGCGTTGCTGCCACTTGGTCTGTATGGTGATTTCAAGGTCAACATAAGCTACATAGTGAGACCCTGTCCCAGTCAGCCCAAACTAGCCTTTGGCTTGCTTGTCACCCACCCTAACCTCAAATTCTTGATCCTCCTGCCTCGGCCTTTTTTTTTTTTTTTTTTTTTTGTGGTACCAGAGATCGAAGTTATATTTGCCAGGCAGGTGCTTATGCCACTGAGCTAAGTCCTTGGCCCCATGCCTCGGCCTCTTGAGTGCTGGAATTATAGTTGTGGATCATAATGCCTGGTTCTATATTTGGCTCTTAATGATACCTAGATTCAGTTTTTATATGGGATCTACTTGATTTTTTTTCTCCTGGGGCACCTCACAGTCTTTCATAGTTTCCTAGTTTGTTGCAGAAACCTGGTTCTGAACTGAAAGGAAGGCCCTTTGCACCAAGGAGTTTGGAAGGTGTTGATTTATTACCCTAGTGGGCTAGAGGGAATCAGTTCCAAATCACCAGCCCCGACTGAGAGGGAAACATTTCTTAAGCAAGAAGTACAAAAGCTGACAGCGGGTTATCATTATTATCAGTTACATGGATTAAATCATCCATTGTCAGGCAGAATTAACTAAAGGGAATGGTTTATTATGAGGTGGGGAAATTCTGGGAAGTGGGGTGCCAAGCCAGGTGAGTAGAGTTAAGTGTGTCCTTGACTGGACTGTCTATCTCAGATGGACGGTCCTTGACAATAGACTGTTTATGTGTCAGACAGTATAAGCCGTTCAGATGGACGCAGTCAGACCGAGCCAGGTGGGATTGTCTCTAAGTTGCAGCTGGCATGGTTAGTCCCAGCTGAGAGTTTGATCGTCTGACTATGGTGGGCTGGGTGAACACATCTTGTCCTGACAGCATCATACTAGATTTTTAAATTTTCAATCACAAGTTAGCCATCTGATTCTGGGAAGATTGGCAGAATAGTAAGCAGCAGAGTAAACAGCCTCTCTCAGAGAAACAGCCCAGATGCTGGAATATAGCATCCTGGAGAAGACCAGAAGGAAAGAAATGGGTCCCCGTTACCCAAGAAGAAACTAAAGTAAGAGTCAAAGCCCACAGAGAGAATTAAAAAAAAGAAAGAAAGAAAGAAAGTAAAATAAAAACTTAAACAGAAAGTGGTAGTCAGAGGCACTTTCACCAGAGCCGGTCCCACTCTGTGAGAAGCACCACTGGAATCTGAAGATGCATAGTCACAGTGAAGTTGGGGGTTGGCAAGCCCAAAGGCCTTGGTGGGAAGATGTGGTAGTAGAGGGAGCAGTAGACTGGAGAAATGCTTTGGCTGTCCGTGAGTGTGGGAGTGGGCATTTGGTTGGGCGCCATTTTGGAGCTGGGCAGGATAAGCCTGGAACCAGATCTGCAGCCAGCTTCATTCAGCCGCTCCTAGCGCAGGGCAGATTGGTGAGAATTGCCTGAACGGAGTCCCACCCTTGTGGGTGATCCAAAAGCCAAGACTGAGGCCATGGGATTCAGGTCTTGGCTGGATTCTCTAGCTCTTTAGTAAGTGGACAGATTTCCTGTGCTTTCTTTGTATCTGACTCCTTGGATGACCATTATACTAATACTAGAAATTCTGTGTCCTGTGTTGTCTTGTTCTCCTTGCGACCTCTGACTACCACAAACATACACCATACAGTTCTTCTAGGTTATAAAACAAACATTGATGGTTAGTGGTCTTCTGTTATTCCAAGTTGTACAATCATGACCATAATCCAGTTCTGGGACATTTTTATCCCTCTAATCCATACCCGTTAGCTATATTCCCTTTTTTGTAGCCCTTAGCGAGCACTAATCCTTTTGTCTTGCCTTTTGCCTACTATGGAAGTTGGATATTGGCTTCAAGGTTTGGAAGGACTGAGGAATAATAGTTTTGTGGCCTTCCAAAACCTAACCCTGACAAAATCTTTTTATTAGGTATTTAATTTTTCTTGTTGGAGTTTCATGGGTATGACCTGAGCAGTACTGACTTTGAATTTGTGGATAGCACACAGAATCTTGAAAGATCTGCATTACAACTGTGGCAAGTAGATGGCTGTGATCAGAGAACTTTCTCTTTATGGATTGCTGGGCCTCAGAGCTGTACAGAAGGAGATGGCCTCGTGCCTGGCTGGCTGCCACTGGCTGCATGCTAATGTTATTTATGTGTGAGTCTCAGCATTTCTGTGACTTATACTTTGAAAATGAAATGAGAATAATCTAAGTCTATAAGCACGTATTTAGTCAGTTGCTCAAAGGAAAAAAGCTTGACATCTGGAAGAGCATTTAGTAGCTAGTTTAAAAGTTATTTTTTTATACCAGGCAAAAGTTAAGCCAAGTATGGTGGTACAGGCCTCTAATCTCAGCACTTGAGAGGCTGAAGCAGGAGGATGGCGTTGGGTCACATAGCAAGACCGTCTCTCACAAAACCAAGGAAAAAGAAAAGTGAAAAAGAAAAAAAGCTGAGCAAAAATAATTTTTAAATTTTTAGTTGTTTTACTTTTATTTAAAAAATTGAATAATTATAATTTTGATTATATGGCTAGTATGTATTTAAATTATGAATTATATAATATATACATTATAATTTATATAAGTAATTGAAATTAAACATTATCAGCAAATACAGTTATAACTATAAGCTAAATTTCTTTTTTTTGTTGTTTTTGAGGTAGGGTGTTTGTGTGTTGTCCAAGGTGGCTTTGAACTCAAAGTGATCCTCTTGTTTCAGCCTCCCAAGTGCTAGGGTTACAGGTAGGTGTCACTACACCCAGAAAAACTAAATATTAATTGCTTTATATTTAGTTTAACTTAAAATCTATTTAGTGTTTCTTCTATTTAGTGTTTCTTAACTCGATTGAAGAACGAGAAAAGCTTTATATACATAGTTTTTAATGTGTAAAGCACAGGTAAATATACTTGCACACAGACATAGAGGCAGGCTTAATTAGGAAAAAAGTTTACTGGCAAGCACGAGTCATGAGTTCAATCCCTGGTACAAAAGAAAAAAAGTCTTAAAATTACTCCTTGCCGGGAGAGGTTGTCATGAAAGAAGGACTGAAAAGCATGAATTTTGGTGTGGTGTGGGCATTTCTTTTGGTAACAAGGTGACCCGTCCAGCATTTGTGATGGCGAAGTCTGTATTGGATTCCAGATTCCAGCTTAGACTCAGAAGCTTTTATGAGGCTTCCTTCCATTGAGTTCTGTAGTGTTTCTCCCCTCAAGTTTATTGAGCATCTATTATCCACGGGATTCTGTGTTCATACACCAGTAGGGGTCAGGGTGGAAGTACAAAATAAGGTAGGTCAGGTTTACACACACACACACAGAAAAAATCATTCCTATTTTACACTTTACAATATTTTAGTCTAATTGGAGAGAGAGAAATGTGAGTAGTTCATTCATTGACTGAGAATTCAGTGTAAACACAAAGCAATTACAGTGTTTGACTTACTGTTAAAAGTTCCCGTCTTCCAAAGACAGCCTCTTTAATAAATGGTGCTGGAAAAACTGGCTGTACACATGCCAAAGAGTGAAACTGACCCATCTCTTTCACCATGTACTAAACTAAAATCAGAATGGATCAAAGATCTCAATATTAAACCAGAAACATTAAATCTTCTGGAAGATAGTCTAGGTAAAGCTCTTGAAGACCTTGGAGTAGGCAGAGACCTTATGAACAAAACCCAGATTGCACAGGAACTGTCACAAAAAAGATCACCAATGGGATCTCATCTTACTGAAATGCTTTTTGCACAGCAAGAGAAACCACCAATAGAGTGAAGCGACAACCCACAATGTGGGAGAAAATGTTTGCCAGCCGCTCCTCAGACAAAGGGTCACTACTGAGAACGTATAAAGAACTCAAAAATGTCAATCCTCCCCGATTTAAAGACCAAATCCAAAAATGGGCATCTGAGATGAATACATACTTTTCAGATAAAGAAATACTGTTTGCAAATAAATACGTGAAAAAATGTTTAACATCACTGGTCATTTGAGAGATGGAAATTAAAACAATGCTGGGATTCCACCTCACCCCAGAAAGAATGGCTGGTATCAAGAAATCAACCAATAACAGATGCTGAATGGGTTATGGGAAAAAAAGAACTCTTCTCCACTGTTGGTGGGAATGCAGACTCTTGCAGGCACTGTGGAAGCAGTGTGGAGAGTCCTCAAAAAAACTAGGATTGGAGATCCCATTTGACTCAGCTGTTCTTCTGGATATCTTCCCAAAAGAATTAAAAATATTCCACAGTGATATATGTGCACTCATGTTTATAGCAGCACAGTTTATAATAGCCAGGTCTTGGAGACAACCTAAATGCCCATTGACTGAGGAATGGATAAAAAAGATGTGGTATTTTTATACAATGGAGTACTACTCAGCCATAAAGAAAGGTGTAAACTGAGCACTTTTATAGGTAAATGGATGCACCTTGAGAACATACTCATTAGAGAAATAAATTAGACACACATGTAAACATTGTATTGTTTCATTAGTGTGACAAAATGAAAGAAAACGTGTATATGTATATAAAAATAATTAAGATAGTTATACTGCTGATTTCTCTGAGTTCGCTGAAGAGAAAGATTTGTACTGGTAGTGTTTGGACAATTGAAGGCAGATGTCTGCTCTGGGTGAATGATTTGGGGATGACAGTGTACAAAGTATGTATCCCCTGGTTGTTACCCCCTGGTTGATGAATTTTAAAGTTTTGTTGTAGTTTTTTTCTTTCTTTTAATGTTTGAATAAAATGGATTTGGAAAAAAAAAGTTCCAGTTTTCCTACAGTGTCCTGTGTTTTTAATGGATTGTGCCTTGCTTTTAGTGTGCAGAAAGGTGTGTACAGTTTGTCATAGTTATCTGGTATAAATTGCTTGGTTGTAGCTTTGTGCCAGAATATCCAGGAAAACAGTGTGGGTTGTGGTTTTTGTTTTTGTTGTAGTTTTGGGGGGAGAATCTGGCTTACGCTTCTCCAGGTATTGTGCGAGGGCCAGCAGTACTAACATTGTCAGGGTTGGGGAGACAGTCAAGAATGTGTCTGTGGGAGACCTAGCATTATGAGTCCTGGATCACCAGGCATGGGGACACATTTGGGAGGCTGTGACAGGAAGATAACTACAAGTTCAAGGCCAGCCTGGGCTGTCTATCAAGACCCTGTCCAGAAAGACCAAAAATAAATAAATAAATGAGTTCTCTTCCTGAATAACAAGATTTTCAGTTTCTCTTGCTTTTCTGGAAGTCTGGAACCACTTAGAGACCATGCAGTATGCTTTCTATGGATCTTGTAGAACATCCGCTTACTATTGCCACTCAGAATTGGAAGCCGCAGCCTTCCAAGTCAGCCAGCACTGGGGCCTTTCCGCTGCACTGCTCCCTGGCTGGGATGTGGTGCTGGCACCAGGGCACTCGTAAGTGCTTCAGGGGTAGTTCGGTGCTCTGCCCCTGCCAGTGCTGCTCATCTGCATTTCTTTACCAGGTGTCTCTGCAAACAGGCTCACGGGTGGCGCCATGCAGCTAACCTTCCGCAAGATGGCATTTGACTACTACCCGTTCCACTGGGCAGGTAAGGAGAACGCTGGGTGGGCTGAGTGGCCTAGAAGGTTGAGGGCAGATCTGGGGCCCATCCCTGCCTGCCCAGCAGCACGTGTGCAGAGAGTGTTGGGGAGTATCCCTCCAGCAGGATGGCTTTTGGAAACCTGGATCCCGGTGACTTGATAAGAAGTGGGGCGGGGAGGCGATGTCCGGGATGTTGCTTTGGCTCACCTTTCAGCCCTTCACCTCCGCTGGGTGGGGAGCCTCTCCGGTGGTCCATGCTCAAGGATGGCAGTCACAGCTGGACTGAGGAAAAAAGCGCAAGTGAAGTCCAAGAGAGCTCGGGCACTCTCGCTGTGGCCAATGTTTCCTTACCCCGTGAACTGTGGATTGGGGATGAGGGTCAGATTCTGCTGCGTGCCTTTATTTTCTGGAAGGAAAGTGGAACACTGACCCCTGGCTTCGGGCTAACATCTCTTTGTGTCTTCATCGTGCAGGTGATAGCTGCAGACACTGGGCTCGGCACTGTGAGGCCATGGAGACCAGAAGCCAGTGGGCCCAGAAGCTGGTGATGGAATTCCAGAGTAAAATGGAGAAGTGGCAGGAAGAGACGGGGTTGAAAGCGTCCTGGCACCTGGGGGTGGATGCTCCCTTCCGGAGAAAAGCAGGTGGGGTACGAGGGACTGGAGGCCTCCTGTTGCTTGGCCGCTTGCCGTTTACCTTTGAATAACCAGTGGGATAAAGCAGAGGAGCAGCTACTTAACCTGGTCTTATCCCGTGACATCAGTGTTATTTTCCTTATGGAGTCCTCTGTCTTCAGGAAGAACTGCAGTGTAAGGAGAAGTTGTCATCATTTGTGTTCAGTAGGTAGTTACTTTGGGCTTAAGAATATTTTTGAGTTTGACTCAGTGTTAAATTCTTTTCTATTTGTAGCATTAATGATTTTAGCTTTTCTTTTCTTTCTTTTTTTTTTTTTTTTTCTTGCTTTGAGGTGCTAGGGATTGAACCCACGGCCTTGCACATACTAGAGAAGTGCTCTAGCACTGAGTTAGACTTCCAACCCTTTTTATTTTTTTGAGACAGTTTTACTTACTAAGTTGTATATGCTGGCCTTGAGCTTATGCCTCCTCCTGCCTCAGCCTCCTGAGTAGCTGCGATTATTATACTACCGTAATCTATGCTCTTAAGGTTTTTACTTTCTTCATTGTGTTACTAGGAGCTGAATGTATCTTAGTTCTCTTTTCCACTGTAGCTTCTCTCTCCAGTCCTCGAAAGAACCCTCTTGAGAGGATGCCCTCGCAGGGCCGGCAGGCTGCCTTCCGATCTCCAGCATGGCACCGCTTACGCTCTAGCTGCATGGTTGTGCGAGTGGATGACCTGGACATCCACCAGGTGAGGACCCTGGCAAGCTTGGCTGGGATGCAGTGCCACAGCTGCTGGGAAGGCAGTGGGAGGTGGGGGAACAAACTGGCATCCAGGGACTGTTTGTTCTGACTGTGGCTGCTGAGTTTTAAAAGGACTTGGGAGTTCCCCCGGTTTCCTCCAGATGCTTTAGTCTAACAGCATCCTACTACCGTGGGGACAGCTGGAATGTGTGTGAAGCATTGTGTTCCTGTGACAGGCTTTTCCTTCGAGGAAACTGCCTTCTAGTCTGGGTCTGCTGCAGGTGCTAACAGGAAGTTGTGGTTGCTCAGGTTTCTACAGCTGGACAGCCAAGCAAGAAGCCATCAACACTCCTTTCCTGCAGCCGCAAGCTCCACAACCTGCCTGCTCAGATCTCTGCAATTCATATCGAGTTCACCGAGTATTACTTTCCGGATAGTCAGGAGCTCCCAGGTGCGCGTGGTGCTGGTCACTTGTGTCTGGATCACAATCTTTAATTTTAGCCTTACGACTATTCTGTAGATTCTCACGTGTTGCTATGGGCTTTCGGCATTTGGGTTGTTTTCATTAACACTTTTGTTCAAAATTCTGCCCTGTGTAAATGTGTGTTTGCTCTCTTGATAATAAAATAAATATTAGCTGGTAAGTAAGAGTCCAGCTGCTGCTTTACACATGATGGTTCCCCTCCCCCCTTTTCTGTTTTCTAGTTCCCTGTCCCAATCTCTACATTCAGTTAAATGATCTGACATTTACGGTGGATCCGGTCAGCCTGCTCTGGGGAAACCTCTTCTGCCTCGATTTATACCACAGCTTGGAGCAGTTCAAAGCTATCTATAAGCTGGAAGATTCAAGGCGGAAAGATGAACACTTGGACATCCGGCTGGATGCGTACCGGTTGAAAGTAGGGAAAGAATTGGGATTTTTGTCCTCAGTCGTTATCCATAGCTGCATTTTCCCCATGGTTATAATCCACAGTTCTGCTTTGTCTCTGACCATTTGACTGAAGCAAGAAAAGTTTTTTCATATGCATATTAAGGGTGCTAGACCCATTCTCAGAAGGCTAATCTGAGTTGTTTCATTTTCTCCCTGAAGGTGAGCTTCCCACTGGAGAAGAGAGAGCTGGCAAAGTTGTATCGTCCCCAGGCCCTTGTCATCTCTGCATCTGGCATGGTTGCCACCAATACCCGTCATGCTCCACACTGTGGCTGTTCTGACCTTCAGAATCTCTTCCGGGGTTTTGCTGCTACGGAGTTCTTTCATTCTAATTATGGTCACTTTCCTAAGGTGCCTGGTGGCTTTAGCCTTCTGCACATACTGTTTTTGCACCATGCCTTCCAGACAGATTCTGGCTTCTCTCGGCCTACTACCCTCCCTCCTCAGAGGCCTAAGACTTCCCAGGACCTCTGGTCCATCCACTTTACCCAGATTTCTTTGGACTTTGAGGGAACAGAGAATTTAAAAGGCCATTCCTTGAATTTTGTGGCCCCTTTCCCCTTGTCCATTTGGGCCTGCCTGCCCCTCCGCTGGCAACAAGCCCAAGCCCGGAAGCTCCTTTTGGCCTCAGAAGGAAGGCTGAAACCGTCAGCTAGCTTTGGAAGTCCTGTCCGATCGGAGGCCCTGGCCCCTGATTCTGTGTCCCATCAGAGGTCAAAGACTGAGCATGATCTGAAGAGCCTTACGGAAGTCACGCATATTCTAGGAGAAGGCAATGGTGCAGCAGACAGCAAAGGGCTTCCGGCAGAGCTGGAGGATGCAGCTGATGTCCACATGCTGCTGCACTCCCCGGCCCACATCTGCGTGAGGCTGGACCACTACCAGTACTTGGCCCTGCTCCGCCTGAAGGATGTGCTGCAGGGGCTTCAGGAACAGTTGGCCAAGGACACACAGGCCATGACTAGGTCTGCTCTGCAGGACCAGACAGCTTGCATTGGTGTCCTCTTCCCCAGTGCTGAAGTGGCTCTGCTCATGCATCCTGCCCCTGGGGCTGTCGATGCAGACTCTGCTGGCTCAGACACCACCAGCCTCGTAGATTCTGAGCTGTCCCCCTCAGAGGAGCAGGAACCAAAGTCTGATGCATCCTCTGAGCAGGGCCTGGTAAGCCCTGAGAAGGTCCTGGAGGACAGCAGCACAGACAATCTGGGTGAGTCCCAGGAGAGGCCGCACAGCAATGGAGGACTGCAGGACCTGGGTCCCCCTGCACTGCTGGCGGCAGGGAAAAGCCGTGAGGCTGTTGAGTCCCTACAGGCCAAGAGGCTGAGCAGAGCCCAGGCCTCCAGCTCACCTGCTGTGTCGAAATCCCCAGTGGGCAAGGATTCTCCTGTGAATGGACAGGGGGAGCCTATCCCCCTGAAGAACATTGAGGAAGAATTATCAAGTGCTATCCACATGACCAAGGATGCGACCAAGGAGGCTCTGCATGCCACCATGGACCTCACCAAGGAAGCCATGTCCCTGACTAAGGATGCCTTCAGTCTGGGCAGAGATCGAATGACCTCCACCATGCACAAGATGCTGTCCTTACCCCCAGCCAAGTGAGTAGCTCATGCCTCCTTCAGTCCCCGTCTCTTCCACTGGTTCTTACCGTTGGGCTGCTTCTCAGCCAGATCTAGGGAGTGCCTAGAATGGCCTACTCAGTGGGCCGTGGCAGGTCAGTGTTCATGGCTTCTTACAACCAGCTTGTCTTCCCTTTCACTGCTCCACAGTTGTCGCCACTGATGTGCTGTGTCAGAATAACAGACCCTGGGGCTTTTATGCAGTTATTTGTTGGATTTGATTCTCACATTGGCCTGGTATGGCAGCTAGAAACATTTGTATCCTCTGTAGCTGAGGAAACTGAGACTTGAAAGAGGATGCGTTTGTTACTAGAATAGCTGGGCCTTGGGGCTTGCTCCTTATGATACTCCTTACCAGGGTCTGTCAGGGTTATAGGGAAGGAAGAATTTCATCCATTCCTTCAGCCATTTGTTTGTGGTGCTGAGGGTCAATCTCAGGGTGTCACATTATGTTCGTCACCTGTAGCCCACAGCAAGTTTTTTAAAAGTTCTTAAGCATGTTCTAGGCCATTGATGGTAAACCTTTTAGTGCTTTCAATGACACCTAACAGCTATCTGCAGCAGGTGCCATAGGTTTGCCACCACTCTTGTAGGCTCTGTGTTAAACACAGAAATGCATAGTCCAGAGAGCAGAAGAGTCGAGATTTTCTCACTTTAGGAAAGGTAGTGAAGACTAAAGGAAATTGTTGCTGGGACATTTGGTAGTTTAGTGCCCATAGCATGAAGATCAGTGACTGTTACGGCTTGTGTCTAGATGTCCCCCCAAAGCCTCATGCAGTCATGGGGGCTTTTTAGAGGTGGCTGGATCTAGACTGTACAGTGTTGGGGTCAAAGATGTGTGATTACTAAATGAGTGCTTTGATTGGTTTGACGTAGTTCTGGCTAGAATTAAGGGTGTGAGTGTTTTACTCGCCTTAGAGCTGTAGCTTGCTTGAACAATAAGGAGCAGAAGAGGCTAGTGTGCCTGCCTTAGGACTGTTTCTCCTCTGCAATACCCCTCTGCCGTGACACCCCCTGCCTTGGAGTCATTGACTATGGACTGAAACCTCTGCAAACTGGAGCCAAATAAACCTTTCCTCCTTTAACTTTGGGTGTCAGGTATTTTGTTTCAGTCATGAGAAAAGAAACTAAGATAGTGACATTAGAGCTTTTTTCCTAAGGGATTACATTCAGAGGGTCTCTGAGCAATGCCTATGTCTGGTACCTGCTAGGATAGAGTGCCACAGAGGAAGAAGTGAGGAAAGCTTGGAGAGACGAGTGCTGTAATAATCCCAGATTGGGGCTTTTTGTGTGTCAGACATCATCTTAAACACTGAATTCCTGTGGCTGTTTGTGTCCTGTAAGATAGATGCTAATGTCATCTTCCATTTTATGGATGAGGAAACTAGGTTCAGGTAGGTAAGAAACTTGGCTCAAAATCACAGAACTGGTGAGGGATGGGACAAGAATTGAAAGCCAGGCCGTTAATCTCAGAATGTGCTGCCTTTTCTAAGTGGAGACAGTTAAGGAAGATGGGAGAAGAGAAGTAAAGAGAAGGAAAGAAAGACTTGTGATAAAACTTTTTAATTTATTTTGTTTTTTTTTATGATACTGGGGATTGGACCTAGGGCATTCCCATTAAGCTACATTCCCAGCCCCTTTTTTTATTTTTAATTTTGAAATAGGATCTCACTAAGTTGCTACCCTGCCCAGGCTGGGCTCCAAGTGACCCTCATAACCTCGGCTCTCAGAGTGCTGTAACTCTTTTTTTTTTTTTTTTTTTTTTTTAATTTTATTTAAAAGGAAAAAGAGAAAAAACAAAGCAAAACAGTATAAGGGTACAAGTAATACAGAACTACAAAAAAAAAAAAAAAAAAAAAACCAGTAAGAAATCCCCATTTAATAGATTACACATTATCATCTTAGAGATAGTTGTTCAAGTCACAGGATTAAAGCATACAAAGTGGACATTCAAACAGTGAGACTGCAAACAGCTGTGTTCAATGATCCAATCAAAAACATTAATATGGTCATCTATTTAACACACCTAAACACACTTGCGGTTGTATCCTTTAGAGCACTTTCTTTCCCACGCTTTTTTTTTTTTTTATTTAAAGAGAGAAGAAAAAAAAAAAAAAAACAAGGACATAAAAACAATGCAGTAAAAGGGTACAAATAATACAGTATTTCTAGAAAAAAATATATACAGTACGAAATCACCAGTTAACAGGCTACACATTATCTTTCCAGTAACAGTTGTCCATATCACTAAATTAAAGCATATAAAGTGAACATTCATACAGTGGAATTGGAGACAGTTCCGTTAAATGATCCAACAAGAGCTCAGTTATATGGTTTTCCGTCCTACACTCTCACACATACCTGCGGTTATATCCCTTAGTCCACCCTACTTTCCTCTTTTTTACAGTAACAATTAGACTTTTAGGGTTTTATTACTCTCACGGTTCTTATTACTTTTTTGAAGAGAATAAAAACAAATGTGACTAAGCAAAACAGAGTCAGAACAGAAGAGTGGGCATAGCATGTGATGCAAAAATAGAATAGCAGGTGATCAAAAGTGGTTACCATTGTGCCTCTTGCTATTTTCAAATTGAGTTGTCTATATCATCAGGTATAATAGAATTGATCAAAACAATATGGAACAAAACCAATAAAATCTACACTGAGGACCTTACAGGACTTCAAAAAAAAAAAAAAGGATGATAGTCCATATTGGGCATCATAGTATATTTTATTGCCCTCAAAGTGATTGCCTATACCCTCAAACTTGATATTATCAAACAAAATAGAATATATAATAATCAGACAGAACAAGATGGGGAGAGCAATACTGGGGTTCAAGTCAGGTTAATAGGACAACAAAAAAGTTACTATAATGTGTCCCATTATTCTTTGAGTTTTCCCTTAATTAAAAAATGAGAGAAAATAGATTATTTTAAAAATAGGGGGAAGATTGAGATAAGAGAGGATATTATAATAGAACAATGCAGGGCAGAACCGAGCAATTCAAGCATCACTGTGTTTCATCACCAGATAATCTAACATAATAGTCACCACAGTGCCTCTTTCCTTAAATTATTTGAGTGTAACTTCACATGCTATCATATCAAGCGTATCTAGACAGTGTGAAGCCTTTCAAGAGAATGCAATAATTACAGGGTATTTAGAACCTGCTAATAGAAAACAAACAATGGTTTCTATATTATCTCTTTGCCTATAAAGAGTTTTGTTTATACTATAGCTTATAGTGAAATATAGTAAGATACAACATGTTAAAACCAGTGGAAACAGATGGACTACAGCTTGATGGGACTTTAAAACAAGACGATATTAAATCAGCACTAGCTTTTATGTTGTGTTGCTTTCTTCAAAATAGCTATTCGTGCTATCATAGATACTAAAATCGAACAACCCAGGTTAAAACCATTGTGGTTAATGAGTGAAAACAGATGGCTTCAAACCAGTATGATTGGGAATCATGATTACCACATACTTCTGTGTATTCTTATCATTTCTTACACTAGGGAAACTATTCGGTATTTATACATGTGAGTTTGATTTATTTCACTTATGAGTATGGTCTCAAGCTGCGTCCATTTATTTATAAATGTCTCAATGCAGTCATTTTTTATGGCTGAGTAGTACTCCATTGTATAAAAATACCACAACTTTTTTATCCATTCTTCAGTCGATGGACACTTAGGTTGTTTCCAAGATCTGGCTATTACAAATTGTGCTGCTATAAACATGGGTGCACATACATCACTGTGGTATGAGGCTTTCAGTTCTGGGAATATGCCTAGAAGTGGTATAGCTGGGTCATATGGGGCTTCCAGTCCTAGTTTTCTGAGAAATCTCCAGACTGACCTCCACAATGGTTGCACTAGTCTACACTTCCACCAACACTGCAGGAGAGTTCCTTCTTCCCCACAGCCTCTCCAGCATTTGTTGTTGGTTTTCTTGATCTTGGCCATTCCTTCAGGAGTGAGATGAAATCTCAGTGTGGTTTTGATTTGCATTTCTCTAATGACCAATAATGATGAACATTTTTTCATATATTTATTTGCCATTTGTATTTCTTCATCTGAGAATTGTTTATTCATCTCAGATGCCCATTTTTGGATTGGGTCTTTGAATTTTGGGGGTCTGATTTTTTTTAATTCTTTGTATGTTTTAGATAGAAGTCCTTTGAGGGGCAGTTCATTAAGATTTTTTCCCAGTTTGTGGGTTTTCTTCTCACCACGCTGGAGACTTCTTTTGACGTGCAGAAACTTTTTAATAAGAGGTGATCCCAGTTATTGATTCTGAGAAGTATTTCCCATGCGGTTTGAGTCCTGTTCATGTATTCTCTACCTACTCCTATACCTTCAAGGTTTTTACCCAATTTGTCTTCCAATAGATTTAGTGTTTCTGTTTTAATATTTAGATCTTTGATCCATTTAGATTTTATTTTAGTACATGGTGATAGGCATGGGTCTAGTTTTAGTTTTCGACATATGGAGAGCCAGTTTTTCCAGCACCATTTATTAAAGAGACTGTCGTTCTCCCAGTGAACATGTTTGGCCCCTTTATCAAAGACAAGGTGGTTGAGTGTGTTTGCAGTTGTGGTTGTTTCTTCTAATCTATTCCACTGATCTTCAGCTCTGTTTTGGTTCCAGTACCATGTTGATTTTACTACTGTTGCTTTGTAGTATAATTTCAAGTCAGGGATTGTGATACCTCCTGCCTTGCCTTTGGTGCTTAGAACTCTCCTTGCTATTCTAGGTCTCTTCTCACTCCAGATGAATTTTAGGAGTGATTTCTCGAGTTCTATGAGGTATGTTGATGGTATTTTTATTGGGATTGCATTGAATCTGTATAACAGTTTTGGGAGAATGGCCATTTTCACAATATTTATTCTTCCTATCCATGAGCAAGGGATGTTTTTCCATTTTCTGAGATCATCTTCAATTTCATTTTTAAGTGTAATATAATTTTCCCTGTACAGGTCTTTCACTTCTTTCATGAGAGTAATTCCTAGATATTTCATTTTTTGGGTTGCTAGTATGAAGGGTGTGGTTTCTCTTATTTCTCTTTCTGTGACTTTGTTGTTAGGGTATAGGAATGCTATTGATTTTTGATTATTGATTTTATAGCCAGCTACATTACTAAATTATTTATTATATCTAGCAGTCTTTCAATGGAGTTTTGGGGATCTTCTATATAGAGTATCATGTCATCTGCAAATAATGATAGCTTAACTTCTTCTTTTCCTATCTTTACGTCTTTTATTTCTCTCTCTTGTCTAATTGCTCTAGCTAGTATTTCCAGTACTATATTAAATAGGAGCGGTGATAAGGGACATCCTTGTCTTGTGCCTGATTTTAAAGAAAAGGCCTTCAATTTTTGACCATTTAGAATGATATTGGCTGTTGGTTTGTCATAGATGGTCTTTATTATATTGAGGTAAAGACCATCTATTCCAATTTTCTGCAGGGTTCTTGTCATGAATGAATGTTGGACCTTATCAAAAGCTTTTTCTGCATCTATAGAAATGATCATGTTTGGCTCTATTGATATGGTGTATTACATTTATTGATTTATGTATATTGAACCATCCCTGCATGCCTGGGATGAATCCCACTTGGTCATGGTGTATGATCTTCTTGATGATTTGCTGCATTCTATTTGCCAATATTTTATTGAGGATTTTTGCATCTGTGTTCATTAGGGAGATTGGTCTGTAGTTCTCTTTTTTAGTTAGGTCTTTCTCAGGTTTTGGTACTAGAGTAATACTTGCTTCCAGGAACCATTTAGGAAGGTTTGCTTCCCTTTCAATTTCATTGGAGAGTTTGAGGAGTGTCGGCATTAGGTCTTCCTTGTATTTCTTGTAGAATTCTGCAGTGAATCCGTCTGGGCCTGGGCTCTTCCTTGTAGGCAAGGATTTAATTACATTTTCGATTTCATTAATAGAAGTTGGGTTATTCAGTAGTTTTACATCTTCATGACCTAGCTTTGGTACTTCATATGCTTCTAGGAATCTGTCCATTTCTTCTGTGTTATCAAACCTTTGAGAGTAGAGGTTTTCGAAATAGGTGTTGATGATTTTCTGTATTTCTGTAGGATCTGTAGTGATTTCTCCTCTTTCATTCCTTATTGCATGAATTTGAGCTTTTTCTTCCCTTTTTTAAATAAGGTTGACTAGGGGCTTATCAATTTTATTTATTCTTTCAAAGAACCAACTCTTTGATTCATTGATTTTTTTTTTTTTTTTAGTCTCTATTGCATTGATTTCTGCTCTGATTTTTATAATTTCTTCCTTCTTTTGGCTTTGGGCTTGACTTGCTCTTCTTTTTCTAGATGTTTGAGGTGTAACATCAGGTTATTTGTATTCGTTCTGTTTTCCTGATGTGTGAACTCAGTGCTATAAATTTTCCTCTGAGGACAGCTTTCATTGCATCTCACAGATTCCAGTAAGTTGTATTTGTGTTTTTATTTACCTGTAGGTAGTGTTTAATTTCTTCTTTGATCCACTGATTACTCAAGAGTGTTTTATTCAGTTTCCATGTCTTTGTGGGAATTTTGTAGTATCCTTTATCATTAATTTCTAATTTCGTAGCGCTATGGTCCAATAGCATACAAGGGATGATTTCAACCCTTTTGCATTTATTTAGATATGTTTTGTGAATTAATATATGGTCTATTTTAGAAAATGACCTATGTACTGCTGAGAAGAATGTGTATTCTGTTATTGCTGGGTGGAATACTCTGTATATGTCTATTAAGTCCATTTGTTCACAGGTACGATTCAGTTCTTTTATTTCTTTGCTGATTTTCTGTCTGGTTGATCTGTCCATTGGTGTCAATGGTGTGTTAAGATCTCCTGTTAGAATTGTGTCACTGTTAACTTGGTTTTTCATTTCTGTTAGTACTTGTTTTATATAACTGGGTGCTCTGGAATTTGGTGCATATATATTTAAGATAGTTATCTCTTCCTCTTGGAGTTTTCCCCTAACCAGTATATAGTGAACTTCTTTATCCCTTCTGATCATTATTGGCTTGAAGTTCACATTGTCTGCAAACAGAATAGCCACCCCCGCTTTTTTTTGGTTCCTGTTGCATGAAGTATTGTTTTCCATCCTTTAACTTTCAGTCTGTGAGTATCCTTTTGGGTTAGGTGGGTTTCTTGTAGACAGCATATGGTTGGATTTTGTTTCTTGATCCATTCTGCCAGTCTGTTTCTTGTAATTGGTGCATTGAGACCATTTACATTAATGGTAATAACTGTTACGTATTGGTTTATTGTTGACATGTTATTTTTCTGCTGTTGCATCTTTGTCTTTCGGTTCTATTTAATTGTCTGCTTTGTTTACTGGTTTTTTCCTAGATGCATCTAGGCTGTCTTTCAGTATTCTTTGCAGGGTTGGCTTGGTGATCCTGTAGTTTTTCAGGTGTTCTTTGTCATGAAAGTATTTTATTTCTCCATCCATTTTGAAGGACAGTTTTGCAGGATACATCAGCCTAGGTTGGAAATTATTTTCCTTTAGGATCTGAAATACTTCACTCCGTGCTCTTCTTGACTTTATTGTTTGTGCTGAGAAGTCTGCTGTGATTCTGATAGGTTTTCCTTTATAGGTGATCTGTCTTTTCTAACAGCTTTTAATATTCTATTCTTTTGTTTGATTTCTGGGATGGCCATTACTATGTGTCTGGGTGTAGTTTTATTTTGGTTATGGCTATTTGGAATTCTATATGCTTCACTGATCTTGATATCGGTTTCCAGTCTCATGTTTGGGAAATTTTCAGCTATTACTTCTCTAAATATCCTCTTGACATCCTTTATGTTGTTCCCTTCTTTTTCAGTTATCCCTATTAACCTTACGTTGTTCCTTTTGCGTCATCTTGCAGGTGTTGAATTGTTATTTCCTGATTTCTTGTTATTTTTAAAAGATCTTTCCTTTCCTGTTCACTGGCTGCAATCTTGTCTTCAGGGTCTGAAATTCTATCTTCACATTCATTGAGGCGGTTTTTACAACTTTTGATGGAGTTTTTGATTTCCTGTATATCTCTTTGCATCTGCTTTATATATTGTTTGTTTTTTATATTGTTCATCCAGGGATTCTATCTTTTTGTCTGTCTCGTCAAGTTTTTTAACTGTGTCTTCTTTAGATATGTTCAGCATCTCCTTCATTTCTTTCATCATTTCTTCTTTTACCTGAGAGATTATTTCTAGTTTGATTTCCTTTAAGGCTTCCCAGAGTTGCTTCTTTATTTCAGTTACTATTATTTCAGGTATGTGGCATATATCAGAGTACTGTAACTCTTTAGAAGCATAATAATGATTTCCTCATTGCCCAGATGGATGGCCTTTTTCTGGACTCCTCCGTGGCAGTTAGCATTGCTGGTCAGTTCATCCCAAGCACTTGTAACCTCGCCCAGTGTCTTCCCTGAAGGAGTCTTCTGTTTGTCTTAGGCTGCTGTCTTCTTCCTTTTGTCTTAAGAATACCGGCATTCCCCAGGCATCTGCTGTTGGCTCACCTTAATCATAATTTGTGTATAAATTATAAGAATGGTTTGTGCGACTTCCGGTGTCATGGCTGCCCTGACCACAACGTAGTGCTGAGAATTTCTGTCCCGGCTAGACTGCTTACTGAGACTTCTACGGCCTACAGGCCTCATGGAAGGACTCTTACAGACCGGAAAGACACACAGTGATCTTTTAATATATTATGGAGGATGTCAAAGATGTAAGATCTAGCCAATTGCTCAGTACACACAATTAAGTTGCCATTTGACTCTTCCGGGAGAACATGGCGGACAGATAACAGCAACTACCGGCGGCTCTCTGAAAGACTCGGCTCAGAAGCCAGGAATGGTGTGGACTAAGGAGACATAAGCAGGTGGAGATATGCTCTGCTGACTCAGGAACGAACTGGGCTGAGAGAAGCCAACTTGGAATGCAGTCCTGGTTCTAAAACAGGAACAGAAAAGACTCGGTGTGGAGGCTGGAACCGCGCCATTGTAAGCCGCGATTTGGGTTTCCCGCCGCGCAGCGGCTGGCTGCCTCTACAGCGGCTCGGCAAGGGGAGCGACGTGCAGAAGCTCTGAGAACGGCAATCTGCGAACGGCAGGGAGGCGTGCACTGACTTATGGTGAGGTGAGTGAGAGAAACTGACACTCTACCACAGTTTGACTCCAGCAGAGGACTTTCTGGGCCCGAGCAGTCCTGCGGGAGCAGGGCGCGGTGGCGACTCCAGCCACACATCCCCCTCTCGGGCGGGATTGGTGAAAAGTGCCTGGCCTGCGTGACGCTGCCGGCGGACCTGGTAGACTGTCCCAACCCAGATCCCAGAGCCTGACGGTGGCCGGGAGGGGAGACGCGTAGGCTGCCTGGTCCGTAACTCCCTGGTGCGCAGCGGTGAGCGGGAACACCTAACTGGCGCAATTCGATCAGGCTGTGGCTGACTGGGAGAGAAGCTGGGCCTCTTCTATAAGCTTGCATATATAAGGAACAGAGAAGAAGAGGCAGCATGGGAAGAGGCAGCAACAAGAAAGTCTCCTCGGCCCCCAATTCTGAGAAACAGGCAATAGCAGACACCGCACCAATGCACATAAGGCACCATATAGAGAGCCTCATAGACCAATTCAGGAATGAAGTTATCAACGACCTGAAGCTAGAAGTATGCAGAATAGTTAGAGAAATGCTAAGCACCACCCAAGAAAAAACAGGTGATGGAATGGAAGAACAGAAAAAAAGGGGAGAATTGTTTGATGGAGAAAACAGAGAAAGCATAGAATACGTGAAGCAGGTTCAAAGGGACTACCAAGATACTAAGAAGTCTATCGAAGACTGGCATAACAGCTTGAAAGAAACTAAGGACAGACTATCTGAACTGGAGGGCAGACTTGTAATATGGGAGAATGAAATGAAAAACTTCTTAAAAATAACAAAGAAACAAACAGCAATAATACAAAGACAAGAAGATGATAAGAGGATCCATAACTTAAGGATTAAGAACATAAAAGAAGAAGTAGGGATGCAAACAAGTGAACTACAAAAGCTACTCACAGAAATAATCCAGGAGAATTTTCCTAACTTAGCAAAAGGTAAAGATACTCAGATGTATGAGGCATACAGGACCCCAGCTACCTACAACCCAAACAGAGCAACACCCAGGCATATAATAATAAAAATTCCAGAAATTCAATACAAGAACAGAATATTAAAAGCTGTAAGAGACAAGAAACAGACCACTTACAAGGGAACACCCATCAGAATTACAGCAGATTTCTCTGCACAAACCATCAAATCACGAAGAGCGTGGGGGGAAATAATTCAAGCATTGAAAGATAATAATCTCCAGCCAAGATTGAGATATCCTGCACAACTGTCCCTGGAAATTGATGGAAAAACAAGGTGCTTCCAGGATAAAGAGGAACTGGGGGAATTTGCAACCACCAATTCAACTCTACAGAAAGTATTGCAGGATATTCTAAAAAAAGAAAAATACAAAGAACCCAGAAATAGTGGCGGGGAGGCCACAACAAATGGAGCAGAGAACAAAATGAAGAAGACAAACTGACAGCTACTGACAGAAAAAGAGCTTAACAGAAATGAGGCAGAGAAGATTGGATGATAGGAACAGCTATTTTGGAGAAAATGACATCTTAATAGGTAATACTGATTTAGTATCATCTTGTTTTGAAGTCTCATCTAGCTTTTGTCCTTCTGTCTCCAATGGTCTAAATAGGCTGTATCTTATTGGATTTTATTATGTACGATAGTATAAGCAAAAACCTTTTAAAGACAAGGCGATTATACAGAAACCATTGTTCATTTTCTGTTAGTCGATTCTAAATACTCTGTAATGCTGTCATTCTCTTGAATGGTTTTACATTGTTTTGATATACTTAATACTACAGTATACGAAGTTGTACTCAAGGATTTCAAAGAAAGAAACAATATGGTAACTACTTTTAGGTTAGGATTATCTGGTGGTGAAACACTATTCTGCTTAAATGGTTATGTTTTGATCTGCGCTGTTTCGTTGTTATGCCCTCTTTTATCTCAATCTCCACTCCATTATTTACTTTTTTATCTTTATCCTTTTAATTAAAGGAAAAAAATAGCAGGATATATTATAGTAACCCATTTTGACTTTTCATTACCTTGATTCAAAGCCCTGTATTACTCTCACCATCTGGTTTTTAACTGATGTTCCCCTATTCTGTTTTGCTGGATAGTATCAGGTTCGAAAGTTTAGGCATCAGCTGTGAAGATAATGAGATTCATTATGACACCCATTCTTGTTGACTTTTAGCTACTTTTGAAGACCTACAATGTCTCCAATGTTTTGGTTTTGTCGGTTTTATTCTTTACTGTTTTGTTCAATTGTATTATAACTAATGATATAGGCAATTCTATTAGAGATAGCGGGAGACATCATGGTAACCATTGTTGATCACCTGTATTATGTTTTTACATTATCTATTATGTCCACCCTTTTGACTTGACCGATTCTGTTCTGTTATGTCACATTTGGTTTTACTCTCTTCCAAAAAAGTAATAAGAACCGTGGGAGCAATGAAACCCAAAATGTGTAATAGTCATGGTACAAAAGAGAGGAAAAGAAAGTACTCTAAACTATATAACTGCATGTATATTTAAGTGTATAAGATAGAAAATGATATCACAGAGTTTTATTGGATCAATGAACAGAACTGTTTGCAGTATCATTGATGGAATGTCCACTTTACAAGCTTTAATTTTGTGACTTGAACAGTTATTTCTAAGATGACAATATGTAATCCATTAACTAGTGATTTCCTACTGTTCATTTTTTTTCTGTAAATCTGTATAACTTGTACCCTTTCCCTGCTTTTTTTTTTTTCTTTTCTCCTTAAATAAAAAAAAAAAAAAAAAAAAAAAAAAAGAATGGTTTGTGCTCATTGTGTTGACCAGAAGGAGATCGGCAGACTGAAGAAGGAAGCGAGGTGTGGGAGCTCATGTCTGTAATTTCAGCTACTTGCAAGGCCTGGGCAGAAGGATAGAAAGTTGAAGGTAGCCTGAGCAATTTAGCAAGACCCTGTCTCAGAATTTAAAAAACTGAGAATGTTCTTGGTGATTTGGTGCTTGCCCAGTATGCACAAGTCCCTGGGTCTAATGCACAGGACTGCACAAAACTAAAGTAGAGGTAGCCACTGTTATTTACATTTGAGTCTTTCTTTGTTTCTTTGTTTCTTTTTTTTTTTCTGAGACAGGGTCTCACTGTGCACATCAGGCTGGCCTTGCACTTGCTTGGTAGCCCAGGCTGGCCTCAAACTCACTGGGGTCCTTGTTCCTCAGTCTTGGGATTACAGGAATTTCCTACTATGCCTGGTTCTTCCTACATTTGAGAATTTTTTTTAACAGTGCTGGGAATTGAACCCAGGGCCCTGTGAATGTTAGACAAGACAAACTGTTAAGCACGAAGTTACATCTTTAACCTTTCTTGTAGCTTTCCCCCCCTTATTCTTTTCTATACCTATAAATCTGTGTGTCCATGTGAACACTTGTATCCATTTATATAATATACACAGATACTGTTTTTGTATAGGATTATGTCATTTCTACACTACTGCAGTTTACTCATTTGATGTTTTTGTTTTCCCTTTGTTAGATGTTGGAGTAGCTGAGTTTTAAATTGCCTTATTGTCCTCTAGCAGATGGATATATTATAATGCATTCATCCACTGTCACTATTAAATGCCCTTATTTTTGTGAATATTACTGTGTTCCCATGGTATGTATCTAAAGTCTTTAGAATAGAAACCTAGAAGAGGAATGACTGAGTCAGGGGCTACCAACATTTCCCAGGTTTTTGATGTATCTGCCAAACTTTCAGACTTGCCTCAGTCTGTGCTGTGAGTACCCGGCTGTTTTATTGCTCTCTTTACCTCTCCTGTCATCTGTGTTCCCCGTCCTGAATGGCCTCCCTCCTCTGCTCTTCCTTTGAACCTATGTACTGGTGTGTGGATCTCACATCCCTGCAGCCTCATCCCTTCCCAGACCCGTCTGCCTTCTGTGATAGCAGTGTTCTCTGACTCCCCCACCTGAACATTCCAGCCGTTTGCCTCTGCACTCATTTGTCATGCTCAGACCATCTTTCCCACATCAGGGGCTTTCAGATTCTAGTGTGTATCAGAATCATGCGGAGGGCTTGTAAAAACATGGGCTGTTAGCTGCCGCGGGTGACATCCACCTGTAATCCCAGCTGCCAGCCTGGCAATTTAGTGAGATCTTGTTAAAAAGAAAAATCCCCAATGCTGAAACAAAACACAGGTCCTAGGGTGCTGCCCTGGAGCTCTCTTTCAGCAGATTTGAGATGGGCTGAGGATTCGCACTTCCACACCTGGCCGCTGGAGCAGAGGCACCTGCGTGACACCTGCTATGAGGAATCTCTCGTGGCTCTTTGCTCTTTTCCCCACATGGGGCTTCTGTAGTAGATCGTGGCCATCTGCATTGGAAAGCCCAGGTCAGGCTGCCTGAAACACAAGCAGAGTCCTGTCCTTTGTCTACTCCAAAGCCTCAGGCTTCTGCCTTATAGCCCTGACCCCTGTGTTGAGCTGGATTTGTTTCTGTTTCTGGTGGCAGTAATGGGACGGAGCCCAGGGCCTTGAGGTCTAGCTGAGGACTCCACCTCTGAGCCCCAGCTCCAGCCCCAGGTGTGGTCCAAATTCTTAGTGTTCTTCTCCAAACACAGCCTGCACCACGCCTGGGTTGAGCTGCTCAGGAGTCTTGTTTGGCTTTTGAGTTTGTACCTTTATTTGTGCTGCTTTTCTCTGTTGAAAATTGTCTTTGCTCTTTTATAGTCCTTCAAGAATTCAAATAGAGGCTTCCACAAACCACTCCTTTTTTTTCTGTTTTTTTTTTTTTTTTTTTTAAAGTACCAGGGATTGAACCCAAAAAAGTATTCCAAGAAATGAATGGGTTCAATCCCCAGCCCCTTTTATCTTGAGGCAGAGTCTTACTATTTTGCCCAGGCTGACCTAGAACTTGTAATCCTCCTGCCAAGCTTCCTGAGAATTTGGGACTTCAGATGTGTGCCCCATGCATTCTTGATCCTCTTCTCATTCTTTTTCTCTCATTTGTCCAGCCTTTAGCTTGTGCCGCTATCCCACTTTGGTGCCACATGTGACTCATTCCCATGTAACGTTTTATGGGAATCATTTCCTGTCTCCTAACAGATGGTAAATTTTCTGAGGACAGGGGCTGTCTTATTTTCTGTTTGTCTGCCCTGCAGTCTGCTTTGTGCCTGGTAAGCACCTGCATACAGATGCTTTGTGGTAGGACTTGTGTAAGGACCACAGGTGGGCTCTGGGGCCATTCCTCCTCCAGGGTATGGGGAGCCCAGGGCTTTCATGTCTTGAATGACCCCATGTGAGATGGGTGTGGATTAGCTGTCTATACAGCACACAACCAACAATCCTCGAGTAGGAATTCAGAAGGACTTGTGGTTAAAAAAACATTTTTGATGGTGGTAATCGATTTTTTGTTGTTGTTGAGATAGGGTCTCAGTATGCAGTTCAGGTTGGCCTTGAGATCATTTTGTAGCCCAGACTGGCCTCAGAGTGATCCTCCTGCTTCAGCCTCCTGAGTGCTGGGATTTATAGGCATGCGCCACCACACCTGGTTTTGTAATACCAAGTTTATGTTCACATGAACTCTCTGAAGGGAAGCATGTGGCCTGGGGGCGGGAACAAACATGACTTCCAAGCCACATTTGTGGTTTTTGTTATTTTTAAAAACAGGGAGCTCGTGGCCAGGGCAGACGAGGGAGTGGCAACCCCAATGAGTGGAGGGGCTGGCCGACTCCGATTTTTCTCCATGAAGAGGACAGTGTCTCAGCAGTCATTCGATGGTGTCTTGCTGGATAATAGTGGCCCTGAAGACCGGATTTCGGTGGACAGTGATGGCAGCGATAGTCTCGTGATGCTCCTGGAGTCTGGTAAGTTGGGGGCAAAGCTGTAACCGCTGGAAAGGCCTGTGTCTGCTACTGGTCTTCAAACTCGCAAGACTTAGGTGGGGCTGAGACGTGATAAACAGACTTCTTTAAGTACCAGAGTTTGCAAACCTGAGCCTTGGTGTAACAAGCTATATCCCTAGCCTCTTTTTATATTTTTTGTCTCAGTCTTTTTTTTTTTTTTTGGTACCAGTGATTGAACTCACGACTGCATGCTTGCAAGGCAGGTGCTTATGCCGCTGAGCTAAATCCCCAGCCCTTTTTTTTTTTTTTTTTTTGAGATATGGTCTCATTGAATTGCACAGGTTGGGTTTGAATTTGTGATCCTTCTGCCTCAGCCTCCCAGAATGTAGGGATTATAGGTGTGTACCAGCATGCTCTGTAGACATTTTGTTATCAAAACAAAGATGACAGTGAGAAAGTATAGTAGATCTGTGGCTCTGGATTTATCTCCACATTTTCTAGGTTCTTGGCTCATACTTGACCTCTATCACAGGAAGGGATTAGAAGCAAAGGAAAAATTACCAATCTTACAGCCACAGATTAATGTCAGTAGGGCTGATTTTATACTGTTGTTTGATATCAGTTGTACAACTGTTCGTTGTCTGGGTTTCTCATTTGCTCGCTTGCTTGCTCTTTTTCTGCTTATATATTTTATTGTGGAAAAAATAACTCATTTTTTATTGAAAAAATGAGTAACTGTTAGGAATTAAATCAGTCATTTCTAAGAGTTATACTAGTTCTTTTAGCTTATTGGAAAAGAAGCATTTTAAAAGATAGGTGAGTATCAAAATAGAGACTACACTGTTTCTATCAAAATAGAGACTACACTGTTTCTCTTATTTTATTTTTAGTAGACATGGAAAATTGTAATTGAATGTGTTTCTGGGTATGAAGTGACAGTATGACCTGTAGGAGGCAGGAGTTTTGTATTGAGCTAATTAACATATTCATTGCCTCAGATCTGTGCTGTTTGTTCCTCCTGCCCCAGCTTTGCACCCTTTGACCTGCATCACTCCATTCTTTCCGCTCCCAGCCTGTGGTACTGCCATTCTGCTTCTGTGTGTTGGATTGTTTTATTACATTCCATGTTATCAGTGAGACCATGTGGTTATATTACCTTTCTGCGCTTGGTTTGTTTCTTTTAACACAGTGCTTTCAAATTCAAGTGTATTGGGTTTTTCTTTTTTCTTTCTTTTTGAGGCAGGGTCTTTCTATGTAGTTCAGACTGACCTTGAGCTCACTTTGTAGCCCAGGCTGGCTTTGAACTCACATCCGCCCTCCTGCCTCAGCCTCCCAAGTGCTGTGATTACAGGCCTGTGCTGCCACTCTCAGTTCATCTGTACTGTTTTAAATGACAAGACTTCCATCTTTTTGAATGGTGAATAAGTGCTAGTGATTTAGCTCAGCTGCACAAACACCTGCCTGGCAAGTGCAAGGTCCTGAGTTCAGTTCCCGTACTGAAAAATAAAAGGCGAATGATACCCCATTGTGTGCCCACATAGTTTATTTGGAACTGGGAATCAAACTCATGACCTGGTGCTTTCCAGGCAGGTGCTTATGCCACTGAACTACATCCCTGACCCTGTACCATATTTTCTAAATCCATCCATTGGTTGAGGGACACACGTAGGTTGATTTCCTAACTTGGTTTTTACAAATAATGCGCTGAGAAGCATGGGGATATAGAATTAAGACCTTTTTAAAGATTGTGGTAAAATACACATCAGATTTTCCCTTTCAGCCTTTTTTCTTTTCTTTTTTGAGTCTGGGTCTCACTTTGCAGGGCGGCTGGCCTTGGACATGCTTAGGTAGCCCCGGCTGGCCTGGGTCTTATGGCAGTCCTCCTGCCTCAGCCTGCTGAGTGCTGGGGATTATAGATGTGTGCCACCACACCTGGCCTCTCAGCCCTTTTTAAGTGTACATTTCAGTAGAGTTACATAGCTTCTCATTGTACCCATTACCACCATCTGTTCCCAGGATACTCGTAAGACTGAAATTGTTCTGTCCACAAGTTGTGTGTTTAAGTAACCTGTGTTAGAGGCGTCAAACAATTTTGTCCTTTTGTAACTAGCTTATTCTACTTAACGTAATATCCTCAGTGGTCTTTTTGTGATAGCATGTGTCAGAATTTCCTCCCTCTTAAAAGCTAAATATCGGGGGCTGGGGATTTAGCTCAGCGGCATAAGCACCTGCCTTGCAAGCAGGTGGTCCTGAGTTCGATCCCTGGTACAGATAAAAAGAAAAAAGAAAAAAAAAGTGTAAAAAAAAAAAAAGCTAAATATCGTTAGATATGGTGGCACACACTTGTAATCCCAGCCCTTGGGAGGCTGAGGCACGAGGATCACTGGAAGTTTAAGGCCAAACTAGGCTATGTAGTGAGTTCAAGGCCAGTTTGAACTACATAGCAAGACCCTATCTCAAAACAAAGGGTCAGGGATCCAGCCGAGTGGCATATCACCTGCCTGGCAAGCACAATGTCCTGAGTTTGATTCCTAGGACCAAAAAAAAAAAAAAAAAGCTAAATATTGTTCTGTTGCTCGTGTATACCACATTTTGTTTATTCATCTATCCACCAGTGGACATTTGGGTTTTGTCAGTGTATAGTTTTTACTAAATGTGGCATAATACCATTGTTGTGCTCTTAAAAACTAACAATAATTGCTGGGCATGCTGGTGCATGCATGCCTGTGGTCTTAAGTATGTGGGAGGCTGAGGCAGGAGGATCTCTATGAGTTTGAAGCCAGCCTGGGCTACCTAAGACAGTTCAGGGCCAGCTTGCTGTGCTTAGTGAGACTCTGACTCAAACAAACATTTTTTTCTTAAATTCATCAAATGTCTAGTGAATTTCAAATTTCCAGTTGTCTCACAAGTATCCTAAATATTTTTGTTTTGCTTTTATAATTGATGTTTCTAGAGCTTGGATTTAAACAGATTTGTTTGACCTTTGACTTCTTTGTTTTTCTTATGCAGAATCTGTTCTAGAATCTGTTCCGCTGGGCTCTCTTCCAAGTGTCTTGGATGACACTGGTGTTCAGGGCAGCCCTATTGTGGATAATTGTGGCCAAGCGTCCTCAGAGGCCGATAGCTCGGTTTCCCCCAGCGCGGAGGACCTCGTCCTTCACCCGGTCAGCTGCTCCACTCTCCTTCCCTCAGAGGGTGGGCTGGGGTTGGAAGCCTTGGACTTGGAGCTGAGAGTCTCTCCTCTGCCAGGTCTCAGTCCTGGTCCTGAAGGTGAAGGATGTGGCTTTAGGGATTGAGGTACGTGGTGAGGACCTGACTGTCGCTTTGCAAGCAGAAGAACTGGCCCTGCAGCAGCCCGGCACCATGGGACTCTGGAAGTTCCTGCATGGACAGTGCCCTGGTAAGGATTGTGGTCATTCCAGGAGGGTGATGGGATTCATCTAGGGCACCCAGAGATTTGCTGGCACCTGTGTCGTGCGGGCAGTGGTCTGGTGCCAATCCCCAGGTCCTTTTCTCCAGCAGCCATTAGGGGAAGGACTAACTGTAGCGAAACCTTTTTCTTGCAAGCAGCCTCCTAGAGCTCTTGCTGTGGTGGCAGTGTTCCTGGGCTCGTCTCCGTCTTCACTGCTTGGTACGCTGTGAGCTTTTTCTATGATCCTCACTACCCAATCTCAGAACATTTCTGTCGCCCCCAAAATCCCCGTAGCCATACCCTACTGACTTTTCCAGTCAGTTCTGAACAGACATTCGGGTTGTTGGCAGCTGTTTTGCTGTTTCAGCTAGCATTGCTGTGACCACCCTGGTACATGTCTCCTGGTCTAAGCTTTTCTCCAGGGTTATATTCTGAGGATGTGTTTCTAGCTGATTAGGGTAGTACAGCTTCAGCTTTACTGGGTAGTACCAGAGTCTTCTCCAGAATGGTTGTGCCAACCTGCAGCTCCATACGTATGCAAATCATTCCATTTCCTTGGCTAAATCTGAGATTATTCTTTATGAACTTTTGGGAAGGATAGGTTAGATCCTGCTTGGTTTCATCATTGAGAGATGAGAAAAGCAAGATTTAAAAGAAGAGACATTCAAATTTAGTGGAGTTCATGGTCCTGTGCTTCAAGAGATTTCCTCAGGCCATCAGTCCAATGCCCAAAGTTCACAGTAAGGCCAGCTTTAGTTGGTCGTTCCCCTCTCTCGCACCTTGAGCAGGGTTATAGCAGAGTATTTAAGGCCATGGCCTGTGTGGCCAGGCCACATCGGTTTCAGATGTTTCTAATTGTGTGACTTTGGACAAGTGATTCTCGTGACTGTTAACCTGTAAGATGGGAATGGTGAATGTCATTTGACAGAGGTTTGTTTTGAATATTGAAGACATGATCAGTGCTTAGGATTTTCCCTGTGTTAATTACTTAGCACACATTCCTTGTCTTTATTCTTCAAGGTCCGACCCTCCAAGAATCCTCAAGTGTGCAGACTGACCACGTCCGCCCAGCCGTGGGCCTTCGCTTTGAGGTGGGGCCGGGTGCAGCTGTTCATTCTCCCCTAGCTATACAAAATGGTTTCCTTCACTTTGTGCTTCATGGCTGTGATGTTGAGCTGCTCACTTCGATGCTGAATGGCTTGGGCCCCTTTCTGGAGGACGAGGAAGTTCCAGTGGTTGTCCCCATGCAGATTGAGCTCCTAAACTCCAGTGTCACCCTGAAGGTGAGAGGTGGCTTTGGTGCTTGCACTAGACTCTGGCGGGCAAGGGACCCTTTCCATGTCAGTGCGGCAGGAGTGACGTGAGGACATCAGCAGCCCTGTACAGCAGTGCTATAGAGAGTGTGTGCAGAGAGCCAGGCCCATGTCTCCAGCCCGGCCTGCCTCTGTCGCTGGGATGCAGGCCTGTGTGTGGCCAGGGTCGTGAGACTGCTTCTCGTTGGAGGCAGAAGCGTGGTTGTTACCTAGATCGCCCTGAGCTGGCCAGGGGCTTGACACGCTTATTCCTTTCTTGCAGGACGACATCCCCCCCATCTATCCAACGTCCCCAGGCCCTGTCCCCATCACCCTGGCCATGGAGCATGTTGTGCTGAAGCGCAGTGATGATGGTGTCTTCCACATCAGCGGTGAGTCAGACTCGCTGGTCCCCTGGCCTCCTTGCCTTTTCCTCTTACAAGTCAGCAGGTGACAACTAGGAACTGTGTGGCTGTTGGCAGCAGTCTGTCACTTAGCACTTTGCTCTTTTTCTCCAGCTGTTGCTCAGGACAGACCACATGCCACAGTACCTGGAAATGAGAAGAGGCAGCCCCCCGAAGAACAGGTGGTGCTGGCACCCACTGGAGAGGTTTTTGGACAGCAGGTGAGGACCTAACTGAACAGTGACTTCCGAGTAGCCCTTCACAGCTGTGACTGTGGACACTGGTGAAGCCCAGAGGCTGAGAAGGTTGCTTGTGCTGTGTGCCCCCGAGTGGTGGGGGCACCTGTCCTCTGGCAGCAGCTTCAGCTGCGCTAGCTGAGGATGTGGGCTGGAGCTGGAGGTGAACGATTGCTGGCTGTGGCTGTCCCTGTCCCTGTAACCAATCAGCCCGCGGGAGTTGGGCTCTTGGAAAAGATCTGGCTGAGCCGTCTTGCTCCTAACCTCACCTGTGGGTTTTCTGCTTGCATTCTGCCACTTGTTCCCTTACTGGCCGCTGTTGCAAGATGTTACTGCCACACTCATTAACTGTGAACTCCTTGTTCCTCAGGTGAAAGCACTGCCTGCCCTGCAAAAAGAACTTACAGAAACTAAGCAAGCATTGGCCAGGGCCAAGCAGGAGAAAGAAAAGCTTCTTCAGGAAATTAGGAAATATAACCCCCTCTTTGAACTCTGGTAGCAGAGCCATCCGTGCCAAGGAGAGAAGTGATCACCAGCAGCAGCAGCATCTAGGACGGAAGGTGCCCTCCGGTGTGGACTCCTCTGCTGAGGGGGCCTGAGGGCCCGGGCGTGCTTGCTCCTGGCTATTGTAACTTTGACAGAGGACAAGGCAGAGCAGGGCCACATTCCAGGAGAGCGCAGGCAGCTTCGTGTGTGGCTCCAGCGGTGTGTCAGGCCTCAGAGAGCTCTTTGGCCCTCTGTGCTAGGTGAATCTTCTCCGCTCCACAGAGCCATTTCACCTCCTGGCTTCATGGCAGATACTTGCTTCCTTCACAGCCCGTGTGAACAAGTCACCGTACTCGCCACCTCTGTCACCCACAGATCCACCAAAGAGTCCACGTCCCAGGGCTTCCTGAAGCAGCTCCGGGCAGGTCTTGGCCTGAGCTCTGGCCTTGTGAGTGGAATAGGACAGGAAGTAGGCCAGCAAGAGAGTGGGGTCAGGAAAGGCACACACGGAGGGAGCCGCGGTCTCAGGCTGTTGCAGATGAGGGTCAGGCTCCTCTGTTTTGGCTGACAGCCCCACCAGCTTGGTTAGGGTGGAACCTTCCTTCAGTGGGTGTTGTGCCATCATGGTGAGGCTGTAATGGGAGGTAAACAGCCATCTCATCTTTCCTCCGTCTCCATAATTTATTTGGAATTAAAATAAAGAAGAAATGTTTGCTCTGAGCTAGGTTGCAGGCATGATATGGTAGGGGACTTGTGTAGGGCACCCTGATTCTGAGCCCCCTTGACTTCTGCCCCTGCCGCAGCTGTGCCTGACAAGTCTCTTCCGAGGTGTCCCTAGGGTCCCGGCTCATCTGCTTTGCAGCGCTGGGACTCCTGCCCGTGCTCACCTCAGTCCGTGGTGGCTTGGCAGCCGAATGTGTTTCCTATACTTTACTGTGAAGATCTTGACCTCTCACTCCCCCCTTTAAAATCATGGAATTTTAACTTACGAAGCAGAAGCAGGAAAAAACCCCTTCAGGCCACCCAGGTTTGTCTCTCTCCCCTACCTAAGTGCTGTTTCTTCCACTTCTTAGTTCTCCAGGACTCTGTCTTCACCCGTGATGTGCTTCCAGCTGGGCCGATGGGACAGGAGTTCATCAGCTAACTTGCCTTGACCTGGCAAGACGGTGGGACAGTTAGTGACATCCCTGAAGCTTTCACCCTGTTTGTCCTACTGAGGAGAGATAGAGTGGTTTCTTTGGTGGAAGTCATGCTTGACTTGAATGCTTTTGTTTTTTGGGGATGAAAAACATGCATTCTTGAAGGAACAAAATATTATGTTGAGAATCTTTAAGGACTATTGTCGAGTTTCTTCGCTAAGGCAAGTTTTTAAACAGTTACTGTGAGGTTGTGGAAACCTGTCATTCTCGGGAAACACTCAAAAGACTTAGGAATAACGAAACCCTTTCCAAAGGAGCTGTTAAGGAGGACATTCCTAAGGTTTGGTACTCAGTTCAGCCTTCCAGAGGGCTTTATTAGTGACTTACATGTAGGCTTTTACAGTGAAAAAAGCGGTTTCTGCTTTTAAGGAAACCAAAGGCAGATGAGAAGAGGTTTTTAAAAGCCACAGAGCCACAGAAAAGGTCACAAACATGGCTGTGAATAGTGAAAATTGAGAGGATCGGTATGGCTCTGTGGAGAGAATGGCGGCGGACAGTGCGGGGAGAGGCTCTGGGCTCGGGAAGGAGCCGAGCCGGCTGAGAGTGAGGGGCCGGGGTGCTGTGCCGGCTGCCAGGGCGGGCACTGTGGACCTACTCAGGATGGCACCTGACGTGCCACTGGGGAACTTTTTTCTCCCCTGTACCGGGCAAGTGCCCTGCCATAGAGCTGTACCCTTAGTCCTCTGAGATGTTTGTTTTGTGGTCCCACGGATGCGCTAAGCAGGTACTCAGCCATTGAGCTATACCACCAGGCCCTTAAGAGTTTTCGTTACTCATTTACTTGTTTTATGCTACTAGGAACTGAACCCAGTGCCTTTGCACTGAGCTACATCCCAGCCTTCCTTTCATTTTTTTCTCTTTATTTTTTATTTTTTGACAAGGTCTTGCTAAGTTGCTAACTGCCCAGGCTGGCCTCGAACTTGGATCCTCTTCCCTCAAGTCTCCTAGGTAGCTGGGCTTGTGCACCACTGTGCCTAATGTTATGTTTTAATTGAATTATCCGTGCATTTCTGGTGACTTCATTTATCAGCTTTATGCAGAAAGGAGGAAATGTTCAGAGAACAGCAAGCATTCTGAGACAGTGGAGGTACTTTCAGACGAGGGTGTCATCTTTTAACATGCAGACTGTGTTCTTCAAAGGTGACGGTTGCTGGGCTGGGGATGTAAGTTAGTGGCACAGCACCTGCCTGGTAAGGGCAAAGTCATGAGTGTGATCCCTGGTACCAAAAAAACCCCAAAACAAAACAAAGACAGCTACGGGGGTATTGGGTCCATATCTAGTCAAGAGCAAGGACTCAGTTCGAAAATGCTGCTTGCTCTAGGGCTGTACCTCACCACCTTGGTAACACACTGCAGCAAACTGGAAACTGAAGAGCTTTGGGTGTAAGTGGCACCAGCCTAACTTCTGCAGGACGACAGAAGGTGTAAGAAGCACTCTGTGTGATGGCCCCCCAAAGGGAGTGCTAGACGGCGGCTACTTGGTGACCACAATAATGAGTGGTCCCTCCACAGACTGCATTCTGCTTAGCGCTTCATTCTCAGGCTGCATGCTGAGCCAGGGGGTCCCCAGTGCTCTCAAGTGGGGCACAGCTAACGTTCTTGGGGTGGCGGCAGAGGAGGGCCATGTAGTAGCCAGGAAATAGAATTCTTCAATCCCAGGCTCACCTCAGTCGTCTACGAATCACACCTGGACTCTCTTCCCCTCTCTTCTTCCCCAACCTCGGACTCCCTGTGGCATTCCTCCAGGCAAGGAGAATGTCTAGACGCCCGGCTTGCCCTACCTCTCTGTAGGCTAGCAACAGGGACATACCAGCGCGTACCGAGGCGGACTCTGCTGTAGAAGAACCCAGTCTCAGGCCACATTGTCAGGGCTGCGGGCTGTGAGGCCGCCTGCAGTTCTGTCCACGCGTCAGATGTGGCAGCTCTCAGAAAATGTGGTAGGATGTAGGGTGCATTATGCCATGGGGCTTTAGTAAAAGCATCCTGTGTGTGGTCATTCTCCTGCCACTGGGGAGCAAGGCTTTTTAATGAATTGTGCAGGCCGGTGGTAGTCTTCAGGGTAAGGGTGAAGGAAAACGATAGAGGGTGAGCCCTTGGGGACAGCTTGTAATCCCGGCATGGAGCTCAACACTGAGTAAGAAATGACACCTCTGCAGCGCCCGGAGCCATGGCATCCCTGTACCTCAGCCCCCAGCTGCTGCGCACCATTCATAGCCATGTCATTTCCCGCACACATGGGATACGAGGGTGTGCTTTCGTGTGGATGCATCCGTGTTTCCCCTCTCTCTCTTTCCAATTTACTGGAATAATTGACCTAAGTTTCTCTAAGCCGGGGCGGGGGGGGGGGGTGCTGGTCACACGGTGCTGCTTTGTACTGGTTCACACGGCCTCCTTTTGCCATGGCCTCAACCTTTGTGCTGCCGCCCCCTCAGTTCTGAAGAAGGTTCCCGTGTGTGGAATGTACAAGGGATTGAACACCATCTCTCACCAACCCCGTCCCCGCAGTGCTTTCGTGTGGCTCACTGGCTGTGCATTGCTTTACCCCTAGGGGGAGGCAGAGGCTGTGGAAAGAAGGTTCTGTCCTTGGACATAGGTACAGCTGTGTGGGAATTGTCCTTTCTGTTCCATTGCACTGCCCTCTGCTTCGCCTGCCAATTTTCTATGAAACTGGGATTCCAACTCAGGACCTTGTGCTTGCCAGGCAGGCACCGTTCCAGAGTTATATCCCTAGCCCCCCAATTTTAATATTCACTGAAACTTCTAAAATCAGTTATTCAAAGTCACAAAACTCTAAAAATGAGTGAACTTTGGAATACATGCTGATGGAATGACATGTGATTGGGGACGGTGAAAGCTGTGCTGTGGCCTTGTGATTTGTCCCTGTCATCTGAGAACCTGGAGTAGTGCACAGTTGGAAGCTGCCATTCCTCTCGGGTAGTGTGGACAGTCATTATCAGGGAATGGGTTTTCCATTCCCCATGGCCCAAGAGGGAGGTAATCTTGTGTATTGTTTAACAGTAAGGCCTGCTGAGTGGCCAGGTTTGGGATTTGATCTCCCTCCTGTGTTATTTTCAGCCATGGCCAGTATCTTCATTTGCAATAGGCGTAGTGTCTACAACTGTTTATAAAAAGTTCCTGTTAGAACTGAGAGAATATCTTTTTGTCAGTTCATTAGTTTTTGGTTAAGATTTAGCCTGTGTTACAGCGTTTCTTTTGTGGACTGTTCCACAGAGGTGTCTTTTCCTCTAATTACATACGGCCTTGCGTTTTAATGTAAGATACTAAAAGTCAAATCTGTCCAGCTTTCTAAGTTAAGATGTTTCCCCCACTCAGGGTGCTAAACAGAACTGGAATCTACTACATCTGCTCAAAGAAAGCCACAAGACAGCAGCCTCAGAACCCTTCTCCTGCAACACTGGGTAGTTGGTTTCTGGGGATCACCAGTTACGTATTACTATGTAACTAGCCTTATTACTGCTAACCACTGTCAATAAAAGGTCACTGCATCTCCTCTGTGTTAGGACAGCACTGGCAATGTATGTGAGGAACTTGAGTCCTGGTCAGTATTGGAAAATTTCAATGTTGCAATATCGAATCCCACCCTGAGTGTACTGGTTCTGTGAACCACCTGAAAAACAAATTAAACTTATTGAACAGCACTGGTTGTGGTATACGTTTATAGGAGGTGGAACTACATGGTTTTTTTTTCTTTACATGGTTTTATTTTTTATTTTTAGACAGGGTCTTGCTATGCAGCTCACGCTGGCTTTGAACTCATTTTGTAGCCCAGGCTGGTCCCAAACTCGCAGTGATCCTCCTTCCTCAGCCTCCCGAGTGCTGGGATGACAGGTGTGTGCTACCATGCCTGGCCTTTATGTGGTTTTAAGGGGCTTGATGTGCTCTTTTGTGAGTTAAAATTTTGATGATTCTAGTAGAAAATGGGAAGGGCTTACAAATTTTTTTTTTTTTTTTTTTTTGGGTCTTTTTTCATTTTTATCGGTACCGGGGATCGAACTCACGACCGCCTGCTTGCAAGACAGGTGCTTATGCCGCTGAGCTAAACCCCCAGCCCCTACAAATTTTTACAAAAAAAGCCGAGGCTACCTTTTATTTGGATGGCAAAAAAGAATGATGAAATTCTCCCCATTTCAATCAGCTACACACAAAATGATTACAAGCTGGAAAAATCTGACACTCAGTCACCAAAATCCACAGGAGAATCTTAAATGTTCACAAGCACAAACTTTGCCCACTGCTGTTACCGCATCCTTCTGGGTAGAGTTCCACAAGTCAAGTTTCTGATGGTTTCATCTACTTAAAACCAGATGCAGGAGACAGCCTAAGTCTTGGTACTTTAGGCTTCAACATGAAAATTTTCTTGAAAGATTTTCTCCAGAAGCAGCTCCTGCTCCTGCTCAGAGGATTCTGAAGGTCCATGCCCTTTTCTTCCTCCAGCTATCCAGAGACAGCTGAGCGTCTCAAAATGGCCTGTGAGGTCCCAAAATTCAGTCAGGGCAGCTGAAACAGTCTGCATGCCTTTAAGTGTGGAATTAAAACCATCACGGGATCCCTGGAGGACTGCGATGCTGCAGCACCGGTACAGAAAGCCTCAGGGAGCAGGGAACCAGAACCAGAATTCCTTCTCCCAGTAGCAGGCCTTTCAGGCTTCAGTCTAGAAGAAGGTGATTTTTTTGTGCTTCGAGTTGGGGATTTGCCCCTTGGACTTGAGCCTCCGCACAGCCTCCCGCATATGTTTGGGTTGCAGTGGTGGGGTCTCTCCCCACTTCTCACACACATCCAGTGCTAAGTAGAGGGAAAGGAGCACATTTCATTATCACACGAGCACCTAGTAATCACATAACCCTTTTGCATCCTCTAAATCTTATTCACTCTCCTTAGACTTGCTAAAGGAATAAATCAAGACTTTCCCTTTAGAGTGTGCGACAAAATGTAGCATGCCAGTAATATACCACACTGGGCTTTATCACAGGCAACAGAACGTATTTACTGCTTAAGCAAATCAGGATTTCGCAAGCTACAAGTTAGCGACCGGAAACAGCTAGACTTTGTGTCAAAAGACAGAGGGCGTGCCCAGAGTTGACGATGTCAGGGACAACCTACCACACCCACACTGCACCAGGTGAGCCCTGGTGATGGCTTTTCTTGTATCTGTCAGCAGAGACAAACAAGCTGTGGTGGTGAAAGCCACAAAGTCTGCTGCCTGGCCCTGGACTAAAGAGGGCTGTGGGGGAGGATTTCCTAGATAGCTCCTTGTTCCCTGCTATTGAAACTCTTTAAGAAACAAGAGTCTTGCTTTCCAAAACACCAATACAAATGGAAACTCCCACAGGTGCTTGTAAGTTCCCTGCTTTGATACTCTTGAAAAGGCCACGTGTGACCCCCACTTACCTTCTTCTACCACCTCCCCAACAAAGACCTTGGAGATACCGGACATGGCAATGACCACATTCTGGGACACAGAGGTGCCGGTGATGGACTGGATCAGCTTAAAGAAGAACAGACTCTGTCACCACAGCCTGGTTCAGCTGTGACACACGACAGGAGGACAGACAGCTCACTCTTACCCTTTTAATGGCTGCCTTAGGGAAAGCTGACCGGCGGTACATTTCGTAGCGGTTCAGCTGCTCCTCTGAGAAAGAAGAGACCAGGATTCTAGACAAAGATTTAACTAAGTAAGTCAGCTGATGAGAATGGAAGCTGGAGATGTTAAGTCAATAAAAGCAAGTCTCAGACAATTATAACTAATACCGCAGAGCCAATTTTTCATGTCAGGCTTGGTGCTAGGGGAATGGAGGTAACATTTCTATTACTAAAGAACTGAGAAAGCATGCAGCATAATTTCCCTTTCTTTCTTTATTGAGGATAAAAGCTGAATAATCTGGGGTACAGTGTCTTTAGCATTAGCTCCTTCTCCCCCTAATTCTACCTCACTGCATGTCACATTGATTATAAAAACTTAAGACTTCATATGTAAGTTTATATTCAAACTAATAGTTTTCAACATTAATAGATTTAGGGGGAAATATTTGCAAAGTATACACCGAACAATATTTGTAATATGTAATTATTTCAAATAAATAAGATGGCCAAATCAATTAGAGAAAATGAACACAGGACATGAGCAGGAAATTTGTAAAAATATCAGTGGCCAATAAATAGAAACAAAACCCCTTCACTATTAATTTAGGAAATTAAAATGTTAAACTGAGCTGGGTGTGGTAGTGTATACCTATAATCCCAAGAACCTCGGAAGCCGAGGCAGGAGGATGGCAAGTTTGAGCTCAGCCTGGGAAATTCAGTAAGACCCTGTCTCAAAATAAAAAGCAACAAAGGGCTGGAGACACAGGTCTACGTGTGAAGGCCCTGGGTTCAATGCCCAGTATCACCAAGAAACCAAGACCAGAACCCAGCAAAACAAAATGTTTCAAAATTTTGGAAATTTATACAAAAACTTGTGTACTTCAGTAAATTGCCCAAGCTGGGCTCAAATTTGTAATCCTCCTGTCTCAGGCTCCCACAGTGCTGGGATTACAGGTGTGCACTCCCATGTGTCGCTTTTTTAATCTTGCCTAAACTAGGAATTATGTCAAGGCCAAGAAAAATGTACTGTGTTTGCGTAGTCGCATCAGAACAGGGCAAAGTGACTTACTGCATCTTCTGAATCTCATCTTCATCTACTTTTTGCTTTTTCTCCTTTTTTTCTTTGGTCTCTATTTTCAGTTTTTTGGCTGCAGGAGCAAGTAATGAGTCTTCCCTTTCACCTGGTGTGGAATCTGAGACATCTTGACTCTTGAGCTAGGAAAAATGAAAGGAAAGGAAACCTGTTATATATTTGACCTAGCTTCAGGCATGGGCAAGGTAAAAAAGAAATCATTCTTACTACAACACAACCAATCCCTTACTGGGTAGTTTTTTAGTTCCTGTATCATCAAATGTAAGATACAGGATTTCTCTGAAGGGAAGATTATAGCCTAATCTGTGAAAGAAAACTAGCCAAATAATCCATGTTTCCAATGTAGCTGCGATTAGAGCCCCAGTCTGTTTACAAAGTAAGGAAATGCCATGGATCAGAACAAACACACTCCCTTGTCCCCTGGGGCCTGCTTTTTTTTTGAGACAGGTCTTGCCATATAGCCCAGGCTGGCCTTGAACTTGCAGCGATCCTTCTGCCTCAGCCTCCTGAGTGCTGGGTATACAGACATGCGCCACCATGCCCAGCTCCATAAACCTTTTTTTTTTTTTAAGATACGGTCTTGCTCTGTAGTCCAGGCTGGCCTTAAAACTCATGTGGATCCTCCTGCTTCAGCTTCTTGAGTGATGGGATTATAGGTGTGCACCACCACACCTGGCTTCATAAACATTGGTTTAATAAATGTCTGTTTAATAAGAGCAAAAATCACATCCAAACTTTGTACTCTCTCACTTCATATGGGCTCTTCATATGGGACAACAAAGTTCATTAAGATTTAATTGTCTCTCTCAGAGGAACTCATGGGAGTAAAGAGAGTATATTTCTGATAACCTTTTCGGATTTTTTTTTTTGTAGCTGACTTGCTCAAGTTTTCTAACTTCTTTGTGCTTCAATTTTGGCGATTAACATTTTCCTAAAGAAAAGTATCTCTTTTTCTTTTTCTTTTTTTTTTTTTTTTCCGGTACCGGAGACGGAACTCACGACCGCCTACTTGTGAGGCAGGTGCTTATGCCCCTGAGCTAAATCCCCAGCCCCATATCTGTTTTTCTTATACTTTCACATCTATTTGGCTTAATCTTGAATATTAAACTTTCTTTTTGGTGATGCTAACACCTTTTCCTCATGCTTTACCACTGAGCCACATCCTCAGTCCTTGTAGTTTTAAAGTGTTAATTCATAAATATCTACTTTTATCCTTAATGCCTTGTTCCTATACTCTGGTTTATTATCTTTCCAGTTTCTTGAGTTGGCTACTTATTTTCAAAACTCTGTAAGGCTATGAACTTTTAATAGGTAAGATTTTGGTCAAATCTCTTAGCATCTGATATAATATTAATTTCTTTAATATAAAGGTTAAGAAACAGTTTAGCAATGTCTGATGGTATTTTCTTTTTTGGGGGTGGGGAGAGGCTTTTTGTTAATATCAGGCTTATTACATTAGATTAACAGGATGTAACCTGTGACAGCTTCTACTTGTAAACATTTGTGTTTTCTTTTCTACTTGTAAAACATTTGTGTTTTCGGGCTGGTATGTGACCATTTTTTTTGTACCAGGGATCGAACTCAGGACCTTGGGCACTTATGCTGCTGAGCTAAATTCCTGGCCCCTGGGGCTGGGGATTTAGCTCAGCGGCATAAGCACCTGCCTTGCAAGCAGGAGGTCGTGAGTTCGATCCCTGGTACCGATAAAAAGGAAAAAAAAAAAAAAAAGAAATATAAATTCCTGGCCCCATGTGACCAATTTTTAACAGGGCCTTAGAAGCATCACAACTATACCTTCTGTTGGTTTCTCTATGTAGTGATCTGTCAATTAAAATTATTCCTCAAAATTCTTCAGACCCACTTTAAGGCTTTTAAAAAAAGTTTTTCTGAGACAAGGTCTCCCTTTGTAGTTCAAACTGGCCTTGAACTCGTGGCAATTCTCCTGCCTCAGCCTCCTGAGTGCTGAGTTACAGTCACAGGCCACCGTACCAGGCTTGAAGTTTTTTTCTTAGAAGTTTTGTCCTATTTTTTTTCCTAAAAGTTCTTACTTTATATATTTTGATTCAACCTTATACGCTGAAACCCCATTTTCATTTAGTCTTATGTTCACTCTAAGATCTTATAAGTCCTTTTTAGCTCTAAGACCTTAAGATTCTCCTCTGGAACTGGAACTCACAGAGTGCAGAGATTCTGGTGCCCTGACTGATATTTAGCTAGGCAATACTGCTGCACACTTGTGTTGGCTCAACTAATTGGTTTGAGGTTTCGAAGCTACAGAGATCATTCGGCATTAGCACTCAGGTCACTACTAGCAAGTCCCTGATGGTTAAATGTCCCAGGAGGGTAAAAACATGATTTAACTGGTGACTCTTTTAGAAATTATCATATTTGATCAAATCTGCTACCTTTAAGCTGTTGCTAAGATGTGCTTAAACAACATCTAAGAGAAAGTATACTGTAGTGAAAAGGCTGCCAGAAATTTGGGGTTTTAGTTCTTACAGAGTCTCTAATCCCAATTCTCTCGCTAGGAAAAGAACAAGAGAACATTCAAATTTCCTAGGCAGGCATGGTGGCACATACTTGTAATCTCAGTATTCGGGAGGCTGAGGCAGGAGGATCGCCATGAATTCCAGGCCAGATAGTGCGTGCAAGGCCGGCCTGTATTACAGATGGAGACCCTGTCTCAAAAAACCCCATCCAATCAAACGAAACGAAACAAAAACAGCAAAACGACAACAAAGCAACACAAAATAAAAAGTAGCTTTAATCCACAAAGGCACCGATTAAAAATTCCACCCCGTGCTTGTTTCTGGTACCGAACCAGTCCTAGAAATTCGTCATCCTCTCCCTCACCCCTCGAGACTGCAGTGTAGGGGTGAGCTAGACTTTTCCTAGCTCTGGAAGGACTAATTCAGAACAGCCACACAAACAGCCACTCATATAATGTTGGGGTACGCCTTCCATCTTTATACCTCGCCTTCCTCCGCTACGACTTCTTTCAAGTCCGCATCTCCGTCTGCATCGGTTTCCTCCGGGATTGCGTCTGTGTCTGCAGTCCCGGGGACTACGGGGGCAGAGGTGGTCTCATCTGACTCCCCTGTCTCTCCACCTTTGTCGGTGGGCGACTCTCGGGCACTGTCCATTGCAACCAAGGTCGGAGCGGGGAGGAGACCGCACCGCTCTCAGCCTAAACTCCACAGCCAGCCGGTAGCTTATTTCCTGTTTGTCGCGCCCGGATGACATCACTCCTATGGGTCCTCGGAAGGGGCATTTTGAAGCGCGCGAAAGCTTGGAGGGATCTAGGGGCGCGCGTAAACCACTTTGAGGTTCCCGGGTTTGGGGGTAGCGAAGAGGAGGAAGGTTGGAAGTGTGAATCATCCGCTATAGAAAGCCAGCATTTCTGAAGGAAAACAACTTTGTTTATTGAGATTTTTTTTCTTCCCGCTTTTAAAAAATATTCTTTTGAAAGAGTTTCACTGTGCCATTCAGGCTGGCCTCGAACTCGCTGAGATCTTTCTGCCTCAGCCTCCCGAGTGCTGGGATTACAGGCGTGCGTCACCACGCCCAGCTCCTTCCCGCCTTTCTAAAAATACACTGTGTGTTCCCTTCTATTTCCCTAGTACCTAGCGGGGGCGGAGTTCGGAGTCATCACTAGAGAACTGATTCAATTTATTTCACTGGGCAACTACTGGCCGCTCCAGTAGAGAACAGTGCTATGTGGTTATCCGGGAACAAAACAATCATAGTTTCTACTTAATAACATGTGTTTTCGAGGGGCTTCAACATCTGTTTTTTAAAAAATATCAATTTGGTTATCTCATCAAAATTAAGAGCACAAACACGGTCAGTGCTTTGAAAGTCACCAGTTCAGATTGGGAGGGCAAAGTGCTGGGCATATTTTTATTTTAGTTTTTTTCCTCTTTCCCTGTGGAGGAAGGAGGGAGGGCATTTTTCTCATGTCTATCCCTAGATCTCCGCACAGATTACTTCATGGATGCAGTTGCAAGAACGGATTTGGAAATGCAGGCGCGCGTTACTGTATTTCTTTTTTTTTTCCACACTGCCTGGCTCATTACCGTATTTTCCGTGCCCTGAGCTCCCCGGGGCTTGGAGGCGGGGCGCGTGCAGGTGGGCCCGTTTGTTGCCTCCATCGCTTGGATGGGAGCGCGAGCGCGCCGTGCAGCCCGGGCTCACCGAGGCCTGGCCAGGCAGGACCAGGTGCACCTGCGCGGCGGCGCGTAGCCCCGCCCAGCTAGGTGGGAGAGGGGCGGGGCAGGGGGCGCGGTGACGCGTGACGCCGGATCCCGGAAGTGACGCGCTCGCCTGTGTGCGAGGGGGGACAGCGGGGGGGAGGGGGGTGGTGTCCCCGGCCGGTTCGGGGGGTGCGTTGCCCGGAGACGGAAAGTTTGGGAGCCCGAGCGGGCTCTGCGGCGGCCCCGGGGAGGGGGCCCGGGGGGCGGCGGCGCTGGGGATGGGGAAGGAGCAGGAGCTGCTGGAGGCGGCCCGCACCGGGCACCTCCCGGCTGTGGAGAAGCTGCTGTCCGGGAAGCGGCTCTCCTCGGGCTTCGGCGGCGGCGGCGGCTCCGGGGCCGGCGGCGGCAGCGGTGGCGGCTCCGGGGGCGGGGGCGGCCTCGGCTCCTCCAGTCACCCGCTCTCCAGTCTGCTCAGGTGGGTGCGCGCGCGGCCCGGCCCCGCCTGGAAGCCCCGGCCCCCGCCCGTCGGCGGGGTCCCGGGAGAGTCTGGGCGCCGCGGCTCGGCGGGTGGGCTTGCGCGGGGTCCCCGGGCCACGGCGCGCGGGGCTCGTGCAGCCTGCCGGGCCGCGCCGGAGAATGGAGGGAGTGCCCAGGTGGCACCGCGCCGCATGGCACAGCCTCGGTGCACCCTCGCCCCCTCCGGGGTGCCGGCTGTGGTTTCTTACAAAAGCCACTTGAGAGCAGATACAGAGAAAATCTCACTCACCTCCTGCACAAACTCCCACGCCTTGCAGCATCTTGCCGCTCCCCTGGAGGAAATTCTATTATTTCCTCGTCTTTTAGGACCTTGGAACCTTGCACCAGGCTGTGCAGGGCTAGGCTTTTGTTTATACTAAAATCGTAGATTTATGATCCTCGAAGAGTTTGTCTTTGAGCCTCTCTGGTAGAAGCTCCGATTGTACTGTCGTCATCCTCGCTGCTTTCATTTAAGTGACTGTACATGCAGGATTCAGCGGGGGCTTTAAAGAAATAAAGGTTTAGAAAGACTTGTTTAGGAAGGCGAAAGACGTTTTAAACTTTTCTGAGATCTGTCAAGACACGCACTTGAATCTGGGGCTTCAAGGAGTGAGGGGAAGAGATCACTTTTGTGTAGCCTGGAAGGAGGATTGGAGGGCGCTTTGTCAGTGCGAGTGAAATGCGTTGGTTCAGCAGCGCTTTCAATAGCCAGCTTTTTTCTCCTTCCTTGTTCTGAGGTTTATAAGAAGTGGAAGTTCATTTAGAAATGGCTTCGTTAGCTTTTGTTCCCTATTAGTTTATGTAACTTCAATTTGAGTGAGCTTGGACCAAAGGAGCCCAAGGCTCTAACAGATTGTTATGTATTCAGTACCGAGTTCCAGCCTAGATCTCTACAGGAAGAGTTTAAAAAGAAATATAAGGAAAAGAACTCTCCACGGGGACTTCCCTAAGAGAAGAAAAATCCAGTACCGACATGCTGTTATTTATCCAGCTTCCCAGTAGAACTGTTACTGGCTCAGGAGTTACTTAAGATTTGTTGGATAAGAGTATCAGTTGGAGAGAGAGCCATTTTTGAATAAACTGCCGGGACTCCTGTGATTGTTGATAATTCAGAGAACAGAGACATCATCGTGGGGTGGGCTGGAGGTCAGGGCCGCCAGCAAGGGGAACAGTGAATGAAACTGGGCTCCAAGAATACAAGGGTCTGGTTAGATGAAGTGTGATGCACTGCTGCAGATGGGCACACTTTGATGGGAGGTGCAGAATGAGGAGACTTGTTTGGGCCATGTGGGTCCCTAGGGAAACCTTTGCTTGGCCTCCTGAGTTACAAGTAAGAATGTGTGGTCCTCTTGTGTCAGAGGAACAGTCTTTATCCTGTTTGTCTTCCCAGTCTTTTGCATTAGTACTTGGTGACTCACAGGTGCTCAGTATGTGGACATTGGATGCATGAACTAGGTTCTGAATCCCACCCAGTTTCTTTGAGTCTTTACTGTTCTAATATTTGAGAGAGAAGGGAGAGACCGTAGGAGCGAGGAGGTGGCTGTCTGATGAGTTGCTGATGTGGCTTCTGGATTTGCCAGAAATCCCTTACACCTGAGCAGATCCTTAGGTGAGACGTTTTCACGCGTCCCTGGCCTCCAGCTCAGGTGAACTGATTCTTGGTACTCTGAGGCTGTTGGAATCTGGTGAGGATTTGGCTGCCATGGAAGTAAGGAAGAGTAGGGAGCTTGTTGAGCAGTGGTTTTGGGGCTCCCGCTGTTGTGCCTGGGCTCTGCTACAAGGCGTGGGCGGCATGTCTCTTGCCAGGAGCTAGGGCTGGCACCTGACTGCCTCCTGTTGTGGAGGCTGCAGATGCCTAAGCTCTTCCTACCTCCCATCCCAGCGACTCCTAGGGCCAGGGAGGATCTTCGGGCGCTGGTTACATTAGGTGTGTCTTTAATTAGAGCTGACTGGTTAAACCTGGCGAAAGATTTCTGAGCAAATGAGCCCATGCACTGAAATAAGCCCTTGGTCAGCATGTTCTCACCGCATAGGTTTGGAAAGGCTCGGGCCGAGTCCATCTTCCCAACTTCTCTCTCTACCAAGGACCTTGGGTTACTCAGCGCAGTTCGTGGAGCCAGAGCTTTAGATCTGGCTAAATGTTGGTCATCTCCATTAGCACTGCCAGCAGTGACCTGATGCATCCAGGCATTCGTGGAGCTTACAGCTGCGTGGGTGTGGGTGTTTCAGATCACCACTGTCAATTCATGGATTTATGGTTCCTCCCATTCCACAAAGGCAGTGTCCCTTTCTCTTATACTGTTTGGTTTTAGCTCGTAACTTCTTCAAGCCCTCTGATCCCGTATCCCTTCAAGATCCTTCATAGATCCTTCAAGCTTCTGCTTCCTGGGCGCACTTGAGTTTGTGCTATGTGGAGCATCGTCGGGGCACTGAGGGTCATCTTAACTTTCACAGTTTAGCATTTTGGCCTGGCAGTATTTGTTAACATACCGTAATCCTTACCTGTTTCAGAGTATGTGTGAGAATCAGACAGTCAGCTAAGAAGACTTCCAGTTTAAGAAAAACAATATACACACACACACACACCCCACTTTCTTCCGATGCTCATTTATTTCCATTATTCAGGCAATATTAGAATTAAGGCCATTTGTGCTGGAGTCAAACGGCCTTGGATTCTCAATTCATGGTCATCAGCTGCTTGACTTTCTATAAAGTTCTGTATCTGTGAGCTTCAAGTTCTGTATCTGTGAAATGGGAATAATATTACCTACCCTATAGCAACTGCCTCAGCTAATGACTATCCTGGCTCCTGGCACATTCTCAGTCCACCATGTTATCCTCATTTCATGTCATCGGTTTTGCCAGGCTGCACCTGCTATGTGCAAATTACCCTGCCAGACACATTTCCAGTGGTGTTCTTTCATGCCTGGCGATCTGTTTTCAATCCATGACAGATTAGAAGCAGTCAGTAACAGAGGACCTGCTCAGGCAGATGTATTTATGTCATTCGTTAACCAAATGTTCGTCTGTCATTGACCTCGTGCTAGCCGAGTGATCGCTAGATGCCCTGCAGAGCTTACCTCAGCCCGTGCACTTTCTAGTTCTCTATCGGAATCATCTCTTCTCCCGGTGTGATCTGTTCCCTCGTAGGGTTTATGGCAGTATGTGTGTCCGCTGGACAGGATTGACCCCACACTCAAAGGTACAATTCATCCCTCTCAGTCCTTAGAAGTTGCCGACATAGATGCCTTGGCCCCCCGCCACGTGCGTAGGCCCCAAGGGTCATTGAACTACCTTAGTGCTGTGATTTATGTCTCTTATAACTTTTAGCCACCAAAGATTAAATTACATTCGGTAACTTGTTAATGAAGGTAGAAAAATATGCACTTTAGTTTTCTATCCAAAATGATTCAAATATAATTTTTGTTACTTACAGGGAAAGTAAAACTGGAAAACATACTTCACCGAAATGCTTAGTCCTGGGAGGTTCTAAATCGCACGATTCATTTTCTAACTGTTTAATGGGTGTCTGTCTTCAGTCTGTAGCTTGGGAACTTGGGGCAGGCCCAGTGTTAAAAACCTTTTGATGATGAAGGTGGTGGGCATTGAACTTCTGAAGTCACGGAGAGCTGGCTGTAGTTGGGTTGTAGTGAAGTTATTACTTTCCAGGAAAGCAATGTCTGTCAAAAGAATACAGTAAGATTTGGGTTACAGGTGGAGTCCAGAAGTCTAAAAGCCCAAAAAATGTGAGAAAAGAAGATTTCGGAATAAAAGTGATCATATAGTTGCTTAGAATCAAAGATTGACGTATGATAATGTGTCACCAGAAAGGTGAAGTGAAATGACTTCCTCGGGACTCCGAAGCCCAGAGAGACCAAACCAGAGACCGTCGTCATTAGGGAGGCGGTGTTGTGGCTTAGGAAAATTCTACACTTCATTTCTCAAGCATTCGGAAAAAAGAATCAGAACAGGGGAGCCAAGAGGCTGCTGGGGAAACCTAAACATGTGCAGACAGGATTAAATGGGGCTAGAAACTTGTTTTTACCCTGGCACCTTGTACCCGAAATAGACCCAAATTTCCGATATTAGAAGGTTCTAAACTAAGGAATGAAGACGGAGAATATTTGATCTTGATTTTTTTTTTTGTGCCAGGAATCGAACTCACAACCTTGTGTTTGCCAAGCAGGCACTTACGCCCTGAGCTAAACCTCTGGCCCCGAGGAAGAATATTTGAAAAATGAATCCTTTTGTGGACAGTAGCGAGTGCTCCCAAACATCCACAGATCAGACAGATAATTATTTTGGAAAAAAAAGGTTATTGATGTTTATTTTAAAAGTTTAGACCTTTTTAAAAAGGAGTGGTTAGCATAACCATTCTGTCGACTGGCATTTTACTCCCAATGCGGCTTGTAGTGTGGAGATTTTAAAGGGATGACAGCTTTTTCTCCTGCTGACCAGTTTGACTTTTGCCCTTTTACTGTGCCAGATTTCTTTTGAACTTATCTCTCGGGAGCAAAATGATCTTAACATCCTAAGGAAGAGGGCAGCACTGACCATGTGGGGATTGTGGGACAGGAGACCTGGAAACAGGATATCTTGCTTCTGGCTCTTCTAAAACTGTGCAAAAGTGAAAGAGAAAAAAAAAAAAAAAAACCCAAAAAACAAAAAGCAGCAACAACAAACAAAGCAAATCACAGCTATCCCTGAGGAGAACATTTTCCAAATCTTGCACCTAACTACCTTAATTAAAAATGGTTTTTCAAAGAACTTCTGAAAATACTCCTTTTAAGTGTGATTTTGTTGGCATGGCCTCCATCTTGTTTTGTAATTGCTGTGCATTATGACTTTCTCCAAAGAATGACGTGGGTCCCTGAATCTATAAACAGTTTATGAGAGCTGATCTTATGACACATGATGAAATGAACAGATACTTTGAGGAAAAAGAGTCACTAAAGAACCCAGTGCAGATTCTTGTGTGTCATAATGTGAAACCCAGCAATAGTATTATTCTCTGTTCAGAGTGATATTAGCCTGCTTGGGTTTTTTCTATCTCAACACAATTGAAGATATGGATAACTGCGTGTATGTTTAAGTGTATAGGATTGATAACCATATTTCTAAGTTCTTATTGAACAGTTGAACAGAACTGTTTGCAGTCACGCTGTTTGAATTCTCACTTTACATGTTCCATTTTTGTATCTTGAATAACTATTTGTAAAATGACAATATGTAAACATCAACCAGTGATTTCTTACTGTTTATTTTTTCTCTGAATGCATGTATTATTTCTACCTATTTTCTGTTTTGTTTAGTCTTTCTTTAAATAAAATTAAAAAAAAAAAAAAAAGTCAGCAGGGCTGGGGATTTAGCTCAAAGGCATAAGCGCCTGCCTTGCAAACAGGCAGTCGTGAGTTCGATTCCCGGTACCGATAAAAAGAAAAAAGACAAAACAAAACAAAACAAACAAGTCAGCATGCCTGGAAGTGACTTCTGTAGTGGTCACTTCGGATCCAAAAATCCAGGATGAGCCCAGTCTCTCCAGTTTAGCAGGGTACCTAGTTGTAAAATTTACAGTAGTTTCATACGTCCCTGGGCCCTTTTTATGTTTTTTCTGAATTCTGCAGTGAAGTTCAGTTCGTGCTGCCTTAGTTATACAAATTAGAGACAGGAAACAGTGGGACAGCCTTGTGGTCTGAAAAATTCAACCTGTATCCAGTCAGCTTCAGCCTGCTCACTGTCACCGGAGGTTATGGGTACATTGAAAGTGGCATCGTTGGCCAGAAAAATCCCTTCGAAAGGTTTCTTTTCCCTTCTTTGGCCTGTTCACCCCAAACAGCTGTGAATTTTGGTTTACAAAAAGGAAGCGCGGGCTATTTCTGCCCTGGCTTTCAGTAAGGAAAGTAAATTACTGGGTTTTGTAGCCCAGAGACACCAGGGAAACCCTGCAAGTAGACAGTGGAGAGTTTGTTCTTGGAAAAGTCAGGCTCCCCTGTGGGTAGGAACTTGGTCGGTCTCTCTCTGTCTTTTTGTGGAGAGCCCTCAAAAAATGTTTCCCACACCGACTTCCGAAAGATTACCGGGAGATTTTCTGTGGCATAGAAAATTACATCATATAATACGTTGCCTTGATCGGACATCTCTGAGCATCCGTGGTGTGGTTAGAGTAAATGGCAGTAATACTAGAAATTATGTGGTATGGCTTCATATTTATTCTTTCTCAGTAATTTGTAGATCAAGTCTGTTAAGTTTACAAATAAAAAAAGTTTCAAAGACAGGTCCGTTGTCTCTGCTTTGAAAGCGTCAGTGTACCTGCCGGTGCTGTTTTTGGTATCAGAAGTCCGGGATGTGCCCAAGGAGACCTCAGGGCCACCTGTGGCCCACTGCTCCGACGAGCCAGACCCCAGCTGTGACTCCTGTCTGCTTTGCCTGCATAGGCAGGACGGGCCTGGGGTGGCACCTGCCTTCCTGCAGCATCGGATGGGCTAAGCCACGCAGGGCGTGTCCGGCCTGGCCGGGTGGTGCTGTCCTCTGATGGGGCCCAAGCGCGTGCCGCCTCTCCAGAGTTGGAGTGATGATCCCGCCTGTCAACTGCCTGGCTTTGATGCTGCCATTTTAAAGTTGATAATTGACAAGAGGCTCCCGGTGCTTTTACACGTAAGGAATCTTGTGTTTTAAAAGCCCCAAAGTGGCGATAAATTGCAAATTAATCCAGTTTGGTGATCCCTGGTTTGATGTTTCAGAATCCACAATTCCAGAGTTGCTGGGCCTCTGGTGGGGGCCCCGGTGGGATTGTGGCTGTGCTCTGAGAGATAGTAAAGCCTGTAAATATTCACTCGGAGTGAGGTAAATTTGAAGCAGTTTGCTGTCAGTCTAGGTCAGGTTTTATACAAGCGTGCTGCTAGTTTATGAAAACACATTTTTAGGGCTTTCTGGATTTCTGGGTTGTAGGCAAGGGCTTAGAAACCTTTGGCGTCATCGTAGGAAACTTGCAAGACACAAAAACATAGAAAATAAAATCATTTATAATTCTACCAAAAGACATTAGTTGTTGTAATTCTGGTGTATATACTTGGTCTTTTTTCCTGGCTTATCAATTTTATTTAAAGTATATTTTTATTAATACCTACTAATTTTACAAAATACTGGGTTTCAGATTTCAGACATTCCTTCTATTATCCTGCCTTACATTTTCCTCCCTCCATCCTTGTTTCCTCCTCCTCATCCAGTAGCAGTTTTTCTTCTGCTGCTTTTTATTTTTTATTGTTATGTTTTAGATCGCAGATGTTAGGGAACACGTGCAAGACTGTCCTTCTGAGTCTGGCTTATTTTGTTTAACGCGATGATCTCCAGTTCCGTCCATTTTCCTACATAGTTTCATTCTTTATGCCTGTGTAGTACTCCATTATGTGTCTGGGCCACGTTTTCTTTATCACTCAACTGTGGGTGGGCACCTAGCTGGTTCCGGGTGTTGGCTTTTAGGAATCATGTCACAATAAAGTAGGTGCACAAGTATTTTACAGTATGCTGACTTTAATTCTGGGTGTATACCAAAGGATGGTATAGCTGGATACAGTAGATGTATTTTTAGTTTTTTTCATACAGATTTCCGTAGTAACTACACTAATCCACAGTCCTACAAGCAGTGTAAAAGCCACCTCCATCCTCATCAGCTTTGTTTTGGTAATTTTAAAGTTTTTAAAAATTTATTTTTTTGTCTTTTGGAGACAGGGTCTCACTATGCAGTTCAGGCTGGGCTTGAGCTCACTTTATAGCTCAGGCTTATCTCAAACTTGCAACGATCCTCCTGCCTCAGCCTCCTGAGTACTGGAATTACAAGTGTGCACCAACACGCCTGACTTTAAAGCTTATTTAAAATGATGTATTAGAACATAAAAACTGGATATTAATGGGACATTAAGCAGGGTCTGTTACACGTACACATTGTGTAGTGTTTAAATCGGGTGAGGCCTTTCCTTCCTCAAACATCTGTTGCTTTTTTATAGTGAAAACTCAAAAATCCTTTGAGCTTCTGAAATGCACCGCACTCACTACGATTGCCTGTAACCACCTCATAGGCAGGAGTGCTTCTTTTTCCCAGGGAAGGAGACGGGAGAGCTGAACGCTTTTGTGGATCTGGTTTTGGGACAGGGCAGCGGGCGCTGCAGGTGTGGTGTGGGTTCCGCCAGTGGCAGGGAGTCCAAAGTCTCTGTTGCTTCCCTGGCTTCACAGAGGTGCTCGCTGTCCCTGGACATCACTGGCCGCTCCTCAGACGTCCATGCCCCCCCCCCCCCCCGCCCCCTGCTCCAGCCAGAAAGGTGTCAGGTCTGTCTGTCGGTCACTGTCTTTCTGTGCTCTCTTTTGCCATGGACTAGAATCAGCGCTCTGCTGTGGGAGTGGCTCACGTGATTGAGTTAGTCTCCGCTGGATAATCTCCTGTTTTAAGGCTCAGTTGTCACTGAACGTCATAGAACCTTATGTTATCCCCGTGCTGTTTTGTATCCGTGATGAGAGCCATTCTGAGTGGGTGAGATGGAATTTCAGTGTAATTTTGATTTGTATTTCCTTGTCCCTAATGGCTGGAGAGATTGAGTATTTTTTCACATGTTTAACAGTCATTTGTACTTCTTTCAAGATGTTTCTAACCAGTTTTTTTGGACTGTTGATTTGGACTATTGACTATTTCGGTTTTTTGGAGTTCTTTATACGTTCTAGATATTCTGTCAGACAGGCAAAGATTTTTCTCACATCTTGCGGGCTGTTTCTTCACCCTAGTTGTTTCCTTTGCTGTGCACAAACTTTTTAATTTATGATTCTGGGAATTTAAGTCAGGCCTTTGCACCAGACTCAGTTTGCAGTTTAGTAACTTGACAAGGCCCTCTCTCAAAATCCAAACTTTTTAAAGGATTGGGGATATAACTCAGTGCAAAGCCTTGGATTAAACTCCTACTACTACTTAAAAAGTAATATACATGTACATACATATCGCTGTACTTCACCATAATAAGCATCATAAATCTATATAATGTGAAAAGTAAAAATAAAAATATCTTTAAAAAATCCACAAGGGTGTTCAGCACAGAACTGTTCTAATAGGAGAGAACTAAAGATAAACTCATATCCCATGGCAGGGAGGGAATTAAATAAATTACAATTTACTTACATTATAAATCACAATTCATACACGATACCCTTCAGGGTTGAGAAGAATAGAATGTAAGGAAATGCTCGCGTTAAGGGAACGTTTGAGGCAGGTGTGCGCAGAACAGTGGCATTTGTGTGGTTTTGCTTTTTAGTTTTGTGCAGAAAAAAACCCAAGTCTGTGCAACGTCACACTTACGGGGAAAACTAACAGCATCTGAAGTCTGGAATAAGACAAGGGTGCCCACTTCACCGTCCTGTTCTGTACAGTGCTTGAAGGTGTAGCCAGAGCAGTTGGGCAGAAATCGAATGAATGAATGAATGAATGAATGGGATGCAGGAAGGAAGGGAAGAAGTCAGGTTTACCCTCATTGGCGGACAGTGTGACCCTATCATAAAGACCCCGAAGACCTCTAAGGGTCCTTAGAACTGACAAGCCAGTTTAGGAAAGTAGCAGGAGACAGAATCAGCATTAAGACATGAACAGCTCTTCTGGACACTGAGAACACTGGTGGTTTGCTCTGCAGTCTTCCCCTGCAGGCGTCAGTGCCGGGTGCACAGAGTGGGCTCGGAGAGGGCCAGAGCCCCAGCGGGACTGAGCCTTTCCCTTTGCAAAGCCTGAGGCTGTCCTGTGTGGTCCAGGCCTCTGGTGATGGGAGTGTAAGAAGACGGTGTTTTAGCTGAGCAACCTGGACAGGGCCTGTGGGTTCTGCACGCTTAGCAGTAAGGGAATGGCTCTGTCACTTTTTCCCTTCCGGTGAAAAAACCTCAATGCTGGAATTGGCAGAGATGTGAGGTTTGTAATTTTTAAATCCGTTGCTATTTCCATAATTGTATGTTTAATTTAAGACGACTGCAAAGTAGTATTCTTGCTAATCACTCACCAGCCGTCCCTTCCACCATCATTCACAGGCCCAGAGCAGATTTTCAAAAAGCTGTTTAAGTAAATGATCCAGGATTTAGGGCTTTTTTTTTTTTTGGGACAGGGTTTCACTATGCAGTTCAGGCTGGCCTTGAACTTGAAGCAATTCTCTTGCCTCAGCCTCCTCCTGAGTGTGAGGGTTACAGGTGTCTGCCACCGTGCTCAGCTAGGTGAGCATGCTTCATTTGAAGCAGTTTTTTTTTTCCTTTTTAATTTTTTTAAACTTCTATCTATCTATCTATCTATCTATTTATTTGTCTTTTTGAGACAGGGTCTTGCTATGCAGTTCAGGCTGTCCTTGAGCTCACTTTGTAGCCCAGGCTGGTCTCGAACTGGCAACGATTCTCCCACCTCAGCCTCCCGAGTGCTGGGGTTACAGGCATGATTCACCATACCTGGCTGGTAGATATTTTGAAGACTTAACATACTTTTTTTTTTTTTTTTTGTCTTTTTCGTTTTTATCGGTACCAGGGATTGAACTCATGACTGCCTGCTTGCAAGGCAGGTACTTATGCCGCTGAGCTAAATCCCCAGCCCCTAACATTTTTGAGTATAGTTTCACAATCCTTTAAAAGTATGTTCCCTGTGAGGAACGCATGATCAGATTAGGTAATGTTGGTAATATGAATGAAAGGAGACAGGCGAAGCTAAATCCAAATTTCCTTTGAGGGGAGGTTTCTATTGTAATCTGTAAAACTGATTTTTTTATTTGTGTGTGTGTGTGTATGTGTGTATGCACGTGGGCGTGCAAGTATTTTAATCTTTGTGCTTTCTGGTTGGCCTGTTTCATGGGTTGATTGCCAGTCTAACCAGTCAGGCGTGGTGAGAGGGATATGGAAATTTTTATGCTTCCCTGCAACTCTCTCTTCTGTAAGCCTAACGTTAAGTCAAAGTTAAAAATGCACAAGCGAAGACCATTTTGGGGGTCGTGGGTCTGGGTCCACCTGCCCAAGTTCAGTGTTTGTCTTTGCCACCTAGTACCAGTTCTGAGACGTAAACAGCTTGCTTTCCTGCTTTTCCTCAGGACGACCCCAGGGCCTCTCCTGTGCTGGGCAGGCGCTCAGGGACTGTTCTGCGTCCCTCAGCCCTTTGCAGTGTTTTGAGGCAGGCTTTCACAGTTGTCCGGGCTGGCTGGATCCTGTGATTCTCTTGCCTCAGCCTCCTTAGTAGCTGGGATTGCAGGTTTGCACCACTGTACCCTACACATACAGATGGTTTTCTTAATTTCTTTATGTTGGCTCTGTTTTTTTTTTTTTTTTTTTTTTTTTTTTTGGTCTTTCTTGAGCCAGGGTCTCACTATGCAGTTCAGGCTGGCCTTGAGCTCACTTTGTAGCCCAGGCTGGTCTCGAACTCGCAATAATCTGCCTACCTCAGCCACCCGAGGTGCTTTTATGTTGGCTCTTATGTCTGTAGTAATAGAACTTCTCTAAGGTTTTGCGAAGACTCAGAGGAGTAATGGTTGTAAAGTACATACTTGGAGGTGGCTAGAACACAGCAGTGTCTGCTGCAAACAGTAATATTTATGCAGAGGAAATCTGGCTGCCTCTTTGGTGCTCAGCCACTTAGCCAAGGCTATAAACAGTGCTGAGGGAGCTTGGAGGAGGAGATGTGAATGGCTGGGGGTGGGGTGGAGCCCTTGCCTGGCCAGGGCCCTGATGGGAGGTGGGTGTGGAGGAGAGGGGGCTGTCAGCGCCAACTGGGGAAGACTTGTTTGCCCAGCAGTGAGTGAAAGGCTGCCCCCGGGAGTGGATGGAGGTTCCTAGGACTTGGAAGTGAGATCGATCAGGTACTAGATTGTCATCACCTTGGATCCTGGCTTCCTTGAATGTTGATGGTCTCTAGGCCAGGTTTGTCCACCAGGTACTCATGGGCCGAGTGCTACTCTGAACAGCTAGTAATGCAGACCCGTGAGAGCACAAATTTGTAACCCTGTGACATGAGTTTCAGAAGCGTTTCTCAGTGTCACACGCTACACTGGCTTGTGTGACTTGGCGAGGAGAACCACAGGGATTACCCGGAACAGTATTCAGGTTACCTGCATCTGTGTGCGCCTGTGAAGACAGGTGTTTGTTATTAAGCAGACTTGTAGGTTTTATTATTAAGCTTGGGCCTGTGTGGTATTGTAAAGTTTACTAAGTTAAAATAGTTTTTAGTATCTGTGATACAAAAATTTATGTAGTGTTTTGCTTGCTATAGTGTTATAATTACAAAGACAACATTGCTAATACTAGAAATGTACAAGACATTTAAAAGTAAAGGAAGTTTTATTACATACACTGACAGTAATTGCATGTTTTATACGAGGTCCAAGACAATCCCTCATCACTCAGTGAGGCCCCTGCACGTCCAAAGACCAGAACTAATATGCTAGGCAGTGGTGGCGAACCTGTGGCACGCGCGCTGCAGGGGGCTGTTTGTTATCATGCAGAGCGCTCCAAGGTTTGCCCTCACCGCTCTGGGCCCAATGCTCCAGGGTGGAAACTGGGGAAGGACAGGAGGGAACAGTGCAGAGAATTGAGTCTCTGCAGGACTGTGGAGCTGAGTATGCGTTGTTGAGAAGATCTGTTTGAGCCATCACAAGTTCAGCAACTCTGAAGTAGATGTGTGCTTTGTGAAGACGGTAGCTTGTCTGCATCTCCAGGATATTGTGCTACATTTATTGTGTGGCATCGATTCTTCCCACTGCCGGTGCCTGGGGTGTGTTTGCTAAGCCTTTGCAGTGACACTGCGGATCTGGCTGAGTCGCTGCTTTCCGCGCGCAGGAATGCTGTGACTACAAGCTGTGTTCTGTCACAAAAATTGTTGAGTACAAATACAGTTGAGTGGATGGATATTAAGTATTTAGGTCAGTGTATTTTTCCCCTTGAATGCACCTGGCTAACCTTCAGCAAAGTAATGTTTCTGACACCCCAGAAGGCTTTTGAGTCACCGGTTAGCTGAAATGCCCCTCCGTGAGGTTCCAGCCATTTGCCCTTGCTTGGGAGCATCCCTTCCTGCTGTGATCCTGGTCCGAGCAGGGCAGCGGGATTCGAGCCTGGCTGGCTCTTGTGTGTGCCGGCTGCTACCCAAGGCACATTCCCAGACCTCACAGACCTGGGCTTACGGAGCTTGTCCACACTCAGTCCTGTCTCGCAGACTTGAGTGGAAGTGTTTTTCACCATATTATATTTTGTATCTTGCTGACATTTGCCATAATCATAATCATAATCATAATCATAATCATTAATCAGAAGTCCCTGTGGATTCTCCAATAGTTGACCAAAAACAATTGTTAATACCTAATCCTCAAGTTCAGGTAAGCAGCCAACAGCACAAGATGTGGTGGTACACGTCTGTAAGCCCAGTGCTTGGGAGGCTGAGGCAGGAGGAACCCTGTGAGTTTAAGGCCAGCCTGGGCTGCACAATGAGATCTTGTCTCCACAAAAAAAAAAAAAAAAAAAAAAAAAAAAAAGTCCAAGCCTTTTTTTTTTTGTGCCTCCCTCTTGAGAAGTAGGGAAGTGCTTAGCTGGAGAGAATGGCAGTTTCTTCATCTCAAGAGCATCTTGTTGGTGTCATATTGTTTTCTGGCGAGGAAACAAGAAATCTCAGTCCCAGCCTTTCCATCTGCTGCTGAGGGAAACAGCCTAGTGCGTGATGAGTGTTAAGGAATGGAGGGGTGCTGGGGCGCCTTAGAGGAACCCAGGCAGGGCTGGGGTCTAAGGGAGAGAAAAGCTGGAAGGAATGTGATACAGAAAAGAAACAACTGCTGGGTCATTGGGTGTGGTGACACCCACCTGGGGAGACCGAGGCAGGAGGATTGCCAGAAGTTAAGGCCAGCTCGGGCTGCAGAGTGAGACCCTGCAGAAAGAACAAATAGAAACAACAGAAAATCTATAAACCATGAAGTAAGCCAGTGTGTGTGTGTGTGTGTGTGTGTGTGCACGTGCGTGCGCCTAACAGGAGCTGGACAGGCACAGAAGAGAGGAGAAAGAGCTGGATGGGGAGAGATTGGTGAGGGAGCAGGCGGAGGTGCGTTCCCAGGTCGGGGCCAAGGTGCTGGATTTCACACTAACGGGAGCAGTGGGTTTGCAGCTAGTGAGGTCACGTGAGGGACGTGGACCTGTGACACAGGACTGCAGAATGATGGGGCCGGAGGAAGGCAGTCGTGGTGGGTGTGAGAGGAAGTCAGATTTGAAGGATGGCAGGAGAAAGGGCAGGATTGGTGGCCTTGACTTGCATTTGAGGAGCTGATCTGGCGTGGGACTTGCAGTGTAGGGGTGGGGTGGGGATTTGTGGAAAGACTGGGTGTTTGCACATCACAGTTGAGAGGAAATCCCCGTCCCTTTAGTGGACAGATAGCATTTGCTCTAGGACAGCCCTTTATTTTGGTTTACGTACGTAGGAATTTATAGACGAAGGCCTAGAGTCGTGTGGTATTTTTTGTTTTTTTAAAGTAGGCAGACAAGTCTTTTGGTTTGTTTTAATTCCTTTTCTATATTGTGGTGGAAGCTAAATCTCAAATGAGGCATGCATGGAGAAGACCCATGAATCACTGAACTGAGTAGAAACTGGTGATAAGGAAAGGTCTAGGCAGACCTCCCTCCCCTCCTCTCCCCTCCCCTCCCCTCCACCTCCCCCTCTCCTCTCCCTCCCCCTTCTCCTTCCCTCCTCCTGGGAACTTTTGTAGTGGTTTGCTGACAAGTGTGCAGGAAGCTGAATCAGCAGTCCTTGTGAAATGACTTGGAGCGTGACTTCTAAGGGTTTTAGAAAGGCTTTGGCTGCCCTGAGCGCGGTGGATACTGTTCCTTCCATGTGCACAAGAGAGGCAGGCGCAAGGACCAGGGGCCGAAGAGTTCTAGAAAAGGCAAAGCAATTCCTGGGGCTTTCTGATTAGCGAGAGCTGCAGTCCTAACCCACAGTGGTCATTAGAGATCCAGGCACAGCCCAGGGCCAGACAACTCCCCCCTCCAGCCCGTGTCTCCTGTTCTGTAGCCCTTGAGGTGTCTTTGTGCAGACAGGAGGATGATGGCAGTGCTGCCACAGTGATGCATAGGGCCAGGTCCTGTGACTTGGTCGTTAAATGTGTTGGTCACTGAGTGAGGAACTGCATATGGTGTGTATGTTGCAGTGTTCAGAGGAAGCTTCACCTCGATGACTTTGCTTTTGTTTGTGTAACTCTGTGGTACTGCAGTATTTACCAGAACATAAAACTAGTACTGTACTGTACAGTGCAATCAGGAAAAATTACAGTGCTGTATATAAACAAAGTATCGTGCAAAAAAAACCCACTGAAGCTCTGTTACCAGGATGGACAGAACTGTACACACAAACACAAGACAGGTGGTTAAGTCCGAGCAGCAGGTCCTAAGTCCGAACAGTTGTTAAACAGGGAGGTCGTTAAGGAACATCCACGTAATAAAATCGAAGGACCCATTTCTTGCTCTTGAAATGTGTATTGTGTTCTAAGCTGCTTGGAGTCCCGGCTTTCTGGTTGTTCCCCGGGAGTGTGAATGCTTTCCAGCTGCACAAGCCCTTGCTTCCCAGGATATTTGGTTCAGCTTTAAGTTGTAAGCAAACAGGAATGTGTGTGAGCTCAGTGCACAGAGTGATGAAATCCAGCACTCATATCCTGACACATGGAGATGTACGATCATTATTGTGCTGCATGGTAATTAAGGGAGCAGTTTCCATGAGTGTTGGTAATTAGTATTAATTTTTACATGGCCAAATCACAGTTTCACAGTTTCTTGTTAGTTCTCCAGCATCTCTAGTTAGTGTCATTGCCAGCATTTCTATTGATGCCTGTGAAGACTGATCCTCAGTGTTCCAGTTGTCCGGTTAGGATACCAGCCGTAGAGCTGAGCTGGCCTCGGCTGTGTCCTGTCTCCCCGCCCAGCTCAGCCTGCTCTGGCTCTGTGGCCGCTCCCTGATGTCAGTCGTTCTGTGCGTCTGGAGTCTTCAGAAACCCAGCCTGAGACTTACTGCCTGCCCAGGGGCGGGCAGCACGGGTTTGAGGTGGGAAGGGGCCGGCAGCATGTTTTGTGATGAACTGAAATAACGACAATGTGTCACTCTTAGACGATGAGGACTGAGTAGCATTTATTTGTAGAAATGCCAGACTGTACGTAGAGTTGATTTTAGGTTAGGCAAAGGCCCTGTGATGAGTACTTTGCTGTCTCAGTTGAAGGATCTTTGAGAAGAACAAGACACATTTTGGGTTGACTGAGAAGCAACATTGATTTTGGGGAACCATTTGAGTTCTGTGTCTCGGGGCCAAGCAGCAGTGGCAGCACGCCTAGCGGTCAGGTGCTGACCTGTGGTCTTGCTGGCTGCCTATGTATGGCCTGTTTTTCTTGTGGTTTGCTGGACCCGCTGCTCAGTCGCGTCAGGTCGGGTTTTCTTTCCTGTATTTTATGAAAGTGGTCAGCATCTGCACAGGGGAGCTTTGCCTTTGCAGTTGTTTACAGAGTTTCTGATCCTTGTTAGGCGGTAGGGTAGCAGCTGGGTACAGAAACACCATAACAGTATCTGTCTTGGTCCCTCCCCTGTTCTCACGCCAGTGCCGGGGTTCAGACCCAGGGCCTCCTGTGTGCCAGCCAGCTCCAGGCTTCACGTACCCGGAATTAAAGGATAGACTCATGTTTACTTCCACAGAAATTAGCCTCACCAGCCCTTCACAAGGGGAAAGATTGTCCGTGTGTTTACAATACAAACACGAAGTCACGGAGACAATAGGCTTGAGGTTGTTCATTGCAGCAGGACTGAGCCCAGGTCTGTCTTTTGACCTCCAAACCATTCACTGGTCAGTCGAATCAGGAAGGATGACATCTTCCCAAAAATGTTTAGACATTTAAAAAAAATTCATATGAATGATTCTTAGTCTGGATTACTTGATGAAAAACCAGTAATCAAAAACATTAGAATTTAGTTGGGTGTGGTGGCGCACTCCTGTAATCCCAGCACTCCGGAGGCTGAGGCAGCAGGATCATTGCAAGTTTGAGACTAGCCTGGGCTACACAGTGAGTTCAAGGCCAGCCTGAACTGCACGGCAAACCCTGTCTCAAAAAGACAAACAAACAACAACAAAAAATTCTAATTTAAACAATATTAATGAAAGATTCAAGATTCAGTTTCCCAGTACCTTGCAGTAAAGTTCTCTGTTGATCCTGGACAGGATTTTTGCCATTGTTTGGTTTGCATAGGGTTGAGAAGACACTGCTCAGTGTATTTTTATTCTTTTTTTTTTTGGTCTTTTTCCTTTTTATCGGTCCTGGGGATCGAACTCACAACTGCCTGCTTGCAAGGCAGGCGCTTATGCTACTGAGCTAAACCTCCAGCCCCTGTATTTTTATTCCTTATTTTATTTCATGTTTTGTGGTACTGGGGTTGGGACCTGGGCATTGTGCATGCTAGGCAAGCGCTCTGCCGCTGTGTGCTTTTACCTTGATGTGGGAGGTAGTGCGAAAGGTTTTTCTACAGCAGGAGGAGACAGCTTTGCCAGTTTTGTTAGACAATACTGAGTTGGCCAGAATGAGTAGGAGACTTAAGGTAATGTCAGCCCATTTTCTTGTGCTCCAAGATGATCCACCAGGGCCCAGTGATCATTTTAGGCTTGCTTTGTGAAGAAGATGTTTGGGCTCCCTGTAGCCCTGATGCTTCAGTTCTGGAAAGGAAGATTTGGGGAAACGCCCTGTGACAGTGCCTAGAGCCCTGTGGCTACCGAGGTGGCTGGCAAGTACCAGGCTGGCACAGGGGAGTGGGGAGAGACGCTTCCCAAAGGCCCAGATCTGGGTCTGTTAACATCAGTGGGCCTCGTGCCTGGGCATTCTTTTCTTAACAAAGAGTCATTTGGGTTTTCTTGTTCCGCTTCAGCTTGATCAAGGAAAATGCAGTGCTGAGCGGAAGAGGCTTGGCTGCATTTGCACGGCAAAGGGGGCCCCACGTGCTCTGGAAGCCTGAGCTTGAGCTGCTGTGTGTCACTGGGGACCTGCTCCCTGCTGGGCAGAGCTAGGTCTCTGCTGCTGTCTTTGCAGAGAAGGCGCTGGGCTCCAGACCAGAGCTGTCTCCCCTGTAGCCCGTCCCAGCCTCTGCAGAGCTCAGGAGGAAACGGCCACCAGGTCTGCACTGTGCATGTTCGTGTACTAAGGAAAATCTGCACATTTTCAGCAAACCTTACTGAATTGAAGCTAAACTGTTCACTCAGGTGACAGAGAAGTTACTTTGGATGTCAGCTCTGCTTCCTTGGATACGTACAGGGGGAGAAAAATGAGGCGCGGTGCTCTTGATGCAGTCTTTGTTTTCAGGAGGATTCAGAGGGAGGCTTGATCTGCAAAGCTTTTATCAGCAGATGCAAAGCAAACTGCCAGCGTTGCCAGATGTCTCACGTTAGACATTTTCCCTCATTTAGTCTCCAGTAAAAAACTCTTCCTTTTACCTCCAAAATATACTGTGGCCCCGTGTAACTTAAAAATAAAAGTTTCAGAATGTTCCGTGTCCATCTGCATCCGACGGGCATGCTGTAGGTCTGCTGGGAATTGCATTGCATAAAAAGAAAGTCACAAAGTCACGTTGGGTCTCTAGAGTTTTGGCAAGTGTCCTTAAGTGACTCGTGTGTAGTGTACTTGCTCTTGGCCTTTGTCCCATATGTACTGAACACCTGCTGTGAAAAGCAGCTCCGTTTGTCTGGCCCCTGCAGTGCCCCTCACCATCAGTCTATCCTGCAGCGCTCTGCTGTGATCTGGGTGTCCTGCTGAAGTCTGGGACCTCGGTGTGGCCAGCTGAAGGTGGTGTCACTGAGAGTGCCCTCTCAGGAGAGATCTGGGTGGCTCTCGTGGGACCCACACACTCCTTTGGGGTGAGTTGCCCAGCTGTGACTGGCACTCTGGCTTCCTGTCTTTCCATGCGACCTCTCCCTCTTGCATGTACTCCTGCCCTGGTGCCATGTGTGGGAGGTCACATCCTTAACCTTCAGAATTGTGAGCTGAGTGAACATCTTAGTAACGAAAGCTGACTGATGCACCCGCTACCTTTCCTGGTGGAATGGGTGCAGTGGTGCACAGTTAGGGGAGACTGTTTCCTTTCACAGAACTGCAGGTCCTCCTGAAGGACAGCTCCTCTGTGTGAGAGAGCCCACCTGTGCACCCCGCCCACCGGCTCTAGGACCCGAACCCCCACCTCACTCCTGTCGGCACCACGTCACACCCGCCTTCAGCAGCGCAGGCTACATTGGCACAGAGCTCCCCACCCTTTGATTTTCAACCACAGAGTGTCCCCACACCCACAGTCTCAAGGCTGTGATTTCAGTGATGGCTAAACAGACTGCCGAGGAGGTAGAAAGAGGAAGAGAGAGCGAGTGGGTGAGTGTGGTGTGTGTGTGTGTGAGAGAGAGAGAGAGAGAGAGAGAGAGAGAGAAAGGGAGAGAGAGAGATGAGTTAGGATCAGTTAAGGTACTTCCTCTCTCTAGGAACTGTACATTCGGCGGTGGTGGAAGTTCTGTCAGCTTCCACCCCCGGCGCCCCCGTTGCAAGGTGTTGGGGCCCGGCCGGATCAGAAGCACTTAGTTCCTAAGCAGGTTGGAGACAGCCGGCCCGGATGGGTGAGGACCTCCTGGCCTTTTGTCCGGAGCAGAGGCCACTGAGCAAGCGGAAGAACAGAGCAGCCAGTAGTGGACCCTGGAGGGACAGGGTGTCTCTTCCTCTCCACCCTGCGGGGGGAATAAACAAAGAAGCTGTGGGCAAAAAGGTCTTCCCTACAGCACACCCCCAGGTCTCTTGCTTACTTTAATAAACAGAGTAAGGCGGGCAGAAGAATGGCGTTTCATTTCACTTGGACTTCGGTGTGAATTTTCCATCAAAAGTGATTTTACAGCATTAAGTTGAATTTACCTAGCGGTGGCCGCAGGAATCCTAAACTGGGAATCGGAGTGGAGGGGCACCATGTGAGTGGATTGAAAGAGAAAAGGCTGCTCAAATGAGAAGTCCCACAAGAGGATGTTGCTGACAGCTAATGTACCCCAAGTCGGAGCTTCCTCCACCCTCAGCCAAGGGGCAGCTGCCGCTGCTCCACCAGGAGCAGGGTTCCTCCCCGCCTGGGGAAGGGAAAGCTGCCCCCGGGTTGCTGGGGCTGCACCTTGAGCCCCTCTTCCTCTCCTCCCGGCTCTTGCCCTGCCGGATGCACAGGCTTCATGGAGCCTACACAGGACCCTGGAAGAGGGTTAGTGGCAGACCAAAGAGGAAAAGGCGGGAGCCTGATCTCTGTCTCTCTAGCACGCACACATGCATGCATGCAGACACGCGTGCTACCCCTGCTAAAGAGCCTTCCTTCTTGCAGAGCCGGTGGTCCCAGTGCCCACGCCAGCTCTGTCTGCAGCAGTGGCTTAGTCAGCTCTCTGGGCCTCGGTCCCCTCACTTCCCAGACGGGGCCAACCTAGTGTCTACCTTGTGTGGTCAGTGTGAAGAGGGAATGAATGGCACGCTTTCCAACAGCGCATGGCACACCTCCTGCAGGGTGAAGCCAGAGGGCTGACAGGATGGCCAGCAGTGGATTCCACTCCTCGGTCCCCTGCGCTCTGTGCAGAAAATTACAGCGAGGAGGAAGCCGCAGTGTAAGGTTTCGCTGGCTCTGTTTCACAAAAATCAAACCATCCCATTTATGCGTTCTCTCAAGGTCTCTCTCCTTATACAGGGCTGCTGAATCTGTTTCCTGAGTTTTACAGCCGCATTAAAGTATTCTGTTGCCTTCTGATTTGCTACAGTAAAAAACTGAAAGCATGAATTTTTTTTGAACACAATGCTGACTATAGTTTATAGCAATCTGGTTACTGTTAACTTTTTGAACTTCATATACTGTTTTAAAAGGTTGCTTCTGAGTATCGGTAGGGAGACTGGAATGGTTCTAGTTCTTTTTGCAAAATGTTAGAAATCAGACCCTTGGGAAGCTTCCACCAGAAGACCCATGTGTCTGAGAGGAAGTTAAATTCTGACTTGGTGTGTCCTTTCAGGGTCACCGCTTGCCTCCAGTGCTGGGATTGAACCCCAGACCTTCACACTGAGCGGGGTCCCTGTCCTTTATTTTTTTATTTTGGATGGTCTTGCTGAGTCACCAAGTTACCCGGACGGATTGAGGTCCTCCTGCCTCGGCCTCTCAGGACACAGGAAGTACAGGCAGGTGCTGCTCCACCAGCTTGATCTTTGAGGCTTTTGCAGTCTGGTTCACTTTTCTTCCCTCAGTTCCCCACTGATGGTTTTGCATTACCTAGTTCACCACGTGTCAGGGGCCCTTGCTATATCTGCAGCTGTGCTATTTGCAATTCCTTGAACTTGGGCCCCTGCTGGCTTGCAACTAGACCTGCACACGTGCCTTTTCGCTTATGTGGCTTCCCGTGTGGGGATCTTCTGGCCTCGCTGTAGTAAGGGCATTAGGTGGGAGGTGAGTGCCTAGATTCTGAAGTTGGGTTCAAGTCTCAGCTCTGTCACATTATAGTACTTTGAGCTTGGACGTTTCTTAACCTCTGTTTCCTTTTTAAAATGGCACTAGTGACAGTCGCATGCCCACGAAGTGGCCCTGAGAATTAGATTTGGTAGTGCATGGTGCATTCCACGCCTTTTTAGCGCATGGCAGCCACTGCTTGCTGTCCTGCAGGGAGATATCTGATTCCACGTGGACGCCTCTTCCTATGGGGTCCTGGAGCCTGGCTTGTAACTCCTGCCACTGCATTCATTATGCTGTTTTGTAATTTCCTGTTTACTTGTCACTGTCCTCTTTCAGATTACCAGCTTCTTGCTCTTTTTTTTTTTTTTAACTTTTTATCAGTACTAGGGATCGAACTCACGACCGCCTGCTTGCTGATGCCGCTGAGCTAAATCCCCAGGCCCTGATCATCAGCTTCTTAAAAGTAGAGAAAGTCAGTTTCTTGGCCTCAGCGATAGCCTTGTGGCCTGGGGTTATTTCCCCTGCCCTACCCACCTGAGGATGTTAGGGCAGCAGTTTTGTTTGGTTGAAGGCTCCCTAACTGAAAAAGCAGGTCTTCTTGGCTGTTTCGTCAGGAGCCAAGCAGTTTTCCTGTGCCCTTATTGGGCAATTTATAAAAAGTGCAGCAAGGTGCTTGAAATGACGTTCCTGGAGTCTGCCCGATGCCGGCCATTCTCGTGGGTGTTTTAGAGTTGCACTGACTGACCGTGCCCTGGATTCCTGCGAGTTGGATGCTGACACACCCATTTCAGAGTTAGGGAGAGCCCTGCGTGGCTCAGCTTAGTACCGGGATGCTCGCCCGGGTCGCTGGCTTTGTGACACACACTGCGGGTTTCCTCTCACATGCACTGCCGTGCCGAGCGCTTGCTGGTGGATTGTCACACCAGCCTTAAGCCTCTTCATTAGGCAACCGTACATTTAGAATTCAGAAGTGACCATTAGAGGGATTGCTGCTTTCTGTGGGGACACCCAGGTTGGCAGGGACTTCCATTGTGCCATTACAGTATGACTCCGTAGCACAAAACAGTGAGACTGTCACACGGGCAGATAAGGGCTGTGGGTAGGCTCACCCAGCATGGGAACTGCGGGAGGAGAGAACTGAGAACATCTATTTTTATACCTGCATCTCCTAGCTTGGCCAAAAGTTAAAAATAAAGTCACCCATGCCCTGTGGGCCATTCATGGATCTCTGCTTGGGACAGAAAATACAGTGTATCCAAAGGATTGCCTGTGTCAAGAGTTTCTATCAAAATATGCCTTTCGTTAAACTATTTTCTTCTGAATATGGTTTCATAAACAACAAAACGTGTCCTTGGAAACTAGGGTTTATCATGACTCTCCCTGGCTTTCAAGGTAGTAGTCTAATGAATCCAAATGGTATAATGTCTCCTTTTTAAAAGTTTCACATATCAGTAGAAGCATGCAATACTTGTCCCTTTGAGTCTGGTTTATCTGGTTTAACACGATGATCTCCACTCCATCCCTTTTCTGTAAATGATTGCACAATAAGTTGTTCTTTATGGCTGAGTAATACTCCATTGTGTATATACCTTATTTCCTTTATCCATTAGTCTGCACATGGACACCCAGATGTTTCAGTATTTTGGCTATTGTGAATTGTGTTGGAATAGACTTGGGTGTGCAGCTGTCACTGTAGTTTGCTGACCTTGAGTTCATTGGTTGTATATCAAAGAGTGAGGTAACTGGGTCATACGATGGTTTGTTTGTTTGTTTGTTTGTTTGTTTTGTCTTTTTCCTTTTTTTATCGGTACCGGGGATCGAACTCAGGACTCCCTGCTTGCAAGGCAGGCGCTTATGCCACTGAGCTAAATCCCCAGCCCCCATACGATGGTTTTATGTTTAGTTTTTTGAGGAACTTTCATACTGATTTCCATAGTGATTCCTTTTCCCCATCTCTTCACCAGCCTTTGTTGTATTTCAAATTCCTGATAGCTGTTCTGGCTGGGGTGAGATGGACTCTCAGTTTAGTTTTGATTTTCATTTCCCTAGTGGCTGCAGATGTTGAACATTCTTTTCATACACGTATTGGCCATTTGTACTGTCTTTGAGGGGTGTCTGCTCAAGTCTTGTGTCTATAGATTGGTTAGGCTTTTGGGTTTTGGTGTAAAGTTTCAGGAAATCTTTCTTGTGACTTTCTCTGTGTTTTCTTCTAGCAGTTTCAGAGTTTCACATCTTCTACCTGGTTCTTTGATCCATTCTGAATTGACTTTTGTTCAGAATGAGAGGTCAGGTTTTAGTTTTAGTCTTGTGTGTGTAGTTTCCCAGCCCCACTTTTAGAGGCCGTCTGCTCCAGTGCATGCGTTTGGCCTTTGTTAAGAATTAGGTGGTGGTTAGCTATGTGGGTTTGTCCTCTAATCTGTGCCGTTGGTCTGTGTCTGTTTCTCTGCCAGTCTCATGCTGTTTTGTTTCTGTGGCTTTGAAATATAATTTGAAATCAGATCTTGTGAAGCTTCAGGGCTTGCTCTTTTTGATTAGGATTTCTTTATTTATTCTGGGCCTTTTGTGTTTCTATATTAACTTTAGGATTTTTTCCTAGTTCTGTGATGAACGTGATTGAAATTTTGTTGTGGGCTGCTTTGAATCTGTAGGTCACTTTTTGTAATATGGGCGTTTTAATATTAATAATATTCTGTTGATCCATGAACATGGGAGGTTTGGTCATCTTAAGGTGCTTCATTGTGGGGCGTAGAAAACTTTGATTTTTAATGTTGATTTTATATCCTGTTGATTTTTTTATTTTTCAAAACTGTTAACATGTTTTAGAAAAGTTATTTACTTATTTATTTTGGTACCAGGAATTGAACTCAGGACTTTGTGCTTGTCAGGCAGGCACTGTGCCACTGAGTTATATCCCCAGCACAAGAAAATGTTATTTAGAAGACATTTTATTTAAAATGATTTTATGCTTTATGGTAACTCATAGTCTCAAAAATATTATTACCTGGAATTTTCTGATGATATAATGATTAATTTATTTAATTTAAAACAACTGATATTTGGAGCATATGAAAGCACAGACCACAAAATCTTGAGGCCAGTCAGGTTAGGGTTGTAGCTCAGAGGTAGAGTGCTTGCTTACAGTGTGGGAGGCTCTGGGTTCCGTCCCTGGTACACGCACACGCACACACACACACACACACACACACACACACACACACACGAGTGAAAGGCAGCAGAATTCCTGAGGTTCTTTCTGAAAGCGGGTAAGTGGGTCTCTGTTCACATATGCAGATAGAGTGTGATAGTCTTGTTGACGAGGAAATGATGTAGAAATTGTTTTTTGGCATACAAAGGCAGTGGGAGTGTGTGAGGTGAGGAATCTCCAAGGAACATACTTGCGCTTGCCGTATAAAGCGAAGCCTCCTCCAGGTATGTGCAGGTGACCCAAAGCTCCTTCCTTACTCTCTCATGTTGCTCATCCCCCTTTGTGTTGGAACATCTTGACTGACGTGCATTTTGCATAAGTCTGAACATAAAAGTACAGAGCAGTGGCAACTAAAATTCCTTGCCCACTGATACTTCAAGCGCTGTGCTAAGGCTGTATGGGTACCTCATTAAGACTGCACCAAGCTGCATCTGTATGGGTACTGTTATCTCATTTTACTGGTGGAGAAATTGAGGAAAGGGGGGCTAAGTAACAGGTCACAGAGTGAGAGGTTGATGAGCCAGGATTTGGTCCAGCTTCAGAGCTGTCACATTAATCTTGTAAGGACTGGAGACACTGTGCGCTGTATCAGTCAGCTCTCTGTCCATGTGACAAAATACTGGACATAAGTCAACTGAAGGCATTTGTTTCAGCTTACTGTTCCTGAGGGCTCAGTCCATGGTTGGCTGACTCCATGGCTGTGGACCTGTGGAAGGCAGAATGTCTCAGCAGAAGGGCAGAGGCGAGCTTCTCACCCTGAGGCAGAGACAAAGACAGAGAGACAGAGAAGGCGAAGCCAAGGAAGAGATACACTCTCAAAGGCTGCCCAGTGATCTTCTTCCTCTGCCTAGGCCTCGAGTCTCATTTACCTACCGACTCGTCGATTGATGCACACCCTCATGATCCAGTCACCTTCCAAAGCTCCACCTTTAAACGCAGGAGGCTTTGTGTGACGATTTTAATCCAAACCCGCCAGTCCAAGCTGCCTTTTTTACACAGTGTCTTGCCTTGGGCGTTGCACAGTTTTGCAGAGGTCGGATCTGCCCTCACAAGGCACCTAACCATGACCTAACAGGAGATGAAGGTGACTCAGCAGTGGTGGTGACTGTGCCTGTCCCTGGAAGAACAAATTTGTGCAAGAGCAGATACAAAGCACTGACTTCCAAGTATTTCCACACTCTAGAGGCAAAGGGAGAAGCGGAAAGTCCACCATGGCAGGACCCAGCAAGAGCCAAGGAGGGTCCCAAAAAGGTCACCGTATAGTAGCCGAGGGCCAGGGTGGTCAGCGAGCTTCCGGGATTGAGGAGGGTGAAAGCAGAAATTGGCTTTGGAGATTGAGTGTGTTGCTTACTTTAAGTGAGTGTCCATCCTGTGAAGATGAGGAAAGGCCAGTGTCCGCCCTGTGGCTGGGCAGAGCATGGTTGTGAGTCCACTGTCGGCATCAGGCAGGAGGGTGCTAGCGTGAGAGGCCTGGGGCCTGCAAAGCCTTCTCCCCTAGTAGGTGCTCTGTTCTGGCCACATCCCGAGGCCATGCAAGGACCTCGTGGAAAGGGAGAAGCTGCAGCTGCCGGGGTAGTGTCGCTGGCATACAAGGAGGGCTTGCTGGGCTTTGACAAGGTGGGGGCAGTGCACATTTCCTGTTCTCAGTTAATCTGCTCAGCAGCCCTGGGAAGTGGGTAACCAAACTGCCCTGCATAGATGAGGAAACAGAGGCTTAGGGTTTTAAGCAATTTGTCCAAGCTCAGACTTTAAAGTTGTATTTTAAACGAGGTTCTGTTAAACCACCTTATAGATTTAATGTTTGTTGTGGTTTTTGAGACAGGGTGTCATTATGTAGTCTAGGTTGACCTTGAACTTACTATGTAGCTCAGGCTGGCAGAGAGCTTGCTGTGATCCTCCTGCCTCAGCCTCTGAAGTGCTGGGATTATGGGCATGTACCACCATGCCTGGCATCCTGGATAAATTCAGTGAGCACATTATCTGACCTTTCATCTTATGAGACCAAAAAAACGACCTCTGAATTAGGGTGGAGAGAGGAGGGTGTCTGCTCTTCACCCCTACTTTATCAAATGCTTGTGATGTACCTGTACCATCCCAGGACCCCAACACTGCCCCTGCAGAACCTGTCTGCTGTCGAAGGGTGTTTACACTCTGTTCTGGTGGCTTGCAGTTTGGCTCGTGAGTCTCCCAGATCTATTTGTACTTGGCATAGAATAGAGAGGTTTTTTTTTTTTTAATCGGTACAGGGGATTGAACTCACGACTGCCTTGCCGCTGAGATAAATCCCCAGCCGGTTTTTTTTTTTTTTTCAAATGTACATATTTTTTCTTTTCTCCTGTGTTTATGGGTGTTAATATGAACCAGGCAGCCAGTCCTCTGAAGTCTGAAAGAAGCTGATGAGGGGCCTAACGTTTTTGGCTTTGTTTAGGTTTTAGAGAGTTTCGCTGTGTAGTTGAAGTTGCCTTGAACTCGTGATCTTCCTGCTTCAGCTTCCCAAGTGCTAAAATGACAGGCCAGTGCCGCCATGCCCAGCTTTGAGTCTGGTCTTTAGAGGTGTTTTCCCATAGCTTTTCTGGGACTGTTTCCAGGTTTCCCCTTCTGACCATCCCCACACGGTGTCTTACACCATCAGTACTTACTATAGTCTTCAGAAAGCAGCGAAAGAACTGACCGGACAGCGTGAGCAAGGCTGCTGTCCCGAAGGCTGGCGCACGGTGTTTCCCAGCCTTTGGCCCTGTCTAAGGAGGCTTTCCTTGGGGTACCTGGGTTCCTCATTTCTCTGCAGCATTGCTATTTCTGGAGGTAGTTGGGAAACCAGTGGCACGTGGTTTTCGCATTTCCAAGTGGGCGGCTTCTGCCAGTTGAAGGCAGTGGCTCTGAGATGACGGAGGAGGGGAGGGGAGGAGACCAGAGAGCCAAAGACAGGGCCGGCGCTGCGTGGGCGTCACTTTTATTTTCTCCATTCAACTGTATAGGGCTTTTGCCTTTTTATTGTTGCAGCTTCATGTTTTAAAATAGGCAGCTCCGCAGTTAACTGTATTTACTTCTATCCGACTGTGAAGTGTTCTTGTAATTCTTCCATAAATGAATTTACAGGACGTTTACTTCTCAGTACCTTAATGTATCACAGGTTCACGTTCTCTGTCTGTTTTTTCAGCAGCTTTGACTGTCTTAGCGGCTCGTTCTTTCTTTCCCCTCTGCTGTGGTTATTTTTAAATAGATCCGTTCATCCTGTGTCTTCCACACGTACTGTTACTATGCCCTTTCCTCAGGTTGGGGTCACTCCTCCTCCTCCAGTTCTGCTCACAGAGTGGCTTCCAAAATTGCTTGTGTGTGGCAGGTGGCATCCAGGGTGGCAGGAAGGGGGTCTGGGTGGCCCTGGCTAGGGACAGAAAACGGTCGTGTTCCTGGGTACAGTGTAACCCCAGCACTTGGGAGGGTGAGGCAGGAGGATGTTGGTGAGTTCGAGGCCAGCCTGGAGGCAGATTTAAAAACCCCTGCTGCCAGCAATTACAGAGCCTGCTGGGCCTCTGGGCAGGGCCCTTCACACACTGTGTGATAGAAAGGTAATCGGGGGACCCCAAGGGAGTACACTGGACCTCGGAGCCTCCGAGAGAAATAGCTGACCTCCAGTTCATGGTAATTTTGCTAACTGAAGCCCAGGGAATGTTGTGTAGCTTTGGAAAAGTACAGGAGTAGTGGTGGTTTCAGCGTGTCACTGGGGGGTGAGGGGTGCAGACCCCAAAGGTATATGCTTGGGTTTTTTTTCTTATAACTTTTAAAAAAATTTTGTGGAAAGAAAGTAAAACAGAATTTCCTAATAAAATCGTGGAATAACAATGCATTGCATATTGTTACTGTTAAAGTAGTTACTCAGAGTACAAGATACGTGCATAAAAAATTCTCCAAATGATATTAGCACAAACCTTTTATTTCAGTGAAGAGAAACTGGTAGTGTCATGTCCTGTGGTTTTTTTCCCTTTCCCTTTCCATACTTTCCCCTTTCCCCTATCCTACTTCCTTTTTTCTTTTTCCTTTTGAACAATTTCTTCCCATTTCACAACTCAGGGACTCTGGTGGCGTTTGGAGCGGGTCCTGGCTTCCGCCTCATGTGGCTGGGCGTGTCTCTGTGTGCAGTGGGCAGAGACTGCACTGTGCACAAGACCAGGAGTATCTGGCTGACAGTGCCATGGTGCTGGGGCGCTGGGGCTGAGTGCCCAGGGTGAGAGGAGGGCTCGAGAGATTCCCCTCTGGAAGGGAAGCAGGAGAGAAGGCAGCCGAAGGCCCTGGAGGCCCTGGGCTGGTGCCGCACACTAACCTGTCCCAGACTATCGCAAAGGATGTTTGCCCCCACTGCAATAGGCCGTGCAGCCTGTCCGGGCCACAGTTTGTCCATTTGTAAAGGGAGAACGGTCCTGGGAGGGTGACAGCTTTAGGGCATGGGTGCCACCTGGCTCGTAGCAGGCACTCAGTGCGGTGTGGAGCAGAGTGAGCGTGGCGGATTCAGAGGCTGAGGGGCTCCCTGGTGGGCCTTGAAGTGGTCTGCAGTTTGGGTCCTGCTGGGACAGCAGAGTCCAGGCACAGGGCTGGCAGCAGCATTCGTTGCAGCTTTGAGCACACAGGAAGGAGGACGTCACAGCTGCTTCAGAAAGCAGCGAGGGGCCTGGTGGCACTCTGGGAAGCTGAGGCAGGGGGAGCACAAGTGAGCCAGCCTGGGCCACTTAGCAATGCATTGAGACTCTGCCTCAGAATAGAAAATGGCGAGGGCTGTGGGCTCAGTCCCCCATGTGCCCCGCCTTGCTGGGACGCACACGTGCACACGCACGGGCAAAGTGGCAAGCAGGATGGGATGAACGTGTTTGAAGCGGGAGGGGTATTTTAACGAGATTACTGGGAGTTTGCCCTTATTAATTTTGAACATTCATTTTCTTTTTCGTTCACACTGGGGGAGGCAGTGCAAGTGACCCAAGCCTCCAGCCCCACGTGGATGGCGTTGTGCAAGCCCTGTCAGGAAGATGAGAGTGGGGGTCAGGAGATCTGCTGACAAGTGTGCAGAGTTCCTCCCCTGTCCCTTACAGCTTCTGTGGGCACTGAGGGCTGGCATTGCCCTCGCTCACTGCTCTCCAGGCAACCAGCTCAGGTGGCCACTATTGGGCTTGCCGCTATTGCCTTCACACCCTGGAGCCATAGGCTCAGTGGGAGTCGGGCAGTGGTGCAGATCGCCTGGCCAGCATCCTGTTTAGGCTGTAGGTCAGCATGGATGACGACCAGTTCGGAGACTACAGAAGACGCAGTACAGTGGACAAAAGCAGCCTGCAGAGCCCGTGCCCGCAGTTTCTGCAGGGGAGGGGTCTCCTGCGTGGCGTCCACTGTCAGGAGCGCTGTGTCACAGGCCAGCAGCCAGTGGAGATGATGGAGAGCCTGGCTTTAGCCAAACTGTCAAGTAAGAGCTTCATCACAGCAGGATGGGCGGTCAGGGCCTGTCCCATCCAAGTTGTCTCATAGCGACGACGGCTTCCAGGGCAGTGGCTGGGGTCGTCCTTCCCCATGGCTCAGAGTCTTCACTTCCACAGGTGGAGCCATCGTTCTGGTTTGCAAATAAGGAAACCAAGGCATCGCCTGGTTAAGCAGCTTGCCCAGGGGGGCACTGTCCATTGCAGAGGTGGCGGGGATGTGAATTCCAGCAGGCTGATTCTGAGCCACAGGCTTCCCTAGATAGATGGAGCCTCTTTGTTTCCTTCCCTTTATCCCCTTCCCCCCTTTTCTTTTATTTTCCTTGCTCTTTCTCTTTTTCTCTCCCTCCCCCCTTTCTTTCTTTTGAGACAGAGTTAGGCTGGCCTTGAACTCACTATGATCCTCCTGCCTCAGCCTCTCCAGTGTGGGGGTTACAGATGCAAGCCCGCGCTGGCTCATGGAGCCACTATTTAGAAGCTCCCCCTCCCCCTTTTAGTGCTATCCAAGAAGTTGTTTTAGGAGCATGCTATGCTAACTTGAGGGAACAGATTTTTTAGTCTCGTGCAGTTGGTTTGAACACTGGCTGTGCCCATTTATTGGCTGTGTCACTTTGAGTAGTCTTGTCACCACCCTGAGCCTCACATTCTAAGCCTGTAGAAGATAAGCTGTATTATGAAAAAATGGGACTGTGTGCTGGGTGTGGCAGTGCACGCCTGGAATCCCACTACTGGTGGGTGCGTGGGGTACCCGGGGCAGGAGGATGGCAGGTTTGAGCCCAGCCTGAGCAATTTAGTGAGACCCTGTTGAAAATATAAAAAATGGTTGAGGATGTAGCTCAGTGCAGAAGCCCTGGGTCCAGTCTCCAGTGAAAGAGAGACGAGACTGTTTAAAGTCTGTCCGTTAGAGCCTCACCTATAGAAAGGCGCACCCGTTTCCATAGGCTGTCCTCCGAAGCCCTAGCGTAACACTGAGAATGGACAAGACAGCACCGGCAGTATTCATACTCAGTCCGTTTTGTTGTGGTGCTTTCCTTAACCTTGTGTGGTTAGCTTTCTTTTTTGGTGGTGGGGGAGGATTTTTTAATTTTTTTGAGAGCGCTCTCACCATGCATTTCAGGCTGGCCTTGAATTCACTATGTACCCCAGGCTTGGCCTCAAACTTTTGGCAACCCTCCTGCCTCAACCCCTCAAGTGCTAAGATTGCAGGCCTGAACCACCATGCCTAGCTGTCTGGCTGTTTCTGAGCTGAGGTTTCCCCTGGCCAGGCTCAAGTGCTCCTCCTGCTTCATCCTCCCGAGTAGCTGGGACTGCAGGGGCGCCCGCCTGCCCAGCCACACTTCATGTGCTTTTGACTCTCCCGGCCACAGTGCCTTGCACGGTAGGGACCTGATAAGATTGGAACAGAGAGCCGTGTTCCTGGCCCGTGTCGGAGGTCCTGCTCGGCGGCCTGGAGTGGCTCGGTGTTTCCCTGCACCTGCAGAGCGCGCCGGCGGGTGACTTTACCTGTGTCTGTCTTGCCTCCAGGCAACTAGCTTAGTTGGAGCAATTTTGTTTTTCATTAATGTCGTTTGGCCTGTTTAGCCCTCAGTTGCTTTGTGTAAGTTGTTTTGTTCTCCATTTGAAATACTTGACCTCTCTATTGTAGTAAAGACCATACTAATTAACCATGAAGAGGCTCAAATCCCTAAAAAACGCCAGGCGTATTATGCCTTCCTTTTGGTCACCCCTATTTCCCGTATACTTCTGGCTAATTTTCCATGTTTCTGCTGTTCAAATTCAGAAATTCATGAATAGGACTTTCTTTGCAGTTACCTTTCATTAGTATTTCTCTTCCCCACCCTCTCCCTGCCTGTGCTCTAGATTTACCTTACTCAGTGAAGGTTATCGGTTATCTTACTGTAACAATGGGTTATTTCCAACAGAGGAAGTTGGTTTCCACATCTTAAGTTTTTTTTTTTCTTTTAAGTCCCAGGAATTAAATTCATGACCTCGTGCTTGCCAGGCAGGGTGCTTGCCAGGCAGGGTGCTTGCCAGGCAGGTGCTCGTACTGCTGAGTTAAACCCTGCCCCAGTTTCCACACCTAAAGTGATCATTTCCAGTGATTCTAAATTCTCTCCAAGTCTTTTGGAATGTTGAGAATCTTATTTTAAATACTGGTCTTCACTCTTAGCAGGGGGTGCTAGGCAGGTGCATCTCTCCCATGCTGTGTTGACAGGCTCAGCGGCTGAGGGAGACTCTGGAGGGACGTGACCGGGTGGTCTGTGCCTTGGCTGCGGTGCAGGCGCCGGCCCTGCTTGGCCTCTGTGCCCGGGGCAGACTGGTCCTTGTAAATTCGAGGTCCCTGCCCTGTGAAAGGCGCGTGCCGGCGTGCGCCTGCCAGCACTGCACTGGGGCCACAGGCGGGGTGCGCTCCCATCACTTTCCCTGCCTCTGTCTTTTCGCTCTGTTTCGCTCCTCTCTGACAAAGACAGTTTCTCTGCTTTTATACAGTTGCTCTCATGGAATTCAATACGATTTTGCAATGTCGGGATTGTTTTCTGTCCTGCGGAGTGTCATTTTTGCCCTTTCCGGGCCTGTCTGTCTGTGTCCCCTTGTTGGCTGCTAAGCTTGGGACCCTGGTCTGTGGCAGGCTGTCGAGGGAACCAGCCTCTGACTCTGATGTCAGATAAGGACCCTTGTCTGTCTTAGACCTGCACCCTTCTGAGCGTCGAGGTCCTCAGAAGCAGGTTTATTTTCTGCAGGGCACCTCTCCTCCTTTTATTCCTCAAATGATGTTATTTCCTGGAGCTCTGGTCCTCAGTGGTGTTTAAATCTTGACCTGGGTGACCCAGAAGGGTGGAAAAGGAAACTGTTGTACTGTTTATTCTAGCCAGTCCAGGCCGGGGCAGAGCGTTTGCGGTGTGCTTTCCTCTGCAGAAAGCCCCCTGTATTCTCTGTACAAGCCGGGAAGATCCGCAGGCAGATGAAGGTGTGGGCATGCTACACACACTTCCCAGGGGCGCAAGGGCAGTAAAGTAAATGAGTGAGAACCACAGAATAAGCCAGGTGTGGCGGGACAAATCTAAAATGCCAGCCCTCTGGGAGGCTGAGGCAGAAAGAATTAAAGTCAGGATCATTCGGGGCAGATGGTGAGACCTGTGTGGAAACCAAACCAACCAGAACAAAGCAAAACAAAAAGAAAGGGCGGGAGATGGAGCCCTGTTGAAGGCCCTGGGTCCCGGCCCCAGGACTGGGGGTGGATGTGGCAAATTAATAAATGTGTGACTGGTCTTTTAAACATTCTAAGTTTTGTTTTTTTTTTTTTTTTTAATCGGTACTGGGGATTGAACTCACCACTGCCTGCTTGCAAGGCAGGTGCTACTGCCACTGAGCTAAATCCCCAGCCCCTAAACATTCTAAGTTTAATGGTCATATGCAAAATATTGCCAGTTATTCCATTGTATAGGTATGCTGTACGTTTTATTCATCTGTTGATGAATTTAGGTTATCTCTACATTTGGTTGATCTGAGTAATGTGTAAGAAGGCTTTGTGTGGATGTGTGCTTTCATTTCTCTTGGAGTGAGTTGCTGAATTATATGGCAATTCTATATTTAATTTTTTGAAGACCCACCAAATTTTTCCCAAAGTGATTTGTACAATATCATTTTAATACCCACCAGTAGTGTACGTTGGGTTCTAGTTTCTCCACATCCTTAATAAACTTGTTATAGTTTGATTTTATTTTAGCTGTCCTTGTGAGCACAGAGTGATTTTTTTTTTTTTTTTTTAAATGAAGTCTTACTGTATCATCCAGGCTGGCTCCAAACTCCTGGGCTTGGGGATCTTTCTGCTTCAGCCTTTTGAGAAGTTGGGGTTATAGGCCAGTGCCACTGTGTACAGCAATACAAGGTGATTTTAATCAGCATTTCCTTCACAGATTATTATATCAAACTTTTTTTGGAGACAGGCTCTCACTATGTTGTTCAGATTAACCTTGAACTCATTGTATAGCCCAGGCTGGCCTCGAACTCTTCCTGCCTCAGCCTCCCAGTTGCTAGGATTACAGGCGTGCACCATCATCCCCAGCCAAACATCTGTTCATTATCTCCTTTGGAAGATCTTTTTAAGTCCTTTGGCCGTGTCAGAATCGCTCGGTGTCTTTTTATTTTTGAGTTGTAAGACTATTTCATTTCTGAATGTTTTATATAATGGTCTGGGATTTAAATTTATGTGCTGGTCATTCTGTCACTGCTTTTATAGACTAAATGTTACTGGCTAAGTAGATGTTTTAAAATCAGCTATTAGGAATGGAAATAGAGATTTTCAATGCAGGGTGACAGAGGCTCACACATAGAGTGATGGGAGTGAAGCGCTTTAGAATCTGGGTGGAAAAAGTGTTCAGGAAGCAGTTTCCCTGCCTTTAAACATGTGCCTGCCTTGGCTGTCACACCAATATCTGGTTTCTTCAAATTCTTTTGTGGCTTTCACTGAGAAGTTTCAAGAATTGCGGTGACTATTGTCTTTGAGAAAATACTAGCAAATTAGCTGCAGTAATGCAGTTACGTTTGGTTGTGGGACCAAGGCTCAGTGATAGAGTGCTTCCCTGGGGCCCGGTCCTGGAGCGGCCCCTCCAGTTTTTAGAGAGTTAGTTAGAGGGGCTCTGGGGACTCTCGGTAGGGCAGTGAGTACCTGATATTTCAGAGCTGTCATTCAAGAAATTGCAGCCTTGGGCCGTGCTGCCTTCTGTTAGAATTGAGTAGAGAAAAGGAGAAAAGTGGAAGGTTACCGCGCCTGTTAGAGCCAAAAAGTTGGTTTTTCCTTTCATCCGACTTACAAACGGCAGCATTTTCAGAGAGCTGATGAGGAAAGTTCCCAGAGTACTTAAAACTAACCCCGGTGAAGTCAGCTTTCTAGGGCTCGCAGTCTTGGGAGTTGCCAAGGGCTTGACGGCTCTCAGTTGCTTTGCAGCGCCCAGGGCCTCGGCCTGGTTAGTGACCATGTGCTCACCAGCAGTTGCGTCACTTGGGGGCCTTCCTGCACCTCTTTCCTGAACCTCACACAAGAAGAAAAGCCTTGCAGCTCTGCCGCCTGGTGAGTGTTGGAAACTGGGCTGCCTGACAAGTTGGCTCCGAACCACGCTCTCCTTGCTCGCACATGTGAGACCTGTTTCTCCTGGCTGAGGTGTGCACAGAAAAAACTGTCCATCTCGCCACTAAAAGCAGTCTTGTCGTACTGCCTGCCCTTTTCATCGCCCACCTCAGCCTGTGTCCCTTTTTTCTCTGTCTCTTTCATTTTATAAAGCTGTTGTGGATCACTTTTGCTAGTTATTTCAAAAGCTGAGCCGCTCAGGTTTGTTCTTTGCTCAGTTTCTGCCCCCTCCCCTTTTTTCGTCAGTGCCTCACTGTGCAGCTCAGGCTGGCCTTGAACTCACTCTGTAGCCCAAGCCGGCCTCAAACTTGCGATGTTCCTCCTGCCTCAGCCTCCTCAGTGCTAGGATTAGAGGTGTGCACCACCGTGCGTGGCTGTTTCTCTTTCTAAAACTAGCTGTATGAGGCCACTCACATTCTTTCTCACTGTAAGAAAATCTTTTGAGTTTTGTCTGTTGGCCATGCTGAGAGGCGTAACTTCATTTTCATGCTGCTCTGGTTAGAGTGAGCAGGTTTCGTCTTTTTAGTACCTGAGCTTCCAAGTCAAAAGCTGGCCCCTAATTTCTCTGTGTCCCTTATGCACTGTAGTAGGAATGATGGTTCCTAAGTTTGTCCTGTTCCTCTGTTCTCCTCTCCATCCCCAACAGTACCCTTGGGAGCAGAGCTCTGAGCAAAGCCCCAGTACTGTGGGTCTGACCTGGCCTCCTGGAGGCCTTGTTGCTTTGGTTGGGGGGTCAGAGAGGGGCTCAGGCACTGTGGCCTTTGAGGGAGGAGGAGATTTTGGAGCCATGAGACAGTGGTAGAAAGGCAGGTGAGGAAGGCGCAAGTTGTGTTTGGAAAATAGCTGGACTTTTCCATCCATGCGGTTTAGATGGATTTAATTACTTAAAGATAACTCCAAGCGCCACGTCGTGGCTGGCTGCAAGTTCTGGCCTTCCCCTGGGTCACGCTGACCTCATTCTGCAGGCTGAACACTGCCACCGAAGGTTTTCACGAGGGCTGGGAATGGTCCAACACTGGCATTCGGAAAGTCAGCCTGGCACGCACGTCTTTGTGCTGTCCACCAAGGGCTAGGACAAGGTCCTGAGCCCTCGGCCTGAGCAGGGGACCTCGCAGCCTTGACCTCCCCTGCTGTTACGTCATCCCACGCACACCTTTTCCTCTAACAGGGGTCTCCCAGCACAGCGTCACTTTAAATGATGGCTTGTCTGTCTGCTGCATCCACCCTTCCTCCAGCGTGGCCTCCCCCACCTACAGCACCTGCTGGGCAGTTTCTTCTCCTTCCCTCATCTGTGCCAGGAAGGATCTGATGTACCGCTAACTAATAAGGAAATAAAATGCAGGCAAAGCACAGTCACTTCTCATCCACTTAGGGCACATTTTAAACCATTTATTTCTAATTGCAATTTAAAAGGCTTTTCTTGAGAAGAATTTCAAGCATCAAGCAGATTGGGAATAATCCTTTTAGACCTATTTAACTACCCCTAAAAAAAAAAAAAATCTTGGTAGGTTTCTTTTTCCTGGAATAAGAGCCTGGGGGAGTCGGCATCTGGGACAAAGGAGACGTCCCCTCTGTTGAGGAGGATGGAACTGCTCTGCGGCAAACCTGCGTGTCATTGCCGCTGCAAATCCTCCTGTTACTCAAATACATAGACGTCTGCCTTTCAGTGCGCAGGCGTCTGGTCCTGCGGCACCCTGGCCTCAGCTCTGTGCTGTGCACACACACACATGCTCATTCTGTCCCTCTGCTCCAGTTTATTTTTGTTGCATCTAAAATTTTAGTTTATACTCTATGTGTGTGTGTGTGTTTGGGGTAGAGTCTGGCTGTGCCACCCAGTCTGCCCTTAAATTCATGGTGATCCTCTTGCCTCAGCCTTCTGACTGCTAGAAGATGTCTGCCACCACCAGTGTCTGCCTTTTACTGTTTTCTGGCTTCTGGGATACCCTAGTGGTTCCCACTTTGTTTATTTGTTTGTTTTCTTCTCTCAAGAGTTTGGAACAGTTTAAAGATAAATCTCAGAAATTCATTTCATAAGTAGTTACAGCATTAGAATATTAATTGGTTGCCCTGAGAGTTAAGTTTTGCTCTAAAAGTCTTGGATTTTGGATTACAAAGCCTCAGAACATCGATTTTAGACTTAGGGAGATAGTTTCATTGGGTGTAAGGAAGATGATTAATACTGCTCTAGTTTCTGAAACAACTGAAAAGAGATTGAAGTGTAGAGTCAAGAAGATGGAAATAGAAATTACACTTTCATTACTAACAAAAGTGATCAATGGTTGTGGCGGTGATGTGCTGCCCGCTCTTGCTTATTTGTGTCTGGGGTGGGTAGACGGCCAGACAGCCGCCCTGACAGCCGTCCCAGGAGCCCTGACCTCCCAGGACGGAGCAGACTGGAACGGGCAACTCCTTCCTTCCTCACACACCTACTTCATTCAGCCCTGCGTGTTTATTCGCGTATCTTGTCCACTCAGTGAGCGTGGTCGCAGCTCCCAGTCAGTGAGTTTTTACCGTGAGCTTGTGCAATATTACAGTCTGCACTGTGGAGAAGTATTTTGATGCTGCTGTCTGCTTTGGGCTTTCAAGTAATCACAGGTAAGTCATACCTGAGGCTGTGCTAAGGACGGGAAAGGCTTTCGCGAGCTTCCGTGGTTCCCTATCTGCTTTGAACGAGGAGGCGTCTGCGAAGTGGGCGGCTGTGCGGGGCTCAGCCCTGCAGGCCTGAAGCAGGAGGGCGGTTTCTCCTCCACAGCTGCTGCACATCTTGCTGATTTAAGAAACATGAGTGCCACTCCTCGCGCCGTGGGCAGTGGGAAGTCCTTGGACAGGCTTGGGGACCCTGTGTGATTCAGGCACGGTGTGTCCGTCTGGGTCGCTGTGCTGGTGTCTCCACATGGACTCCTCGGGGTCTTCCCCAGGCCAAGGAGAGAGATGGAGTCAGAGCCCCGTGGCTTGCAGAACTGAGTGTGGGTGCTTCTGATGAGTACTTTGTGTCTCAGATGTTGAGATTCCACACGGTGAGCCCTGGAAAACTCAGAAGACACAGAGAAGATTAATCGTAGACTCCTCATCACTCTGAGCACTCCCTGGCGGCCAGCGTGAGTCACTGACCTGGGCATGGCCCTGAGAGACCTGGAGTGTGCTGTTTCACGGGGTTTCCCTTGGAAGGTGTGTTTCAGCGGTGTGTGGAGTGCTCAGGGCAGTGTGCTGGAGCCACCGCTGTCCTGGGGGGGGGGCTGCTGGAGGTGTGCACGTGACACATCGCCAAAGGTAACAGTCGGGAGGGAAAGCAGGTGAGGGGGAGGACTTGGTGTGTGTCGGTCGGTAAACAGAAGTATTTTCTCTGTTGATTCTTAGTAAGACAGTCATCTCTGTTTTTCACGTGAAATTACATGAACCAAGATTGGGGTACTATTGATTCTAACTTTCTGAAACTAAAATATCATTTAGAAATTATTAAAATAATATATCTTCCGGGTAAAAAAAATGTAAAAATTATAAAATGTCCTTACACCTTTTCATTCTTCCAACAACTGTATGTATATATTTTGAGATTGTCTTCACATTAAACACATATAATCATTTTTCTTTGGATGATATGTAATCTGCACCTTGTCTTTTTTTTCCTTAATGTATTATTGATGGTAATTGAGTAGATTTTAATATCATGAATAATACTGAATTATCAGGTATTTATCTAATGAAGAGAATAAGTGATTTTTTCCCCTCAATCCATTAATGGCTACGTTAAATTTTCTGACATTCCTGGGGTAACTTAAGTCACTTCTTAAAGTTGACCCAGCTGCGCATTCTCTGAAGACATTTCAGGGATGTCAGCGGAAGCAAACTCCGTGACCTAGAGAAAATTAAGCTGGGGTCTGGCACTCCTGGGAGCTGTTCTTGGGGTGGTCCTTGTGGTTCTTGAAAAGGATGCTGTTAATTAGAAGTTACCAGCACTGGCTGCAAAGTGTTCGATGCTGTAACAGAGCCCCAGCTGTAATGCAGAGAAATACACAAGTCTAGTGCTTTGGCCACCCTCAATTTAGGGAGTTTGCTGTATTTAATTTCCCGTCGTAGACCTTTGGAGGCAGTTTAAAGGTCCGGTAGGCTTTCTCATATTGTTGTCCAGTTAAAATCTTGGCATGTGTTTTGAGTACGGAACCACGTCTTTAGTCAGCTCTCACTTCTCTGAAGAAGTAAACATTTCTCTCTTTTCCTAGATGGCTGTGGAACGACTGCTGAACTCTGCGGCGCGTAGGAGTAACTGTCAACCTGTCTTCACGCATGGCTCGAGCCTGAGTCTGCATTTGGGTTTAGGGTTGAGATTTGGGGTTAGGTACCTGAAGGATGTGAGCTGTTGGTTTTTGGAGTAAGGAGAGTCTGAACATTTTAAGTGTCACACTTGCAGTCTGAGGGTGGTGAGTGACCCGTAGAGTTGAGATTCTGAGAAACAGGTTCTGATTTTGTGTAACTCTGCCTACTTCTGGTAGAGGGATCCGCCGTGGAGAGCTGACGCCTTGGGCAGGGGTGCAGTCAAGGTCTTGCCTTGGTGGTAAACTGTGCTGTCCCTGTTGGTGCCTCTTCTCATCCTGATGTTGATCATTTTCTTTGTTGTTTTAGACTCTACAATGTATGTCGTAACATCTGTCATGGATGTTTACTTTTAGGGACTATAAGGTTTGCTTTATATGGTCTTAATTTTTTTAGAGCAACTTAAAATGTGTAGAAAGATTGCTTCAAAAGTACAATGTTCCATATATCCCCCCCTCCTTTTTTTTTTTTTTTTTTTTGGTAGATTGCATCAAACTCACAACCTCGTGCTTGCCAGGCAGGCACTTAGGCTGCTGAGCTAAAATCCCTGGCCCGGTATATCCTTTCTTTCGCCTACCCTCGTAATTTTTCCTGTATTTTTTGCACGTGTGGTATTAACATCTTGAATGTGTGGTACCTCCGTTATCATTGGTGAACCTGTATTGAGAGGTTGTTGTTAACCAAAGACAATAGGGTTCACTCTATTGTATAGCTCTGTGGTTTTGGCAAATGCATGTCATATATCTCTCATTATAGTAGCATACAGAGCAGTCTCCTTGCCCAGAAGTGTCCTGTGCTTGTCTGTTCATCCCACTTCCCAATATCCTGACCCCTGGCAGGTAGTGAACTGATCTTCTTGCTGTTCCTCTGGTTTTGCCTTTGGAATTAAGCAATTTGAGCCTTTTCACAGTGGCTTCTTTCACTTAGCCATGTGCATTTAAAGTTCCTCCAAGTTTTTTTGTGGTTTTGATACTTCACTTCTTTTTATTCCTGAATAACTCCTGTTGGATGGATGGATGTGCTACAGTGCCTATTCATTCATCTGTTAAAGAGCATCTAAGTTACTTCCAAGTTTGGGCAGTTATGCATAGAGCTGCTGAACATTCATGTGCAGGTTTCCATGTGGATCTGTCTTCAGCTCGTCTGGGTTAACACCTGGGAACGTGACTCACGTATTAGCTAAAGTTAGCTTTGGGAGAACTGCCCGACTGCTCCTTCACAGTGACGTGTGGGCCATTCTGCCTTCCGCCGGCAGTGACAAGCATTCACCCGTAGCAGCACCTGGGGTTGCTTTGGATTTTAGCCCTTTTAATAGGTTCTACAGTGTGTCTCATCTTTCTAACTTACAGTTTCTAATGACACAGTGCTGGACATCTTTTCACTTGCTTATTTGCCAGTGGTGTATCTTCTTTGGTTAGTTGTCTGTTCGCATTTTAAAACTAATTTTTAAATTGGGCTGTTTGTTTTCTTATTGTATTTTAAGTGTTACTTGTATATTTTGGTTCATATTCTTTATCACATATACTTTGCAAAGATTTTCTAGTACTTGGCTTGTTTATTCCTTTAACTTTTTCTTACAGAGCATTTTTAATGTTAATGATGTTCAGTTTGTCATTTTTTTCTTTCATGGGTCATGATTTTGTTAGTATTATCTAAAAAGTTGTCTCCATTCCCAAGATTACCTAGGCTTTCTCCTATATTATTTTCTAGAGGATTTCTAGTTTTCCATTTTGCTGTTAAGCCTATCATGAATTTTAGGTGTTTTTATTTATTTTCCCTTTGCAGGACTGGGAATTGAACATGAAATATTTCTCCATTTGTTTAGATCTTCTTTGATTTATTTTGTTAAAGTTTTATGATTTTCCTCATATAGATTTATACTAACCAGGTGTGGTGATAGACACATCCCCATAATCCCAGCATTCTGGGAGGCTGACGTAGAATGTGCAGCCTGGAGAATTTTGCAACTTAGGGAGACCCTCTCTCAAAATTTGAAAAATAAAAAAGAACTGGGGCTGTAGCTCAGTGTGGAAGTGAAGGTACTGTTCAGTTCTCTGTACCAACTCCCCACCATGCACAAAGATTTACATTGAAGTATTTCATTTTTCAAATACTAATTTAAATAGTTGGACTTTAAATTTTCAGTTCTAATTGTACATTGCTGATAGGAAAGCAAGTGACTTTTGTATATTAATCTTGTATCCTATTCCCTTGCTAATAGTTTCTTAATTATTTTTTTGCTCGTCTTTTTGGTTATTTTTCCTGTACAGATAGTCATGCCGTCTGCAAACAAAGACATTTTTTTCCTTCCTAATCTGTATACCTTTTATTTCTTTTTGTTACTGCTTTAGTTAAAACTTCTAGTATGAATTGGAATAGAAATTGTGAGGGGACGTCCTTGTTCCTGCTTTTAAGGAGAAACCATCTAGTTTCTCCCTATTAAACATGTTAGTGTCTAGTTTTATTTGAGGACTATCAGGTTAAGAAAGTTTCTCTCTGTTCCTAGTTCTCTGATATTTTAATGTCAGCAAGCAAAAAGCTTGCTGACATTACTTGCTTTGTGAATGCTGAACAGGTCCTGCATATCGGGAATACATACCAGTTGGTCATGGTGTGTAATTCTTTTGTGTACTGTATTCTGTTTGATTTGTTATTGTGTTGAGGATTTCTGTGCCTGCATGAGAAATACCAGTCCGTAGTTTTCCTTTTTGTAATGTTCTCTGGTTGTGGTATCGGGAACGCTGGTCCCATAGAATAAGTTGCTAAGTGTTACCTCTTCTGTTTTCTGGAAGAGGTTTCTTCTTTAAATGTTTGGTAGAATGTACTAGTGAGACCATCTGGGCCTGGTGCTTTGTGTTTTACACAGTTATTAATTGGTGATCCAGTTTCTTTGATAGACCTATTCAGATCATCTTTTCCTATTTGAATGAAGTTTGGTAGAGGTGGCTTTCAAGCAATTTATTTCATGAGAGTATCAAATTTGTGAGTAGAGTTGTTTATAATATTCTTGTATTCTTTTCATGTCCATGATATCTCTAATGTTGGCTCTCTTTCCTTCTTGATTTTAATAATTTGTATCTTCCCTTTTTTATGGTTAGCTTGACAAGATGTTATCTATTTTATTGGTCTTTTCAGAGAACTAATTTATAGTGTGGGACTTTAGTTCATATTATGGTTTAGAATCATAGTGCTCTATCTGTGAGCGGTCCCTAAATTTTACTGTTAGACATATGTGTGGGGGAAGGCCTAAGGGTTAGGAGCTGATGCAGGGACATCATTGGAACATTCCCAGGCTTTCATTGTCAACAGAATCGTTGTGTGAATCAGCAGGTGATAATGAAACTGATTGAGCTGAGGAATAAGGAATAGTAGTATGGGGCCGGGGACTTGGCTCAGTGGCGGAAGCGCCTGCCTGAAGGCACAAGGTCCTGTTTGATTCCCAGTCAAAAAGAAAAGAATAGTATGGGTTTAAGTCAGGCAGCAGTTTTGCCTGCTGCCTCCCCTTAGTGAGGGTGTGTTCCTGTTTTACTAACGCGGCATGAAAAGCAGAGCTAATGTATCTTAGGTGTTTGCAGTGATACCCTAGTACACGGTGGGCACTGTTACAACAGCTGTGCTGCTAGTGCCGCATCGTTAGACTTATTAAGGAATTTTGTGCACAATAAGAGAAATCTCATCTTGTTCGTCTGTACGAAGCTGTATTTCTACCCACATGAAGTTTGGTTGTTGGAATCGGCCACCTCTTGACTTCTGGGAAGCAGAACGCTGTTAGGCGGGAAGCCAGCTAGCGTGGCAAACCGCTTCCTTTGGTCCCAGGGATCGAACTCACGGCCTCGAAAACCGCTTCCTCTGTGACTGCGGTGCTCGAGCCCCTTCGGCCTCAGCAGGATCTTGCACATGGCTGGCTGCCGCTGCTCTTGGCCAGGCATTCGCCAGGGTCCTTAGTTTCCAGAGTGGGCCCTTATTTCTGGGAAACCTCCAAGGAGAAGGTAGTGGGTGCCTTTTGAGAAAGCTAGAAAAAGAATTTGACTAAAAGAATCTGCTAAAGCGGATTTGGAATGTTGATTAAATACAGATCTCAGAGTTGCTGAGACAGGCGCTGGGATTAAGCTAAACATTACCAACAGAGATGTAGAAAGTGAGAAAAATCTGGACTTAGTTAAAGCCAAACTGTTTTTCCTTTCTGTCTTCTTCTTTTTTTTTTTTTAATGTTTCAGAATAATTTGCCTTGTTCACTTGTTTTTAATAACAGAAATTACAGCTAAGTGGTCATAGTGCTTGCTAACTTATGGAGAAATGATTTCTTTAAAAATTAGTTTAAACAGAAAAGCTTTAAGGCAGTAGAATTTGATCTATGTAACCTGTAAGCCTGTATTTTTAGAAATAATAACCACATTTCCTTCCTGAACTAGTGTAACTTAAAGGGAAACCATCTTCTTGGGAAAGTCACCTTCACTGGGTGGAGCATACGGGGTTACTAGTGACAGGGTTCAGAGAAAGGACAGTTCCTGAGGTCCTGTATCTCCTGCTGCAGGGTAGGTGCTGTCTCTCGACTGAGAAGACTGCCCTGGGCATGCTGCTGGCCTCACCTGTTTGGGGGCACACATGGGGTACACCCCCACTCTTCCCTCTGAACTCAAAGTACCAAACCATTCCCTGCACCCAGGTTCCCAGACTCATCCAGCAGGAAGAGGACTCAGAGCCTGGCGAGTCGCATTCTGTGTCTGCCCACTGGGTGGACTGTTCAAAGCCCTAAGTAGGCAGGGAAGTGATGGGGAGGGCCGAGGATGTGGGGCCAGGGTGTGGTGCGGGGACAGGGCATTTCCTTGGGAGGTGGGAACCTGGTTTCCATCTGGTTCGGCCACTCGCTGGCTGCCCTTGTCCCCACCAGTCTTATGCGGCCCCAGCTGTAACTGGTCCTCGGTACCCAGTATAGTGATGCATAGCACCAATACCCGCCACACCCGTCATTGTCAGGAAAGAGGCAGGCTTGCTGTAACCAGATAAAAACATAGCCTTATAAAGGTTTTATGTTGGGGGCGTCTATAAAGAACTGAGAACACAGTTACCTCAGCCTGGGAAGCAGGGCGATGTTTCAGTGGAGACTTGAAGTCTGCTTGGGATTTCCCAAAGATTAAGATGGGGCAGAGCAGGGAGACCGATGGGCGCATAGGAGTCGGGGTGAAGGCGACCTCCCGGGTGCAGGGGAGGTGGAGGGCCGTGGACCGTGGGTGGCCGTGGGCAGGTAGGTGGGAGGCCCTGCTGTGTTCCTCTCGGTGAGGGGGCACCTAGGGGACAGCGGCTGACTGGAGGAGCATTGGGAAAGTTAGCAGTGACGGATCGAGAAGGTATGTTTCTGTGATGGGGCAGAGACTTGAGACAGCCCAGACCACTTTGGAGAGGTTATTTGGAGAGTAAGACAGTGATTTTGGAAATGAAAGGGACAAATTTGTGAGCTGTTTTAGGATATAAAATACCTGGGGTTTGGTAAATCTCTAGTTGACCCGTTCACCTCCCCGACTTCAGCTTGAAGTAGCAGTGTGTGACCCTTGTGGATATTTCCTTCTGAAATGTGGGGAGCCTTTTAAGTCACCCATGTGGTCGCCTCCCCTGGGGATGGGTCATTGGAGCGAGGTGCTTCTTGGCCTCTGTAATTGAATCTGTTCAGAAGCAAAGAGGAGTAATTGATGTTCACTCTCCAGACTGAAAAAGTCAAAGATCACAGAGGCTTTTTAAAAAGGAGGCCAAACCCAGAAATAAATGTTTCCTGGAACCCAGAGCCCTCTCCTCTCTCACCACTGCAAGCCTGCCTCTTTCTGCAATAGATCTGGCTTCTCTTAAATTTAAAAACAAAACAAGCGTGGGGAGGGGTTTGAAGAAAAAGTTAGTCCTGACATTTTTTGAGAGTGTAAGGAAGACTGTTGTAAACCTGCACAGTAAGAGACAAAGATCGGGCTGGACTCTAGACAGAGCGAGGGCCGTGGAGCTGTGGGGCCGTGGTAAGGGCCAGTGGAGATTACCTGGGGGAGGCCGTAGGGGAGGGGGGTTCCTCTGGCTGAGCGGACAGCGTTCTCGGGGAGGGAGGAGGCAGGCCCAAGTCTTAGGCCCTCAGGCGGGCACTCAGGTGGGCCTGAGTCAGCTGGGTCAGTTAGCAAAGGGCTCCCTCCCGCTGAGCAGGGTCCTGCTGAACTGGGCTGGCAGGCCTGTGCGCTGGGGTCAGGCTCAGGGGCTCCTCGCTAAGGCTGGGTCGAGAGGAGACGCTGTCAGTGCGCTTCATCACCTCACTGCTAGCACCAATCAGTCTCAGCAGTGGAGCTTGTTAGTGTAGCTTAGAAAGTACTCTGCTGCCCTGGAAATGAGGTCATGGCGTGCGTACTGGTGTGCAGGCGGCTTCCCACTTCATGCTTCTTAGGTGTTCCCAAGTCAGCACACACACACTGGTCTCACTCTTTATACAGCCTGGCCTTATTTTAGACACTGTTTACACCAAGTTGTAGACTGGAAGTAATTTCAAATGTAAACATTTATATATCTAGTTTATACTTTTTTCCACATATATGCACCCACTCATAAAATTACTCTTGGAAGTAGAGGATAGGGCAGGAGTATCTCCATGTTATGTAGATAACTCCTGTTAGAAGAAAATCATCTAATTTCCTAGGAAATTTGCAGCCAATCTATGTTAAATCCAGGAATCACACATGGGTCGGTTACATGTGTAAAAAATAAATTTCATTCAGGCATGATGGATGGTGCATGCCTGTAATCCCAGTCCTCAGGAGGCTGAGACAGGAGGATCATGCAATTTCGAGGCCAGACTGATATACATAATGAGGCCCTGTTTCAGTGCCCCCCAGGAAAAAAGAAGAGATTTTTGCCATTCCGCTTACATATTAGCCATGTTTGGAAAACCATTTCATCTGTGGCACTTTGGGACACTGAGGAAGTAGTACCATGTGGTGTCTGTAGGTCTGGGATCTCTTGATGAATGTCATTGGAAGTATTGATCCCTTTTGCATAATTCCTATATTGAAAAGTCTTGTATTTTAATTTTCCCGAAACAACAAGGTAATCATTTTAAATACTCTGCAATTAAATGAATTCACTTCGTGGCTTTCCTCATAACGTTGATGCTTTCATGGCTCCCTTAAGGAGCAGTCTGTCAGCTAATTGGATTTCTGGAAATGTTGATGAAGCCTTCAGTTGACTACTTCTGCTCACTTCCCTCTGGGACCCATTTGTTACCGGGAACATCCGGGCCCCTGTCCTCGGCATCTCCTCTGGTTTCCCAGGAGAGAAAGAAGAGCAAGTCAAGGCGTACTCGGAGCGGGGAGCACGCGCAGGGTGGGGGTGAAGGAGCGGGACTGTGGGGCATTTATCCTGCCGGGGGTGAGGAACGAAGCCATCTCTCAGCAAGCCGTGCTGCACAGTGGGTGAGAAGCCGGAGTTCAGCCAGTGTCACCAAGCAGCTCTGTGACCCTGGGTAAGGTACACACCACTGCACTTGTCAGGTCCCCAGAGTGGATTATTTAAAAGACAGCAGCCGTAGGTGACAAAAGAACCAGGTGAGCAAGAGGCTGAGGCAGCGGGATCTCATGAGTCTGGGGGTTGGAGAGCAGCCTGGGCAACAGAGCGGATCCTTCTCAGATGCGGAGACAGAGGGTGCTCCGGTCCCGCTGTGGCATGAACTTCAGTAAGTGCGAGCTGCCGTCCCAAGCGCCTTTCCATGCGATGTTCTAGCAAGAGGCCTCGTAGTCTGGGTGGGGTACAGCAGAGAGGTGCTGCCAGTTACTGTACCGGGCAGGAGGTGGCAGCCGGCCTTCCAGTCTCCCTACTGAGGAGCCAGCTGCACCCCAAACCATGGCAGGTGGAGTCCTCTTCCTCCCCACCTCAGCTCTTCTGGACTTGGACAAATCAGGAAGCAACTTGTTAAACACAGAAGCGTTCATGGGAGAAATTTTGCTTTTTCTTTTGAGGCAGCGTGTCTGAGACTGATGAGTGTACACAGAGACTTAGTAAATTGTGTGCAGTATTATTTTCCCAGAAAAGAGCAGCCAAGTCCTTCTACCTATCCGTCACCTAGAAATAATTCTGCCGTACTTTTCCTTAGACAGCAAAGCCTGCGCCTGGGTGTTTAGGTGTGGATTCCGCCCTGTGAGCTCTCAGGGAGTGCCAGGTGCTGTGCTAAGTTGCACTGAGGCCACAGTGGTAAACAGAATGTGTGTGAATCTGCTCCTGAGAGAAAAACAGTGGCAGAAGGACGGGCACAGAGCTGTGTCCCCCGAGCTTTGTGATGAAGGCAGATGCAAGGCTCTGAGGAACCCCCAAGAGCCTCTCGTGGCCTGGGGGTGGGTGGAGCCCCTGGCTGGGGCGGGAGTGGGAGGCCGTGCTGTGGGCAGCACTGGGGGCATGAGGGGCGGGGCGGCACCCTGGCTGCCTTTTCCTTGCTGAGGGGGGTCCCACACATCCTCAGGTTCTGAGTTCCCTTAGCACTTGCAGGCATTATGTTGTGGCACTTTTTGTTTTGATGTCCTGTAGGGTGGGAATCATCCTCGTTGTGAGACACCTAGAATGGCATAATGACGTGTCCCCTCTCTGCCACCCTGCGTGGTACCTGATACTCTGGGTGCCAAGCAGCGCCCCTGCCGCTGGAGCGTGCAGTGTGACAGCCCTTTTACTCAGTAGGGGAACCCGCTGGCTGGGTCAGGCTCCGACTCAGGGGCCCGTTTTCCTCCAGTCCCCCATCTGTGCCTGCTTTGCAAGTGTGGGTCCAGGAAAACCAACGCGAAGCTGCTGCTTAGGTCCCCTGACTCAGATCAAAGGGCGCCCGTGCTGGGGAGGGACAGCCTGTGACAACCAGACGTCTGCGTTAGTCTGCACGAGCGGCCACGGTGGTGTGCTGTGCGGGGGGCTGTGCTCACGTCTGTGCTGGAGCCACAGTTTCGCTCTACACTCCTTCAGGCCAGTTCCTGTCCCGCTGTCCTGTCACAGCACTGAGGCGGGCAGAGCCTCACTTGCAGTGACAGCAGTGACTGGCAGTGGCACCCCAGAGCAGGTGGCCAGGGGTTCTCGCAGTCCCTGCTGATTTGAGTGTGTGGTGCTGTCTGTGCACACCGACTGCCGGCCACGGATGCTGTACCGGGTACAACCAGCAGGTCTGTCCTGAAGATCATTGTCCTGGCAGAGGAGGCCGCCTTCCTGTTTTCGGTGTGGCTGTGTCACGCCTGCGGGTGGAGTGAGGCATTGACTTGCCTGCTTGTCCCTCCCTCCTGAGCAGAGGCGCCCCCGCAGCCACAGCTTGTCAGCCCCTGTTTGGAGCACAGAAGCCGTAGTAGTCACAGAGGCCTGGGTTACCAGAATTTTCATCCCCTTCCGGTCCTGTCCTCTGGAGGCCTAGAAGCCTGTCAGGCCCCGGCACTGTCCTCTGGCATTTCTCCCGCTTTTTCTTGTTCTCACACTCCTGATAGTCCCCAGTCCTAGAAGAGGATTAGCGTTCTTACCTGTCGGTCCGCTGCTGTCCCTCCGTCCTCATCTGTCAGTTGTGGCTGGGCTGCGAATACGGGTTCAGCACCTGTCTAGCTTGGGTCAGTCCCCAGCATCACCGAGTAGATCATGGTTTTGTTTGTTTGTTTTGGTACCGGGCATGGAACTCATGACCATGTACTTGCCAGGCAGATGATGTACTACTGGGCTATCACTCCAGCCCTAGACCACAGTGTTTAGTTACTATGGTATTTCTGTGTTTCTGTTTCCAGGACTATTAGTATTGCTCACCTGCTGAGCCAGCTAGGACACTGGTGGTTTTTCTGTGTGTACAGTGCTGCTTACCTCCCAAACCACAGCCATGAACTTTAAATTCCCGAGTTTTATTTTCCACATCTAGGGAGATGTGGCGGTTGGTCAGGTTTATTCTCTCCTGCAAAGATGTTCCAGGCTCCTGTCCTATGGTAACCTTATCTCGTCCTCCCTGGGGACAGAAAGTTTTATTTGTAGTCCCATTAAAACATTGGAATCCCGGCAAGTTAATTCCAGTGTACCACCTCCGGTGCACCCCACAGCAAGGATAAGGATGCTAAGACATAGAGTTAGAAGCAGCGAAGGGGTCCTGAGTCCAGGCCAGGTGAGGGTGCACGGGACAAAGGCCTGGCTTCGAGGGCTCCCGCAGCGCTGACTGACTCAAGGATCAGCAATGGTGATCAGGTCAGGAATTATGTGAGTGGCGTGGGCGAGCTGGCCAGGTGGGGAGAGAGCACCTCTGCAGTACGTGGGGAGGAGGCTGTGCAGAAAGACCAGTCTGCCTGATCCACGGAGCGGAGCGTTTGAATGAATTAGGCTGCTGCTTCAGTGTCTGATTCGTAAACTTTTGTGCCCTCTGAAGTCAGAGCCTCTCATCTTGAGGCTGGAACCCAGCAGACGTTCCTGGAGCTGTGTGGCCCTGCCAACCACTGTGCTCAGCTGTTTCACAGGGAGCATGGTGCCAGGGAGCAGGACGCTGCTGGCCGGCTATCTTAGTCGGCTTTATTTGCATTCTTAGAGCTAATTGAAGGGAGAAGGAAACAGCATAGCCCGCTCTGTACATATCAGTACTAGGAGACAGGGCCTGGTCCAGTTAATGCTGAAGCAGTTGTTCTGTACTCAGGGAGTCGCTCAGGTCACCTCCACTGTCCCCCAGTAGTCTCAAGGCCTGCTAAGTGGCAGCACTGTGCCGTCTCCTGGCCGCTTGCCTCCCCCTTGTGGGATTTTGCCCATTTGTTGGGTTGCAGCTCAGCCTCCATTCGCTCCCCGATGGAAGGTTGCATGAGAGGTAAACTTTGAGATCCTGTCTGTCTGAAAATATCTTTCATCTCTTTAAAACCTGACTGATAATATACGTGCTGCAGCATTCTGGGCAGGAAAGCGTTTCACCTGTGAATTTGGACAGCCTTGCCCCTTTCTTCTGTGGCTTCCAGAGATGCCTTTGGAAAGTCTGACGCCTCTCAGCCCATGTGTGGGCTGTTTTCCCCTCTCTGGAGCTGTGTGTGTGTCTGCAGTGCGTCGTAATTATTACTTAGCACTTGTTTTAGGGCATTCACGTAGTAAGTAGCATATCTTGATTATTTCTGATCCCTTTACCGTGGCTTTTCTCCTCTCCCGATCTTCTCTAACAAGTCTGCCCTTTGGTTCTTACTGCTTCTTGAACTTACTCTTTATGTTTTAGGTTTCTAATGTAAAAGAAACCTTGTGATATTTAACTTTCTGTGTCTGATTTGTTTCACTTACAGTTTTAAGTTCTTTTTTTCCTGCACGTGGTGTGATTTCATTCTTCTTTACGGCAGCATAGCATTCCATTTTGTATGTATACCATACTTTCTTTATCCGTGCATCTATGAATGGGCATCTTGGCGATTGCCAGAGTGTCGCCATTGTGAGTTGTGCTGCGATAAACCTGAGTGTGATGTGTGATTATAATACGGTATCTTTAGCTCTTGGCAGTGTGCCCAGGAAGAATAGGGCAGGGTCAAATAGAATTTCTAGCTTTAGTTTTTTATGAATCTTGGTACCGAATAAGTAATGCCTGTACTAGTTTTATGTTCCTCCTGACAGTGTAGGAGGAGCCCTCCGTCCGCACCAGCATTTGTTGTGTTCTTGATGCTGCCATTCTGACCAGATGAGGTGGAATTTCAGGGTGGTTTTGATTTGCGTTTCCTTAGTGGGCAAAGAACGTAATTTCCTGTACTTACTGGCCATTTGTCCCCAAATTAGTCCATGTTTGCAGTTCACAAGGATCACATTCATCACGAGGGGTGGTGCACACGCTTTTTTCTTCCCTGCTCCACCTCCATCTCTGTCCCCTTTCCTTATGCAGAAGATCTATTTCCTCATTTCCTATCATCTGTCTTTTGTCTTGCTCCACACGCACGCACGCATGTACCCAGGCACGCACGCATACATCACTCTGGGTTTCTCATATAAGAGAAACTGTGATTTTTAAAGCTTGTGTATCTTACTGTACGTAACGTGGTCTCAGAGTACATTCAGTTTCCTACAGGTGGCTCGTTTATCCTTCTTTATGGCACAGTGTACTCCTTGTGTACAAACTCCACATTTTCTTGTCCATTTATAAAGGACATAGGAATGGACATACAGGCCGCTTTCCAGATTAGCTATTGTGAGCTGTGCTGCTATAGACATGGATACACGTGTATCACTGTAATATGGTGTTTTAACTCTTCTGGAAGATACCTGGAGGGGAATAGCAGGTTCAAAGTGAATTTCTTGTCTTAGGTTTTTTAAAAATTATTTTTTATTTATTTTTTTTAAGCCAGTCAAATTTAGCAGTGGGGGTGGTATACCAACTTTAGTGACACTAATGTTAATAAGTTCTGATAACCCACTGCCATCGGACCAGCCTAGTCTTAGTTTTTTGAGGATTCTTTGTACATATTTTCGTGTTGGTTGTACCTGTTTATATTTCCACCAAGAGTGTAGAAGCCCCTGCCCTGTCAGCTTCACCAACAGCTGTTTTTGTTTTTGTTTTTTGAGACAGGATCTGGCTATGCAGGTCAGGCTGAGTTGAACTCGATGTTAGGCTGGGCCGGGTCCTGAACCCACAGCGATCCTCCTGCCTCTGCCTCTTGAGTGCTGGGATACAGGTGTGCACCGCCACGCCCGGCAGCACTTGTTATTACTTGATTTTTTCGCAGCCATTCTTTCTGAAGTAAGATGGAATCTCAGTGTTGTTTTAATTTGCATTTATCAAATAGCCAGCAATATTGAACATATTTATTTTAATATTTTACTAGTACATGTTTGTAGGGCATCCTGAATAATGATTATATTCACTGTGGGAATTGCACACATACAGAACACCTCTCAGTTTTTCTTAGCCCTTCTCCTTCACCCCCCACATTGTGCCCACAGATTCATTTATCTGATATGTCCTTATAAAGTTAATTATCATATATACGGGCTAACAGACCAAAAAAAACATACACAAGACAGTTATACTAAATCAAGGTACATTTTCAGATACACTGTACATACTGGATTACAAAGACTTTCTCTGTTTATTTCCTGTTGAGACTTTTATTTTGTACCTTATTTATATGAGTATTCTGATATAAGGAAACAGACTCTTTAAGCTGTGTGTCTGATTTCCTTGCATCCTGGTTTCACAGTGCATCCATCTCCCTGCAGATGGCTCACGTTTACCCTCCCTTATGCAGAGCAGCACCGTATTGTATATAAACACCGCATTTTCTTTGTCCTTTGTCTGTTGGTGGACACACAGGCTGCATCTAGGATTTAGTTGTTATGAGTTGTGCTGCTGTGAGGGTGGGTGTGCACACACTGCTGTGGTGTGAAGTCTTCAATTCTTTTGGAGAGGTACCTAGGAGGGGAATAGCTGATTCCAGTGGGATGTCTAGTTGTAGTGTTTTTCTTTTGTTTTTTTGTTTTTTTTGGCGGGGGGGCGGGGGGTCATCTTTTGTGCCAGGGTCTCCCTGTGCTGTTCAGGCTGGTCTTGAGCTCACTGTGTAGCCCAGGTTGGTCTCGAACTTGCAGAGCTCTCCTGCTTCAGCCTCCAGAGTGCTGGGATTACAGGTGTGTCCCACCATACCTGGCTGGTTGCAGCGTTCTGAGGCATCTCTGTGCTGACTTCCAGAGTGGCAGTACCAGATTCCATTTCCATCCTCAGCCTCTTCAGCCTCTTCACTGGCAAGTATCTCTTTGCCACACCCGCCCCCTGCAGTCTCACCAGCATTGTCAGTGTGTGATGCTTTTGATGATAGCCATGCTTTCTGGAGTGAGATGTAACCTTACTGTTGTTTTTAATGTGCGTTTCTCAGATGCCCAGGATATTGAGCATTTTTTCATTTGTTTACTTACTTATTTAGGTGCTGGGGATCGAACTCTGAACCTTGTGCTTGCTAGACAGGCGCTTATGCCTCTGAGCTACATCCCCAGCTCATACATTTACTTGCAGTTTGAACTTTTCATCTCAGAAGTCTTTCCATTTCAGATGCTCATTTTTTGATTGGGGCTTTAAATTTGGGAGGGGCCTAATTTTTTTTAGTTCTTTATGTATGTGTTCTGGATATTAGTCCTTTGCGGAGTAGTTGGCACAATTTTTTCCTGTTTTTCACTCTGTTGGTGGATTCCTTGTTGTGCAGAAGCTTCTTATTTGTTGATTCTTGGCTTGTTCATGTATTTATTGGCCATGTGTACTTCTTCCAAGAAGTGTCTATTAATTGCTGTTGCTTATTTTTTCATTGGTCTTTTATTTTGGGGGTATAATTTTTTCAGTTCTGGGCTTTAAAATAAAAATCATTGTTTCTTGAGACAGAGTCTTGCTTATGTAGTTCAGGCTGACTTTGAACTCACTATGTAACCCAGACTGGCCAAACTTGTGGCCACCCTCCAGCCTCAGCCTTCTGAATGCTGGAATTACAGGTGTGCACCATCATGCCTGGACGAATTCTTCATGTATGTATTCTAGGTAATAGTCTTCTGTCCAAGGAGTAGGTAGCAATTTTTTTCCCATTCTGTGGGTTATCTCTTTACTCTGTGCATTGTTTCTTTTTCGGTGCAGAGTTTTTAATTTGACATAATCCTAAATGTTGATTCTTGATGTTATTTCTTGTGCAGCTGCAGTTCTGTTCAGAAAGTCCTTGGTTATACCTAAGTCGTAAACAGTTTTACCTGCTTTGTATTGCAGCAGGTTAAGTGCTTCTGCTTTAATATTTAGACCTTTGAGCTATTTTGATTTTAGGTTAGTACCTGGGGAGAGACGGGTGCACCTTCGGCCTTCTGCGTGAGAAAAGTCAGTTTTCCCAGCACCAGTTGGCAGCAGCACCCTGATGGGCTGAGATTACACCGGCTGCTTGTCTGGTTCTTCATGGCTTGAACCTGCTCCCCCTAGCTGGGTGATGGGCTCATAGTCTCCTGGCTGCAGGGCAGAGCTGTGGTCTAACAGCTCTCTGTAGGGCGCTTCACGCTTCTAACCACTGAGCTTCCCAGCCCTGGTGTGTGCATTGCCCCACTGCCCTGGATTCAGGTTCACTTTGTCAGCGCTGCTAACTCATCTGCTTTGCGTCTTTCCAAAAAACTTGGCGTCTTTATGTCATCTTTTCCTCTATTCTTGTGACCTTTTTTACTTTTACTCATATTTTCAAGGTTCTAGAAGGAGCAGAAATAAAAGCATGCGGTCACGTTTTCACAGTTAGCTCCGTGGGCCCCTGTGAGTGGGGTTTGTGAGGTGACAGAGTCCGGCTGTAAGTTTTGTCTTTCTCCAAAGATCACAGGCTTCCCTGAGAGAGCGGGGGATGGCGTCACAGGCTCCGCTGTCTCCCCTTAAGCCATTAAATGTGTAGAAGGGTTTTAGCAAGGATGTGTCAGATTCATTTGAGTGAGGTGGAGTCTTTAAAATGAGACTGACTTTGGAGGATGTTCCATTGCATGGGAAACCTGCCAGCCCTTTTTGAGGCTCAGAGATAAAACTGACTTTGCAAGAATAGTCAAAAGAGGAAACCAGTGTTGGCAGAGAATGGCTGAGGAGGAGCTCCTGTTCAGACTGAGAGCTCCCCAGGACCGCGCTTCCCCTGCAGGTGGTTGCCATTGCCCCTTAGCAGGGTCTTCGGTCCAAAAGGCCCTTTCCTGACCCAGTGCTCTGAGAGTTTTTAACCTCCTGAGCGTGATTACAGGAAGCAAATCCTAGGACTGCAAGCTGCTGCTCTCATCATTCAAGGTCAAGGATCTGGGAAAATTAAAAGGAATACACTCAAGGTCAGATGTGGGATTTTGTTTCAGTTTTTATTTAGCTAGCGCTATGATAATCAGTAAGCTGGTTGAGTTTTAGTTTCTAACCTATAAAAGGGAAACAGTGTCTGTTTTCCTACTCCACAATATTGGTGCAAGGGCCAGAGGCAGATAGCATGCTTGCAAACATTTGAACTTTGTCATCTTAAACTGTTCTGCATGTGACCAGGATGATGAGACAGGCGGTTGCAAACCTACATGTGCCACAGCTGGCTGCTTTCCTTACTGAAAACTCTACAAGGCTCACCATCACTGGTGGACCTTTGTGGACACCTCTTACTGCCCTTCTGTGTGTGGGAGTCAGAATTCATTTCAGCCTGAACAAACCCCCTCCCCTCGTCTGCCCTGCCTCCTGCTCCTGTGAGTGCACACAGCACAGGCCTGGTTTCCTCCTGAAGTTCTTCTCTGTCCGTGGGCTCTCCCGGTTCTCCCAACCCCAGCACCCTCTTCTTGCACCTTGTCTCCAGGCCCTCGCTTTTCTATTGCGTGTGTCCTCCCTATCCCCTGGAGGCCTTGCCTCGTGCCCCAGTCACTGACTTCACCTGGACTCCCTGGATCTAGTCACACTTCCAGGTGACTGGCTGTGTAACTGCCCCGCACAGTGATTTTTAAGATGCTGAAGCCTGTGAGGTCATCACGACATGATGGTGAGTAATGACTTGACTCTCCATGTGCCGCCTCCCTGCCGTCAGCAGAAGGGTTTCTCTGAAAGGTGCGCGCCCTGCTGCAGCCCCTCGCCAGCATGCAGGCCTCTGTCCACACCTGCTGCCCTGACCTTGCATTCCTGAGCTTTCCTTTAGCTTCAGGCTCCAGCTTCTCCCAGCTACCGGCCCCGTTGCCCCACTTTGTAAGGACCTGGAATTTGAGTCACCTCTTTGTTTGCCTTTGCCTGGCTGCTGGCTCAGCTCATGTACCTCCTGTTTGTGAAGCCTCCCACTCACGTTTCCCCCAGGAGTTGCTTGGCTGCTTCCTGCTCCAAACGCCAGTGTAGCAGTACAGTCTTATGTTCACTCGTCCCGCTGCCCTGCACAGATTGCTGGTGGGCGACTCGATGGCACCTGGTGTAAACATGACTGAGCCGCTTGGATTGGACTCTGTCTGGCTCGTGAGAGAGATGCCAGTACTTGTGTGGCAGTAGCTGGGCAACCACAAGAGACATAGTACCGCCAGCTCAGAGCCATTTCATTCATCTCAAACACGGTATTTCTGTGTGTCTTACCAAGAGGTTGTTGCCATTTTTAATGGCCACAAATGACAGAGATTTGTTACGCTGCTTGGAGACCATACCATGGTGAGGTCACGCTGGTCAAGGGCTCGCAGGATTGTGAGTTGGTGGGAGGGGGTTAATTATCTGGGTGGTATAAACTGAGTGTTAGAAGCTGCAGACTGGTGACCCCGGAAATTCCTTACATAGCACCATGTTCTGGAAACGTGAAGGGTCCCTCTGGAAAGCTCACTGAAGCAGGAACAAGCAGCGTGGAACATCCCCTGGACTCAGGGCCCCTGTGATGAGTGTGGTGGAGCCTCGGATGTGACTGGGGTGGGATTGCTATCATGAATCGGACGTTGGCCTGGGCCTCTTTCTGTGCTGGCCACAGTAAGCGTCCTGGTGTTTCTTTGTCTTTCTTTCTTATTTGACTTAACAAAGACTTGCAGCGGTTGCATACCAAGCTTTTGCCTGGGCTTTGATAGGTCCCAAGAGCGATAGGAAATCTCGTTGTGAGTGTTGATGGACCTTTGGACGCGAAGCCCCTAAGGACAGTCAGCTTCCTCCTGCCTGATTCCAGAGGTCCCTATTCTTCTTGCCCTCTACAGTGTGTGCAGGTGCCATCTAAAATGCAGGTGCTTCGGAGGCCTGGGTGCAAGGCTTGCTGTGCCTCCGCCGTGATGCTGAAGGTGCTGTTGAACGGCTCAGGCTTCTCAAGGTTTCCGTTCCCATGAGGCCCCGAGAAGCCGATCGGAATCTGCGATTGTAGAGATAGTGGCTTGGAGCATTGAGTGAAGGGTGCTGTGTCTGCTCTGAGACGCATCAAAATTAGTCTTAGGGTTTTCCCGAAAGCCAGAGGACAGCCGTGATAGGGAGGAAGACCTAGTGTGTAAATAGCTGCCTTCTTGCGCTGCCAAAGAGGAAAGAGCTTGGGTGGAGGGGGATGTTACTACCATCCTGTCAAAGCCACAACTCCAAACAGGGAGATTCCAGCTCTCTGTTTTCACTTAGGTTTGCTTAATGTATTCCCCAGCCCCTAGAATTTCTAGATGGCCTTTTTGAGGAGATGCTAATTAGGGAAAAGAGAACGTGGCTTCCTTTGGGAAATTTCCTGTCTTTCTTCCTGATGTTTTTCCTTTCTAGTTCTGAGGCTGGTGTAGGATGTCCAGACTTAATTGCTCTGAACCAGAGTTATAGAGGCAAAAGAAAACATTGGAGAGCTTGCTCAGTCCTGCCTTTTGGTAAAACGAGGGACAGTGGAACGGAACTTCCAAGGTGACTTTGGGACCGCAGTGTCCCCAGTGGGGGAGAGAGCGGAGGCCTCATGAGCCCTGTGTTGCTGGGGGGCCGCACCTCAGCTGCTTTACCTGGCGTTGATCTTCCCCCTGTCTTGGCTCCGCTTGGCTGTCCCGGTCACCTGGCTTATCTGACTGTGTAAAGCCATGTATCAATGTGTCTTCAGTTCACGTGGTCATTCCAGTTAGGCCGAAAGCCTTTCTTTGTCCAAATGCCGAGAGCTGTGTAAGTGGCACTTTTAGATCTGCCACAGATTTGCTTTGTGACTGGGGGCAAGTAGTTTTTGGATATTTAATGTCACCTATTTTATGATAGTACAATGATTGTCTTGTGTGACAATTGAAAACTAACCACGGAACTGCATCTCTTAGATTTTTTTGGCCTGACCAACTTTCCATATTCCAATTCGTTGTCAGGCATAGTGTTTGGTTTTGAAGATGAGGTGGTTGTACAGGTGTGACAACAAGTAATGACTTGTAACTCTTTGTTTGGAACATGGTTTAGTTTTTAAATGCAAGTGCAGCTTGAGTGTGCCGTGTGCAGCGTACACAGCGGGGAATGTACCAGCTGGTGAACGTATGCATACCGCATATGGCCTTGTTCCGTGCTGGTAATGTTTAAAGCCTACTTTCTAGTGATTGTTCAGAAGTACAGCGCGCTGCTACTGGTTACCGCCACGGTGAGCACTTGCATCTTGTTCCTCGCGTCGGACGCAGACTTTGCGTCCTCCAGCCAGCTCTCCTCTTGCCCCTCGTCACTCCCAGCCCCTGGCAGCCACTGTTCTGTGCTGCACTCCAGGTTCCTCTTGTCTGGAGTCTACGTGGAAGCGAGGGTATACGTTGCCGTCCGTGTCTGTGTCCTCTAGATTCACCCGTGTTGTCACATGCAACGGGGTTCCCTTCTCTTTAGACTGGCGACCCGACTTTCTTTATTCGCCTGTGAATTGCTGACGGCTTGTGGGTTCTCTGCCTTGGCTGCGGTGAGTAGCGTGGAGGGGAAGGCGGGTGCAGCACAGCAGCCCTGTTCCTCTGAGCGCCTCCTCGGGCGCGGGCTGCTGCAGGGTGGGTGCCGTCCTCGGCCTTTGAAGAGCGCCGCACTTGAGGACCGTGTGGTGCTCGTTCATTCCTGCCAGCTGCACACGTGGCTTCTCTTTGCTACACCCTCATGGTGTCTTTCCTTTTCCTGTGTGTCTTTGGTAATGGTCATTCTGACAGGTGTGAAGTGCTAGTATAGTGTGATTTTTTTCTTTCCTTTTTTTTTTTTTTTTTTGTCTTTTTGAGACAGGGTCTCACTGTGCAATTCAGGCTGGCCTTGAGCTTACTTTGTATAGCCCAGCGTGGTCTCAAACTTGTAATGATCCTCCTGCCTCAGCCTCCTGAGTGCTGGGAGTACAGCCGTGAGCCACACTGGCCACATGCCTGGCCACACTGTGTTTCTGATTGGCGTTTCCCTGATGATAGCAATGTTGAGCATATTTTTATATCCCTGTTGGCCAGTTACCTTTCTTTTTCAGGGTCTGTGCGTGCATGTATGCATGAGTTTTTTCTTTCTTCCTTTCTGTTTTTAGAAATAGATTCTTGCTCTGTAGTTCAGGTTGTCCTTGAACTCAAGGCAACCCTCCTGCCTCAGCCTCCAGGTGCTGAGATTATAGTATGGGCCACCACGCCCGCTACTCACTTCTAACTTGGGTTGTTTTATTGCCATTGAGTTTCTTATATATTTTAGGTGTTGGCCTCTTGTCATATACGGCTTGCAAATATTTTCTCCTATTCTATAGATTATCTCTTTGCTATTGATTGTTTCCTTTGCAGAATCCCGCTTAAGGTTTTAAGCCTAGGACTGGGGATTTAGCTCAGCAGCACAGTGCCTGCCAGGCAAGCACAAGGTCCTGAGTTTGATTCCCAGTACCCGCTAAAAATTTTTTTTAAAAAAGCTGGGGGGGGGGGGATGAACAGGGATTTAGCTCAGCAGCATAAGTACCTACCTAGCAAGTGCAAGTTCTTTTTTTTTTTTTTTTTTTTTTGGTCTTTTTTCATTTTTATCGGTACCGGGGATCGAACTCACGACCGCCTGCTTGCAAGGCAGGTGCTTATGCCGCTGAGCTAAACCCCCAGCCCCCAAGTGCAAGTTCTTGAGTTCAATCCCTGGTACAAAAAATAAAACACAAAAACACACCACAGAATGATTTTAAGCTGAACATTTACATGCTTATTAAAATGACCTATCATTTCTGTTTAGCTGTTTATCATCTTGATGCATTTTTTTCCTTGGGCATATTTTCTCTTCCTTTTCCCCCTTTAAATTTAGTGTAAAAGTAGCCAAACCTGGTGGTGATACAGGCCTATAGTCTCAGTACTTGGTTAGCGGAGGCAGGAGGGTTACCACAAATTCCAGGCCAGCCTGAAATACACAGCAAAACCCCATCTCAGAATACCAAAAATAAATAAATAAAAAAGCACAACATGAACACTGTCACATTGCAAGTGTCCTAAACCATGTAGTAGAACACAGAGCAGAACATGGCAGACTTTGCTCCCCATTCTGCGGTGCCCCCAGCACACGGATTTCCTTCCCCAGAGAAGCCACTGACAGTTTTCACCGGCGACCCCATCCTTGCCCAGGGTGTGTGTGTGCAAGTGTTTTTATGCAGAGGGGCTCATACCTTGTTTGTTGAACAGTGACTTCTGTTTTTCACCAAACTGTAACTGTAACAAAGTCAGGACATACGGTTACCACTTCTTCGTGGTTGCTGTCAGTGGTTATATAGTTATTTCATTTTAAGGGTCTGCCTCACCTTGAGTGACATCAAGGTTTCAGTGCTGTACTCTTCCAGCAGAGCAGCCCTAGGCAAGCGTGCTCCCGTGAGCACACGTACGAATGTTTCTGTTGGACGGCTGCCTGCAAGCGGAACTGCTGGCGCAAAGTAAATTCTATTTTTGGTTTCGATAGATGCTGCCAAATTGTCTTCCCAAAGGAAGCCACCAGTTTAAACCCATAGCAGTGGTGTTTTAACAGTGCTTGTTTTCAAACACTTGGTAATGATGTTATTTTTACTTGATTCGTCTGATGGGTGCAAAGTCATATTTGATTATTATAATTTGTGTGATCTAAACTTGTCTGCTTTCTGCCTCTTAAAGAATGTCCAAGCACTGCCAATTCTTTCATGACATTATTTCTTATTTTTTGGGCCAAATTAACGTATCTGCATGTCTCTCAGGGTAGAGTAGGATACAGTATTTTTCCTGTCACTTCATAACACTTTAAGCAGGAGAGGGAGCATCCTTGTATCCTTGTACTATTCTGATAAATTTCTCTCATAGATTCTGAGTTACAATTTTATAGTATTGGTAAATTCGATTCTTTTTTTCTCTTTAGTATTTATTATAATTTCTCATTTCAGAGCCGTACAGTTGGCATAAGCTGTTCTCTGTCTGTGTGGTAGTTATAATAACTCTTTACTTCTGCGTTTTCACAAATGTTCCTGATGTAAATGGCGCTGCCTCCGGCAGCTGAGCTTATTAACAGCTCTGGGCTGGGATGGTCTTACTGACGATTCTGTGTAATTCAGTGCTTTGTATCAGTGATTCCTGAATGTAGCAATGAGACAGCCGCCCAGCTGATCTGTCACCCAAACCTGACACTGATACTCGCCAGTAATAGTAGCAAAAACTAAGCCAGCCTCACTTACAAATGTGGACGTAAGAGTCCACAGTCCTTAATTCTGAGATGTTCTCAAGTAGATTTCATCAGGACTGTGATAGCAGCCAAGTAAAAGAAACCATTAAGAAACCTACTGATAACATATTTAGGTCGTTAAATGTGAGAAACAGTGATTAGCTCCAGTGATTCAGAAAATGCATTTAAATTAAATAACTACATATCTCTAAAGTGCTTTAAAAAGAAGGTCTGGGGTGAAGCCCAGTGTCAGTGTCGTTTCCCAGCATGTGTGAGGCTCCAGCTTCAGTCTCTAGCACTACCATCAGTCAGTCAATCAAATACAAAATAAAAAACAAGGGAATAATGATTTGTCAGTGCTTTGCAGAGTGTATGCCATAAACCATCGGAAGTCTTCTTTTTTGAAACACAAGGTTGTCATCTGCTGCTTAACATTTTAGAAGCTCTGACCAGTGCAGTGAGGTAGGAAACAGGGATAAGAATGAAGGCGTTGATAGTTAAAGTGACACTGCTAGTCCATGGACTTCTAATCAAGTCAGCTCTCGGATTGTCCCGCTGGCTGATGCCCGAGCCCAGGCGCTCGTGCCCCAGGACCCTGGAGGGGCTGCTCCGCAGGCAGTGAAGGCCCCCTGCCCAGTTCTTGTATACAGTGGTGTATTCGGGTGTTATCTACACACATTGTCCTGTGGGTGTTACCGCTGTCCTATGTGTGATGACGTCTGTCTCCACCTTACTTCTAAAACCCGGCACAATGTAAATGCTGTGCAGAGGCTTGTCCTGCTGTGTTTAGGTCTGCAGTTAGTTGAGTCTTGAGTTGCAACTCACAGTTGTGGAGGGCTGGCTGTGTCTACACAGGAAGGACACACTGCTCACTGGTGTCCTGGTGTTACACTGGCCCCCCTTGGTCATGTGGTCGGTGCTGAGGTGTCTCTCTCCAGCTATCCGCCCCAGCAGAGGGTGGCTGCTGAGTCCCTGTATCTGAGGGCGATTGTTGATGCCCTTTCCGTGAGCAGGGGGCGTGCTGAGGTGTGAGAAGCACACTGAGCCAACAGAGAAGTTGCAGCCCGAGCGGGCCCTCCCCAGGGACACAGTGGTCTGGTCTGTGGCCCGCCCTCCTGCCTGTGCACCTCTGTGGCGTGGCGTGGCTGTGCACCTGCCGGCCGTCCTTAGGAGCTGTTCCTTAGAAGCCTCCTGTGGGTTCCGTCTCGGCAGGGGCAGCCCTCCCCTACCTGTCCCTGACTTCAGCCTGTGCTACTTGTCTCTCTTTTTCCCCTGGTAGCATGTGGAGAGGGCCAAACGTGAACTGCGTTGACAGCACTGGCTACACACCGCTGCACCACGCCGCTCTGAACGGCCACAAGTGAGTAGCGCGCTTTGCCCCTGCCCGCCCTCAGCGCACACCCACACCCTGGGGTGTCCCTTTGCTGCCTGTAAGGGTGGGCTAAGCATGGCCCTGAGGAAGAGAAAAACTAGATTCAGTCCGTGCAGGACCCGTGTTTGTCTTTCGTGTATGGTTTAAACATCCTTTTCTGCTCCCTCAACCCCCAGCAACCTTTAGACAGAGGTTGAATTTTACCTTCTCCTCCTCCTGGTCCTTTTCTGTGATGCAATATTCCATTGTCACTCATGGTAAAAGAACGAAGATCCAGTTTAGGGCTGGAATCCTGTGATTAACCCCCTGATGAGCTGAAAATGGGCTGACCGCTGGACAGGCGGGCCTTGCTGGGGTCGTGGCTTACTGACTCTGCTTCCTTGCCTGTTGCCACTCTTTCCTGTAACATCAGCCAGTGACAGCCACTCGGAAGGGAAAAGGCACAGGTAACTACGGACGTGGCCTGTTTGTTCCTCCTAAGTATGGAACTGGGAGGCCTCGGGCAGAAGGTCTTCTGGAGGAGGCTGCTGCAGGGGCGTCCGAGAGGGGAGGGCAGGCTTAGCAGCCTCCGCTCCGCCCTCAAGGGAGGGTTCGTGGTGCCCAGCAGGGCAGGGCCGCTGTGTCACCTGAGCAGGCCTCCCCAGCGCAAAGAATGGCACCCAGAGTGCAGCAGAAGAGAGGTTGTTCAGGGTAGTTTGAAGTGAAATATTAACCGGCATGAGCAGTAGAAGTTTCATTTTCAGACCAGGCATGATGGTGCACACCTGTACCTGAGCACTCGGGGGGGGGGTGAGGCAGGAGGTTTGCCAGTTCAAGGCCAGCCTAGATGACAAAGTAAATTCAAGGCCAGCCTGAACTATATAGCAAAATGTGTCTCAAAAAGACCCCCCAAAAGAAATGTTTTCATGAGGAAAGAGTTTGTGGTCACTATAGATTTTTCTTTTTTCACTGGTCCTAGGGATTGAACCTGGGACTTTACACATGCCACACACACACACACACACCCTACTTCTGAGCTGTTCCTGCAACCCCCGCATTTTAGGTTTTCAGAGCAAGGAGCAGTCCCACATTACTTGTCCAATATTTGATCCAGCTGCATTGACTCCAAAGAGAGACTACAATTGTTGCCTGCAACATTAAATTTTCTAAAATATATTGAGTGTGATCACTGAGATCTAGAAATCTATCGAGACTACCCCTCCTTAAGTAGCAGGGTAACCTGGGTTAGACTGAATCTTGAACTCAAAGGGCCATAGCCAAGTTCATCTCCCACACTGTTTTTATTTACAGGGAGGATTGTTTTTGCCTCATGTGCATGGGGATAATTGAACACTAGTGTCTGCTTAATTAATGGTGTCACCAAGAAGAAAGCCAAGTCCCTCTTTCTGGAGCTATCAAATGATACCGCGTGTGTCTGGCTTACGTTTGCAACATCTTTGAATTCTGCTTTCCCTGTCTGCTCTTGTCTCCCACACCCCTACACAATCTGAATAACGAAGTAAACAGTGACATTTGTCATGTTTAACTGTCCCATGTAAATTCTGTCCCTGACTGCCATCTAAACACTGCAAATGTGGAAATACTGCCCCGTAGCAGAGGTAATGAGCAGTGCAATACAGCTCAGGATGGTTTGGCCCCTTGGCACCGCACAGGTAGCTCATGGAATAGAGGTGAGGCCAGCGTGAGCTCAGGGCAGGAAGGCAGCCCGCCGAGAGCCTGTCCGTGACAGGCTGTGCAGGTGTAAGGAGGATTCTGGTTTCCGCACCCTCACGATTGATCTTTGCCTTCCAGGGATGTGGTTGAGGTTCTCCTGCGGAATGACGCGCTGACCAACGTGGCTGATTCTAAAGGCTGCTACCCGCTGCACTTGGCAGCCTGGAAAGGAGACGCTCAGATAGTGCGCCTGCTCATCCACCAGGGGCCCTCACACACCAGAGTCAACGAACAGGTCGGAAGCCGGGAAGCCTTTCTCCCTCCTCCGTTCAGCCGTACGCAGCTCTACCCGGCCCAGGCCACCCATCCTCATGCCACTCCCAGTGCACGGGTCCTGGGGAGCCTGCTGTCCCTTAGCCAGTGTGCTCCCTTGTCTGCACTCCTGCTCAGCCCCGTGTGGCAGGGAGATCCTGTGTGTGAAGAGGCATCATCTGTGCATTTGTCTCATGCAGTTTGGAGTAGTGGTATAATTACTGTTGTAATGCAGTGCATAATGTTCACTCTGCATGCAGAATCCGACATACGCAAATCCTTCAGGAGTCGGAGTCAGCTTCAGATGGCGGGCTCATTCTTCGGAAGTTGTGCTTATGCTACAGGCATGGCAGTGCAGCTGTCCCGGTGTTTGTCATTCCTGCATGAGCATCCCGTTATTTTGTGTACCTCTGAAGGTGCAGAAGTGGAAATACTCATGTTACTGCTGAAAAATGAATTCAGAAATGGGAAAGGGGTGAATGCAGCTCAGAGGTGATCCAGTGGGAGGGTCATTTCCAGGATGCCCTGGATGTTAATTTCAGTGACTGCGTACTTTGCGAAAGCAGAGATAATTCTTGAACAATAAGTGAGGCAACATTAAAAAAGAAATAGGAGACATTACAGTGGCCCTGGGTCTAAGCGGTCTTGGCATATACTTCTGCTTTCCCCGTGTCCCCTTGGGGAAGTGCCACTTAAATTATGCCAGTGTGAGCCAAGGCGCGCTCCTGTCCTCCCTGGGGCGGGGATCGGCGGTGAGGAGCTGGTGCTGTGCTCGGTGACCCACTGTCTTCCATGTCCACCAGCTCTGAGCCACAGCAGGTGCTTCTCTTGCTGCTTGGACGAGGGAGCTGCTGCTCTTAGGAAGCTTAGAACAGTTTTCCTCACAGCTTCAGTGAGGGGAGATTGTTAAATTACCTGTAGGATTAGCTCGAGGGGTGCCCTCCCAAGGCAGGAGCTCATCCTGGCGGACCCATCTGTCAGCATACCTGTGCCAGGCCCAGTGAGGGGTTCCATGAAAAGCGTGGCCTTGATTCTGAGAGGTGGCTGCTCTCTGAGGCCTGAGAAAATTGGAGCTCTCAGACAGCTCGATTGGGAGCTCGGCTGTGTGCAGCTGTTGACCAGCTCACCTTCCCCCATTGGGGCTCTATTTTCTGGGTAGGCAGTGACAGACACTTACAGTCATCAGTGACATGTGGAATGAAAATGGCCTCTTTTGAGGCTAAATGCAAATGCTCCTGACTAAGGTGGCAGCGCCTCTGCTCTGGAGGAGACGCCCAAGGCGGCTTCCCCTAACAGGAGTCTTCAGTATTGAAAGCTCTGGTCACCCCTTACGGTCTTCCTGTAGGCCATTTCCAGCGCCCATCTCTGACCCTGTCTTTGCCCACTCTCGCCTGGGAGCACAGCCGCTTGGAGCCACGAGTGCGCTGGCCTTTCCTGCTCACAGCTGCCCCCTGCCTGCAGTCTGCGCTGGTGGGTGGGGCAGGGGCCAGGCAGGAGTCTGCTGCAGCTCCAGGAACCTAATGGATCTGGGCAGTTACAAGCATGACATTGATTTATGTAAAAACCATTAATGCAGTTCCTGTTGGATCCTTAGATGGGGGTGTAGAGTGAGGTGCCCTGGAGGTCGTGTTCCCCATTAGCTTCCTTACAGGGCACCCAGAGGGCAGATGTGAGTTGTTCTCCCGTTACACCCCCTCGGGGCTGTGTTTGCTTTGATATATTTCATCCATTTTATCATCACATTTTCTTCTCCTCTCCTTTTTGTAGAATGCTCTTGAGATCAAAGCACTCAAAAAGTACGGCCCCTTTGACCCTTATATCAATGCCAAGGTGTGTACCTGCGGCCACGATCTCTCCGCCTCGCTCCTCGCGCTGCGGCCCCTGCCTGGCCTCTCTGGCTTCTGTGCTCGGCTGCCCCGGCTCCTCCTCACCCTCACTGCTGTCCACTTCGGCCCATCTGCTTTTGGCTCGTCTGAGAATGGGAGAAGGCAGCTGCAGTGGGTTGGGGTTTTTTTAAAAACCCATACTGGATCTGGAAAAGTTGGGAACATCAGAAACAGTGGAAATGGAGAAATTGAAGAACAAGCATCGTATGCTTAACTTACTGTTGGGATTTCTAAAGATCACTGAAATTTTAAAAAGAAAAATAGGGTCCAGTAAATTGGTTCACTTTTAAATAATCACAGAAGAATGGTTAAACGGTACTTCCTGGAATCAGAAAAGCTATTTTAGTCTGTTTCCCAGGTTTCTTTTGAAGTGGAGCCTGGCTTCCCTTCAGGTTTCAGTAGCCCTGTGGGAGGCGCGGGGAAGACCAGTGGCCACACTGCGTCCCTTCACACGCTGTCGCTTGCCACTCTCCTCTCGTTTCCTGGTTTCGTGCTTTTTCACACGGTGCCTGAAGCCGCAGCAGGACCCCCGCTTCCCTCCTCTTTCTGCTCCTCACTCTGCACCCCCGGAGGGCTCTGAGGTGGGAAGCGAGGTCGCAGCACCCAGCAGGGCGCTTGCCAGGCGGGGTGAGGGTGGAGTTGGGCAGCGGCCCCGTGGACATGGTGTGACCCCCACCAGCCTGCACCGTCCTCACGGCCTGCACTGCTCAGTTGGCCTCACGGCTCAGCACCTTCGCCCGCTGTCTGCATGTGCAGAGGTTTCATTCAGGTGAGGTTTGCTTTTTAACAGCAATCCAGGCGGGGTTGAGATGCCACAGTGTCTACATTAGCTGCTTTCTAACTGGTTTCTGAACATAAGGCAGAGATTTCATGCTTCTCTTGGAGACTGCTTTAGCAAATAGCCCCTCCCTCCGTGGGGTGACATGGGGACATGTGCTTGGCTGCGTGGCCTTAGTGGTGGAGAAGCAGTTGACCTAGGGTCGCGGAGCAGTGGCCTCTATTTGACACTCTTTAAACCCTGTGTTGTCTTATAATTGTGTTGCCAGCTAGGAAGACGCTGTCTTTTAGTTGCCTTTTTTGATGAGGGAGGGTAGAGCAGGAGAGGGGAGAACTCTCAGGTTGTACGTAGGCTTTCCTGTCAGACCGAGTTTGCGTTTCGGGTGGCCACGTTTTGGATTTGTTGACTTGAACAAGCTTTTTAACTTCTCTGAAATTGGTTCCCTCTTCTGTAAAGTGGATATCACCACTTCCGTGCTGGGTTGCTTTGGAAGGCTTTGGTTTTGGTTTTGTGTCCCAGGAATTGAATTCAGGGCCTGCTGCATGCTAGGCAGGCATCTACCCCAGCCTTTAGTTTTTGAGACAGGCTGTCCCAGTTTCCCAGGCTGGACTCGGGTTTGTTATGCTCCTGCCTCAGTCTCCATTAGCTAGAGGGCATGCACGCGCCACTGTGCCTGGCTTTTGTCTTGGCGTTTTGGTCAGATGAGGCAGGTGTGGTGGTGCACTTAAAATCCCATTCCCCTGGGAGGCGGAGGCAGGGAGAGCCTACATTCAAGCCCAGTCCATCTTAATAACTTAGCAAGACCCGGTCTCAAAGTAAAAGATAAAAAAGACAAAAAGGGCTGCGGATGTACCTCGGTCCCCAGTGCTGAAAATTAACAATAATAAACTATATAAGGTAAAAATATCTGGTAACCAATAATACTTGCGATCCTAATTTTAAAATATTATGCAGTTTGTTTCTTAAAAGCTGTTTTGGGATCTGTTGTTACTAGTCAGTGATGCTTAATGAAACTGATCTGTTAGTTTAGTCAGGGTGTTGTGGGGCAGGGACTTGAGGCCGTTGTCTTCCTAGTCAATGATTTCATTAGTTATAGAGATTTGATTAAGGGATATGACCTTGGTGTTTTGTTTTTTGAGATAAGGTCGCACCATGTAGTCCAGGATTGCCTTGAACTCACGATGCTCCTCCTGCTCTGACCTCCTGAGTGCTGGGGTTACAGGTGTGTCCCACCATACCCTGCTCTTCACTTTGGTTGTTGAAAGTAGGTTTTTCCGGCCTCTGATTTTGCATACATAAAAGCAGATTGGCGTAAAGGTAGTAAGAACATCCTTCTCTGTTTAGAAATACCACCTTTTCACCTTTCTCCTGCTACCCTGCAAAGCCAAAGGACACACATGACACTGAGGGGTTGTGTGGAGGGTACTGGGGCTGCCTCCGTCTCTCCACCTAGCCTTGTCCTGGCCCAGTGGGGTCTCACTGACCCCATATGTGCCTCCAGGAGTTCGTTCGCTGCATTACATCTGGACGCCAACTCCTGGCAGGCCCCGACCTCTCTGCCACCGCTCTGGGGTGAGATGTGTTCCCCGCAAGCCTCGCTGCCCCTCTGTGGCACCTCGGCCTTTGCTGTCTCACAGTCGGCACCGTGCAGTCCAGGTGTCTGCCATCCTCAGAAGGTGTCATTTCCTTCCTTTGAAAACAATTTTTAAAACAGTCTGAAAAACCGTAAAATGAACAGCTGTCAAGTTTGTTTTAGAGTAGGTTTATCTTTCCTTCAGAGTTGCAGAGCAGGAAGGACCTTAGATCAGTTATCTCCAGCTCTCCTAAGTTTTGGATTCATCAGAACTGTCCCGAATGCTTTGAATAAAGCTTTTTATATTGTATCTTGAAAAAATTGCCAACTTAAGGGGCTGGGGATTTAGCTCAGCGGCATAAGCACCTGCCTTGCAAGCAGGCAGTCGTGAGTTCGATCCCTGGTACCGATAAAAACGAAAAAGACAAAAAAAAAAATTAAAAAAAAAAAAAAAGAAAAGAAAAAATTGCCAACTTAAAAAGGTGTAGGGACAATGCAGTGAACTGCAGTGTGGAAATACTTGTGTCTTCTTGTCCATTGTTAACTTGTGGCCCATTTGCTCTGTGTGTGTGTGTGTGTGTACGTGTGTGAAGGAGAGAGATGAAGACAAGGGCATCATCGTAGTCTTAAATACTTCAACTTAGTGTTAATTGGCTCTTCAACCCCCATCTCCTGAGAACAAGGACATTCATTTATAAAACCACAATAAACCTACCCAGTCCAGAAAATCCAGAATTGATGCAGTATCGGTGTGTAATATGGAATCCATGTGCACGTTTGCCAGGTGTCCAGTAAAATCCTTCAGAGCATTTTTTCCGCCCTGGTCACACTCGGCATGCAGTGGTTCCTCAGCCTATGTTTTTAAGAGCGCAGGCCAGCTGCTTCACCAACAGGTCCTCAGTTTGCCTGCCGTCCCCTGGTGCTGCACGTGAGGCAGGAAGGCTGCAGAAGTGATGTTCTGTCCCTTCTGTATCGGTGTATCAGGTCACACAAGAGGAATGTCAGTTCATCTCATTCTCGATAATGACTTTTTGCTTAATTTTGAACTCTCGGCGTGGGCAACTTTTAAATAATAATATCCGAGCTTTGAGGGCACCTCTTTGGCAAGTTGGGTTGGACCAACTGCCAGTTTGTTTGTTTGGTTTTTTTTTTTTTTTTTAATCGGTGCTAGGGATCGAACTCACGACTGCCTGCTTGCAAGGCAGGCGCTTATGCTGCTGAGCTAAATACCCAGCCCCTCTTATTTTTAAGCTTGGGTATAATTCTGAAAGGAAGCTAGTCTGAGAACCACCAAGTTTTAAGTGCCTTTAGCAGAGCAGCATTATGACCCCCTTTATCATTGGAGAGGTCACCTGTCCTTTAATTTATTTGCTTATTTGTTTTTTCTGGTAGCGAACAGAATTAATTGACAGCCTTTTCTGGATTTCCCCAGTTTTGCAATTTCTTACGTTCAGTTGCCGTCTGTCTTCCTAAACCTTCTATGCTCTGACGAGAGTTCTGCTCTACAGAGCCTTGCAGCGCCATTAGGAAGATTAAGTGCAGAATGAGCTTGACCTGCTCGTGGAAAGAGGGCTCAGTGCTCCTGCTCCCTGTGTCCGCTCTGCCGCAGCGAGTCCCTGTCCTTCCCTTCCAGTGCAGTCTGTTCTAGAGCCTCTGCAGGGAGCTGGGGCCCAGGGCGCTGTCAGCAGTGGGTGACTGTCCTCCGCTGTAATCGCAGCACTGGAAAGCGATGGTACTGACCTGAGTAGTTCTGAGAAGAGACAGGCCACGGAAATGTCTGCATATACTTTGCTGTTGCTGGTACTGTGCGTGTGTGATTCTCACTGGAATATTCAGAGGTAGGGAGTATTCATAGAGATCTTGTTTTTCTTCAGTTACTGACCGTAGCAAAGAAAAAGAGTCCCAAGATGGTTATAGGAGTAAAGTGTTGTGTCAAGGATTTGCAAGAAAATGAAATATTTCATCTAACTTCCCTTCCCCAATCCAGATTCATAGTAATGTAATTCCAGGAAGTAATTTTTTTTTTTTTTACAGTGCTGAGATTAAACCCAGGACTCCTGCATACACTAGGCAAGGGTTCAGCCACTGAGCTACATCCCCAGGCTTTTTCATTTTTTTATTTTGAGACAGAGTCTTACTAAGATGCCCAGACTGGACTCAAACTCGTGACCATCCTGGCTCAGCTTCCCAGATAGTTGGACTTATAGGCATGGCTGATGCAGTGAACTCTCGAGACGGTGTGAGCACCCACAGGATTACGTGGAGGTGCGAGGTGGAAGGATTCCAGATAATTAGCAGTCTTTGCCTCCCGTGGGAGTCCCTCGCTTTCTTGTGGGTCCATGAATCAATGCTTAATGACTTGGTAGTTGATAGTTGTCAAGCTCCAAGAGGAAACCGTAGTACGAGCGCATCGCGGTGCTGTTTCAGCGGTAGAGATGTGGTCGCCACAGCCATAACCCCGGGAGGGCTGTAATTGCCAGGACAGGCCCAGTGAGACAGAAACTTACCAAGGTATGTCCTCCGCTGTGAATTCACACGTAACTTCCCGCAGCGATGTGGTTGCAGCATTTAATGTACAGCAGGAAATTTGCTGGTGATGCTCAAGATTTTAAACAGCATTAGCAGGCAGCTTTGTGGGAGCTGTCTTTGTGGTAGAACAGAGTGAGGTCGGGCCCTTCTTACAGAATCAAACACAGATCCTTCTGGATGTGGGGAGACCATTTGGATAGGAAAGACACAGTACCCTTTGCTCAGAGTAAACAAGTTTTTCCGGAGTGGGATTTTAACAGGAACAAGCTGTGTCCTTGGCCTTGTGTCCTGCTGTTCGTCAGCTGTAAAAGCTGAAGAATCCTGTCAGGCTTCTCTGGGCTGTCACTCTGGGCAAGTTGCTCTGTATGGAGCTCCTGTGATGCTGATGTGGCTGTGCTGTCACGAGAAGGACAGCGACAGTGCGGAGTCTGCTCAGGAAGCAGGCATTCTGCCTGGGTGCTCCGGCTGAGCTGGTCCATTAAACGCAGGGAGCCTAGGCACTCGGTTTCTGCCCAGCGTTTCTCCTTCCTCCGGGCCTCTGGGCCAGCGTGGTTCATCCCTGCTGGTGGCCTCCACAGCCATGCAGGCTGCCTGGGCTGGCGCTGCCCCCTCTGCGTCCTCCGTGTGCTCTGTCTTTGCGTGTTCTCCTGCTGCCACCTTTGCTATCCGTGCCTCATCCCCACATTTTCTCTGCTGCCACTCTGGCCTTTGGGGCCCCTCTTCCCAGCAACTGCAGATATTTCTGGTACACTTGATACAGCTGGAAAAAATGCAGTCAGGTGCAGCTCAAAAGCAGATGGCATTGCATGCATGTTTGGGTAACTCCTAATCTGTCACTTCTAAATGTTATTAATAGAATTAAAGTAGTCGTAGCAATAGTTGATTTTTACCTTTGACCTTTATTGTGACTGAGGGTGCACAATACTGACTCAGAGGACAAATTCCTCTTAAGCTTCACTTTCCCAATGTCACGGAAGCCTCCTGAATCAATTTGGGAATCTCAGAGTCCTGTGGGAGAATTATTTTTTTCATGCTTCTCAAAAGAGAGAGGTCATGGAGATTTATTTCTGCCACGTTACCAATAATAGTAAAAAGACACCACTGGAATAACGGGCACTTTGCTTCTGATGATCTGTGGAGCACAGAGTTCTCCAGGTTCATTCCAGCCTCTGTTCAGTTTGAGATAGAGCTGGCACTGGAGGACCACAGGCTGTGAGTATGAATTGACAGCAGTGTGATGTTGGAATCCAGTATTTTGCACCTCTCACACCAGCATCTCCATGACTGCCCGTGTCTTTCTCCTGAAGAAATGCCCCTGTGAGCTGCTGCTGGGTCAGTGTGTTGGCTGCTGCTTGCCTTGGCTGGTGGTTAGGTGCACTGCAGCGCAGGGTCCCCTGTGCCCCGAGACTCGGCCCAGTGCCTCCTCCGCTGGAAGTGGCTGCTGGCTGATCCCTTGGGAGTGATTTTGGTGCTCTGCTCTGTAACTATCACTGCTGGCTTATTGATTTGCATGCAAGAAGCTACAAAGACAACAGCCTTGTGTGAAGGGCGATGAATGGCTGACACATCCAGAATCAGAACTGCAGAGCTGAACAAATACAAATTACTGTAAAACCATGAAGTTAAAATGAAACAATGGCAGTGATATGATCGGAATTCTCCTGTGCCGGGCATCTGCAGTGCCTGCCACATTCCCCTGTTCACGGTCCTTAAAGTCAGAGATGTCACCTTCGGAGCACACCCAAGACTGCAGATGTTTTGGGGGACTGACTGCTTCCCTTCTGCAGGCGCCAGGGGAGCTGTACTGATGGGTGCAGGCAGGCTTGTTTGTGGGAAGTAGCTGGATGCTGACTTTGATTAGTCCTCTAGTATTGCTGCTATTCTTCTCATTTAAATTTCAGCGGTTTTATGTGTGATTACCTAGGCAGATGCCAGCCACCAGTCACCTTTCTGATCCCTGTGCTTGTTGACCCCTCAGAACAACGACAACGAGACGGCCCTGCATTGTGCCGCGCAGTACGGCCACACGGAGGTGGTAAAGGTGCTCTTGGAGGAGCTCACAGACCCTACCATGCGCAACAACAAGTTTGAGACCCCCCTGGACCTGGCCGCGCTCTATGGGCGGCTGGAGGTGGTGAAGATGCTGCTGAACGCCCACCCCAACCTCCTGAGCTGCAACACCAAGAAGCACACGCCTCTGCACCTGGCGGCACGCAACGGCCACAAGGCGGTGGTCCAGGTCCTCCTCAATGCCGGCATGGATAGCAACTACCAGGTAGTGCCAGGGCCGTGTCTCTCTGGGGAGGGCTCTGGTCCCACGCTGCTGGGCTGTGTCCTTTTGTAGCATGTTCCACGTCGCGGCTCAGGTGCTTCCATCTGTCAGCGTGTTTTAACGTGAAACTCCAGAGACAGATGAGTTCTCCCCGTGAGTCTGTTAGTTTCTGGTTTCTTTTCAGGGGTGAAATAAAAGCATTGAGCCCTGAAAAGACGTGCCAGTGGGCTGTCTCAAAATCCGAAAAGTTTCTTTATCTTCCTAACAATATGTTCCCACTGTCCCATTGGCGCCTTCAGAGTCTCCCCAGCACGGCATTTTCCTCCGCTCGCCTTCCCCACGCAGACTAGCTTGGCCGGATGTTTCTGTCTTCTCATTATTCATTGGACTCAGGAAGGTGGAGTCCTGGGGAGCGTCCCTGATAGATGGTTAATGGTTGCACAGATGTGGCCTGCTGGTGCACACACAGGACCTGAGCTGTGCCCGAGACTGTGGTTTTGGAATCCATACCAGAAAAGTCGGAAAGAGAATGGCAGAGGGCTCTGTGCAGCTAACCACCCCATCCCTCCCGTCCGTGTCCATGTGTCGTGTGGGGCCGTGCCGAACTGTTCTGATGACAGCTGCTCTGCGCTCTCGTTTGCCTTCCAGACGGAGATGGGCAGTGCTTTGCATGAGGCTGCTTTGTTTGGCAAGACCGATGTGGTGCAAATCCTGCTGGCCGCAGGTGAGAGGTCGGCAGTGCTCTCGTCTCACAGCATGCCCGGGATGGACAGTTTCGCCTTAGCCTCCCTGGAGGGGCTTGCGGCTGCATCTGAACCCAGTGTGTGTGTCTCTGCTGGTTGAATATAAGCGCGTGAAATGTTTATAACTAGCTGAATTAAATGGCTGTGGGTGGGAACTACTGCAGCTTGGGAGTCTTAGGCATCCTGGAATCTGACCTTCTTTTAGTCTGGCATAAAAACGCTCCCCTGGTCCACCCGCTGCGCCTTTCTAGGAATCGACGTCAACATAAAAGACAACCACGGACTGACTGCCCTCGACACTGTGCGGGAGCTGCCTTCTCAGAAGAGCCAGCAGATCGCTGCGCTTATTGAAGGTACTGCCCTGCCTCGCCTCCCGGGAGGCTGCGGTCACGTGAACCGAGCCCAGGCATTGGTATTTGGTGCAGTTGGTTTTTTCTTTTATTTTTAATATTCCCATACAGATCACATGACTGGAAAAAGAAGTGCAAAAGATGCAGATACAACTTCCACAGCCCAGCCACCCCTCCTCTCCAGCGTGGACTCTGTAGCACAGAAGTGTCAGGGTGAGGAGACTCTTTCCTGCCAGGGATGGGGTGCTCAGCTTGGAAAGAGTTGGATATTCTTGGGCAGAGTAGAAAATCCTAATTCTAATAGTAATGAGCGGGGCTTGAGAGCTCTCAGTGAGTCTGTATGCAGTTTACTTTTCCAACTACCACATGAAGTCTTCGTGGCCACAGCTTAGGCCTTTGCCCGCGGCCTCCTTTATCTTGTTCCCCACACGTGGGCAGCAGTGCCTGGCGTGTAGTCGACCCCCAGGAAACGTGCACTGTGTGTGTCTGCTGGTTGCTGGAGGTGGCCTGGATGCTGACGTAGGCTGTCCAGCCCATCCCTCATTAGCTAGAATCTTCGTTCAGATTTGTTGACCAGCCTTTGGGGTCCTTGGTATGATGAATGACAGAGACAAAAATAAATACCAACTGATCCCCCCACCAAAACTGTAATAAATAAAATGAGAGAAACAGCAGAGCTGAAAATGAAACTTACAACAGGAAGGCGTCTGCAGAGACAGAGGGTTCAGGTGCCCACCTGGTCTCTACTGTGGGTTCCTCATGTCCCCTCCCGCCCTGCACCTTCTTCCCTGACCTTGTAATCTGCTGGTAATGGGATTAAACCCTAAAACGCTTAGCTTTCAAGGATGTTATATTTGTAGCTTTGACTACATATGGGCCACCTCGAGCTGGCCAGCCTCCCTAACAGTTGACCGTGTTGCAGTCACAGATTTGGATCCCACAGGCCCTGAGGTTGGTTGCTGTCTAGCAAGTGACTCCCAGGGCTGCTCAGTGTCTGCCTTGCAAGAAGCCTGTCACCCTCTCCTTGAGCACTTGGAGGCCCTTCATGCCGGTCCCATAAATTTTTCAGTTCTATTTTGTTATATTTTATGGGCTAAGTTTATGCTCTCATGCTTTTGGGGTATTTGGGGATTTTTAAGGGGTTTGGAAGAGATCAAAAGCTTTTTTTGTTTGTTCGTTTTTGTTTGGTTTGGTTTCTTTGCCCTGCTGGGAATGAAACCCAGGGCAGCATGCATGCTAAGCCCAGGAGCCACACCCCTGAACTGTGCCCCGCCCCTTCCTACTGAGTTAGGGAAAAATCTGTTTAAATCTCAGGATACCAAGAGTGCTGAATCTGCATTGTTTATTTCTGCCCTGCAGCGAAGTTGTCCTTCCCTGTCTGGGTCCCTGGAGGTGCGGTGGCTGGAGAGGCCTGGACGGGGAAGCTGACCTACCTGCCCTCTGCTTCCTCAGGTGACGTGGAGAAAGCCGTGACTGAGCTGATCATCGACTTTGACCCCAGTGCTGAGGAGGAAGGACCCTATGAGGCGCTGTACAATGCTGTCTCCTGCCACTCGCTGGACAGCTCGGCCAGCGGGCGGTCGTCAGACCGAGAGTCCACGAGCAAGGAGGCCGAGGTGGTGGGCATCAGGACTGCTGGAGTGAGGCCTGTACGTGGCTGGGACCCCGAGGCCACGCTGGCTGCTGCTGCAGTGGGAGGAGGGACCGTGGCTTTGAATGCCTGGCCATGTTGGCGAGACTGGGTCTCTTCGCTCTCTCTTCCTCGTGGGGCTCTGCCATGTCCCTCTCTTAATCAGAGTGACAAAACTATATACAGGTCACCAGAGGCAGGACTTTGATTTTTCCGATTTTAGGATAGCCAGCTTGCGTCTTCCATTCCTGCGCTGGCCAAGAGCAAATTCAGATCGTTTCTGTTCAGCCCAGAGCTGCTCCGTCTTGCGCCTTTGCTGTTCGTGTCCTCTCTGGAGGCGGGAACACGCAGTGAAAGGGGTCCTGTCCTCGCTGAGTGCACAGTCCCTCCATCCGGATGTGGGCAGGTTCGGTGCTCAGCCGGGTTAGGAGGGGCTCCGCCAGACGTTGTGTTCACTACGTTTCTGCGTTGCTCATTTATTCAGTTGTGATGTCTTGGCCACTGAGCTGAGGGATGGGACAACATGGTGCTTTTCTTTCTCAGGGCCGCCCTCCAGTTTCCGTGCTCTTGTCTGGTGCTGGCTTGGCTTCAGGTTCTCAAGACTCCTCGCTGTTCTTCCCTCAGATTGTGCTCTGCGCTTAGTTAGGCCTGAGTCCTGCTCTGTGACCCTCCTTTCTGCACTGCCAGGCCTTGCCAGGGCCGTGGCTAAGCTGTCCATGGCCTGACAGGACTCCAGGGCCAGCCCCACCATGGGGCAGACTCCCTTTGCTCTGCATCTGGCGTGGGGTCATCTTGCCACTCCTCTGGCTGCTGGGTAATCGGTGCTCCTTCCAGGAGTGCCTGGGGTTGACCTGAAGGCCCTTTTCTCTGCCCTGAAACAGCCCCTATCCTCTCGGATCCTGGAGAGCTGCTGGCCTTGGGGCCAGCCACCTCCCATCCGGGTGGTTGTTATCAAGGGCGGTGACAGAGTCCTTGTGCGGGGTGAAAGGAAGTGCAGACTCTGAGCGCTGCGTGCCCAGCTCTGCTGCGGGTACAGCTGGGCCTTTTTACGTCCTTCATTGTGAGGACAGGGGAATTAAACTCAGCTGTGGAGGGCCTTGTGTCACGTGGTACTTACAGCCATGCCCGTTAGGGGGCGCCGGAGCCCTGACAAGCAGCAGCACCAGCCCGCTGACTTGGCAGGACTGTCCTATGCAGAGGAGTAGCTCAGTGCCCGCCCCAGGGAGCCAGCCGCCCAGGTGGGCTGAGTGGAGACGCACACCTTGGCATTTCCGCTCCTGCGCATTGTACCTGTTCTAGCTTCCTAGCCCGTGGTAATTAGCAGTGGCCAAAGGGCCAGTCTGGATGGATGGGAGGTCCACGATGGTCCTGTACCCCCCCCCCCCAACCTCTGCTCCACACCAGTGGTCACACCTTTCCCAGAAGCCTTTTAAGTTACTTTTTCTAGGCCTTTTGACCTTGGAAAGCTCCTGGGATGGGTGCTTTGTGTTCTTGCTGTGCTTCTGTCTGCTCTCGGCTGCCCGCACCAAGGTTGGGGTTCAGGGAGTATGGACGCAGCCTGGCATCTGTTGCAGGCTCTTTCCCGCACTCAAGAGCAGAGGAGGGTGCGCAGTGGTGGGAATCTGGTCTGATGGCTTTGTTTGCTCCAGCACTCAACGCTCTTCTGCAGCCATTGCCGTTGGGTGGGGATCCGCCTGGCTCCAGGGCTGTGGGGATGACTGATTTATGGAGGCACAGTCTGAGCATGTCTCGGCAGAGGTCATGGGTGCAGAACACTAGTGCAGGTAGCTCCCAAGTCAGAGACCCATCTCTGCAGATTTCTGTGGGGACCTTGCGTCCATCAGCACTCTCCTCTCTCCTGGCTTTGGAAATGCTCTTGTTTAGGCAGCACGGTGAACTAAACTGCAGGCCGAGGCAGGCGCCAGCTCCTGCGGCACCCCAGCCCCTGCGTGGGAGTGAGGGCTGAAGCATGACTTGGGCTTTGGAATGAATGTAAACGGTGCAGGAGGCACTACAGGTACAGTGGTGAACCTGCCTCAGCTGTCAGCCTCCGGTCTCCTTGCCAGGGTCATTGTGGGCAGCCCTGAAACGGCCCACTTAGTCAGCTGAGCGGCCCACTGTCTCCTCTTCAGTGAGTTTCTTGCCGTAGGGTGGGGGTGAGCAAATTAAAGCCCACCTGCAACTGCCAGTGCTTATAAATAAAGTCTTGTTGGAAGACAGCACACTCATTTATTTACCTATTTTCTGTGGCTTCGTGTGTGCTCAGATGGCGAAGTTGACTACAAACCCTAAAACATTTACTGTATGACCCTGTAAGAGTGAGCCTGCCAGCTGGGTATGGTAACAGACACCTGTGATCCCAGCACTCTGGGAGGCAGAGGCAGGAACATGGCAAGATAGAGCATAGCCTAAGCAACTCAGCAATTTAGCGAGAGACTTGCTTAGGATACCAAGCGGGCTGGGGTGTAGCTCAGTGTAAAGGTCATAGCTTTAATTCCCAGTACCATATACACATGCTGACAAGCTTGCTGCAGGGCGGAGGACTGACTGATGTTCTTTTGAAAGTAGGCTGGGTGACACGGGTTTTCATGTGTTGATGATAAGTAGTATTCGTTGTTAAGGAGATGACTCGCTGTGTTGCCTGGGCTGTCCTCGAACCCCTGGCCTTCTGTGATCCTCCCGCCTCCACCTCCCGGGTGGGTGGGGCTGCTGGTGGGCACCACCACACCCAGCTGACAGACCAGCTTTGCACTTTTGCTAATAAAAGGAGGAAGATGAAATGCAGTTTGAAAGGATCCAGTGTCGGGCCCTTGCTTACTTTTCTCCTTACTTCAATGACCTTGCTTTTGGAACTGATTTATAAGTTCTTTCTTCTGACCTGAAGACCCCTTTTTATTAACGGAATCTGAAAATGAGCCACAAGTTTGCCTTTCTGTGAAGTTTTGTGTGTCACGCCGTGAAGGCCGTTTCCCAACAAGGCAGGCGTGCGCTGCCGGTGCTGGGCTGGTCCCTGGGTCTAGGGCACCACGGGGTGTTGGTGCTGTTTGCTGACTGAGTCCTGCACGCACAGGGCCTCTGAGTGTTCACATTAGTCTCTGGGGAAGTCCTCTCCATCATTATTTTTCCTTTCCAAGGGCTAAGGTAAGGGTAAATCAAGAAGTTAGATACTTGGAAAGGAGGTAATGGAATATTTGTGTATTTTTCCTTCTGCAGAGGGAACGTCCGCCACCTCCAGCCAAGCCACCGCCTGACGAGGAGGAAGAAGAGCGCATCGACAAGAAGTGTTTTCCCTTGACAGCTTCTGAGGTAGAGGGTCGGGGTTATTCCTGGCACTGAAACTCGAGTTTGTCGAAAAGTGCACCAGTGGGTGGTTCAAGAGGAGTTTGCTCTGTGTCACCTCGTTGGTTAGGAGCAGAGCTGTCAGGCTCCCCCGGAAGGGCCGGCAGAGCTCCGGTCCCGGCTCCTCGGGCAGCACGGCACGCCCGGGCTCCAGTCCCATAGCGAGCAGTCTCACTTTCCTGCCCGCGGTCCTGACATTTCCTGTCCCTGGTCACATATGCAAGCTTGGCAGTTCTGCCTGTCCCCACTTTGGCCGTTTCCCCTTTTGTGCTCCATGAATCAGGTCACAAAGGCGGTGTTAGGAAAGGAGCAGGGGTGGGATCGGAAGGGTGGGCAGAAAAATCAGAGGTTCCTTGAAAAGAGTGATCTGTCTGTTCAACAAAGAAATGTCATGGGGAGGAGCTCCACCTCACTTGGATTTTGAAGCAAATTATGTTTTTTTCTGTCTTTCATCTTTAAAGTGCTTCAGAGAATATAGCTTTTCTGTGATTATTCAAAATACATTGGAACTTTAAGTTATTTTCTTATTTATTAAATGCAGATAGTTCTTTAATTTTAAAATATCAACTAATGTCAGCCAGTTAATTCCTCTCCTCCCTTCTTCCGTAGAATCTGGAGTTCATTTCACGTAGTGTCGCTGTGGGCCATCCACTCAGGCAGGTCCTGTTCCCGGTGCAGGTGGACCATGCGTGCCATGCTTCCCATATGGATCGTGGCCTGAAATTCTTTTGTTTAGTAAAATGTTTAAATCCAAGGAAACCCTTTTAAAAACATTACAGTCAGGAGAGATAGGGAAAGATTTCTATGCTAGGCATCAATTTTATGCTTATTTCTTTCTGTTCCCAAATTACAAAATGTTTATTTTTATGTCCCAACCAGAGGCCTCTAGAATTGCAGCCTGTTATTATTACCACTGGCTAATAATACGCCACTGGCTGGTGGAAGTGCGCACAGTGTCCCACACGTGTGTATATAAATAGAGGCTTGCTGCTTTATCCTTTCTTCACATGGAGAAGCCTCGTAGTGTGGAGCAGGTTCAGTTGGGATCAGGTCTCTGTAACTGCTGGGTGCTGCCTCTGTAAGAGGGACCCGAAGTGAAATCCCTGGTCCCGGAGGCCGGGAACAAAACCACGCAGATGCTAGCTAACTAAAGCTTTTCATCCCCGGACTCTAAAGCGCACGGTCTGACAGAGCGTGGTAGGCAGTGTCCGTGTTACTCTCCGGTGTGGGAGAGACTCTGAGTGGAGACTCATCTTCCAGGACGTGTTGGTTGAACCAACACAGTCAGTATTTGGAAGACCACGGCAAGCCCGTGTCTGTTTACTGGTCAGTGAAGGTATTCATGGGTGTAGGTGATGTACCCTGAGTCACTGTCCTTTCAGTGATGACCCTGGCAGGTTGCGTACACATGCTGTGGTCTGAAGGGACTGCTCATCTCGGAGGTGGGCTATTTATTCCTTTTTTTATTTTTTTAATCGGTACCGGGGATCGAACTCACAACCACCTGCTTGCAAGGCAGGTGCTTATGCCGCTGAGCTAAATCCCCACTGGCTATTTATTCTTAATGCTGCAGTGTTTCCTCCCCCTTCCCTTCCTTGGCTTTCTGTTATCTTTCATTCTTTTCTTCTTTCCTGGAGCTTAAACCCCAGGTGCTGCACTGAGCTACACCCTGAGCCCTTTTGAATTTCTATTTTTTGAGATAGGGTCTAAGTGAGTCTTTGAACTGCTCGGGCTGGGCTTAAACTTGCCATCCTCCCACCTCAGCGTCCCAGAGTGCTGAGACTGTAGGTGTGTACCACCACACCTGCACCATCTTCCTTTCTTACACTCACAGAGCTTTAAAATCTTAAAGCTCTTATCTCAGGAGACACTGACGTCACACTTAAGGGTTTGCATTGTGCAAGCATCTGCTCCTGTGACTGGGTCCCTGTTCCTGAGGTTTGCCATTAGAAGACCCACAGAAGCCTTTATAGGAAGCCGGAGCCCACCTGGCTTCAGGAGACCTTTTCAGTTAGGACCTGATTCTGAAACTCACTTTAGAAAGCATTTCACACACACAAGAGTGCATACATATGTACACACATTTGCTGTTGAGATGTTTGTGCCCCATAGAAGGGGCTGCAGCTGCTCAGGTGGGGATGGGCTGTCATGTTCTCTGTACTCGAGTGTAAGGCTCGCTGGGGTCGCAGCTGCCATGTCCTCTCTTCCCAGGAGCCACCTGCACCCCAACTGGACATTCCTTTGGCCATAGCTGCTGGTGGCTGCTCATAGCTATTCTCTGCTACTTTCCACATAGCAGAACAAATTTTTTTCAGCTTTGATTTATTGCCAGCCCTAGAGGAGAGGGGAAAAAAAAGATTAAGAAATAATTTCGTGAAGAGCAGAATCCTTCCTGTTGAGAACTGGTTATTGCTATATTCACTGTGACACAGGGCTTCTCGAGAGGGAGCTGGATGTCTTGGCAGAGAGCGGCTGATTGCTTCGCTGTGAGATTGTAATTCCAGAGCCTGTAGGGGCCAATACCAGGAAGACAGGAACACCCTCCGTATTTGTCTGTGAGTGAGCAGGGATTCTCATTAGACACCTGAAAGAGGAGTGCATTTCAAATCGGGTGGAGAATAAAATGAAAGCCAGAAAAATCAAGGTCAATCTGGTCAAACCAGGAAAACTGAATTTTACGGCTAGGCCGTGCTGTGAGCGCTCATCTCAACCCTCTTAAGTACCTGGGCCTTTGGGACTAGATCTGTCACCTGCAAATGAAAGGTCTGGGACCAAGTGCACCTGCTGTGACCGCTTCACTGTGACTGTCACTCAGGTCCCTCCCAGCTTTGACAGTGGATGGTTTTCCCGGTTGCAAGTGTCCTGCACAGAAACCAGGCATGAAGTAAATGCAGGTCCGGTGGGCTTCATTTCCACTGGAGGCCCCAGATCTGGTCCCATGCCTTTTGGGTGGGGGCCTCATGGGCCAGGCCTGCCTGGGTCTCTGTGTGAGCTTTTGCCGTGCAGGGACCTCAGGGAGTCAGTTTTCCTGCTCTGTCCAGGTGATGGGGCGGGCATGGAAACCTACAGAACCCAAATTCCTGCCCCTGGAGCCTGGGTATTAAGTTGGCACAGTGTGAGCTGATGAATGGGCCGCCTTTGTTTCCTGGGCTGTGTTCCCGTGAAGAGGCAAAGAATGAGCTGCACAGGCAGATGGCTGAGCCACCCCATGAAGTGGCTTTTAGCCTCCAGGTGCTTCCGGTAAGCGGAGGCTCTGCTGCTCTGGTAGGTCAGGAAGGAGACGTCACTCTGCTTGTGGAGTAGCAGGCTTGTTAGGACGGGAGCCAGGGACTCGCCGAGTCTGTAGCCCGCAGAGCCCCCTCATCTCATTAGGTCCTGAAGCAGTGAGCTGGGCCACGGAGAAGCAGAACCTACGTAAATAGAAACTGGAGGCATTTCCAGTGTGCGGGACATGGCAGAGGAGGACTGTGTGCTGGGGATTGCACTGTGCTAGGGCGTCTTCATCGTTAGGTCCCCCTGGGGACCCTTCACCCACTGCTCAGACGGGCTTTGTGCCGGCTGCTGCTCTAAGTGAAGACTTGCCTGCGTGGCACAGTGGCCTCTTAGGACAGATCACGGGGTCATCCTCCCCGTGTGGGTGCAGCACCTTGTGGTTGTCTGGCTGCAGCACCTTGTGGTTATCTGGCTGGGTTCAAGGGGAAGCTTGGCCCCTGTGGCTAGCAGGCCTCACAGCTGGCAGGGGCAGGAGCATCACTGTCCAACTGTTTCCCAGTGGACACTTAGAGAGACATCGCCCCTCCCCTCCAGAAATCCAGGCTTCCAGCTACTTGGCTCTTCAGAGCAGAGGTGGGGGAGTTGTGTAGCACTCCCTGTGTGTGTGTGTGCGCGCGCGCGCGCGTGTGTGTGGCAGGAAGCCACCTGCAGTGAAATTCTTTTTGCAGCCCAGGACAAGGTGCTCAGACTGTGAGCCACTTGTTTCCAGTGAATGTCAAGTGTTCAGGATTAGTCAGAAGTCATCTTGGTTTCCTCTCGTGATGGTGGGGAGAATGTGTGTGTGAGGAGAAGGGGAATTCAGCAGGCTGCAGGGCTGCTGAAAGCTGCATGGCAAGTGCTGTGCACAGTGCACCAGCGGAGCAGAGCACCATGAGGGAGGAGTGCAAGGGCAGGATAAAGCTCGCCTTTTACTTCAGAAAGTGTTCTGAAGGATAAAACGAGCAAGGAGAATATTCCAGTCAGAGGCCCTGGAGATTTGTGGTCCAGGTGTTGTCTTGGTCTGTTTTTATCATTACAACAGACTGCCTGAGTCTGGGTACTTTACAAAGACAAGAGGTTTATTCAGCTCACAGTTTTGAAGGCAGAAAGCCCAAGCCCCGTCCATTCAGCTGCTAATAGAGCTCCTGGCCCCCTCACAGCATGGCACATATATTACACAGCAAGAGCAGAGGCCCTACCGCACTTTGTAACATCCCGCTCTGGACCTAGTCCAGTGTCCAGCGAGCTGGACCTCCGGGGCACAGCACAAATCTATTCCCGGGTGGCTTGATCAGGCATGGACCAGCCTGGCCTGACCCCCTTGTACCACATCCTGCCTCTCACCGTTTGCTACCTGCAGTCCCGGCCAGTGGGGGCCCAGTGCCCAGCACAGCCTCCGGAGGGCAGATCCCAGCAGGTGTGGGCCCGGGAAAGCAGCTGTGATTCCGCGTGGCACTCACTCAGTGCCTCCTCTCCCTTGCCAGTGGCCACAGCACCTGTGCAGTCGCTCCTGTCCAGGTGACAGCCTCTGGCACAGCAGTGCTGAGTGTTCTTCTCTCTCAGGTCCTGGCTGTGCGACCCAGGGCTCAGGGGAGTGCAGCCAAGGAGGAGGAGGAGCACCCTTACGAGCTGCTCCTAACAGCGGAGACAAAGAAGCTGGTGTCAGCGGACGGAAAAACAAAAGGTACAAATGGCACCAACCGCCCTGTCCTTCACCAGGCTCCACAGCCTGCACAGCCGCTGTGTCCTGCTCTCACTCCCCACACTCTGCTCTGCGCCCGGGAGGAGGTGGCTGGCCCACACCCCACACACTGCATGGAGGTGGGTCTGTGGGAGCTGTGGAGGAGGGACCAGCCCCTCACAGGGATGGACAAAGTCTTGTCCTGAGTCCCCGAGGCAGTGTCATCAGTTAGGGTCAGGCAGATGGCACAGGCTGTCAACCTCGTGATCACTAGGTCAGACTGGGCGGGGCTGGGGGCGGGTGAGTTTCACACTGCAGCTGGGAAGGATCCTGCAGCTTTCCCCGGCCTGTCACCCTTCACCCACAGGCACTAGGCCCTTTGCAGGGCAGTACCGGAGCTCCTTGATGTCCGAAGCCCATCCGGGGCTCCGGTGAGAGTGAGCGAGACGGTGTCCTTTGACATGTCCTCCATCAGGGCTGGCAGAGGGTCCTGCTGGCAGACGAGAGGTGCAGGTGGTGAGACCCGGTTGTAGTGGTCTGGAAAAGGTCATCGCTCCTGGCGGGGACAGACGTGGCATTTTCATAGTGGTTTCCATTTGCTTTGTGCTTTATGGTTTCCTTCTTTTTAGCCTTAAGAAATAAGTCATTCATATTTCTGTTCTCTAAGTTTTGGCGAACAGAGCTGTGTAACTGCCACCACAGTCAAAATACAGAGCAGTTTGGTCCCACCGGGAAGCCGCCCCAGCCCTGTCCCCTCACTTACTCCCGGAAGTTCCAGCTCTGACCTCCCCAGTGATCCTGCCTTTCCCCCAAGTTATGCAAATGGAACCACTTCGCGTATACCCTCTCACCTAGCGTGGGACGCTTGAGGGTCACTCAGCGTTGTCACACAGACCAGCGAGATGTCCCTTTTCATTGCTCAGTTCTGCTCTGTTATGTAACTGTCCTCGGTTATGTAAACAGGCTTATCCGCTCCTGGCTGAGGGACATTCGGGTCACTTAGGGTTAAGATAGTTACAAATAAAACTGCTGTAACATTTGTGAAAAGATGTTTGTGGGGATGTAAGCTTTTGTTTCCCTGGTACACAGGAGTGGGGACCTAGGAGATACCTTTACCTGTAGAGAAGGGCTGCTGAGTCCTTTGCTGGAGCGGTCGGGCTGTTCTGCATTGACCTCAGTAGTGTGCGAGAGTCCGGTTGATATGCAGCCTCCCTGACACTTCTCATGCTGTCATTTCTCCAAAAACTTCAGCCATTCCAGTCGGTGCATCGTGATGCCTTCTTCCTGGTGTGATTTGCATTTGTCTAATTGAGCAACTGCTTTTGTGTTTATTTGCTGTTAATGAACTATGTTTAGATCTTTTGCTTGTTTTCAAAAAAGGCTTCTTTTCCTGTTGAGTTGTGAGTTCTTTATGTATTTTGAATAGAAGTTCTTTATCAGAGCTGGGTACAGTGGTGCACGCCTGTAATCCCAGCACTCAGGAGGCTGAGGCAGGAGAATCAATGAGAGTTTAAGACCAGCCTGGGCTCAAAGCCAGCCTGAACTACATAGCAAGACTCAGTCTCAAAAAAGACCAAAAAAAAGTTCATCAGATGGTTTTTATTCCCAGTCTGTGACTTTGTGTTTACAGTGCCTTTTTCTCTTTTTTTGCTGAGGATTGAACCCAAGGTCTTGCTAAGTCACCTTAGGTCCCTAGAGTGGGCTCAAACTTGTGATCCTTCTGACATCCTCCCACAGTGCTGGGATTATAGATGTGCACTGGTTTTTTGAGCAGAGAGTCTTAATTTTGTTTATCTTTTTAAATGATTAAAATTACAGGGGGCTGGGGATTTAGCTCAGCGGCGTAAGCGCCTGCCTTGCAAGCAGGCAGTCGTGAGTTCGATCCCCGGTACTGATAAAAAGGAAAAAGACCGAAAAAAAGACAAATATTTTTCCTGTGTCATCTTCTACAAGTTTCCTACCTGTAGGTCCCGTACTTCAGTCTGCAGTGCATTTCGGGTTGGATTTTGCATGTGGGCATCAGTGGAAACAACTGTGTGCTCTCCTCTTCCACTGCACTGATAAACATAGATGTTTAACTCTGACCCCTAGGGTGGAAAAGACCACCGATGCCCTTGCTAGATGCTTGAAGGAAACCCTGTTGGACTTGACCTTACAGCCCGAGCCCTGGATTCAGTGTAGCGGGCCGTGTGGAAATGGTCCTTTGTGAGGGAGGAACCTTCGGCATCAGGGAGGAAGGAGATTCTGATGCTCCGAAGGCTTCCTCTGGAACCACTGTGCTCGCTGCTCAGCTTTTGGGAGGAAGAAGAGGGGAGGGTCAGACCCAGTCAGGGGAGGACTTCCTGGGGCCCAGGAGGGAGCTGTGATGGAGGACAGGGCCCACAGCGGCTGCTCCTCCATTTCAGCTTCCCCCAGCTCCACAGTGCTGAGCTAACTGTGCCTGGGGGTGGGCGGGGTGGGGTTAATGGAAGAGATGTGTGTAAGGCACACCTGCCTCCAGGCAAGCTGGATCACTCAGAGATGCTTTAGAGGAAGGGGCTGGAACATTAAAGTGAAAGCGGCCACCAGCTTCTCAGAAGCCTGCCTGTGCTGTCTGCTTAACCAGAGCAGCCAGCCTGCCCGCCGGGACCAAGGAGGCAGTCAGCAGACCACTCTGCGCCTTGGGCAAGCGAAATCCTTTTTGCCTTCCCATTAATGGCATTATCCTGCACTGCTGTGATGAATTAATGGACCAGCTTTCCAAAGGCACTGTTTCTGAGATGATCAGAGCGTCCTGTCCCTCCGTATTCTCAAGAAACTACAGTGTGGCCAGGTGTGGTGCTGTACACAAGTAATCTGTCTCAGTGCTCCTGAAGGCTGAGGCAGGATAGCAAGTTTGAGCCCAGCTTGGGCACATTAGCAATTTAACAAGGCTATGTCTCAAAATTAAAAGAAGTAGGGATATAGCTCAGTGTGAGCGCCCTGAGTCTACTCCCTGTACCAAAAAAGGAAAAGAAAGAAAGAAAAAGAAAGGCCAGGCATGTTGATGCCCGCCTGTAATCCCAGCACTCGAGAGGCTGAGGCAGGAGGATCCACACTGAGTCGAGGCCAGCCTGAACTGTGTAGTGAAACCCTGTCTCAAAAAGACCCTCAAAACAACAAACAAAAAACCCTGCCTTATTGTCGTAAACATTTACCTCATCACTGTGACAAAATAGGTGACACACTCAAAGGAGAAAAGATTTACTTTGGCTCACAGTTTGTGCAAGTTTCAGTTCGTGGTTGGCACAGTTGGTGGACCTGGCAGGAGGGTCAGTGGCTCACCTCATGGCATCTGGGAAGAGCCTCGGAGAGAGAGGAACCTTCCAGGCCAGGCCCTGGGGGCCCCCCTGTCGGCAGGCCAGCTGTCAGCCCCATGTCCCAGTCACCTCCAAAGGCTGCCCCCGAGTGTTCGAGGCTTTGCAGGAATGCCCAGGTACAAACCACAGTACTGCGCTTTCTAATGCTGCTGAATCCCTCTAAGTCGCCTTTCCATTCCTGAGTGATGAACGTTGAATCAGTCTCCACTGGCTCTCAGTTAAAAGTTATGTTGCTGGGAACATTCTGTACATATATTCCTTTGGTGTTTTTGAGACAGTGACTTACTATGCAGTCCAGGCTGACCTTGAACTCATTTTGAACCTCAGGCTGTCCTCAAACTCAGCAGTCCTCCTGCTTCAGCCTCCCACAGTGCTGGGGTTACAGTTGTGCCTCACCATATCTGGCTGTACATACATTTTTTTTTTTTGCATGCACATCTGTACACATGCACACATGTCCTTGAGAAGGCCTTGCGTGTGCTGGGTAGATCCTCTACCACTGAGCTACGTCCCCAGCCCTCCTACCTGAAACATTTGTTTTTGAGACACGGTCTTGGTAAATTGCTTCAGCTGGCCTTGAACTTGGGATCCTCCTGCCTCAGCCTCCCGAGCCAGGGTTGCAGGTATGGATCTCTGCATTCAGCAAGAGTTTTTCTTTAGAAAAAAATGAGGAGAGTAGAATTGGCAATCTTAGTGCACATCCTGGTCTCACTGGTGTCACTAACTTGCCTGAGTAGCTTGAGTTACAGATGTGCACACCATCGTGCCCAGCTCCCAGCCCTTTTAAAAATACCTTAACTATTTGCGTATATGTGTACGTACACACACGCATGCACGTAAACGTATGTTTCTTTCAGCTTCTCACATTGATGAGACACTAGGATGTTTACGCATGTGTGCCTTGTTTATTTCACTAATGAGTAGCCAAGTACTCGTGAGTAGTGAAGTTGCATCCATTTACCTATGAAAGTCTCCACCTTATCCTTCTTTATGTCCCAGCCCTTTTAAAAGTCTCAGACAGGGTTTCACTGAGTTGTCTGGCTGTCCTCAGACTTTCATTCTCCCTGTTTCAGCCTTCGGTTACGGGATTAGAGGCATGTGCCACCGTGCCCTGCTTCCAGATGGTTTTCTGATAGTCTCGCTGCTTCACTTACAGAAAAGTCGGACAGGGCCGGTGTAGTACGGGCAGTGTTCCCAGTGCTGTGCAGCTGGTCGTTCGTTTCTTGTAGTATCTGAGTGCTCACTGGATGTGCTGGACAGATTGCTGCTCGGACAATAGACAGCTTTCCAGCTTTGACAGCAGATGGGCAAGTAGCCAGAGGTCTGAGAGTCTTGCTGTCCCCGTGGCGTCCACGCACAGTGCTTGGTGTTGGTCAAGTGGCTCTACACGAGCACACACGCACCCTGGCGGGGTACACTTACACGCTGAGGTCTTTAGATGCAGCGAGCTCGGTGTTCCCAAGAGCTGTCATGTGGCTCCTGCTGCGTGCTTTGGGTGTGAGTGTGAGGCTGTTACCTTCTCACAGGGAGGGACCGGTCCTTTTGCCTTCTCCCTGTACTCCCCCATCCATGACGCTGCCCCTAGCTGAGCGTCTGGGGAGTCCTGTGGCGGAAATCCTGGCTTTGCTGGTGCGCTCAGATGTGCTTCCCTGTGCTGGTCAGTTCCGTGAGGTCTCACAAACAAGAGAAGGTTCTCTGTGTCCCCCCTCCACGGCTCTGAGCGTCCAGGCCAGCTTTCTGCGGCACGTGCTGAGGGGAAGCTTGGCGCTTTTCTCACAGGCAGAAGGACTTCCGTCCGGAGACAGTTCCCAGTGAAGCCTTGCAGTCAGCTGCCTCTTCCCCGCCTTCCTCCCTCCTGTGCCAGCTTATCTCAGTGGGATATAATTCACTTTCTCACCGCATTATGGAAAAAGCCAAAGCCTGATGAACTGTAGAGCTATATTTACTTCCAAAAGTGTGTATAATCTGATACACACAAGAGCTAGGGAAAATAATCCAAAGCGGCAGGCTCTGTTGAGTTCACACAGAAGTAATTTTGGTGTTCAAAAGAGGGTAAGTTACGTCAACAGAAAAGACCAGAGACAGTGTGATGTGATAGCATTTGAGCTGAGCCCTAAGGAGACTTAACCTTGATGGGCGGAAGTCAGGAGGAAGTGGGGAGCAGCCTGGCAGGGGCGGTGTCAGGGTTAGGAGGGTGGTTAGCGACACACCTGACCTGTAGGCTAGGGTGTTTGTCACAGCAGCGGCCTTGAGTCTCTCTACTCCAAGGTCTGTGCTGTGTCGTTGAAGCTCTTTGGTTGGGGTGCCGGAGTGAGAGCCACACTTTCAGGTGTAGTTATGGATTGGGAGAGACCAGAGGCAGCGGCACCCCGAAGTCCAGAGACCTCAGGGAGTCCCTGGAAGGCAGTTAGGGGTTAGGAAGTCACAGGAAGAAAGGTGGAGATGGGAGGGGTGGAGAGACTGAGGAAGTGGCCTTGGGGGACTGGACAGGTGGAGGAGGGGAGGAGGGTGTTAGGGACTGCGCAGGGAGGTGTTGGGCCCAGCTTCTTGAGAAACTGCCGTGCAACTAGCAGAAGTCTGGAACTGAGGAAGGGGTGTGTTTGAGGGAAGACATTAAGCATACAATGTTTAAGGTGTTTTGGGTACCAGACCATCTAAGTGAAACCCCCCCAAATGCTTGGAAATGGGGGTCTGACATTCAAGAGAAATGTTGAGATTAGAAACGTGAGGGGCCGGGGATCTAGCTCAGCGGCATATGCGCCTGCCTTGCAAGCTCGTGGCCATTAGTTCGATCCCTGGTACCAAACAAAAAAAAAAGATTAGAAATGCAGATTCAGATTCGAGGTGCAAGCAGAAGGCGGCAGTGTGTTGGCAGCTGAGGCGAGTGTGACAGAGAGAAGCCCCCACTTACACAGAAGCTCTGGAAACGAGGCAGTTCACGCCATCAAGGACCGAGCCTCCTTTTTCCATCTCATGGTTCACCCCAGCCGCAGACCTGGGACCCTGGAAAGATGGGCATGTACCATTCTCGCCTGTCCCCCCTGGCCAGAACTGGGAGACAAGAAATGTCTTCATTTTAGGCGGGAGGAAGGCTTTCTGAAAACCCCACTGTCAAGAAAGCAGGGCGGAGGAGTTCTGGGGACAGTGACAGAGAAAGCACTGGAGGGGTGCAGCTGAGCAGAGGCTGCGTGTGAAAGGCTCTGGGTGAACCCTGGATGGGGAGACAGTCCTCAGAGGTGCTGCAGGGCGCTATGGAAGTTTGTCTCCTCTGCGTCTTCTGGGTGTGAGCCATCTGGCTGCGTCTCTGTCACGCTCGTTGATCATTTGCGTCTTCTCAGGGCCCAATGTGGTTTTACCCCAGGAATATGGGGCTTTGGGTAGAGATGGTAGTTTGGAGAGCTCAGGAACAGAGAGGAGCTGACCTAGTGGTGCACAGGTTCCAGAAGGGAACCGGGGGCCTCCTGGACCCGACGAAAGGGGACAGCCTGATAGTCGGCTCACACCTGTCGGCTGGTGACCCTGAGGGAGCCACGCTCCTCCACGTTACTGATTCTTACTGCGGCTGTGAACAGTAAAAAGAATTCACTGAGCACAACGGCTGTCGCAAGTGACCAGCACTTAATAAATGGTGGCCACTGGAAGCTGGCAGAGGTCAATGCATTTATAGAAGATCTCCTCAGTTGTTTTTTGAGTATTTACCAGGGCTCAGCATCCCAGCAGCTGCAGAAGAGCAAACAAATGGCCCTGAGCACCCAGTACTGGACCTGGCTGGAGACCAAGGGGAGCAGACGGCAAGTGTGCTGTTAAATTAGTCAGCGTTAGCGCGGCTGCCGGGAACCTGAGCCGTGTGGAGCCGGGCTGCTGGAGGATACGGGAGCTGAGAGGCAGAGGGCCAGCGAGAGGTGGTGACCTGCTCTTCAGGAGTGGAAGGAAACTGCAGGAGTGGGCAGTGGGGCAGCCAGAACCAGCTCAGCGAGAAGAGCCTGGATTCGCAGCACCTGTGCCCGTAGGCACCGAAGTGGCAGGGATGGTTCAGTCTGAACGTTCTCTGCCACACCGAGATGGCTGCTCTGAACCAAACCTGCTGCCGCTCCGTCCTGGGTTTGAGCTGTCTTCACCCGGCTTACAGGGCTGCTAGAGGAAGCCCATCTCCTTTGCAGAGGCAGGAGAGAAGAAGCTAGCCTTCGTGTGCACTGCTACCACAGACGCAGTTTGGAAATCGCGCCAGTAAAAACCGATGCAAACGATGCAGCTGTTGACTGAGGGCCCCTCTGGCTGCCTGTGCTGAGCCCCTTTATGCTGGCTCTGTCACTTCATCTCCAGACAGATCCTGGGGATGGGCTGTTTTTGTCCCTGTGTAGGAGATGAGGAAGTGCAGGTTAGGGTTAGATCTGGGACTGGAGCCCTAGTCTGAGTGACTCCAAACCATGAGTCTAAAACATTTCGTCAGAAGCTGTCCTGCTAGCCATGTTTTTAATGCCATCGAGCTAAAGGGACAGGAGGATCGCAGTGAGCTTGGGGCCAGCCTGAGCTGCAAAGTGAGTTCAGTATCAGTCTGAACTGTGTAGTGAGGCCCTAGCTCAAGAAAAAAGCAAGAGGAAAGCCTGGGCGCAGGGGCCTGCGGGTCGATCTGAGCAGGGAACCCTCCATGAGCTGTGTGTGCAGCCCTGGTCTAAGTGGGCCCTGGAGACCCTGGGGACCGGGCTGTAACTAAACTGCAGCGTGGAGGAGCCCTTGCTTGAGCAGCTCAAGGGAGAAGGGAAAGGGAACGCCCGGGATGAGTGCAGGCGGGGTCCATGTTGGGATGGGGCTAGAAGTGAGCACACCGCCCTGTCCTGTGCAGGCAGCCGCGCTGGATTCTCCCCCGGAAAGGCAGAGGGCCTGGCTGTGGCACAGCTGGAGATGTGTGCTCTGCCCTTGTCATTAACAGTTGTTTTTTGGTTTTTGACTCTGTCTTCCACGCTGACCTTGAACTCACCATGCAGCCCAGCCTGGGCTTGAAACTTCCTGCCTCGGCCTCCCAGGTGCTCGGATGAGTTATGCACCACCGTGCTCTGCCTTGCGTCTGCTTCCCTTTGGATGGCAGAGGCCCAGGCCTCCCTCATTGCCCAGCTCAGGGGTGGCCGCAGCCTCCTTGTTCTTGCTGACACTTCCCTTTCTGTTCACCCTGCATTTGGTATCTTCCTTCTTTTTTTTCTCTGTTCTTCTCTGCTCTGATCTTTCCTCTGTCTTTTTTCTACCCTGTACTGGTTTTTTTTTTTTAAATTTTTTTTTTTTTGTCTTTTTCCTTTTTATCGGTACCAGGGATCAAACTCAGGACTGCCTGCTTGCAAGGCAGGCGCTTATGCTGCTGAGCTAAATCCCCAGCCCCGCTGTACTGGATTTTGAACCAAGGGCTTTCTTGCTGAGTTACATCCCCAGCCCTTTTGAGACAAGGTCTCTCACTAAGTCTCCAAGTTGCCCAGGCTGTGCTTGAATTTGTGATCTTCCTGCCTCAGCCTCCCAGAGTGCTGGGATTACAGCCATACGCCACCATACCAGCTTGCTGTATGCCTTTCCCGAAGCATCTGTTTCTTTTTGCTTTCTAATTCCTTCTGAGTGGCCAGCCTCTCCCAACAGCTGGTAAGCCCCCTGAGGCGGGCTTGGCATCTTCATCCTCATGCCAGCCGGTGTCCCCTGGGGCAGACAGTTGGTACGTGCCCACTGATGGGCTTTCTAGGGCCGGCCCCAGAGCCGTGCTCGGCCCTCCTTCATGTTACCTTCTGTCCCTTCTGCCGTGGGAGTTCGAGGGTGATGGAGGTGGTGGCTGATCGTGAAATGCTCTGTGTCTTCAGGCCACTGTCATGCTCCGGGTCTGTGCTGACCCATGTGGCAGCCTGTGAGGACTGGAGGAGGGGTGGGCTCACCTGCGAGCAGAGAGAGCTATGGTAGCTCCCGCAGGCAGATGATGGCGGTGGTTACCATCGCTGAGAGCTGCCTTCCCCAGCTCGCTTCTAAATGCTTTGCAAGTAGTTTAATTCTCACAGTAATCCTGTGAAATAAGTGCTATCAAGATTACAAACTTATGGGACTGGGGATTTAGCTCAGCGGCATAAGCGCCTGCCTTCCAAGCAGGCAGTCATGAGTTCGATCCCTGGTACCAATAAAAAGATTACAAACTTAATACCACCACCCCCACTGCTAAATTTTACTGGCTTTAAAAAAAATTAAAAGAAAAAAAAGATTACAAACTTAGAGGGACAAGGATGAGGCACGGATGGGGGTCGTTGCCTCAGATGTCTCTCCGTCATGCAATAAATGGTTCATGCCTCGTCCCTAAAAACCTCGTATCATGCTGGACTCTACAGAGGAAAGAAGCCATCAAGTGGTTCTTTCCCCACCCTGCGGTTTGCTGGGCACGCAGCTTAGCCTTTGATGGTTTTCTGGGGAAGCAGTACCCGCCCGTTAGGGCTCCGAGGTCCTTAGATCTTGATGAGCCTTTCAGGGACTAGGTCTGTGCTCCGGAGAGCCCGGGAAGACGGTGCTAGGAGCCCTTGCAGGGCTTCCGCGGCCCTCGTGTGGGGGCTCGAGGTTCTTCCTCTCTCTCCATGGAGCTCCCCGCGAGTTTCCATTCCTTCTCTCTTTCTGCCCACTTCCTTCCCCAGCGTCATCTGTTATTGAGCTCCTGGCAGCTGCCCCTCTTTCTTCATTGACGACTGGCCTGATGAATGGTGGCTGTGTGACAGGGCCCTCATTGTCAGCGCCCACAGCAGCCGTCGGAACATTCTCTGTGGCCTGTGTCCCGAGGTCCGCCCCGGCAGGGCAGCCAGGCAGACCCCACTTCTGGGCCGCCATGCTGTCCTGTTGTCAGGCCTCCCCACCCTGACCAGGGCCCAGAGTGTTGAATAAGAAGCTGGAAGTGGACCTAAAGGAGAAGCCTGCGGTCCTGTTCCCAGCATCTTGTTTTTCACTCACATGTGGTAATATCTAGAGACAGTCGTTAGAGTGTAGTCCCAGAGGTGAAGCAGGAGGATCACAAGTTCAAGGCCAGCAGCACCCTTGCTCAAAATTAAAAAATGAAAAGAACTGGGAATGTAGTTCAGTGCAAAGGCCCTGGGTTCAACCTCTAGTACCATTACAAACAAACAAACAAAAAAACACCGTAATTTTTGCAACAGTAGCAAATTTTCTTTTCTTTTTTTGGTCCCGGGGATCAAACTGACAACCTCACTCTTGCCAGGCAGGCGCTTATGCCACTAAGCTAAATCCCCAGCAACAGTGGCAAATTTTACAGCCTGGTTGACTCTTCCCTGAGCTGAGGATGTGCGGTCACATGCTATCTGCTCTGTGGCCTAACGTGCAGAGTCAGCGGGCAGCTTCGTTCTGGCCACCAGCTGCTGTGTGCTTGTTTTGTGGTAGCGGGGACTGAAGCTGAGGCCTTGGACTGCTGCACCCCTCAGCGGTGACGGCTTCCTCCTCTGTAGAGAACCCTTTCCCATCGGGCTATATCTGTAATCCCAAGGAGAAGTTATTGGAACTGTAGGCAGTTATTCCAGTGCAACCCACGGCGAGAAGAAAGACCCTGAGGCATATATACAGTTACAGGGAGCCGAGGGGCCCTGAGTCCAGCCGAGATGGTGTTCACCGGAACAAAGGCCGTGGCCCAGAGCCCGACCCAGGTTTTATTAATTCTCCATGAGGGGAGTGGCTCGGGAACAGGTGACAGAGTGGCGGGAAATATGTGACTGACTACTGTGAGCCGGGCTAGGTAGGAGGTCTGAGACCTCTGCCATAAGCAGAGGGCAGGAAATACAGAGCGAGCAATCTGCATAATGCCACTGAGGCAGCATCTAATAATTTGGGGTCCGTGCTTCAGCTCTGATTTACAATCCTGTTTGCCCCAGGAGGTCACAGCCTCTTTCTTGAAGCTCAGTCCTGGCTCAACCATGTGTTTGGGGAGTCCCCAGGTGGGGTAACACTAAGCTGTCACCTTTCGAGTTTACACATCAGCTCCTTAGCCAGCCCAGTTTACATTGCTTAAAGCCAGTTGAAGGGACAAAGAAATAGCCCGGCCAGCCCTGTGCATGGAGATAGGTTAAATTTATCCAAAATGGAGACAGCTGCTCTTTTCAAGGAGAATAATTTTTGTGGTTTACACCTTCCTCCTCCTCCTGAGATAGGTGTCTCTAAGTTGTGGGGTGCAGCGTGCACCCTGCCGGCTGCCATTAGGATGTTTGTAGCTGTGACACCTGGCCCAGCCTGTCTGGAGCAAGCATCTAGCGGCTTCCTCCCTGGAGATGTTTGAGGTGCTCACCACTTGTATACTGCTCACACCCTGACCTTTGGGAAGTGGGGTTTATGGGCGGGGTGGGAGGGCAAGTGTTCCAAAGGGGTCAGAAGTAGAGGAGGCAGCAGAGTCCAGCTCTTGGCTCCCTCTGCAGGCTGAGAGCTCAGACCCTGAGCTCCGCAGGGAGGGGGCAGGTGCTCACCCTGTTCTCTCTGCTCCGCTGGCTGCTGGAAGGGGCTTGGGCTGTGGGGCAGTGGAGACTGAGCCACACAAGAAGCAGCAGGAGAGGCGCCACGCGGGGCCCTGCACCCCAAGAGGGACAAGTTTGCCGCTGCCACACAGCGGGGACCATCATAGTGTTAAAGGAGTTTAAGGCGTGTGTAGGCCCCAAGATACAAAGGTGCCAGTGCCCAGGCCGTGCAGCTGGAGACCAGTACAGCTGGCCCGGAACCAGCGCTCTGGCTCCGACTCCTGGGTCAGAGTCTTCTCCCCCACTGCCTGGGACAAACCACCGAGGGGCTGTGGGGCTGTTTCCTTGTCTGTAAAAATACTTGAGCTCGCTCAAGTAGGGTGGGCATGCTTGTAATCCCAGCATTTCGGAAGCTGAAGCAGGAGGATCACCAAGAGTTCAAAGCCAGACTGCACTACAAAGCGAGACCCTGTCTAAAAAATCAAAACCTAAGACAACAAAAATTAAAAATGTATATGTATTTGAACTTGACCCTTTTGGTTCTAAGAGTCTCTGATCTCATGAGTGGCTTTGGGGCACCGCAGGCAGGTGGGGCGTGGTGTGGCGGATGCGCAGAGGCACAGGTGGTAGAGGAAGACGTTTGGGTGTCAGCTCTGGAACCCCATCTAGTGCGGGCACCTGGGCGGAAGTCCAACGGGACTGCATTCTCTGGGGGAAGCCCCGGGGTGTCCCAGTGTTGGCTGTTGGACTCTGGTTCCACCAGTTATTTATGCTGCTTTGGGGCAGAGGTTTTTGGGTGTAAAGTAGTACTTGGCTTCCTAAGCCAGTGGTGTCAGGTTTCTAGGATGTTAGCAAAGTCTTCAGAGACCGCACATGTCCCCTGGTGGTGACAAGCTAGACCATTTCTTTTTTGGTAGATCAGCTAAGGTTAAACTTAAACAAATATGAGCAGCTGGGAGGCTTTGGCAGGCAAGAGATGTGCATATTCTTAAAAAAAAAGAAAGAAAAGTCTGTTCCCGAGGAAGGAAGGATAAGGCGTGGAGCTCCGAAGACCCCTGCAAGGAAGGAAGCAGTTACTTCTCTGCCCTGGGTTCTGCACTTTGAGTTAAGGAATTCCAGAAGTGGCAGGTTGGGGATCGTGACCTCCGTTTGTTTTTTTCTGGGTCGCCTGCTTGCCAAAGGAAGGGCGGGCGGTGCTCTAAATAACACTTTGGCCTTTATGGAAATGCATCAGATGTTCCAAGAGCCAGGCTCGCCTCTGCTTGCTCGCTGGCACCCGCCCGCCTGAGCGCCCGGCTCCTCTCTGTGTCCTGCTCTGTGTGACTCCAGGTCCCTGCACCCTGTCCTCCTCGGTCCTTTCTGTCGGATGCGGTCAGCTAGCACTTCTCCTCACCTTATATAGCCAGGGCTGGTTGTTAATGTTAACAGAACGCTTAATGGCACGGAGGACTGCCAGATAGCATTAATCAGGCCAGTGTTTAGAATTTCATAAGTGCTCCAGCTTTGGGTACAAACCGAGCATTTAGAACAGTACGAAGCTGTTTGCTTCCTTCCTTCCCTCAGTCCCCTCCCCAGCCCGTCAGCTTCTCTCTCTTCCCCCGTCTTTGAATTCTTTTGCTCTGCTCTATGCTCACTGCAATGGAACTTTGTTGATTTTTGCCACGTTTAATTTTTTATTTCTCTCCGTCCACTCCAAGACCACAGGCAAAGCAGTGGCAGCCGGAGCCAGCACTCTGCGGAGGGGCAGGACGGGCAGGTCCCAGAGCAGTTCTCAGGTCTCCTCCACGGCTCCTCCCCGGTGTGCGAGGTGGGGCAGGACCCTTTCCAGCTGCTGTCTGCCACGGGCCAGAGCCATCCAGACGGGACCCCGAAGCAGGGCGACGGCCACGGAGCCAGCATGCAGCTGGAGGAGACGGGCGTGCACACTCCCGGGGTCTCCCAGCCTGGCAGCCTGGACCAGAGCAAGAGAGCAGGCTACCCAGCAGGCCTGCCCCCTGCCAACGGCCGATCGCACCCCGAAACTTTGACTCACACTGCGCCCCCGCACCCTGCTGGTGCTGAGGAAGAAGGAGACCGGAGTGGGGCCAGAAGCCGGGCCCCTCCCACCAACAAACCCAAAGCGGAGCTCAAACTCAGCCGCAGTTTGTCCAAGTCTGACTCTGATCTCCTGACCTGCTCACCCACGGAGGACGCTGCGATGGGGAGCCGGAGCGAGTCTTTGTCCAGCTGTAGCATCGGGAAGAAGAGGCTGGAGAAGTCGCCCTCCTTTGCCTCGGAGTGGGACGAGGTAAGGCCGTGTGACGTCACCGAGAGTGGGGCTGGCCGCAGCCCCCCATTGCACCCCATTCCCGGGCCAGGGTCTGGAGTGTATCCTTGGTTCCTTGCAGTGGGACTGTGTGTGTGCCCCCCAGGAGGGAGGGGAGCCCAGATAGCCGGTCACAGAGGACTAATCTCCAGCTAATGGGGCAGAGGGTGGAGGGCTGCAGGAGGGCCAGTTCCCAGAGATGACAGGCTGCTTGGAGCCCTTTGGAGCCCGTCCCCCGGAAGGGGAGCATGCACAGCCTGAAGGTACTGGGAAGGCCTGGCACACTGCCTGCCGTCCTTGGGGAGGAAGAAGGCAGGCCTGGGCGTAGCTGGGCGCCAAGGGGAGAGACGGAGGAGGGACGGGGGAAGCTGCTGAAAGGGATCGGAGAGGGTCTTTTCCAATCCAGCACCTCCTCAGTTGCCTGCTGTGTCCCTTGGCAAGCAGATGCCTCTCCCCACAGATGCGCCTGCCCAGCCCACATTCCCAGGCTGCTGAGGCAGAGGGCGGGGGCCCTCTTGCAGGGCTGGAAGCCTCACCATTAGTACAGAGGACTGGAAATGCATGACAGGACAGTCTCAGTGACCTGTGGCATTCTGAGTGCACAGAAGAATGCACTCCTGAAAGACTGGCAAACACCCGGGAGTGTTAACTCGCCAGCTGCCTGCCAGGCATGCAGTGTGTCCCAGGCACAGTCTCAGAGTTGAGGGGGGCACGTACAGCTGCTCCACTTGAGCAGTCTGCACACCGCCTGCCCTGCCTAGCCTGTGTGGGCTGCAGCTGTGAGGTTCTGTGAGGCAAAGCCAATCCCATTCCTGGGGAAAGGGGCGGGGACAGTTCCTTCAGGCTGTCATCTCCAGATAGGGTGAGGCTTGGGACCTGTTTCTTTGCTTAGAAACAAAATCTAAGTGACCCCTGGCCACTAATGAGGAATTTCAGAGTGACGGCGTTCTGGGATCCCCTAGAGAGAGAGTACACATGAGTATGTGCATTTGCAGAAATGTGTTTTTCAAAACGAAGTTTTACTCATTCACAGTTAAATATAGGATAATTCAGTGTAAGAGTAAAATGGAAGGGGGCTGGGGATTTAGCTCAGCCGCATAAGCACCTGCCTTGGAAGCAGGCAGTATTCCGGGTAGGAATCATGAGCAGGACTCTCCATGTGAGTTTGATCCCCAGTACCGATAAAAAGGAAAAAGACAAAAAAAAAAAAAAAAAAAAAAAAAGAGTACAATGGAAGCTGAATATTGTGCATGTCTGTGATCCCAGCTAGGAGGGAGGCAGAGGCGGGACGGTCTTGAGTTCAAGACCAGCCTAGGCAGTTTAGTGAGACCCTATCTCAAATTACAGGGGGATCAGAGGGCCAGGAATTTGGTTCAGTGGCTCAAGTACTTGCCTGGTAAACATGAGTTTGATCCTCAGTATGCCCCACAAAAAAAGGAAGCTGGGGTGTCACTCAGTAGAGTGCTTGCCTGGCATGTGCTGCATTTTGATCCCAGCACCCCAGCAAAATGCAGGGTGGAGCTGAGCACCATGCACTCTGGAGTGGTGGGAGAGGGCAAGCGGGAGGTAGGGGAGCCGAGAAGGGGTGGGAGGGGCTTCAGGAAGACGACAGGGGTGCGGGCCTGGACTCAGGACTGAAGTAGCAATTGCTTTGTGGTTCAAACCAGACGGAGACCCACAGAACCGAGACCATGATGTGGGGGGGCCAAGGCGGGGAGCTGGGCAGGCACCGGGCCTTCAGTGCCTGAGGAAGGTTTCGGACCAGGCTTCAAGAGGTCCGTCTGCATCCAGGCAGCCTCTCTTCGCTCGGATGCAGGGCGTACCCTGGCTCCCCACTGTAGCGCGTAGCCTTTTCCCGGTGTGTGCACGGGTGGTCCTGCCGCAGGGCCAGCTGGTCTCCTGGAGAGGGGACGAAACCATAAGGCAAAATGCACCTCACTCAAGGCCCTGTGGCCTCATAGCCAGTTGTCTCTGCGCTTCCTGGTTTCCCAGTACTGGGAATCAGGCGCAGCACCGAGCTGCGTCCCTGTCCTCATCCGGGTAGGAATCGTGAGCAGAACTCTCCATGTGACCTTCAGCTTTGGTTTCAGTCCTGGAGCATGAACCGGGGCCTGGAGGGTGCTGGGCACGCTCGAGACGTGGACTGCATGGCTGTCGTGGGTCGTCCAGTCTGAGGAGGGGCTGCACACAGGTCTCCTCGGGGATGGCCCTGAACCCCGCGTTGGCAGCCTTTCGCACACAGGCCTTGACCAGTGGCCGCGCCCCGCCCTGGCCCTGCCCTGGGGCCTGCAGGCTGCCTTGCTGTGTCCTGTGCCTGCCTGCCGAGTTTTCCTCTTTAACCTTCGCTCTCCAGGAGGTGGGGAAGCTGTGTGTGCCCAGGGAGCCCGGCTCAGCTGCTCACTGCAGCGCCGGGGGAGGGAGAGGAAGGCTGCCGCGGCGGCCGGGATCCTAGCACAGCGTGGTCACGGTGAGTCTGGCAGGGGCTTGGGGAGGCAGGGCTGGGACACATAAGATGTCGGCTAAATGGCACCGTAGTACTCTTTCCACCTGTGCCTGCAGCTTTGGAGAGTGGAGCCAAGGCTTGCAGGGCCTTCAGACCTAAGGAAAGGAAAATGTGGTTTTTTGTTTGTTTGTTTGTGGTTTGAGGCAGGGTCCCACTATGTAGCCCAGGCTGGCCTGGAACTTGCAGTGATCCTCCTGCCTCAGCCTCCCAAGTACTGGGATCACAGACGTGCACTGCACCCCACTGACACAAAGAGAGCTCTTTTCAGTGGCCTGAGGTTTGCGGTGGCGAGTACCTGGGAAGCCCTCCCTTGTTTTCCTGCATGGCCCGCCCCACCCAGGAAGGAAGAGCCCACCCAGCCCAGGAGGTCAGGCAGGCTGCCCCAGGTGGTCTCAGGAATTAATGAGCTTTCCTGCCTGGCTCCCTGAGAGGTGAGGAGAGGTGAGGAGAGGTCGGAGAGGAATCTGCAGCCCTCTCTGCTGCGCTTTATACAGCAGGAGCAGTGGCTGGCTGGTTGCCTACTTGGGCGATAGTCTCCAGCTGAGTATGCCTGGCTCCCGATTCTGAGGTCCCTGCTCCTTTCCCATGGCTAATGGAGTCCTCCATGAATTGGCCCAGGGACGGTGGCCGCAGAACCCTGCCCTGGTTAAGTAAAGTAAACCTTGGAGAGCGGATCCATGTATTCTGTTGCTTTGCTAACAAGGAAGCAGCAGAGTTCGCCTTCCGAAGAGCTCAGCCTGTGAGCTCGGCCTGCGAGCTTTCTCATGGTCTGCTGGTTCTCCAGTCACGTCGGAGCACCTTGGTCTCGCCTTGGTCCCGCAGGCACAGAAGTTAACCTGAGAAGCTGTGCCGTGAACCTCTAGGCCTAGAGGGGGAGTGGGGACATCACTGCATCCTCTTTGCGTTCTCCATCTGGGCTTGTGTCTGATCCATACCCGAGTCTGGAATCTTGGTGTGCTGACTGATTTATATTTGCTTTTTGTTTTGACCAGTGCATGCTGTGGACATCTTAGCCGTGGCCAGCAAGCCCTGGACTTCTCCTGGCTTTTCAGGAGGCGGGTGGCTTGTTGTTCAAACGTCTCCAGCCTGTGGGTACTGGGCCAGCTGCTCTGTACCTGCCTACAAGGCCCATTCCTTCCCTGCTCTGTCAGGCTTGGTGGAGCAGCTGTGTCCTGCCCTGATTTTGCCAGACTGCTCTCCCTTGTCCCCTCGCAGTTGGGGCTTCTTCCGGAGCTGCCTTGTGCCCTGTCCAAAGCTGCCTACATCAGTAGCTGGGTTCCTGAGCCCCTGCAGCTGCCTAGCTGGAACGGGCCCTCCTTTTACTCCAAGGACCCAGCGTCTCTCACCTCTGAGCAAGACGAGGCTGGCTGTGTGGTGTAGCAGGAGCTGGGGGGCCTGGATGTTCAGGGCAAGCAGGAGAAACTCATTCCAGCCGGAAACTCCCTACCTCCAGCTGTAGGAAAGAAAGGCCTGCTGCCCTGCCACCAAACTGGCAGTGTCATCAGCATTGCAGCCGCCCGCTGTCCTATCAGAATCTCCTGTCCACCCAGGTGCTCCCACAGTTATACACACACGTGCATACAGCACCAGCAGCTAGCACCTGAATGAAAGGCCTGGTGGTACCCACCCCTCGGTGCATGTGCAGGACTGGTCCCAGTACCCAAATCCATAGGTACCCAAGTCCCCGTGGCATCTGTGTGTGACCCACGCGCCCTCCTGTACTTTCAATCCTCTGTAGGTGACCTCTACTGTCTAATTCAACAGATATGCCAAGGGCATCGTTGTTTTCTGTGGTTTAGGTAATAATGACAAAAGGTCAGTCACAATAAACACTTATAAATATGAAGGCTGAATTTCCCCCCAAATTCTTCAGTGAGCAGTTGGTCGACCCTGCAGATGTGGGCCCTCAGATGTGGAGGGCTGACTATAAGGAGAACAAAAACAGCTTTCTGCTTGGGCTGTGGCTTGAAAGCGTGAAGTCTGGGGCTGGGGATTTAGCTCAGCAGCATAAGCGCCTACTTTGTAAGTGCATGGTCGTGAGTTCAACCCCTGGTACGGACAGAAAAATAAGTACGGAAGTCTGGGGGTCAACTAGGTCTCTCGCACACCTGCGTTTGATGGGCTTGAAGTCTGCTTAGTGTAAACATTTGAGTGATTTCACACTTGGCTGGAGGCTTAAGTGATAAGTTTGTGTTTTGTAATCAGCTTTTATAAATACTAAACAAGTGGGAGATGGGCGGAGAGCAGGGCATGCTTTGTGTGCCTTCTGTGTGAGCTGAGAGGAGTTTGTGTGGGGAACTGCCAACCCCATCCCGGAATGTCCTGGTTTTGTCTGAAGCAGTAGCGAGGGGCCCGTGGTTCCTGCACCCTTGTGGAGCGGTGGAGTGGCAGCTGCGGGAGAGCCTCTCCCAGGCCAGGTCCCTGCCACGGCTGCCCCTGGCCTTTCCAGGACGTCCCCTTAGGCACGTGATGTCCCCAAGAGCAGCATGATTGGTTCAGCTCCACAGAGGCCTAGGCTGGTTTTAACCCTTGAGGGCCAGGCGTGTGAGGAGGCACACAGATGCGCACTGGAGAGCTGAGTTCGCCCACAACCCCAGCACGTCCCTCCACGTTCTGCAGCGTACATTCTGCAGCCGGCATTGTTGCTTTGTGTGAACAAGCAGGCTGTGTACTGTAGTCATTTCCCCGGGGCCAGGCCTCCCCCTCCTGACAAGAATGTGGCACGCCCACCTCTGGGGACCGTGCCACCAGCCCAGAATGTCACTGCACAGGAGTCAGGGCTCTTACCCCAGATGAGAGTCCTCTACGGCCCCACTTGTGTGAGCGGTGTGGTGAGCCCCAGGTATTTTACTGGCATTTTAGAAACAGTCTCACTGGCTGTAGGCGGCCTTGCGGAGAAGTGCCCGTGCACCTGGCACCTGGCTGCTCAGGGTGTAAGCCAGTGAGTGTGAATCAGCTCAGTGGCACCTGTCACGGTCACCTCCCGCCACCCTGCTAGTCCCCCCAGGGCCTGGTGTTGACTCAGTGCCACTGCTTCTGTCACCCCTTTCCTGTGGCCCCGTACCTGTTTGCAGCATAACAGTGTAGCTCGCTGCTCCTGGGTGCACAGGGCGCCGCCACCCTCCCTGGGCGCATGCGTGTTCTCTGATTTCTTCCTCCCTGTCCTCCCCCACCTTCTCCTTCCCTGCTGGCGTTGTGTTCCCGGCAGGCCTCTCTCAGTGCCCTTGCCCCTCCGCCCTGCCTGCTCTGCCTCCCTTCCTTGTGTTTCCTTTGCTTCCATGCATGTCCACCCTGCAGAGGCATTTCTGCTCCCCACCCCGTGCTCCGCACACGCCTGCGCCCACTCAGCTGCGGCAGGAGGGGCCGAGCCCTGGAGGAGCGCGGTGTTTGTGGAACTGCCAGCCACACAGGATTTCCCATCTCCTCTTGTTTGTTAGCACCAGACCAGAGCCGGGTGACTTCCTGGCACCTCCTTTGTGCACTTTGATCCTGGCTTTGTGTGTCTCCTTTCTGTCTCTCTAGTGGTAGCACTGGTAGGATGAGTGCGGAATGACGGTGTGTAACGGGAGGAGCGGCTGGTCACGTTCTTCCGAGCCTCGGTGTCCGAGGAGCAGGCCGCAGCTGCGCCCCACGGTTGCAAGGCTCTGAGTTGATCTGCGCTGCAGTGATTTGTTCCTTCAGCTGAGTTGTTGAGAGCCTGCTGCGACCCAGGTCCTGTCCCGGGCACTGTGGATCCAGCAGTGCCGGGCAGACGCGAGGCTGGCTCCTGGGGGAGCTGGCGTTCTGGAAAGAGAAGGAGAAGAGGAAGGAAACGGGGTAGTAGTGAGCTTGGGAGAAACGTGAAGCTGGGAGTGGGTGGGAAGGGAGCCAGGCAGGAAGGGCCTCGGCTGGGGCGGGAAGCCGAAGCTACTTTCTCTTCCTTCTGCGTGAGAGTGGTTTTTACATTATTATTGTTGTTAAAGTGCTGGGGCTTGGACTCAGGGTACTGGCACAGAGCCACATCCCTGGCCCTTTTTGAGGCAGGGTCTCACTGTTTGCACAGGCCGGGCTGCAGCACAATATCCTCCTGCCTCAGCTTCCCAGAGTGCTGGGACTGCAGGTGGATCCACAGTACCAGCACAGGACCTGGGTCGCAGCAGGCTCTCAACAACTCAGCTTAGAAGTACCCCCCTCACTTGACTTCCACTGTTAACCTCTTTCCCTTTCTCTTTAGTCGAGATACCTTCTTCCCTCATCTTGGTTTTTCCGGTTTTTTCCGTAAGCTGTGCTAGGTGACCTTTTAAGTGGTGTATGTACGTGTGTATTCGTATCTGTGAAGTCACTGACAGACTGAGATCTCATTTCCTAGGAGTTTTCCAAACTTGGCTTTTGTGCTTGTCGTCAGCCTGGCAAGGACAGTGGGGTGAGTTCCGGGTGGAAAGGCCGAGTTCCTAGGTCTTCACCTTAGTGCTTAGTGTCAAAGCGAGGACTAGGTCATTACCTTAGGAAGCAGATTTCCATGAGTTTATCACATACTCAAAGTGGAAATAAAATCTAAAATACAGTTTTTTTTTTCCGAGATGGCGTCTCATTGTGGAATTCAGCTGACTTTGAACTCACTGTGTAGTCCAGGCCGACTTCAAACTTGTGATCCTCCTGCCTCAGCCTCCCAGGAGCTGGAATGACAGGCGTGAGCCACCACTCCTGGCTAAAATCCAGGAGTCTAAGAGCAGGGAAAATACTGAAACACTAAGATGAAAAGAGAGCAGGTCCTGTCACCCCAGCACTCAGGAGGCTGAGGCAGGAGGATTGCAGAGAGTTCGAGACCACCCTTGGCTACAAAGTGAGCTCAAGGCCAGCCTGAACTGCATAGAGAGACCCGGTCTCAAAAAGACAAAAAAAAAAAAAAAAAAAAAGGAGGAAAGAAAAGACACGATGGTGGGAATCTGTGGGAAGAGGGTGTCCGTGAGGTTCAAAGGCACTGGGAGGCGAGCTGGGCCGTCGGCACCTCTACCTAGAGTACAAGAATGGTGCCGGTACCCCACGCAGGCAGCCACCCAGACCAGTCCAGCGTAGCCAGGTGGAGTCAGTGGCCTTGAACGCTCTACGGCCCTGGGGGGAGTTCAAGGGGGTCAGGTGGGCCGTGTGTGTGAGCATGCGAGAGGATGTATGTGTGTCCCAGGGAAGTTTAATTCGTGCTGTGTGGTCAAGGTGGCAGCTGAGTAATTAACTGGCCAGGTAGGGAGGGACCCACTTTTTAATGTATAGGACCCTAGGAGAGCAGTTATTCTGGGTCTCACTTGGGTTTTCTGTGAAAAGTTAGAGCCTCAGAAACAGCGGAGCTGCACCCTCAAGCATGTCCAGCTTGCCTGTAATCCCAGCGCTCTGTGAGGCTGAGGCAGGACCATTCCAGCCTGTGGAATTTAGCAGCTTACCAAGATGTGGTCTCACAACAGAGTAGAAAGGACTGGGAGTGCAGCTCAGTGTGAAGGCTGGGTCCAGCCCCCAGCACTGCCCCCCTCCAAACAAAAACAGAAACAGAAGCCTCTCTGACCTCTGCCCCAGTTCCCGCACTTCGTTCTAATCGCAGGTGAGCAGCCCGAGCTGCTGAGCAGGGCCTCCCCGGGCGTCGAGCCTTCTCTTGCTTGCAGCTCTGATGACCCGGTCCCCAGCACTGCAGGGCCCACCTGTCCCTCACTCCCGGCAGCCTATTTGTTGGTCTGGACAGCGCGCCAGGGGCCCTCAAATGACAATTTGTCTGGCAGTCGGTTCTTGGCTGCCCTGATTTAAACAGCCAGCGAGGCATTGTAAACTCAGCTGAAGCCACTGGCGATGTACACATCCGGTTCAGTTCCGCATTGGATCTTGCTATTTTCCCCAGAACTTCCCCGCCCAGGGAGTGCCTGGATCTGTCACCCATGATCGGGCAATGCCAGGACCCCCACTGCCACCGGCGCAGGAGCAGCTGCTGGCTGGCGCATCTCACTGCGGCCGCCGCCTCAGTGCCCAACAAGGCGCCTGTCTGGGCCGCCCGCTGTGCAGTGTGAGGCCCAGGCTCCCTGGCCTGGGTGGAGCTCCTTGGTGTGCAGAGACCCACCCTGGGCCTGGCCCTCTGGCTGTCTTGCTTGCTGGGCTTGGGCCCTGTTCTTCTGGCTCCAGTCAGTTCCTGTACGCACTGTTTTCCTCTGGCCTTCAGCTCGCACCTCTGCCCTGTCCTTCCCTGGGTGGGCTTCCCCACGTTGAAATGCCCATCAGTAAGGGTGAGCCCCACGTGGAGAGCATGCTGGCTGCCTGGCATTGTTCTCAGGGCCGCATACAGTGTGAGGCCCCAACCAAAACAAACACGCAGCTTTTGAGGGACTCAGAACTTAAAAGGAGAGACAAACATTATACAGGTTCAAATGCATAAAAATCTTATCACAAGCGAAAATCAGTGCCTTTGGGAAAAAGATCAGCATGCAGCAGGGCTGGCTGTGCAGACTGGCCGGCTGTCAGGCTGCTGAGCCTGGCGAACAGTGGCTGGGCCAGAGCCCACGTCAGGCCGTCCACTGCCACCTGGAGATCAGGGTCTTGGCCGGCATCACCTGACGCCCAGCCTGGCTGGCCTGTTTACCATGTCAGGCGCCTCCCCAGCCAGATGAGAGCCTGTCAGGGTTCATAATAACGGGCGCTTGGGAATGCTAGGTGGTGATTAAGGGCCGAGCTGGGTTACCTGCGTCCTTAAAATGCCTGGGTCTGCCTGAGGCCTCGGGGCTTGGATGGCCAGAGACCTTGCTGTGATTGCACACAGATGGCCGTCCTCTTTCCTTCTACAAGGGGACCTCTGCCTCACCCTTAAATTGTGAATTTTCTCTTTTGTTCTCTGGTAATAAATAACACCCATTTTAGTTCACAAATGAGAGATTCTAAATAAGAGGAAAATTTTGCTTCATAGGAATTAATGGATTTGAGGAGAGGTATGCTGTTAATGATTTCTGGATTTTTTTTTTTTTTTTTTGCTTAATTGGGTGGATTTATTTCCCCTCTCCTAACTTTTAAAGCTAAAACCACTGTTCTCCTAAAACACACTGGTTTAGAAAAAGAGAACTGAACTTAACATTTGAATGTCAGTGTAAGTTTTAAGCTACCTAGTCGCTGCCTGCCCATCCCCCATGAATTAAACCCTTAGTTAACGTTTCTAGCCAACAGAAATACTGGAGTGGGTGTCACCATTCTGTCAGTTCACGAGTGTCCTGTATGAAGGGCAGGAACAGGAATAGATTTGGCCCCTAAGCTTTCAAATTAGATTGAAAAGAGAAAGGACCAAAGCAGATGCCACTTATTTCAGCAAACATACAGCTCCTGCCTGGCTTGCTCTGTCTGTCCCCACAGGTCCCAGAAGGACCTGGTACAGTAGAGCACTGAGTGGCCCTTGGGTTTAAAGCCATTTCTGGGCTTCGTAGGCACTTAACTCAGAAGTGGGCGTGAGCATTTCCAACACAAATGATGCCTGCATTGATTCCGTTAGAGAGGAAAATTTCCAAAACCCGTTCTTAGAAAATCAGAGCTGTTACTTCTAATCCCGAAATCAGACCTTGATGAGTCTCCCCCGTGGAGAATTAACCCTGAGGTCTGGCTGTGTTCCCGTGCAGATATCTGAACTGAAACTCGGCACTCAATTCTTCCTGCCAATTTGATTCCATACGACCTTTTTCTATCCTGGGCAGCGACTCAAGAAGCACTGGTTCCTAAGCTGGTGCGTAGTGATGGATGCATGCTTCTCCCTGGGCACGGAGCGTTTGGCGGAAGATCTCTGGCCCCAGAGGAGGACGCAGACCCTGCTCTGTGCAGCCCCAGCCCCGCAGGCCTCTTGAGGGGCAAAGGAAAGGTCTCTGCTCTGGGAGGTGTCCCCTTCCGCAGGCAGGCCTGCGCAGGCTGGGTGCTTGGCCTGACCTGTGGCAGGGTCAGGGCCAGGCCCTGGCCTAGAGAGAGTGCAGCTTGGACACTTGTTTATTGTTGTCATCTTGTGGCTCCAGGGATTGAACTCAGGGCTTTTGATCTGAGTCTTTTTTGCTTATGTCTTTTTATTTTGAGGTGCAGTTTTATTAAGTCACTAAGTTGTCTAGGCTGGGCTCCAGCTTTGATCCTCCTGCCTCAGCCTCCTGGAGTGCTGGGATCACAGGCAAGCTTCACTGTGCCCAGCATTAGGCACTGAGGAAGCCGTCAGTGGCATTAGCACCCACTGCCGCTGGGCTCTGCCGCTTCTGTGAGAATGCGCTGCTGAGGTTCAGTGTCCCTTACTTGACGACGTGTCTGACAGCGGAATTGTAGACCTGGGTCGATTTGCGACCTTGCTGTTCCATTTGCCCCTCAGTGCTCTGCTATTTCTTTGCCGAGGAGCAGCGCACCTGTGTCATTTCATTGCAGTAGTCGGGTGCAAGTTACGCGTCAGCTGTTGGGGGAAAGGTTTTCTATTTTGACATCATGGTGAGTATTTTGGTTCTTTTATCTCTGAGTGTTTGTTTTTCACTCTGGAGACAGACTTGGAAAGTAATGCTGTGGGACCAGCTGTCCTGCAGTCCCCAGCTAGCTTTGTTTCTCAGGGACACACTAAGCGTCACTGGTGAGTCAGTCAGGGTGTGAAGCAAGTTAAATAACAAGCTCTGGTTGGGACCCAGCTTGTGGGAAGCGCTGTCTGCATTCGGAGCTTCCGGTGCCCTCCCTTGGTTCTGGCAGTGCCTCGTAGGTGCAGTCACAGAAACACATTTCCAGGCCTTCCGGGCTGTTCCAGGCTGCTGTATTGTGTCAGACAATGAATTCCGTGTAGTCAGGTAATCGGGTCTATATTGCCTCAGTGTCGGGCAAAAGAAGGCAATGGGGTATCAGAAATCCGGAGTGAGCTTGGTGAGAGGTGATCAGACCTTCCAGGAGAGGAGGCCGGAGCTGAGAAAGATTGGCACCCGTGCCATCATGGGGCAGAGGCACCAAGCTCAGAAACAGCAACTTAAACAGATGCAGGTGCCCGTTGCCACGGTGGTAATCACCCCTGGGACCCGTTACCCAGGAGCTACCCAGGAGCGGGTGGAACAGGCGGCCTGGGGACGCCTCACCGCCAGAGGCGCCGGCTGCCTCCTCGGAGCCCTGTTCCAGCCTCGCTGCTGCAGCTGGTGGCCTGGCGGCCGGGACGCGCCCTTGACTGTATCAGCAGGTATTTATCAGCCACCAGCCAAGTGTCAGCACTGTGTGGTGGGTGCGGGCCGGGGTGGAGCTAAGGACACAGTCCGCTCCTTGGGAAGTGGGGTGGCGCCTGAGTTCCGTATAAGGAAGGTTTCCAGCAGCAGCTGGGTTGAAGGAGGACTTGGGACTTGTCTTCATATGCGCTGCTGTTTTCACTTAGGCTTTGTGTGTTAGAGAGACAAAAAGAGTTTTCCAAACATGCTTTGGTTATGTTATATATAAGGCCGAGAGCATGCTGGTTGTTCATATGTGAAAGAATCTGACCCCGGCCTGGCCTGGCCTGTACCTGCGCTGTGGTGCGTGTGCCCAGCGCTCTGCACGTCCTTGGTGCTGCTGCTGCCGGACCCTGCTCCGAACCAGTTCAGCCCAGATGTCACGACGGCCTCGGGCTTAGGGCGGCTCTTGGCTCTCACAGGATTAGCCCCTGCCCCTGCCCCTGCCCACAACTGATGTGTTGCTTGGTCCTGGGTGTCAGCGTCTCTGTCAATCAGAGAGTCAGACAGGAACGTCCCCCAGGTTTTCTGAAGGCCAGAAGCCCGGGGCTGCGGCTTCATCTGGAGGCCTGGCCAGATGCACGGCAGTGCCCTTCACAGGTGGCTGCCCCCTCCCCACTGGCCTGCTTGGCATTCAGCGCAGGCGCTGTTAGCACAGGGTTCAGGCAGGGCCCCCGTGAGGTGGTTATCACTGCGCCCTTCACGCAGCCCAGTGATAAAAGGCTGTGGTCCTTGGAGCACCTTCAAGGACATGGCTCCCGGGCTGCCTGCCTCACCTTCCTTGGTCGGTACGGGTGCAGTGCTCACCTGGCCCTGCGGCACCTGGAATCGGGGCACTCGTTGAATGGGACTGAACTCTGACCATCCAGTAGGGCTCCCCGCACTGTTATGGTCCTCCTGCCCCCAGCAAGAGTCTCGTGTCACATCTCGCAGCCCAGACAGCTTGGCAGGGTGTTTCTCCTTTGAGCAGTGACACGGCTCTACTGTTCATGTACAGTGTTAGGGAAAGGCGTGCTCTGAACACCCGGTTCGCTTACAGTTAGTACGTCCAGGCCTCGAGGCGCAGCCCACTCAGACTCCCACGTGGCCTCCGGGTGCCCCGTGCCTCTGTTACCTAGCAGCGACTTTGGCACCGATTCGGCTCGTGATAGTTGCTTGTCAGGTCAGTGAGCAAACGCAGTCCCCTGGGATCCATCGGAGTGACAGAGGGGTTTTCCCTTTTTTGGTTTAAGCTGTCAGCCTGCAGATCCGCTTTGGTATGGAAACTGATGCGGCCAGGGCATAGAAGGCGCCGCCTTTTTTCTTGAATGGTACCCACCCACTGGCACCTTCAGTCCTGTGGTGTCCTCTTCCCTGTCCTTCCCTCTCTCCCTCTCCCCTTCTTTCCTTCCGCCTGTCCTTCCGTCCTGTCCTTCATGTAGTGGTTCTCAGAGTGACTTGTAGCACTGCCTCCCTGGCACTTGGGAGAAGTGCAGGCTCTTGCAGGAAGCGAGGCTGAAGCAGGGTGGTCTCCATGCGGGCTGGTCAGCAGTAGGAATCAAGGCCCCTCTGATGCAGGTTTTATCTGCCACATTTCCTACACTCAGGCCAATAAAAAGCAGTTTTTGTAAATGGTTATGACAAGTGTTACCCCAGCAGCTCAAGCTTTTATCAGCATTTCCCCTTGTGGACTCTAGTGCCCATCAGCAGCCCCCCATTATAGACATCTGTCCCCTCACACTCATGGTGCACTCGCCATACTTGGAATCCCAGCTGTCTCCTCCCAGTCCTGGAGGTCCCTGTGGCCACCTACCCTCGGTTGGATTTCCTCCAAAGCAGGGTTTAATTCGATTTGTTTGGGAGGTGAGCCCAGGAAGCTCCAGCAGTGGGTGGCAAGGAAGTGAGAGAAAGGAAGCCCAGGAAAGGTTTGTTCCCAGCAGGTTGGGCCCAGGACTCAGATCTGCTGGGGCTCTGTGTGGCGAGCTGGGGTCGAGGAGCTGGGGGTGTCAGCCTGGTGAGAGCCGCTTCTGCGGTGGGAATGGGGCAGGACCCGCGTGCCCCGGCAGTGCTGGGCTACCGGGCACAGGAGCCGTTCACGGCTGGAAGCGCACAGGCGTGGCTGGAGGGGCTGCAGGCCCCGGGGAGAGAACCAGGGCCAGAGGCAGGACCAGCAGGTGGAGGGAATGAAAATCCCAGCCCGGAAAGCAGCCGACCACAGGACTCTTCCCTGCAGGGCCCGAGGGGAGAAAGCTGAGGAGGAACTCACTGGTCTTGCCAGGGAAGCCCTCCTGGGCCCCGCACCCCAGCCCCAGCCCCAGGCTGTACCCTGAACCGCCGTGTCTCCACCAAGCTGGGAAGAGGGGCCTTGTGTCTGTCCCCAGTCCAGGCAGGGAGGGGGACACAGAAGCTCGCACTCTTGCTGAACCTGTCCCCAGCACTGTCGGATAGTCGGGTGAAAGGCGGAAGTCAGGGACAGTGGGCAGTGTTGTGCCCCTTGGTCACTGTCACCTGCACTCTGATTACGTCCATCTTTTTCAGTCTTTGTACACCAGTTACCCTTTTATAAGGTGCGATCGCTGTGTTACTTTTCTTCTTCATTCATGTTTTTATTCTGAAGGAAGCGTGGATCCACAGGGAGCTGCACAGAGAGATAGATGCCTTCCTCGGGCCTTGACGGCTTGCTGCCCGCAGCCCAGCCGAGCCAACCGGGGAAACTGACCATGGCGTGTGACTCGCAGGTCCACTGTGCTCCCGGACAGCAGGTCGGCAGCCTCGTGCCATTGCTGGTCCTCCTGGGGAGCGAGGAGAAGCCACCGCGTCCTTCCGGGTTTAGGCTCACTGCCCGTGTCCCTGTGGACAGGGTAGCAGGAGGCTCCAGGTGGCTGTGGGGAACAGAGAGCGGGGTGCGGGGTGCTCACTGTTCCTCGGGGTTCAGCCTGTGGCTGGAGGCTCCGGGTCCTAGTCCGCTCCGGCTGCCCAGGGGAAATTGCATCGCCGGGCAGTTTGGACAACTGCAGTCTCTCTGCTTGCAGAGCCGCCAATCCCATCACGAGAGCCCTGTTTCCCTAGATACTCTCAGGTCCCGTCTCCGTACCCCTTCTTTTGGGCTGGGGTGTCAGTGTAAGCAGTCTGGAGGGACACTGGTCCATCCCCAGACAGCACCCTCACAGAGGCCACGCCCGTCTGCCGCTCCCCCAGGCAGAGCTGGAGGAGGAGTCAAGCCCTGGGGACCTGTCCTTAAATGCCTTGGTCTCTTGCCCCTGCACTGAGGTTAGAAGCTGTGGGCTTCCCAGTCCTGCCCAGCGCTCTCCTGTGTATTTGCAGCTGTGCGAGGGACGTTTGAGGATCCAGGGTCTGAGTGTGCACGCAGCTCCGGATGTTTGGGAAAAGCCTCTTGCACAAGCACTTGGTTCTGTGAGAGGTGGACTCGGGAGACAGTGCCTCTGTGCCCACGTAACAGTGGGGCCAGGACGCCCAGCCTGGCACCCTGACTTGTTTGCAGAATCTTGGGGATCCCAGCAGCTTCCCCTTCATCTCTTGCTCCTCTCCTGTGGCCCCAGTTCTGCTGTATCTTAAATAAGCACATTCATTGCTTGTTAAAACAAAAATAGGAAACAGAAGTTAGCAGAAATCTGCACATAACCAACACTGGGATGTTAGGAAGTTAAGACAAATAGCAAAAGTGGCGCTGTGATCACTTTGTGTGTTCTTAGCGCCAGCAAAGCAGGGTGGGCTGCTGCTTTCCCAGCGCCGGGGACAGCGTGGGCCAGGGTCTTGCACTGCTAGGCCAGTGCTCTGTGGCCCCCAGCCCCTTGTTAATTTCATTTTGAAACGGTGTCTTACTAATTTGCCCAGGCTGGCCTCAAACTCATGATCCTCCTGCCTCCAGAGTAGCCAGCGTTACAGCACGTGCCACTCAACCCCACTAAAGCAGGCTTCTCAGTCCTGTCACGTGTTCTTGAGGTCGTAGCTCCGCGCCTCGTCTGCAGGCCACCACCAGCATCATTCATGGGGCCCATAGAGCTGTGCTGGGCAGCGAAAAATGCTTATACTCCCCACCCAGGCCGAGGCCCGTAGCACCATGAATCTTTGCACAGGTGGCACAGGAGCCATCCGGGAGGGTGGAGGCCTTTGCTGCCCGAGCCCTCTTGTCTTGTTCTTCCTGAGGAAGTTTTCCCCCATCGCATCATGCACCATGCAGACCTCCTTCCCAGGCCGCTCTGCAGCTTTGCTAGGCAGGCGCCGAGCTGCTCCCTGAGGCCGTGGTCTTCCAGCTGCCCGACTCCTGCGGCCCCCTCAGCTCTCGGTCGTTGCTTCCTGTGTGGGGAATGGATCACTCCCCGCAGCCTGGCCTCGCCTCGGCCGGCCCCCTGCCCACCCTGCGCCGCTGCTGCTGTCACCACATGCTGGGTCCTCCTGTGGCCAGGACGAAGCCCTGGCCCTGAGCCGCGCTCCCAGCACCTTTTTGGTTTCGGACACCCCAATTGTGCTCTTGTGCATTTGGTCAAGACAGATTCGACCTTGTGGCCTTGAGCTGGAGACAGAGCTAGTAAAGAAGGAGCGGCCAGAGGGTGGACACGCTCCCCACTGAGCGGGGGTGGCCACAGGAGCAGGAAGGGTGGGGGGTGTTTGGGAGCACATGGTGTTAAGCCAGGGGTGGGCATGGGGATGGGCTGCGTGCAGTTACTGTGGAAATCAGAATGTGATAATACACATTCCTTGGCATTTAAAGCACGGTTGATATATATATATATATATTTTTTTTTTCCATCTTTTTCGTTTTTATCGGTATTAGGGATCGAACTCACGACTGCCTGCTTGCAAGGCAGGCGCTTATGCCGCTGAGCTAAATCCCCAGCCCCAAGGTTGATATTTTTACAAGGAAAAAGTCTGTTGCATTTGAGATTGGGATCAGTGCAGGATGATGTAAGAGGAACTTAGTGGGGCAGGAAAGATGCCACAGATTTGCTGGGGGAGCCACCCCTTCGCCCTCATTTCAGGAAAAATTACAAAGCCAAGAAAGGGGTGTGTTCACCTCAGAGGCTCTTGGTGGGTGTGCGTCCCTGAGCCCCCAGGGTGCAGCGCTTGGCAGGAGCACCAGCAAGAAAGCAGAGAAGCTGGAAGGCCTGGCGTCCCACAGAGGGCCCGGAGGCGGGTGTTCGCCTTGGTGCCCTCGGCCTCCACTGCAACGGGTGCCTAGGGTACGAAGATCCCCCAGAAAGGGCACTGCGGAGCCCCTGTGTGCACCAGCCCGCCCCCTACCCAGGCGAGGCCTTGGGAGGCTGTGCGTTTCGCCAAAGGGATGAACCTGACTCGGAAAACCTCAGACCACGCACATCCAGGAAGAGGTCGCGTGGCTGGGACCAGGCTGGGAAGGACAGGCGGCTGCAGGAAGGCGGCGACCTCAGGCTCAACCTGAGGACTCCGGGAGTGGCAGGAGGCTGAGCAGGGCGGGGCAGGCCACAGCTGGGGTGGGCGTGAAAGTGCTCTGTTGTCACTGCACCTGGGCCACGCTGTCCTGAGTGTAATTGTCTTTGATGGCCTCGTCCTTGCTATTAAGTTGGACCTCCAAGATTGCATCTGGGGGACTCGGGAAGCCGTAGTTGTGCTTTTGCTGCTCCTGGTGAGGTGGGAGGTGGGGCTCCAGATGAATCCCAGCTCAGCTCTTTTCTTTTGGACCATCTTGGATACCCTGGAGCTTGAGAACAGGCCTGTGAGGTGTAGAGGACTCCAGCTGCTTTCACCTGCTGCCCCGTGGTCTGCCAGGGCAGGTGGCAGGCTCCCTGCAGAGGCGAAGACCATCGTCACCTAGTGCCCCCACATCTGTGCTCCTGGCCTGGGAGCTGGGTGGCCGAGGGCTGCTCTGGAGACCCCTTGCTGCTGGGAGTTGCACTGGCCCGAGGCAGCCTCTTTGTGGACAAGTGGGAACCCTGACTTGCCCTCCCTGGGGTCTGAAAGAGTGAGGCACTGTTCTCAGGGACCCTAGATAAGAAGAAAGGGGCCGCAGTGCTGGGGTCCCCAGGGCTTACTAGGCCTCCGTAAGAGGCCTCTTAGGGGAAAGCAGCCCGAAAGGGGCTCAGAGTGCGCTGGAGGTACGGCCGGGCTCGGGGACCGCTGCGGGCAGCTGCTGCTGGGAAGAGCCGGAGTTTACCAGGCGCGGCCACCAGCCCCGGGCTCCCTGGGTGCCCTTGTGCCAGCGCAGCCTCTCAAATGGGATGGGGCCGTTTGGTAATTACAAAGTCTTCGAGGGAAGGAAGTGATTTTTAGAAGGACTACAGACGTGTTATTTAACCTCCAGTGACAGATGTGCGTGCCAGGCTTTTGATGTGGCTCTAGGGCCGCATCTTTCCCTGCGGACCTGCATGCTGGAATTGAGTCCTCTTTTTGTTACATGAGCCACATCAATAGTGCAGCACGGACGGGCTGCAGTTTTAGTCTGACTTTCTTAAACGGGAACCCGAGTCGCCACTTGTGAGGAACCTGAGTACAGAACTGCGTTCTTAGTATTCTTTCTAACACGGTGTTGGGAGTTGAGCCCAAGCCGGGCACCCTGCACTTGGCCCCGTGCCTTTTCACTTCCTCCTGAGACGGGCTCTTGCTCAGTCCCTTGAGCTGCCCAGGCTGAGCCTGAGCTTGTGATCCTCCTGCCTCGGCCCAGAGAGCTGGGATTGCAGGAGCGCCCCACCGTGCCCAGCTAACCCTGACCCTAACCCTTACTTCTCCAGCTGCCGATCGTGTGAGAGCACATTTCTACAACGCCTGCTACCTCGTGGCTGAAGCACCCACGTGACTGTGACAGAAGCAGCTTTGTGTACTTGCATCATCATTTTTGTGGTGTTTAATTAAATTTCCTGTTTTTGTCACCAAATGTACCCATCACACACAGTTCTGGAAGTCACCTCAACTGACCCTGGGTCCGCGTCACCTGAGGGTGGACACAGAAGGCCATGGGGGTGCTAGAGAGAACCGGAGGCTGCCTAGCACAGGGATAGACCACAGTTTTGCCGGTCCGGCCACGTTTGTGAAGATACACTTGGCTCAGGTGGCACCACTGGACGCTGTCAGTGTGTGCTCTCCCAGCTGCAGGTGCTTCCTGTGGGCGACAGCCCTCCCACATGTAGGAGTGTGGCCGCCCCCTGACCCCCTCCTCTCTGCACCCCACTGAGCTGAGACATCTACATCCTGACTGCTTTGGGTATTGTCTGGATGCTCCAGGTCCCTGTCCTGGGGCCACCTGTTCAGAGGGCCACGTCCCTCCCAGGGCCCCGCTGACTCTCCAGGCCGTGTGACGTTGTCACCTGGCACACTCTGCTGGGAGAGGCCCTTTCTCTCCAGTTTGTCTTCCTAGTGGAGGACAAAGGAGTCTGGGTTTTGGTTAACCTGTTTCTTAGGTGGAATCGTGTTTGTTTTGGAGCCAGATGAACATGACTCAGGAGTGCAGACGCCTTCCAGTCTCCGTAAGCAGAATGAGCCAGGGAGTGGGGTGCACGGGCCGCGAGCCCAGCATCTGGGGTTTACAAGGATGTCTCCCCATGTGAGGGAGTCGTACTGGGAGGGCAGGCGGAGACTGGGACATCAGTTAGGCTTCGGCTCAGCCCGTTTTCCGAAGGACTGGGCGTCCAGGGGCTCCTTGGTACCTCCTGCCATGGCTGGCAACAGCAGGGCCGCAGGTGCCTCCCTGGAGGAGGAGCAGGTCTGGCCACCCATGCTAACATAGCAGGAGCCCAGTCTTCCAGGGTGACATCATTCAGGGAAGGAATGAATTCACTGAGAGCCTAGGTCTGAGCGCGCAGCCTGTTCAGACTGGAGTCTTAATAAATGAACTCCTCGTTAGAGCTCTGTCTGGCACCCACCCACACACGCCTCTGAGGCCTCGCCCCTGTTGTCTGCAATCTTGTCGGGGACCCTGCCTGGTGTCTGCGTTCTGCCTGGTGGCTGACAGAGGCTTAGATGAGAGGAGACCAGTGATTTGCCCATGGCGACGATCCTGTGCTTGGGTAACTTTCTTGGACTTTGTAGACCGCATAGTCAAATGACTTGCCCAGGGTTCCACAGTTACAGGAGTAGCCGGGCCAGAATATGTTTTTTCCTGACTCTGGGAATTAAACCCAAAATCTCACACTGAACCGTGTCCCCAGTCCTTAAGCTTTTGAGACTGGACCTCTCCATTGCTTAGGCTGGCTCCAAAGTGCTGATCTTCCTGCTTAGCCTCTGAGTATCTCCGAGCGCTATCTTGTATGCCAAAACCAGAATTGGAGCTCCAGCGTTTTTATTCTGAAGTCCCGGTTCTCTCACCGCTCTGTGCTACGGCTTCTCAGTCTCGGGCATTTGGGATCAGCCCGGAGCGTTCACAGCAGGAGCCAGGTCTGCACAAGCCGGACATCGTGAGGCAGGTGGACAGCAACTTGGGCAGTGGCCACACCTTGCACACGCTGAGACCGTGGAGCTCACACCATGTTCCCGACATCTGGGGAGCACCTGGGGTGGCTGTGATGAGGAACTAGGTCATGGGTGGGCCACTGACTGCAACACAGTGCAGCGGGCACCCACTGACCACACGCAACCCTAGTATCTGTGTGGAGCTTGGGTTCCAGCACAGTTGGCTAGAAGTATCTTCCAGAGGGGGGGTGGGGGCTCACTGTGAACCCTGGTCAGTGGTCAGGATGGCCAGCCGCTAGAGTCTGCAGGGGCTGACCCCATATGCTTTCCACCTGTCCTTTGCCTTACCCCTTCCTCGCCCTGGGACGCAGCCCGAGTCCTGGCTGCACAGATCTGGGTCCCCTAGCTACATGCTGATGCGCTGCTAACCCTGACCCTAACCCAACTCCCTGAGGGAGGAGTCAGTGTCTTTTGAATCGGATTAGTGTAAGCCAGTTCCCCAGGTCCACAGATCCTTGGGAGGACATGTAACTGAGCCTTCAGGCTGTCGGGCCTGAGCTGCCTGTTCTAGGAGGCAGAGCGCAGGAGCCACCAGCCCTCACCAGAAGGCCGAGCGGGGCTGGCAGGAGGGCCACGCCACCTTCCGCCCTGGCTCCTTCTGTCGGGTGCATCTCTGCTCATCAGCATGTTTTGCAGAATTGATTATAGAAGATACTCCAACTGGTGTCAGTCTTATAATTTATTGTTTTCTAAAAGACTTGGTCCCTACGCAGGTTTTTCTCTAGTTTCCTGGAAATTAAGTAGCGAGCCCTGCTGTCTCTAAAGCAGGTCTGAGCTCAGGAGCTGCCACGCTGCTGTGTCCTCTTTACCTCGTCCATCTTGTGCTAATCCCTCGGGCCACTTAGGAATCTGCGGTATTTTTTGGCACATTTCAGAGTCCACTGTAGCCCTGGGTACATTTCAGCCCTAAGCCTTTATAAAGAGTGTGTCATTAGCTAGGGATCCGGACTTCCAGGGCAAAAAAAGGCGGCAGAATTTGTACAGCACAAATGCGTAAATCCTCCCGGCCAGTCTGTGAGTTCTGCCAAGTGCCTACCTTTGTGGGATCCCAGTTTCCACCAAGAAGCAGAAAGTCCCCTTCCCAGCCGATCCTCACCCCACCTCCCAGCCCCCACTCCTGGGGTGTGGGTGCCCCCGCCCCCGGCACTCGGGTTTGCAGGTCAGAAGGTCTCGCACGTGATGCCATGTGTGCTCCTTTTCAGGGTGATCTGAAAGATGTTCCCGTGTGAGCTGAAGTCTGGGGACATCTGCCTGTTTCAAAGGCAGAGCACCAGGCTGCAGGCCACGTCCAGGCTGCCACAGACAGCCACGGTGTGTTCATAGCAAGTACGTTTTTATTTTTGTGCATCTGAGGTCTCACTTGGTGCACCCACTGCCCAGAGATTGTGCACCTGTCTGGTGGACATGGGATCTCTTTCCTGGGCCATGATGCTGAGTGCGAATTTTACCACACTCTGGGCTCCTTTTCCTGTTAGCTACAGAGAATGGGGCTCTGGAGTGAAACTCAGACTGACACCTGCCCAGGGGAAGGCTGCTGGGAGGTCGGAGGGCAGCGATGGAAGAGGAGGAGCTGGGGTCGCCTGCCTCAGCGGCAGCTCCCAAGTCCAGTGCCAGAGAACAAGCCGATGCAGGATGGAGGGTGGAATGTGAAAACTGGGCCAGAACCCAAATAGATAAACCTCATTCATCTTCTAGATTCTCGTCCCACTTAAAGCCAAAGTTACATGGCAAGCAGTGATAAACTAGGGCTCCCAGCTCTCCTCCTCTTCCAGCAGCTTCTCGGGGTGGAGTTAACGTTTCCCTCAGTTGGGGCCGCTGGGGTTAGAGGTCAGAGGTCAGTGGCAACGTGCCTTTGCATGTGCTTCCTCGAAGTCACGTTCTTGGAGCTGGGTGCTTCCTTCCTGTTCACTAGGGCTGGGCCAGCGCCGGCTCCCAGCTGTGGGGGGACGTGCTCAGGAAGGGCAAGAGCTGGCGTCGGGGAGGGCACGAGCTGCCGTCCCAGGAGGCCCGCAGGGGTGGAGGACGGGGCTGGGCCTGAGAGCCCTGAGGGCTGGCCGGCCGGCCGGCCGCCTTTTCTAGTTCGTTCTTTCTCTCCCCTTCTCCCCCCCACGCCGCTGTCCCTGTCTTTCTCATAGGTGGCTTTCACGCCAGCCTACGTTTCCTCGGCCTCTGTGTATTTCTTTCTTTTGAGACAAGGTTTTTCGAGGTCCCTCAGTCGCTCAAGTTGGGCTTAAATCTGTGATCCTCCTGCTTCAGCCTCCCAGAGGGTTGGGATTACATAGGTGTGGGCCACCACAGTTGACTGAGGAAGAGCAGCCCTGTCCTGCCTGGTAGAAGAAGGGAGACCGAGAAGCAGGGTAACACTGGGGAGCGGACTGGGGTGAAGGGAAACAGCAGTAACTCTGCCAGCACCTGCGTGCCCTCCTTGGACGAGACAGGCAGGCTGTGGCTGACGGCCGCCCTGAGGAGAACTCACTCAAATTAGCAGAGCGCCAGCCCTGGAGCCTCGGGCAGGGTGGCCCCAGGCCTCGTCTCCCTCTCCCAGAAGCAGGGACAAGCCTAGGAAATCAGGACGGATGACTGACTTCAGTCTGCCTTTGCCTTTCCTAAGGCCTTGTGCAGGCCAGCCTGGGAGGAGACAGAGAAGAATAACTCAGACCCTAGTCGGTGACCCTTTGTCAGATGTGCAAGCAGCAGACGACAGCCAGGGGGAATTCTGTGTGGCTCTGGGGGACAGCACGCACGGCGCCTGCGCCTCTCCTCAGGGGAGGCCGAGGCTGTGGTTCCTGGCACTGTGCTCCTGGGTGCTGTCTGTGCATGGCCATCTGGCCACTCAGTGCCCGCAGCAAGGCTCGGTGCTGGTGGCCCTGCAAAGGCGGCGGGAGGGCATTGCAAGGGTCGGCCTGGGCTCCTGGTCCCTCACGTGGTGCGTGGTGGCCAGTGTGGGGCTTAATGATGAAGGGGACCCAGGCTGGCCCAGAGCTGGTGTGGGCTGCTTGTCCCCTCTGCTGTTCGTGACCGGGCTGGAGAGAGCATTTCATGGATGGAGGCCGTCACCTCGCTCGGCGCCCCCAGGCCGGGATTCTGCAGGAGGCACAGGGCAGTTCTGAAAAGCGTACTCGGGCAACAGGCTGTGCCCTCAGCACTCCCGGCGTGTCCCGGGCTCACCAGGGAGGCCATGGGGTGGAGGCACACCGCAGTGTCCCCAGCTCATAGGAGGCAGAAAGGAGGTCAGGGCCAGCCCGTTGCTGGTGGGCGGCAGGTGTGTGGTCTTGCACTTTCCCATTGGCACAGAGGGGAAGGGGCGGGCAGTGCCTTCTGTCCTCCCTGCAGGCCTCCAGCATCTGGGCACAGAGGCCAGACTGACTCCTGTGTGCTGGGCGGTGCTGGGCTGCACCGCCTCCTACATGAGAAGTTCCGCACCCCTGGGAGCAAAGCCTCGTGGAACCATGTGTTCCTCGGGGTCCCCGGGGCAGGGGCCAGTGCCTCACTTCCTGCACAGCTCAGGGGGACCTGGACATTGACTTCCCCCTGCACCAGCGCCAGTGTTCACTGAGACGACAGCGGGCTCCAAGCGCCCACGGCCATGCACGGAGTGAAGGCCGCGCTGTCCTCAGCGGCTGGCCGGCTGTGCCTTGGCTCCTGTGCCCAGCCATGTGGAGGTGCGCCTCATCCAGCCCGGGCGGGGGAAGCTCAGAGGCCACTGCAGCTTTGCTCCTCGCTGGAAATGGAACATTCCAGGCATTTTTAATTTTTTAAATGTTTTTTACCCTTACACGTGCTTTAGATCTTTTTTAAATTTTATTTTAAAAACAATTGCAAAATAAGATAATAACGTAACAATGGTTAATACCTTGTACATTGTTATTTTTAGTTACTCAGAATACAAGATAGCGGCACGTAATTGTCCAAACAATATTAGCACAGACCTTTCTTTTCAGTGAGCTCAGAGAAATTAGTATGACTCTCCTAACTGTCTTGTATGCGTATATATATTTTTGTTCTTTCTCATTCCTCCTTTTTTCCATTCCCCTATCCTATTGTTCTTTCCATTTGAATAGTTTCTTCCCATTTCATAGTGTCTGTTGTACACTGTGGATTTTATTTACACTTTCAGCTTCTTACACTAGGAAAACTGCGATGGTTACACATACAGCTCTGATTACACAGCTTGCATTCATTTACCTATTAAAGTCTGCAGTATTCCACAGTCTATCCTTCTTTATGGCTGAGTAGCTCTGCACTCTGTTGTAGAGAAAACCCACATCTTTTTTATCCATTCCTCAGTTGATGGGCATTTGGGTGGTTCCCAAGATTTAGCTACTACAAACTGTGCTGCTGTAAGCGTGGGTGCACATGTGTCGTTGTGGTGTGATGTTTTTAATTCTCGGAAGATACCCAGCAGGGGAGTAGCTGAGTGCAGTGGACCTCTAATCCTAGTTTTTGGAGCTCCACATTGATTTCCAGAGTGGTTGCACCAGTCTTCACACTGTGGAGAAGGTTCCTTTTCCTCCACAGTCCCACCAGCATTTGTTATTGCTTGATTATTTGACAATAGCCATTTCAGGATGAGGTGGAATCTCAGTGTTGTTTTAATTTACATCTCAAATGACCAGTTGGACATTTTTTCACATATTTATTTGCTGTTTGTATTTCTTCATCTGAGAAGTATGTATTCATTTCAGGTGCCTATTTTGGATTAGGTCTTTAAATTTGAGAGGACTGGTTTTTTCAGTTCTTTGTATGTCTGGATAGTAATCCTCTGTCTAAGGAACAGCTGGCATTTTCACCCACATTGTGGGTTGTCTCTTCACTGCTGGTGGTTTCTCTTGCTGTGAAAAAGCTTTTTAATAAGATGAGATGCCAGTTGTTGATTCTTTGTGACAGTTCCTACACAATCCGAGTTTTGTTCATAAAGTCTTTGCCTAACCTGTATCTTGAAGAGGTTCACCTACTGTATCTTCCAGCAGGTTTATTGTTTCTGTTTTAATATTTACACCTTTGATCCATTCTGAATTTAGTCTAGTACATGGTGAGCCAGGCGTTCTAAAAATATAAAGTCCATTATGGCCCAGGAGCGGTGGTGCACACTGTAATCCACACCTGGGCGGCTGAGGGAGGAAGGTCACTGCGAGTTTGAGGCCAGCCTGAACTGCATAGGCTCCGTCTTGAAAACCAAAAACAAGTCCATTATGGTGCAATCTTCAGGGCCTTGTCTTGAGGGACACAAATGTTGTTTTCTCTCATAGTTCATGAAAAGCACATGATGGAAGCAGGGCTACTTCTCTAGCAGTGACAGGAGAGGACAGCAGAGGCTGTGCCCTGGCAACCTGCCCCTCCTCGCCTCTCCCTGTGAGGACGCAGGTTGCTGGAAGGCGGGGTCTGTGTCACTGGACACTATGTATCCATCCGTCTGTTGGTTCATTCATTCATTCAGTGGACTCTTCCTTGACCAGCTGCAGCAGGGAGTCTCCCCACCCAACCTTCAGTGAGGACGGCTCAGAGGCTGCAGCCCAGCCTCCTCCCCATGTAGCAAAGTCCCCCTCATCTGAATCCCCTCCTGTTGCTCTGCACCGGTTTAGAAAACAAAAAGATGGTGACTCGGCAGCTCCTTGGACCTCAGACCTGTCCTCTGAGGTCCTGTAATCTGGTTGCACATCCCATGCTCTGGGAGCTGGCGGGGCTGTGTCACGACGGTGGTGTGGGGTTTGCCCCGCAGTTGGGGCAGGAGATTGGCTCAGGAGCAGAGAGCTGGCTTAGGTACCCTGAGCCTTCCCAGTGGAAGGGGAGATGCTCTGGGGAAAACAGTGTGCCACTGGGTGGACGTCACGGCAGAGGTGTAGTCTGTAAAAGGGCTCTAAGCGGGCGCCTCCCGCAGCTGGGGGGGCTGCCTGGGTGCGTTAGCAGGACCCCAGTTCCTGGCGTGGCCAGCCACTGACTGCTGGGTGCTGTGGAGAAGGGTGCGGGACTTGTCCTGCAGACGTCTCACACCTTGTGCAGAGGTGTCCCCAGACTGCATGTCTTACCTGTTGGAGCACCCATCACGTACCTTACAGCTCATCTATTTTTAAAATTTTTTTCTGGACTTTGGAAAGAACTCCAAGTTCCCTGAGGAGTTGCTGAGTGGCACACGCGCGCGGCTGCTGGTGGGGGGCCGTGTGCAGCTGCTGCTCTTCCACCTGGATCCGGGTAGCACCGAGCATGCACCGAGGCGGATGAGAACTAGGAGGCAGAGGTGGGGAGACACTGTTGTCTGAGTAACGTTTTATAACTTTTGCATTTTGAACTACAACTACCTTTTTAAAAAAATGAATCATCGGCTGGGGACACAGCTCCATGGTGCAGCTCTTGTCTGGTGTGCAAGGGGCCTGGTCTGAGCCCAGGCACTGAGAGGTGTAGATTTTACCAGGCGGGGGCGCTCTGGGGAAGGCAGCTCGCAGACCAGGTGTCCAGCTGGCTGCTCTGGACGAGGATGTATCTGTCACCAGTTTTGTACTCAGGCTTTGGGCGGCTGAAGTACTGCCCATCTGTTGAGGCATCTAAAATGGGCAAGGTCAAAGAAAGGGGTGCATGGGGGCACTTTCTTTGGGGTAGCGCCCTTACTGCTCTTGCCTACGTCTGGGCCCCTGGTACCACTGGACGGGAAATGGAGGTACCCTGGTTTGCTCCCGGGACCAGGCCAGTTCCATTTGCCATGCTCTTCTGAGCTCAGGGATGGAGTCTGCCATCTGCTGAGAGGCAGGCAGATGACGCTGAGCCAGCGGTCACTTCTGTGGCTGAGCTCCTGCGCCCGCCCCGGCTGCTCTGCTGGGTGGTGGATGTGCCTGCTCGCCTGCCAGCTGGAGGCTGGCTGGGGAGTTGTTTTCCTGATTGTCGCCCTGGGCTCCTCACTTACACTTAGAGGAACAGGCATCCAAGTGCTGGTGCAGAAGGCCCTCTTTAGGACCTGCAGTGAGTGAGCTCATTGTCACTGTAGCCCAGAGGCTGGGGAGGAGGAGGTGGCTCCTTGTCACTGCCTGGTCGGGTCCTGCCTTGACCAGGTTTCCTGGGGTGGGGGTTTGGATCTGCGCCAGGTGGTCCATGCAGGGCCAGGCTTGGGGATGTTTGGATCCCTGGGGACTAGCCGTGTGTGCGTGGTCCAGGGGAAGGGCGAGTGTCTGCACCTCTCCGCAGCACAGAACTCCATCTAGGACTACTGTGGGCTCCATGGGGCTAAGCAAGTGCCTCGCCTGGCTGCCAAGGGTGCCTTGTGCAGGTGCTCTGCCGGTCTGCACCTCAGAGCCGGTGGCCACACTGTGTCATTTCCTGCTCATGCTCACGGTCTTCCAGGCACAAATCCAGGCAGCTGGGTGTGGTGTAGACAGAGCTGCCGCCTGTACTCACAGGGCCTTTCAGGTCTGTGCAGTCACGGGCCATGCTAGGTCTGGCCCGCAGTGCACCCTCTGCCCGTGTGCACAGATGCCCGGAAAGGGAGGCAGTCTGTCTGGCACTTCCAGCCACTGGGCCGGACTCTCACTGTCACACTCCCTTGAGAGCCTAGTGCTGGGCATCAGACAGCCAGGATCCCTCACAGGGTGAGCTGGACCTGGGGGTGTCCAAGAGACCATCGGGGCAGCTGCACGGTAGGGGGTGGGCGGGCAATGCAGGCCTGAGCCTGACGCTCCGCTCTGTCTCCATTTCAGATTGAGAAGATCATGAGCTCAATTGGAGAGGGGATCGACTTTTCTCAGGAACAGCAGAGGATCTCAGGTACCTTATGCTGCAGCCAGCTCCCCGGGGAGCCTGGACCACCAAGCCCGAACCTGCCTCCGTCTGAGTCGGAGGGGAAAGTGCATAAGTTAAATGGGAGGTCACCCATGGGGAAGACAGTCGTCATGGGCACTCGTGACCTGCTCTTCTTGTTTCTTGTGTTTTCCTTGTCTTTTTGAGACGGGGTCTCCCTATGCAGTTCAGGCTGGCCTTGAGCTCACTTTGTAGCCCAGGCTGGTCTTGAACTCGCAACGATCCTCCTGCCTCAGCCTCCCCAGTGCTGGGATTACAGGCGTGAGCCACCACGCCCGGCTTGCTCTTCATCTTTGTAAATGCAGGCTTTGTCAGATTTGCTTATCCTGGGGTACACCTCCCTGCTGGTCTCCCTAGCTCCTAGAGAGCCTCAGCCTGTTCACCTATACCAGCATCACCTGGCAAGGGGCCCATGTGCCCTCTCCTCACCCCCCACTCCCCGATGGCACGCTGTGGTCATTCACAGCCAAGCCCTGGGTGAGGTCCATCTCAGCCTGCTTTATAAGTAACGCCTGTCCCAGCCCTGTGAGCCCCGTGGCCTTGATGACAAGGCAGTGTCCTGTCCCTTTCTGGGGAGGGGACGTGCACAGCGTGCCTTGCAGTATTGATGTTATACCCCTGGAGTGTCTCCCTGGACTCCCAGCTTGGGCTGCCCGCGTGCTCTGGTGAGCACCCTTCGTCTGGGACAGCCCTGGCAGCCTCGGGCAGCACCACCAGGTCTATGAGAGCTCCTGCAGCCCAAAGGGAGTTAGTCTAACAGGGGAGTGGTGTGTACATCTGGGAGAAAAGAACTCCTGGGGCTGGAACCTCACGCCCTGGCCTTGGATACGCACCTCGGGGCAAGCTGCCTGAGCTCAGTGAGCGCCAGCTCCTCACCTGCAGCACCCTCCTAGGCCGCTGTAAGATAGAAGAGGCACTCGGTAGACGGCAGCCCATGTGTGTCACAGTTGTCATGTGCTCACTGCGCGAAGCCTAGAGAACAGGGCACCTGCTCCTCAGCCTCGGCTCCTGAAGCAGCGCATCTTCCAGCACCCTGTTCCCCTGGGTGCCAGCAGAAGAGCCAAGCTGCTCTCAGGCTTGCGCGAGTCTTGGGGGACCCACTTCCAGCATCGGTCCACACTTGCTATCAATCAGTCACAGCTCACAGGCTTTCCAAGCGTCGGCTGCTGGCACAGATGTTGGGGAAGAACTGAGTGATGTCACCTTGAGAGCCAGGCACTGGGGACATCCAGGGATGGGACCAGGAGTCATCCGTTCGGTACAACACCTGCTTTACGGTTCCCCTCAGTGTCCGGGGAGCAGGACAGAATACCATGTGTGCCTGAGTGTGGACCCAACAGACACCATCCTCGGATGTGGGCCCTCCGGAGTCCCGGCCCTCAAAGAGCTGCTCAGAGGGAGCTAGTGTTGAACTGTCCTTGCTGTGTGGGCCCGCCCACCTGTTCTTGCCCTCATCAACCCACAGGAGTGGCAAGAGGGGTTCCGTGTGTGTGTGTGTGTGTGTGTGTGTGTGTACCCCAACATGCAGCCCGATTGGGTGCTTATTTTGCTAGCTGCCCTCTGCTCCCCAGCTTAGCATGATTCCCTTGGGCCCATGCAGGTGGCCACCTCACAGGGCTGGCCCAGCAGGTGGCAGAGCTCCGCCCCAGGCGTCTGTACCACCACCAGGCTGAGGAGTGGGGAGCGGCAGCCCAGAAACAACAGGCTGCTGCTGTTTCTCTGGAATGGTCAGGACCCAGGTTCAGCTGGCCTCGGTCTCAGGATGGAGAAGAGGCCAGGTTCTGGCCAGCAGGGCAGGCTCGAACCTTCCCACAGGCAATGATGGTGCTGCTAGCCTGGCCAGCTTTGCGGAGGGTCACTCAGGAAAAGCAGGGCCAGTGCAGTTCAGGTCCCAGGCCTGTGTGAAGGCCCTGACCCAGCAGTCCTCAGCCACTGAGTCTGGAAGGCGAGTTCCACCCACCTGGCCCCCGCGCTGCTTTTCAGCAAAGGCCTGGGCTGTCAGGTGGTGGAGAGCTGTGAGCCCGAGTCTGCCCACGCAAGCCCGCTTTCTCCATGGAGTGGCTGTGAGTGCAGGCTCTGTGGGGCCCAGTCCCCCTGGGCATAGACCCCTTTGTTTGGCAGTGCCACTAGGTCCTCTTGGTATTGAGACTGACATGTTCTGCTGGGACCAGTGTGGCCTGTCTGCTGCACTTGGGGCTGGCCCGGGACCTCCCTTGACCTTGGCTCTGGCCTGCCCTGGGTGTGGTGCTGCCTGGCCCCGCCCCACGGGAGAGCAGTCATGTGTCCACCTGGTGGACTCAAAATAACTTTACAGCTTTGCCTGGTTTTGTGATGAGAAGTGTGGTCTTCCCAGAAGTGGCACATTGGGGCACTTAACCTGTGGGCTGTGCCCTTGGGGCAGTGTCATTCCTCTGTCCCCTCCCGCCAGCCCTAGAAACTATAAAATCAAAACTGCAAGGAAAGACCCCTCTATTGTTCCTAATCGGTGTTGCCAGTGCCTTTAGCCTGGGGCGCAGATGTGTACATCTGTATGTGGACACAGAGCCGGGAAATCTGTCTTCTGGCTGCTCTGGGCTGGGCGCGCCTCCTGTCTGTTCCCTGGTGGTGGCGCAGCGGGCTCTGCTGGCCGCTCCCTGATGCATTCCCTGAGCGGGAGGGGTGCGCGGGGGAAGGGGAGGGCCAGACATCAGGAGTAAGTGAGGACGAGCAGCCCGGGAGCCTCAGACAAAGCCTCCGTCCTCTGCTGGGTTACCGGCAGGGATGAATCAGCAGCTGGGGCCGCCGCACCTCGGTGGGGTCCGCCCCTAGCCGGTTAGCCTAGAGCCCCGGAGCCTTCGGAGCCCCGCAGCTGCATCCACGGGCCCCCTGACCATCAGCTGCTCTGCAGAGACAGAGGACAGGGTGGAGGCTGTCACAGTTGGTCACCAGGGTCTCAGAAAACGGAGCAAGTTGCCATTGTCCTGCCTGAAGGGCAGAGAGCCTGAGCCGACAGGATGACTCTCACCGCGTCGGGAGTGCGAGGGAAGTGACATGACGTTGTATAGTTGCTTCTTCGGTTTCCTTCCTTGCACCTCGTTCTTCCTCTTCTCTTTTTACCCTTCTCACCTGTGAGAATCGGGGAGCACTTCACCCCTGCGGAGAGGATCGGAGCCCAGAGGACAGCTGTGTCGCTGTGTGTTCATTGCTCAGCTGGAGAGCGCAGCCCCACAGAGGACAGAACCTCCCCTCCCCTCCGAGCCCGAGGGCTCTGTGCTCTTCTGCTGGGAACGGAATCCGCCTGCCCCGGCGGCGGGCGAGGCCCGGGAGTGGCTCCTCTCCCCGAGAGGCTTCAGAGGCCAGCCCGGCCCAGAGAGGGCTCTCCAGCCAGAGCCCGGCCCCAGAGACACCCGCTCACCGGTCCCCCGAGTCTGCACGGATGGGCCCTGGGCCGGCCGGCTGCCCTAGCCTGGCGGAAGGCGATGCTGCTGCCCCAGCGGAGGGAACCACACCTGAGCCTATGCCCCATGCCCCAGCCCTGGCGCCATCCTGTGCGCCCCCTCGGCCCCTCGCTGCCGCCGTGTGCCCCTGAGCACCAAGGCCCGCGCCATGGTTTGCTTATTCCGGGACTGCTGGGGGAAAACAAGTAAAAGTCTCCTCTGCCCCCGCCGTGTCCCTGCTGCTTGCATTGCATGCGCTGGGTCCCCGTGAATGGCCGCCGCCGCTTCCCTGCCGGAGCCCACGCTGTGTGCCTGTGTCCCTCGGCTGCATGAAGACGCGCGCTCGCCCCCGAGCCATGTGTGCTGCAAGGTCACAAGACGTGCCCCTCATCAGTGCCCCGTGGGGCTCCGAGGTGCATGGATGAGAGGAGCAGCCGGGCTCCTGGGCACTCGGGAGTTCCCCGGCCCCCCAGCACTCGTGGGGACTGACTTTGTTATGGCGCTGAGGAGCAGCTGGCCTGGAGACTGGGGACCCAGGGTGAGGCCCCGCCATGCTTATGAGGTGCAGCTGTAGCCTCCCAGGAGCAGCGGTGCGGTGCCCCGGCAGGGAGGCCGTGCGCGGAGAGGCGCTGAGTGCGCGTTGCTCTCTGCTCTCTCGCTCTTAGTTTGGCTGCTCCATGGTAATGACGATGATGTGGCAGTGCCATCTGTCTTCCTCTGAGTGCCGCTGCTACCGCCTTAATGGTTTCTCCCTGTTCAAGCGTCTGCCGATTCCTCTCTCGTCAGGTTCTCGGACGCTGGAGCAGAGCGTCGGGGAGTGGCTGGAGTCCCTCGGGCTGCAGCAGTATGAGAGCAAGCTGCTTCTCAATGGCTTTGACGATGTCCGCTTCCTGGTAAGTGCCAGGGCCACTCCCGCCCCACCCCGTCCGGCCCTGCTGGAGCTGACGGGATACATAGACCTGTCACCCAGGGAAGAGGTGATGGGATCTGGGAAGGCTGCAAGTGTCACACACCGTCGCCTCCCTCCCTGCCCCCCAGACCTTGGGCCACGTGCCATCCGGGCCAGCCTGTGCTAAGCATCCCAGGGGCTGCGGGCAGCACAGCCAGTCCCCTCTGGGGACTGCACGTACCATCTCAGGGAAGCCAGGAGTTTACTTCCCCAAGCTTCACTGGCAGGCAGGCGGTCAGTGAGGCAAGCCTCCCTAGCTGTCGAGCTGAGGCTGGTTGCCCAGGGCCAGGGCAGCAAGCCTGCCTGCCTACAGAGCAGAACACAAGTCAGAAAGAAAACTGAAGAAAAACCCAGGCAGCTTGTACCCGGCTCCCTGTGGAACAGGAACCCAGTGCAGGCCATGGGCAGGGGATCCAGTGGTACCTGGAAGCGGCCTCTCCTGGATGCCCTGCCCGGGGTGCCTGCATGGGCCAGGCCATGGCACCGCCACGGAGGCGGCTCCCAGGCCAGCTCTCGGGTCCCAGCAATAGGCCGCTGGCGGCAGAGGGATGATGTGACAGCTCTGTGGCTATCAGTGCCCCTTTGGGTGGTGCTGTTCTCAGCGCTGTTCATGGAGTCACTTGGTGACACCTGCAGCCCTGGGGTTGTGTGCACACCTCCAGTGCTGTCTGCCCATGAGGGCAGGGAGGCGCAGTGTGGTCTGGCCTCCCCGGCCCAGGGTTCTCCCTGAACATGGTTCTCTGTGGGCTTGGCCCGGCCGGCTTCTCTGTGGCCCATCACCCACTGTCCCTCGCTGTCCCTGTGCCCAGAGCACAGGCCCCTCTCAGCACCAGCGCCTCCACCCAGCCACTTCGCTGAGACAGTGGTCAGCGTCAGTCCGCAGCGCTCCTGCAGATGGACAGGTCCGTGCTGCCATGGAACATCCCTGTGACTGACGAGTGACCGCACACTCGCCTTGTGCTAGGTCCCTCTCTGAAGAACTCGGCTGCCACATCTCCTGTGCCGAGGAGTCAGTCGCTGTGTTGCCAAGCAGTAGCCCCTTCGCTGGTTCATGGCTTGCACTGCACTGGCTGATGTTTAGTTGTTGAGACAGGGTCTCACGACGTTGACCAGGCTGGTCTCAAACTCCTAGACTCAAACGATCCTCAGCCTCCTGAGTGGCTAGCTGAGTCGGCGGATACGCCATGGTGCTTGGCTGTGCTAGCTGATCCAGGGTGTCCATTAAGTTGGAACTGGTTTCCTTATGGCTTCTGTCACTTTGTCTTAGGTTTGCCTTTGGGGTCACAGACGGTTTAGGTGCTGTGGAAACTTGGAGGCTTCTGTCATGGGCTCCTGGGCCTGACCTTCACCCACACCACTCTCCTGCCTGAAGGCCAAGGCAACCGGCAGGGCCCTCAGGGTCTGTGTGCAAGGGCCCATGCTTGGAGCGGCTGCCTCAGTGGCAGCCAGGCCCCTGCCCATTACAGGTCCATCTGCAGGGAGTGGGCTTCCTTGGGAGCACAGAGGGAGGCAGTCGTCCAGCTGCCGGGCCTTCCTTCGCGAGGTCTGGCCCCTCCACCGAGGTGTAGAGTGTGCTTTTGCGGTGGCCCTGAGGCTAGGTGTGGACCTGGGGACACGGTGCCAGCAGGGACACTGGAGTGGAGAAATGTTCACCTTGTGTGTTGGGTGAGCCGAAAGTTTCTGCAGTGTGACCTCAACTTCATACAAACGAGGCAGCCCCACAGGAGAGGTGCGGGAGGAGTGGGCGGCCCACTCGGACTGGGTGTGAAACCAGAGGAGCAAGTGAGGAGCTGCCCTGGGCTGCAGTTAGGGTCCGGCTGGAAAAACAAAGCTCATAGCGACAATGCAGCAGCCGGGGTCGGCCACAGGAGATGCGCAGGGCAGCGGGGACGAGAGGTGGCCTGACCTGATCCGAGGTGCCTGAACTCTGGCACCTGGGGGTGCGGTGTGTGCCAGGACCCTAGGCTGGCGGGACCTGAAAGCACCCGCCTCTCCTCCCCCTGCCGCCTGGGGAGCGCTGACCAAGCCAGGATTCAGGAGCAGCCGTGAAACTTCCCAGCCAGGTCCTCAGCCCTGTGTTCCGTCCCAGCCTCCAGTTAGCTCCCTCCTCACTACCCTCCTGGCTTCAGCCCGTGTCAGGCCTGGCAGAGGTGCCATTCAGCACCGTCCACTCCTCTGGCCATGGCCACCACCACCAGCTCTGCAGAGCTGTGGGAGCCAGGGCTGTGCTGGGCTTTTCCTTGGGGCCCTGCAGAGGGCAGGGAGGGCCATCTGCTGGCCACGGCGTGGGGTGGGGCTGTCTCCTGAGTTGACTTCTGTGGTCTGAGGGCCCACAGATCGTGGGCTTTCCTGTGGGCGCGGGAGCCAAACAGGGACAGTGATGCAGCCCCCCTTCTGCCTGAGTTCGGATGAGGAGCAGCAGCTCTCTGGTGCCAGTGTGTGTGGCTGTGGACCTTACTGGCTCCAGGCACCGGGTGGGCACTGGAGGACACTCGGGAACGCTTGCTTCTCCTGCGCCAGCTCCTTGCTGTCCCATGGCCCGTTGGCACAAGCAGTGTTCAGACTGTCCACAGCCCCCTGCCCCAGCCCTCCTCACCGTACATATGCACAAGTGGTCTCAGGGCATGTTTCAGAGCCGCAGACCTGACCATCAGAGTGGCTGTGACCCGGAGCTTGAGGACCTGGACCTCTCTGAAGCTACCTATGGACTCCTACAGGCCATGGGCATCTGATGCTCAGCTCTGGGCAGGAGCAGGGCCAGGCCTTGGAGCAGGGTGCTGTGGGCCCAGGATGGTGCTGGCCTCTGGTCCCTGTACCTCCTTCCCAGGAAGCCGCTGCCGCTGGGGCCACTCTGCAGATGCCAAGGGCAATAGGCCAGGAACCCCTCGTGTGTTCTGCACCGCTGCAGGCCAGGGCCACAGTCTTGCCAGGGTGCGCCATGAGTCTTGTGTGACCTGTGACCTGCTTCCTCCAGGGGACACGCAGGGCATCAGAGCGCAAAGCCAGCTGTGTCTGCCCAGGCTAGAGGCGGCCTTGCTCTTGCAGCTTGCAGAGCAGCTTGCAGGCGGCAGAGCTGCCGCATGTGCACCTAGGCCCGGCAGCCCTCACTCTAGAGAGGCCCACATGGCCCAGTGTGCCTGCGCCACGCACTGCACTGTGGGCAGACGCGACACCTCGACCTCAGCTGAGTGTGTAACGGAGGCTCCAGGCCGGGGCAGCAGTGCAGGAGGACACCACATCTGGCCACACAGGGCCCTGTGGGTGTTGCCTGTGCCATTGCGTCCACCTGGGAGAGTCCTTCCCACAGGGTAACAGCTCCTGGGAGTCACACAGAGGTGTCCAGGGCTAGGGCTGGTGATGTGTGTGCTCCGAGATTGTGGCTGTCACTGTGGAGTTTTGTACCGTTTTGAGGAAGGACAGGACAGGCTGTGCGGGCCTCGGTAGCCGTCCCCGCAGCGAGGCAGCTTCAGTGTTGGTGGCAGCATTGTCCTTGCCTTGTGCCCCGGTGCTTTCAGCCTGACCCTCGCCTCTGCCCAGGAAACCCACGCCCGTCGCCCCACCGTGGCTCCTAAGTCCCAGGCTCACTGCTGCACACCGTTCGTCCCTGTGCTGTCCGGGAGGGGACAAAGCATACACCTGCAGCATACACATCCCTGTGTCTCTGTCAGTGCAGTCGGGCCTCTCAGTGCGCCTTGGGTCCCACGGGCGTGGAACAAGACATTTGGAAATAAAAACTCACGGTGCAACAGTAAACTAAGCACAGATACAGTGGCACTGCAGACACAGGGAGGGTGACGGTCCCTAGAGACGATGAAAGCACAGGCGTGCAACGCAGCCTCTCAGAGCCTCACACGCACCGTGTTTGCCTCCAGTGATACAGAACCCAACCCGCAGGGGCTGCCCAGGGACGCCTGTCTGGTCAGCAGCTGTGTGTCAGCGTCACTGCCCCAGGTGCCCTTGCGTGGGAACACAGCCCTGTCTGGTCCGACCCATGTGTGCCGAGGCCAGAATGTCCTGTCCCCCAGAGAACCCCCTCACCAGTGCAGATGCGCTCGGGTATAGGTAGGCTGTCTAGTGGCAGGACCCAAGGCTCGCTGGCTGTGCCTCCTGCCCTCTCCTGCTGCTGGGTGGGGGGCTGTGACCGTCATGGCAGCCCTGCGTGACTGCCAGGAGTTCTCTGGAGGATCAGATTGGCTTCCTGCACCACCCAGTGGAGATGGACAGGGACTGACAAGGGACAGTCTGAGCCCTTGGCTGCACTGTCCCGGAGCCCATGGCACCAGACACTTGGGGGCGCAGTGTCTCAGGCTGTGGGTCCCCATGCTGGGCCTTAGTTCATGCTGCCCGGAGCCAGCCATGGGGACTGCATGGCTCAGCCTTTCCTCCTCCCCTTCGGGTGGCAGCAGTGTCCCCTCCGACTGAGGCTCCCTGGTTGGTGTGGGAGGCAGAGTCATGGTGGTCTGGTCTCTGCCCTCCCCGTGATGTGCACAGGACCCCCAGGCAGACCGGTCCCAGGAGGGAAGTCCAGCCCGGCCTGGACAGTCCCCGGACCGCTGAGACAGCCACAGACGGCCCTTGCCCTTCAGCCGGACAGGGTCCCCACCACGTCCCCCTGCTGCTGAATGCACCTGCCTAGCCATCGCCTGTTATTAGGCGAGGCTGCCCCCACATTCGGTAGCGTGCTGGGCCGTAAAACCCCCTCGAGATGCAGAGGCCGCTTCCTTCCGAGGCTGTGCAGCAGGGGCCCTGGGGGCGCCCTCCATAGCTGTGGCCAGCACTGGGCTGGTACCAGAGTGTGGGACAAGTCCTGGTGGGAAGTACACACACGAGCTGGCCCGATGGAAGTAACGACAGCCACCAGACTGCGGCACAGCCACAGCGCACGTGCACACTGCCCTCGACATCCCCGCTAGCACCTCTGAGATGGGCTCTGAGAAACCAGGTCCTGGATGGGAAGAAATCGTGGCCTTGGCCCAGCCCGGAGCAGTGCAACTTGGGGCTGCGCGTCCCAATGCACCTGGTGGAAAGTGCCCAGCAATTACCATGGAGCGCTGGCTGCTGGAATGCTGTGCCCCAGCTGGGCCAGCCCAGCCTTGCTGCCTGCCTTGGGCTGACCAGGTGGGGAGTCCAGCACCGCGCTGGCCCGCACCTTTGCTTGAGCTCAGGGTGGGTCCATGTCACCTCACAAAGCTCAGTCACCTCTGACCGCCTGAGCCCTGCAAGCTCCAGATCTCAGCCCCAGACAAGGAAGCAGGGCTGAGGGCTGCCTGCAGGTAAGCACATGGGCTGCCCGACGGGGCGTATGACCCTTTCCTGGTCCGTGCAGCAGGATGCACCCTGGTCGGAGTCTTGCTGATGGGGGAGCTGTCGTCTCTTGGAGGATGTGTGCATGAGCTGATCCCATGCATGGTGACACAGTCACTCTGGGGCCCGAGGACCCTGCACTGCACCCAGGACGTGTGCTGATGGCAGCTGCTGTGTTTCCCACCATGGGACCTACACGGTCTTCCTGCGTGTCACCTCTCCTCAGCGCTACAGGTGGCCTCAGCTCTGCGACAGGGCCAGGTGACCAGGGCATCTCTTGTTGGAGTAAACTGGACTGGTCAGCATCACGTGGCCTTAAAAGCTGGAGACGTGACTACGTGCTGCCCTTGGACACTCACTTCCTCCCCCTGGAGCTTCCTGGCCCAGGTCAGGTCAGGTCAGACCCCCGCTCAGGTGTCCCTGTCATCAGATGGGCAGTGTGGGCAGCCGGCTGCCATTCTGCTTTTCCCCATCCGAAGATCCTACTTGGATTCCAAAGTGACCTCAGTCACTGGTGACACCTGGAGGTGTGGTGGCCCCGGGAGCTGGCCACAGGCTGTGGGGTGCCTTAGCCACAGCTCCATGCAGCAGGCTCCCCTGAGAGATGGCACTTACCCTCCCAGGTCGCGGAGGCTCCGTGGGAGCTGTCACCATAACTTGGCTACTGTGGGGCCACTGTGGAGCGGTCCACGTGTCACTGTTCACATAGCGGGGCAGGTGACGCCCTCCTCAGGAGACCGGGCAGTCAGGCAGGAGCCTCGGCCTCAAAGGTGGCTCTGGAGTGGAGAGGGAAGGGTGAGCTGAGGAAGTGGCCAACGCAGTCCCTGGAAAGAAGGCTGGGTCCTGCCTCAAACCTTCCCTCCAAGTGTGTCCCTCAAGGGAAGGCCGGCCAGTCACAGGCAGAGGGCGCTCTTCTGACCCCGAGGAAGCCAAGACCTATACAAGAGCAGTCACATGCAACGGTCAGGGGTAAAAAATAATTCCTACCCCTGCAAAACCAACATAAAAGTTAAAAACTAAACGACCAACTGGGGAAGCAGCCGTGCAAGGATGCCCACGGGTCTGCAGAGGCGGCTCCCAGCACTCCAGGCGCGGGTCCTCTGCCACGCAGCGGGGAGAAGAGCAGCGAGGTGCAAGGCTCCAGCCCCGCCTCCAGGGGAAGCTGCCTGACGGCACCTGTCAGCGCAGCCAATGGCATGGAGGACGATGCAGCAGTGACACCCCAAGGAGACAGGGACATCTGCAGAACTTTAAGGCACCCATGTGGCCACTGCCTTCCTGTCCACAGCCTGGAAGCGATACCCACAGTGGCCCAGGGAGCAGGATCACCACCCCTTGCTAACCCGGTGCTTCTGCAGCCCAGAGGGAGGAAGGAAACCCTGTGCGTGACGTCTAAGAGGTGATGGCGGGATGCCAGTCCGTCTGGGGAAAGACGGCTGTGCGGCCCCGAGGATGTAGTCTGAAGCACCTGGTGCTGCGGAGAGGAGCCCGCCTCACAGCTGCCTGTTGTCTTAAACGGTCAAGAGACTGGAACAAGCAGGGTCATGTGAAGTGGGTGACCCACATGCTAGGGGTTGGTCCCTGTCCCTCAGGAGATGGGCACACGATGCAGCCATCAGCCGCCATCGCTGCCACCGTGCTGAGCCCTAAGCACCTTTGCTCCACTGCTGCTGCCTGGAGTCACAAGGCAGCACCAGGGGGGACACAGTGGAGTCCCCTGGCCCCCAGGAGAGTGCACCTCACATGCAGCCAGTCAGGCTGGAGGCTCCGCCCAGGCTGCACTCCTGGGACCTCACTGAGGAGGAGCGCAGTGATAGGCCGTGGGGGCCCTGACAGCCTGTCTCTGTTCTCAGGGGCCTAACGTGATGGAAGAGCAGGACCTGCGGGAGATCGGCATCAGTGACCCCCAGCACCGGTGGAAGCTGCTCCAGGCTGCACGCTCCCTCCCCAAGGTGACCATCACCATCTCCCAGGCAGTGTGCGGGCCTGGTGCCCACCCTCCTCCCAGGGCCCAGCAGTCTTCCTCAGGGACCTAGGGACAGTGGCGGCAGAGGGCGCAATTGCCCCGGGCCTCTAGCTCTGCTCCTCAGCCATGCTGGTGTTGAGTGCAGCGTGCATGCTCAGGGAGGGTCCGCTTCAGAGGTCCCTGCAGGCCCCTGGCCCCCTTGGCACCTGCCCCAGTCTCACTTGAGTCCCGGATGTCGTTCCCGCCCTGTGCCCTGCAGGTGAAGGCCCTGGGCTACGATGGGCACAGTCCCTCGTCAGTGCCATCCTGGCTGGACTCCCTGGGGCTGCAGGACTATGTCCACTCCTTCCTGTCCAGCGGCTACAGCTCCATTGACACTGTGAAGAACCTCTGGGAGCTGGAGCTGGTCAATGTGAGTGTGGCCCGGCCCCTCCTGCGCTGGCCCCATCACCACTGACCTCCGCCCCGCTGACCTCCACCCTGCCCTGCAGGTCCTGAAGGTCCACCTGCTGGGCCACCGCAAGCGCATCATTGCCTCCCTGGCAGACAGGCCCTACGAGGAGCCGCCACAGAAGCCACCACGGTTCTCCCAGCTGCGAGTGAGTGAGTGGGTGGGGTGCTCAGAGCTGGGCTGGGGGGGGGGAAGCAGTGCCCGCCCGCGGCCCCGTTCACATTCTAGGCCTGCAGCAAAGGACCCGATTTAAAGAAAGCCGAATGAACATAAATAGATCCCAGCCATGGGGAGTGGGGGGTTGAGCCCAGCGCTACACTGGCAGGGTGGGAGCCGGAGGAACCAGGCAAGACTGGGGTTCCTGTCCAGCAGACACCAGCTTCTTGTGCCTACTCCAAGTCTTCGGATTTAGAATTCCCAGGGTGCTTTGCTAAGAGGGCTCTTGCCATGCAGGCTCTGAATTCCTGGGTGCTCAAGTGATCCTTCTGCCTCAGCCTCCCAAGTAGCTGGAAATACAGGTGTCACCACTACACCTGGTAGAGAGCCTGCCTTTTTTAAAATCATAGATAATTCGTGCCCAAGCCAGCTAATCTTGGACTCCAAGTGTATCTAGACTCAGCCCACAGGTCAAGATGTACCTGTCCAGCTGCAGGGTGGGGCATACCATGAGGGTGGGGGACACTGGCCCTATCCTGGTGCCAGCTCCTGGCTGTGCACTGCATCCTGCTCAGTCCTAAAGCCTTGTACACGAGGAGCCAAGGCCCAGCCTTGGTCTGGGGGGCAGACATAGCCCCCCGGCCTCTGTACTGCTGCAGAGGCGACTGCCTAGTGAAGAGCTTTGCACTTGGCCACAATTTGAGCCCTTGCTGCAGGGGGACGAGGGCTTCCCCCACGGCTACTTGAGAGTGGAGCCCACCTCAGGGCCGCTGCTGGCAGACAGCCAGGCTGCATGGAGCCCGGGCAGGGCCCAGCTGCCCACTTCCCCAGGCACTGCCCTTCGTCCTCATTGTCCAGCGTCTCCTCACCGTCTCCCTGCAGTGCCAAGACCTGCTCTCCCAAACATCATCCCCCCTGAGCCAGAGCGACTCCTGCACAGGGCGCTCCGCAGACCTGCTGCTGCCTTCGGGGGACACAAGCAGGCGGCGGCTCGACGGCCTTCAGGATGCCATGGCCCCATCTCGAGCCGAGCGCTTCCGAGTCCAGGTGGGCGGGATGGGTGCGGGCCAGCCAGGCTCCGGAGCCATCTACTGCCCTGTGCCCCACCGCTGGGCAGGCTGGGAACACGCGGTCTTCTGGGCCCCCTGCTTGAGTCCCCTTGCAGCCAGGCCACAGTCACTGCTGCTGCCGCTGCCTCCTGGTGGTCTTGCAGTGGCCAGGCAGATGCTGGTCACTGCACAGAGCTTTGCTCCCCTGCGCCTTCAGCCCCAGCCTGGGTTGGTACCACCAGGCATCCTGACCTTACCCTCTCGGGGTCCCTTTGGGGCTCCTGGCTCCACTCAGGACCTGCCCGACTCCTCTAGCTCAGCCTGCTCCCCCAGCCTGCCCTGTGCCAGGCTGGCAGGCACATCTGCCCCTCAGTGAGGGCAGCTTCCCCTTTGCTGGTGTCAGGTCGCCCCGCCTCCCCACCGCACAGCTTCCAGGTGGCGGCAGTGGCTTTCCCCAGCATTGTCCCAGAACCCCACATGCTAGGCCACTCCCTGCCACGGAGCAAGCAGCAGCCCCAGGCCCTGCACGCCAAGCTGGGCCAGCCTGTCAGTGCTGTGCCGCCCGCCTCAAAGCTGTGGTCCCCCCGGTGCCATATGTGAGACCCTCAGTGCAGCGTACAGCAGTTCAGCTGCCGTGTGGAGATGACACAGGTCCAGACACAGTGTCCTCAGTGTTGCTGCACGCCTCCCCTCACCCCCCATCCCGTGTGCCTTCAGCCCCAGCCTGGGTTGGCACCACCGGGCATCCTGACCTTACCCTCTTGGGGTCACTTTGGGGCTCCCAGCTCCACTCAGGACCTGCCCGACTCCAAAGGACGGTGAAAATGCTTCCTCGCTGCGGCTCTTCTCTGCCTGGACAGGGATGTCATGGGGGGACCTGGCATCCTGTTCCCAGCACTGCACAGTACCACAGCTCTTGGTGCCCTGCTCTAGTGGCCTGGGTGCCTGCCACTGTTTTTTTGCTGTGGTGTCACAGTGCATGCACAGGCCAAAGTGCCTGATGTCTGACCTCTCCGAGCTTTTGTGTCTACACCCTGGGCTTTGCTGGAGTTCCCCAGCACGCCTGACTCCTGTGATGTCTGCAGGAAGAGCCCCGCGAGGCCAAGCTGACCCTGCGGCCACCCAGCCTGGCCGCCCCCTACGCCCCTGTGCAGAGCTGGCAGCACCAGCCAGAGAAGCTCATCTTCGAGTCCTGTGGATACGAGGCCAACGTGAGTCGCTCCGCCCCTCCGCCTCCTTGTCCCCGGGAACCTCTGCTGTGCTGCGCTCTTCAGCTGCCCTGGTGCCCAGGGGAGGGTGGCAGGGTCACCCCATGTGGTAGTGCAGGCTCTCTAAGCCTGGCCACTGCTCGCCCCACAGTACCTGGGCTCCATGCTCATCAAAGACCTGCGAGGGACAGAATCCACGCAGGACGCCTGCGCCAAGATGCGGGTAGGCGGTGGGGAGCCTGGGGGGGGGGGGGGCAGGCGCTGGAGCAGGCAGAGGCACGAGGGGGCACCAGGTCTGGTCACCAGGCCTCACCCCACTACAGGAAGATGGGGGCCTGGCCTTAGGGTTCCTGGCAGAAAGGGCATCCTCAGAGCGCCGTTTCCTGCAGAAATCCACGGAGCACATGAAGAAGATCCCCACCATCATCCTGTCCATCACGTACAAAGGTGTCAAATTCATCGACGCTTCCAACAAGGTGTGTGTCTCGCCAGGACGTCCCTCTCCCTGGGACCTGCCCCGTTCCCACTGCTGTGGGGCCGCTGTTCTTGTCCTCAGCACAAGCCCTGCGCTTGGCTTCCCACAGCACTTGGTGTGGTTCCCTCAGTGGGCAGGGCCCTGTTCCTGCTGCCCACGCACCCAGGCTCAAGGGCAGAGGCTGACGGGGCTTCTGGTGGCCGTGCGGGCAGTATGGCCTGAGCCAGCATGGTCAAGGCAGACCCCAGACCTAACCAGGCACCCTGGAGCCAGCCCTGCACCCACACGGACAGAGGCTGATGCCCCAGCCTAAGGCAGACAGGTGGCCCTTGTGCCAGGTCGCCCCAAGATGTCCATAGCACCCTGTCCCCGGCAGAATGTCATCGCCGAGCATGAGATCCGGAACATCTCCTGTGCAGCCCAGGACCCCGAGGACCTGTGTACCTTCGCCTACATCACCAAGGACCTGCAGACCAGCCACCACTACTGCCACGTGTTCAGCACGGTGGACGTGGTGAGTGTGGCTGGGGCCCTGTGCAGAAGGTTGGCTTGGGCAAGACGCCCAGCTCTGGCCCATTAGTGCCTTCCAGGGGTGCAGACCCCGGCATGGGCTCCGGAGCTTAGCCTATGGCTTCTGCCCAATGCTCTGCGGGAGCACCCACAGCACAGGACACTGCTCAGGCGCCTGGCTGCTGCTGGCTCCTCACCCTGGAGCGAGTCAAGTCTTGTCTAGGGCGCTGTGGCCCTGAGGCTCTGTGCCCAGCCCTTCACTAGGCCAAGGCCAGTGGGGCCTTGGATCCGCAGCTCTGCCCTGAACCGCACGTGGCCTCCAGGGTTGCTCTGAGACGCTGTGGTGTGGCCTATGGTGACCCCTATGTAGCCTGCAGGTGCCACACAGCCAGCGCTGCCTAAATGGGCCCTGCTCTGCAGGACCACATTGAAGCCGTGGGGTCAGTGGGCAGGTGGTGTTGGATGGCACCACATTCACCTTTGCCCACGCATTGGAGGCAAAAATCAAACTTCATAGAAACTTTAGCGCCAGTTTACTCACAGGGAGCTGAGCACCCCGAGGAACAGCACTTGGCCCAGAGGAGGTTTCCATGCTGTCCCCACAGAGACAGCAGGGTGTCCCCATCCCGCCACCCCAGTTTTGCGCTGGTCCGGGTTTCTGTCGACAGAATCCTGGGTCAGAATCGTGCACTGTGCTCTGCTGGCTGTCGCTGATGCCAGCTGGGGGGAGGACGAATCTGTGCTTCCGGGACGCTCAGCCCCGAGTGCTCACGTGGCTGGTGATCTCTTCCCCAGAACCTGACATACGAGATCATCCTGACGCTGGGCCAGGCCTTCGAGGTGGCCTACCAGCTGGCCTTGCAGGCCCAGAAGGCGCGGCCGGTGGGGGCCACTGTGGCCGAGATGATGGAGACCAAGGCTGCCAAGCCTGTGCCTAAGCCTCGGGTCGCCGTGAGGAAGTCCGCAGTACGTGCCACGGGCCAGGGGCGAGGCTGGGCACACGCGGGTCCCAGGCCTGGGGAAATGGCCCTCTTGGGTTAGCAGGGCTGCACTGGCAGGTCCTCCCTGCCCCACCCAGCACAGGGCGCCTAGGGCTGCCAACGGCAGCCACACCGTGCCCTGGTGACCTCGTGTCTGTGTCTATGTCTGCTTTGCTCTGCACCCCAGGTGCCGCTGCCCCCCGATAGTCGCTGTTGTTACTGTCACACCTGCACCACCCACCGTCCTTCCTACCTACCGCTGCCGTCTGTTAGTCCCGGAGTCAAGGTCTTTACGCCTCCTGCTGTCTTGTGTGTCAGTCTCCCCGAAGCCACCGTGAGCTGCGCCTCCACCCTCCACCCGCGTGACGTTCTGTTCTTCCCCGCGCTGCCCACCCTGTGTGCTTCAGCCCTGTGTGTCTGTCCTGTGTCCCTCTCAGTGGCCTTAGGGTTAGGGGAGTGCTCTGCCCCAGGAGACCCAAGACCCCCACCGCCTGTCCGGGCTCGGGGCTTAGAGCAGGAGGCTCCCACGGGGCAAGGTCCCCTTTCTGGAGGCAGCCCTCCTATCAGTCACCTGTCCCCTCGTTTGGCAGCTGGAGCCGCCCGACACGGACCAGGAGGTGCAGTCCCACGCCAGTGTCTCCTGGATTGTGGACCCGAAGCCAGACTCCAAGCGGAGCCTCAACACCAAGTACGAGACCACTATCTTCTAACGGGCCGCCCCGCTCCCAGCCTCACTGTGCCTTTGCCACTGGGCTCTGCTGTCTCAGCTCCGCCGGCAGCGGCTGCCGCCACCACATTCACAGCTCTTTACCTACACCTCCGAACACTGTGACTCTCCCGGGCTGAGGACGGCGGGGGGCGAGTGGCCTTTAAGGTGGGCACCACGGGGAGCCTCTGGCCCGGCAAAGCGAATCCCGAGGGTGGGAACACTCGCCCGCCTCTGTCCTGAGCCACAGCCGGGGCCGTGCGCTGACTGTCCCCCCTCTCCTGACACCACCAACCACTGTGACCACTGGGGAGTCCCCTGCACTACTGCAGCTGGCTGCCCCCAGATGCCGGCCTCTCATGCTGAGGCCCTGCTCAGTGACACGGCCCAGCCGGGCAGACCACTTTGAGGGCCAAAGGTCTGGGCCAGGCCCATGGCAAGTGTTGGCCACTTAGCAGGTTCCCGGGTCCTAGTGGAAGCCCATGCCATGGAGCAGGGACACGAGTATGGCTGCACCCCAAGGCTCCACAGGGCCAGCTGGCGAGTGGCCTGTGCCCTACACAAGCACCTTCTGCCACCTGTCACCTGAGGCCCGAGAGAGGCTTCACCTGCACCCCTGCTTCACCTCCCCGGTCTCCAGGAGAGGCTTGGCCTCCCAGGCGGTGTAGCGCTGCTGCAGGGCTGACACCTGGAGCCACAGGGTGTTAGTGACCGAGGACAGCAAGGCCCAGGCAGGTGGTGGTGCAGGGGGGAGCCGGAGAAGTGGTAACAGCAGCAGCCAGGGTGACAGCAGGCGGGTCCTCGGCACCCGCCTGTCCTGTGCCTCCAAGCAGGTGGCCAGGCTGCAGCGGGCACTCCGGGAGGCTGAGGGACCCTCTGTCCTGCTCCTGTGCTCCTTCGGGTTTCCTCTGCCTGGTGCTGGCCCCGTCGTTAACCCTGTCCTCCTCCATGTTTGCTTCTGCCAAGCTGAGCCACGAGGAACCACACGGCTGCGGAAACAAGAGGCAGGCGCAGGCTCGGCACCGTCCCCAGGCCTGCAGCACTGAAGACCGGGCCTGCCTGCCCGCGGGAGCTGCTCCGGGCACAGCCCAGGCCCTGGCGGAGGAGACTTGGGACCCCAGAAGGCCGAGACGGGACCTGTCCAGCATACATGTTTTTAGTAGAAAAGTTTTTATAAAATGAACTTTTAACACTTGGTTCAAACCGCTAGGTAAACTGCCAACCTTTAGACGACCACGGGGCAGAGGACGGGCACTGAGGTCGATCACCAGGGAGGCCGCAGCCCCATCCTCAGCGTAGGGTCCTCAGTGTGGTCCCCGCGTGGGAAGGAGCAGAGAGGAGCAGGTGTCTCCGGGGCACCTGACCAGAGCAGAGCCCGTGTCCGGGCTCCCCTGTGCAGACCTCTGCAGAGAACAGCAGGGGTTCTGGGGCCACAGCGGGCTGGAGTCATGCTCTGCAGGCACCCTGGAGCGGGCTGCTGAGCCGCTCTGCTCTGCTCTGCAGCGAGGCCCTCGGGTGGCCGAGTCCGGGGAGAGGCCACCGTGTCCGGGGCGGGAAGGGGAAGCGCGGAATGGCGGAGTTCCGCTCACCACCCTGTGACTTGTCCAGTGAGGTCTGTGTGACGAGGCTCGTTCTGAGTCTCTGCTGCTGGGCTCCGCCCTGGCTCAAGGTGTGGGAAAGGCTAGATCGATCGGGGACTGATCCCCCTAAGCGTGGCCTTGACGGCAGGCTGGTGTCCTGGTATCGGCCGGCACGGAACCCTTCCTGCCAGCCTGCTTTGCTTTCAGCCATAACTTGGGCTTCCTTCTTGCCTCAAGGACAAAGGGGCTGGCCCTGCAGGGCAGTGAGGCCAAGCCGGGGTGGCCACTCGTTCCCCTGGGCTGCCCTGGCCCTGGCCCTGGGGGTCCCAGGAGGGCTCTTCTGGGTGCAGAGCCTTCCAGCCCCCTGGGCAGCCTTAGAGGAGGGCTTGGTGTCCAGCTGCCTGGAGTGGCTCACGCAGCGAGGTGGAGGCGGGTTGTCCTCCGAGCATAGGTACTGACAGGCCCTGACACCACGAGGCTGCACTCTGCTGCCTGCCGCGCACGCCTTACAGGTCCCACAGGAGTCCCCAAGACGGGGCCGCTGGGCCAGCCACGAGGGCCCTCAGGGCGGCCGCGCCGGGCAGCTGCGAACACTACGGTGAGCCTCTCTCCGGGTCAGTCCTCACACCACACTAGGCGCCCCTTGAAGCTGCTGTATCTTCTTATTTATTCAGGGTGTTTTCTTGTGGGAAAGCCGTGGCCAGTCTGCGCTGGCTCTGGCTCTCGTTTGAGACGGAGGCTGGTTTATTTCTGAATGTTCCAGGAGAAAAGGCAACTGGACCTCCTGTCGCGGGCTGGCTCTCCCACCCCTCCTGGAGGGCAGTGACCGCAGGGACAGGCCCGGGAAGGCCCCGCTCCGCACTGCTCTGAGTGCAGGCCACTCGGCGGGCACGGCGGCCACCCCGCTCCTGCCAGCTCTGCGTCGGCACTGCCCGCTGGGCCTGGGTCCCCCCAAGTGGCAGCGCCGGGCAGAGGACCTGCGCAGGCCACGGAGTTCGTGGCTCCTGTGTGGCGATGGACTGAACTGTAATAAAATGTTATTTAATCTTTGTCTCTGTATTTTGATACTTGAATGAGTCCCCTTTTGTTTTCTGTACATACAACTGTTAATCTGATCTTGTCTGGATTATAAACATCTGTGGTACCAAACATAACCAACCTGTGCAACGACGTAGACTGACCTCACTCCACACGACCGTGTGAACCGTCCGGGCTTCCAGTGTGGTTCTGTTATTTTCATAACTGTACAACTTAAACCCAATAAATGGAAGCGATAAGCCAGCCTCACTCGACCTCTCTGCGCGGCTCTCCCCTGTCTTCTGGGGACGTGTGGGCACTGGGTCCATGCTGCTGGGAGCAGGACAAGGTCCCGCAGGCCCCAGCATTTTGGCAGCACCACTGCGGAGGGCGGCAGGTTGGAGCGAACACGGTCCCCTGGTCCCCTCCCTGTGTGGGCACGGAGCAGGTCCGTCCCGCTATCCACACCCTGGCCCAGAGTCCCCCACACTGCAGACTGAAAGCTGCAGAGCCACACAGTCCGACTGGCCAGGCCGTGTGTCAGACATTCATCTGGGGTGGGGGAAGGAGGACACAATGGGACAAGTGTCCCCGAGAGCCCAAGGGGGAGGACACTGCGGTCACAGAGCTGCAGTCTAGGGGGAGAACGAGAGCCCGGCTGGCCCGGCAGCTTCTTCACTCGGTGGGCAGCGGCCACCCGGTTCCGGCTGCGCCCAGCCCCGGCTGGGGGCGGCCTGGTCCTTGCTGTGCGCAGGAGGCCACCAGGCTCTGAAGGCTGGGGCAGCACCTGAGGGCCCGGGCCCTGCTCCGGCCAGCCTCGCTATGGGCTGCCCCCATGTGCAGCGCCCCTCTGTGACTCTGGATGCTTCCATTCGCTGAAAAGTTCAGAACCTCACTGATCCGGCCCATGCCAGGTTTACTTCCGGGGAAAACAAGGCCCGGAAACAGCAGTTTGTCTCTGGCCGCCGACGGGCCGACGGCACCACTGCCGCTGCCGGGACCCCAGCAGGAGCTGCGTGCCTGGCCACCTGCGCACCCTTGCTGCCTGCTTCTCCCTCATGGGGCTGAGCGCTCAGCCAAGGGGGACTGCAGCGAGGCAGCCGGGAGGGGGAATTGCACAGCTGAGTTAGTTCCCAAGGCGCCAAAGCCACCCTCTACCTGGCCCGGGCTGCCCCGGGGCCAGTGCTGTTAGAGGCCCAGGGCCGGCAGGCCCCGAGGTTCCTCTTCCTCATGGGTTGGGGGACGACATGCAGGTCAAACAGGCTAACAGCACACCAGTGTCACCACAGATGTCCAGGGCGGGGAGTGGGAGTCCTGCTTGGTGCGGCCCGGGACTGCACTAGAATTGTGCTATTAGGAAACCATCAGAAAGCGGCTCCCAAACGAGAGGCTTGCTCGGCCCCAGCACAGTTACCTGCTGACCAGCTGAGCGGCGGGTGGGGGTGCAGGGAGACTCCTGCTCCCACTCACCAAAATAAACTGCAGACGGTGCACACCTTGAAATGTAAAAAGGAAAAAGTAACCTCGAAGCCAGGGGGAAAAATGGAGACTTTCATAACCTTGAGTAAGAAATGCCTTTCCTAACAGGTTACGAAACTCAATCCAGATTTTTAAAAGATTCAACTATATAAGATTCAACCATTACATTCAATTATATAAAAGTCAAACATTCCTGCTTTGCTACAGTTCTGTGAACTTCATGAGGAAGACAAGCTACAGACTGAAAGACTTACAAAACAATATCTAGAACACATCAAGAACTCTCAAAACTCAATAGTAAAAGAAACAATCCAGTTAAATTGGGGCAAAAGAACACGAACAAACATTTCACCGAAAAAGGGGAGGTGGGTGGCAGGTGAGCACACGCAATGCACGGAACGGCCTCAGCCATCAGGAGTTGGACATCAGAAGTACAAATGACCGACAGGCTCTCAGCCCGCTGGAGAGGACGCAGACACACTGGGTCACACATAGGTTACTACTGGAAATACAAACCCGTATGGTCAATCTGGAAAAAGTCTTTAAAAACTAAATCCGTAACTACTGTGTAACCTAGCAATTAGATTCCTAGAAATTTACCCCAGAGAAAAGGTGTGCACACGAAAATGTATGCAGGAACATTTACAGAACCTATGAACTTAATTTTTTCCAAGATTCTTGCTGCAACCAAATTGCAAGCATAAGTTCATGAGCCGAGGTACCACTGCATTCCCAACAAAACTTCAGTGACCATCACATAGGCCCAAGAGTACTGGTTGGCCTTTGCAAACACTAAAAAAAAAAAAAAAAAACAGGTATGGAAGTCACTAAGTAAACAGACGATCATAGTTCTCACCCTCACCTTGGTAATCTTCTGGCTTCCAGCACAACCCTTCACCTCCAGACTACACAAACAGGCCTTTTGTACTCTTCCATGCCTGACAGCGAAGGTGGCCACTGTAAGCCAATCTTGTACATTCTTATATGGATGTATATCTGGCATTAAATCTGTTTTTCTAGCAAGTACCGGCTGATACAGATTTTAGTGCCAGAGCAGTGGGGCTGCTGCTATGACATCAGCTGGCCATGAAGTGGAGGGGCCTGAAAACCTGCTTGTGAAGAGTCTGGGAAGGCTCTGGAGATACGGCTGATGCAGCAGCCCTGGAATGCTATAAGCTGAACTTGATGAGAAAGTCTGGCCAGAAGTCAGAAGACCAAAATGCTTACAGACACCAGTAAAGACCAAGCTCAGGTTTCTGCTGGGAAGGACTGCATTGTATGATGGACTCCAGACGGTGTATGTTACAGCTTGACAGAAAGTTTGTCTGCATTTTGCTGAAGTCCAGAGACTTTGCCTGAGACTGAGATTAAGGGCAGTGGACTAATTAATCTTGCAGAAGAAATTTCAAGCCAGTCTAAAGCTGAGGCCATGCTGTGGCTACGGTTGGGAGCTTTTACCAGAAAAATCAAGAGGAAAGAGCCCAGCAGAATGATTTAAATCTTTTTGAGTTTGGCCAGAAAGCAAGCTCCAGTAAAGGTTCATGAATTGCAAAGATAGAAGAGAACTTGACTACTGAGAAGGAACAAAACGATAGAAAAGATGACGCGGGGCCAGGGATTTAGCTCAGCAGCACAAGCACCTGCCTGGCAAGCACCAGGTCATGAGTTTGATCCCTTGTACCAAGGGGGGGTGGGGCGGGAGGACATCACAAGAACCAAAAGGACTCCAGCCTTTGTAGCCTTACAATTGCAAAGGTCAAAGAATTTGCTCTGAGAAGAGATCCCCAGAACACTATGTTCCAAAATGGTGGCAGCCTAAAACTTTGTTCCTTGTGATTGGGTTTATAGTCCTCAGCAATGCAAGCACTCAACACTTATAGTCTAGAGAGAAGGCAACTGGGCTACTGCTCCAGACTTGTATCATCCATGTGGCACTGGTTTTAGGTGCATGCAGAATGCAAGAGCTGTGGGTCGGGAAGGCTTTTGCCTGGATTTCAGAACAAGGCCTGGGAGGTTAGGCATTGTACTCCCGAGAGGGCAGTATATGAAGCTATGTGTGCAAAGCCAAAGTTGTAATGTAGAACTCAGTGTGTGGAGGAAGCCAGGAACGTGGACTGTCTGAAGCAAGCTGCAAGAAGGTAGCACAGCCAGCCCAAGAGAAAGACGTGGGAGCTACAACCACTCACAGTGCCATCTCAGCCCTTCATACCGTGCCACAGCTATCTGGAATGCTGGACATGCAACTACAGGATTCAATGTTTGCCCTGCTAGACTATGGACATGCTTTGACCCCATTCCTTTCTATCCGCCTATTTGAAATGAGAATGTTTATTTTATGCCACTTTATGTTGGAAATATTTAACTTTCTTTTCATTTGCATGGGGGCTGGCTCACAGCTAAGAGTTTGATTTAAATCTCAGAGGAGACTTTGGCCTTGGACTTTTCAGCAATGCTGAAACTGTTAGACTTTCGCAACTCTTAGAGGTGGACTAAATGCTTTTTGTACAAAGGGATGTGCATGAGTCTTCTGGGGACCAGAATCTTACCACTTGTGTCTAGATGTAGCCCCAAAACCTTATGCTCAAACTAAAGAGATGTCTTTCTATGGTCTGTTGGCCATTTCAGAACTTGGGCGTGAAGTGGTCAATTCATCAGAAAGAAACAGATGAAGCAACCCCTGCCCCATGAGCAGCTATGAACGTGGCAGGCTGTGGCAGCCCACGAAGGGAGCCACCGGTGTTTACGGAGACCCGCGCCATGCTGGGACCTGGAGCTCTGGGCAACCAGGCAACCCCTCCCCTCCTGCCTGTTTTGTTTTGTTGAACTTCAATATACGTGAAAGTATGGACAGCTATTTTGAAGAGAATGAGAGACTCTGTGACAGCCATTGGTGACTTCCCTATTGTCTGGTTTTGAGGACCTAAATCTTCATCATTCTGTTCAGATTAGTTTTATACCATGTTGTTCTATAAGAATTCTCTGTATGTGAAGACATGGACAACTATTTAGAAGAAAACAAGAGACAATATGACCAACAGTGAAGATCTCAGACCATCTAGCTTTGAAATTTATATCTCTTACATTGCTTTCTTATGTCCTGTTTTGTTCTGTTTGTGTTTAATTTTACCCCCTTTAAAATTAAAATTAAAAAAAAAGAACTCACTGAGAAAGAAATTAGGAGAACAGCACAATTTACAATAGCACCAAGAAAAAAATTAAATACACAGGAATTAACCTACTCAAAAAAGTGACAGTAAAATTAGATCACTCTGAAAAAGGAGATCAGAGATGACATCAGAAAGTACAAAGACAGCCCACATTCCTGGATAGACAAACCAATACAATAAAAATGGCCATATGTCCAAAACTGATACACATACTTAACATAATCCCAGTCAAAACATCGACAACTTTTCTCATCAATCCAGAGAAAACCAACCTAAAATTCACATGGAACTAGAGGAGACCCACAATAGCAAGCAAACATGGGCAACGAAGGCAAAGCAGGAGGGCCAGAGAGACAGCTCAGGGGCACACTGCCTGCCTGGCCAGCGTGAGGTCCTGAGTTTGATTCCACATACAAAACAACAACAAAAAACCCAAAGCAGAAGGCATCATAAGTTTAAGAGTTAGTAAAACAGGCACATGGGTCAATGGAACAGAATAAAGGAAGCAGAAGGGACCCTAGGCACTGACAGCTCCTGAACTTGGCCTTTGACACTGGGGCTGCAGACTTCACCAGAGGCAAGAGGGCCTCTTTAATAAACAGTGATGGAAAAACTGGCTCTCCACAGGCAAAAGGCTGAACGGGGACCGTATCTTCCACTAGGTACTAAACTAAAATTGAAACAGATCAAAAATCTAAATGCTAAAACAGAAACAATCTGCTGGAAGACAAAGAAGGTAACACTTTTTAAAGGTGCAGGCAAGGACTTTCTGAACAGAACCCCAAAGACATAAGAAATAATTCTGAGAATCAACAAATGGGATCACAACAAATTAAAAAGCTTCTGCAAAGCAAAGCAAACAACCAACAGAGTGCAGAGACCACCCACAGAATGGGAATAACATTTTTCCCGCTATTCCTTGCACGCGTGCTAGCATCTACAACATAGAATCCACCAAAAAATGTCTATACACTTTAGGAAAAAACTGTGTAAGTATCTTAATACTACATTTATTGAGACATCATGAGATTTATATAAGTTACCTTTGGTTTCACAATTACAAGGGTGATCAAAGTGGTGGCCGTCAGCTTTCCAGACACCCAGGGTGACAAGCTGCCACCAGGTCCCTTGGTCAGAGTGTTCCCTGAAATGCCGCAGTTTTGGTTTGCTTCCAAGCGTCAGTGGTGCACTGGGTTGCTGCAACATATGACATCCTTTTGGGCCCCTCATAAATACAAACATGCAAGAGTTAATGCACGAGTATTAAAATATTTACACAAATTTTTCTTTTCCTGAAGTGTACATATGTTTTTTGGCAGACTCTGTAAAAAGAAATCCAAAATATAAGACCCCTCCCCAAATAAAAACGCAATCAAAAAAATTAAGCCATGCCGGGCCTGGGAGGAAAAACAAGAAGCCAATTCGCCCTTCCTGCGAACTGACTGGGAGACAGGAACACAATGCCACCGCCGCCACCACAACCAGGTAACCAGCTGATTTGGAGGACAGGCTGAGTTGATAGTGACTGAGGTACAAAAAACAACTGGCTTTGTTTGATTTCATTATGTCTGATGGCATGGGCAGCAATTTTAAAGATAACAGGCATTGTGGTAGCCATTGTTGATTTCCTACTATCGTGTTCTGAAGTCGTGTTTTGATTGGCTTTATTCTAATTTATTTTGCTTCGTTTTATTCTCTTTAAAATAAATTTCCAGGCATGGTGGCGCATGCCTATAATCCCAGCACTTGAGAGGCTGAGGCAGGAGGATCATTTGAGACCAGCCTGGGCTACACAGTGAGCTCAAGGCCAGCCTGGACTGCAGAGCAAGACCTTGTCTTAAAAAGAAAAAGAAAAACAAAAGACGGCGGGGGGTGGGGGGGTGTAATGTTAAATAAATCAGGCAAATAAATATTTCAGTTTCTCTTATATGAGGAAAATATATATGGAGAGAAAGAGCACAAGAATGCTAAAAATGTATAAACACTTGAGGAAAAGAAAAACAAAATGATGTTTTTCCAACAGACGGTGGTGTTAGCCTCATATGCGGAACCCTAGGGGATGCTGTGTATCACAGAAAGCCCACTGCACTCCTGGCCCTCAGAGAAGAAACGGAAAATGCACATGCAGCGATCTTGGTGACCAAGACTACTCAAGCGGCATCCACTGTACTAATAAATGTCTGGAAACTCGGTCACCATTCCGAACACAGCCTGTAACTGCAGAACCCGAGCTAACTCATTAATCTCATCATGTCTCAGTGAGTTTAGTATTAAAATATTCACACAAGTTTTTCTTTTCCTGAAGCGCATTTCCCTTTCTCTGGCAGGCTGTGTGTGTGTGTGTGTGTGTGTGTGTGTGTGTGTGTGTCACAAGGGAGCACAGAAGAGCAAATCAGAAGACAAACCAGAAGCAGGAACTGTCTTATCTGACTGTTCATTTGTCCTTGCTTCTCGGAGTCCATTAAAAAGGTTTTGTCCTTCGGTCACTTGTCTCACCTCGGTAAGATAGTCTTTCTGTCCATCTTGTGCTCTGATTCACGTTTTGGCCATTCTTTTAACATCACAATACAAGACGCATTATGGAATTCTCTTGTTGGGGGTTGCTCGAGCCGCTCCCCTAAGATGGCGCCCGTTTCCTGCTTCCGGGTCCCTGTTGCCGCGCAAACAACCCTGCCAAAATGAGTGTCTACCTAGCTACCGGTGACTGTGGCCTATCAGCATGCGACTTCTGCTTCATATTGATTGGTTACTCAGATCCTATGTAAGTGTGTGTTTCTGCCCCCAACGGGCAGAAGAGGAAGAAACTTGAGGGTGGCGGATCTTGTCAGATCCAGCTTCGCTGTACACAATAAATATTGAGAGCTGATCCAAACACAGTTACATCTTTCATTGCCCGCGGCGCCGTATAACTGGTGGCCCGTACGGGGACTAATTTATTCGACCGCTGCGCTCTCTCCGGCCAAGGGACGCGGCGGGCGTGACCTCCATCGCGATCTGCGAGTAACGGAAGATCTGGTCTAATAACAGCGGAGGACCGGGAGCACCTCTTCTCAACACCCTGGGTCAGCTACGCACGATACAGCGGATAAATACCTAGGTCAGGTGAGTACTGGGTCACCTGGGTCGGGTGGACGCGCCCGATAAGCTCTGAGGCGTCTCACACAGACGCCGCTGTTATATTCTCTAGCTCGCTTGCCTTCCTTACTTTCGCTTTCGACACCATGGGCAACGCTGCCCGTAAACCCCTCGCTGCTTCATTGAGAATTCTGTTAAAATCCCGAGGCATCCAGATTAGCCGGGATGCCGTGTCTCGCTTCCTGGATCACCTCAATGACATGGCACCTTGGTTCTGGCCTACGGGTTCCCTGACTCTTCCTTCCTGGAAAAAATTGGGCAAGGATTTGTTACGTGCGAAGGAAGGGGGTAATTTGGACCCAATGGTCATGCCCCTATGGGAGCTAGTTAGGACCTGCTTGGCGGATGAGGACGCCCCCGGGCTACACTCAGCCAGACAGACTTTTGCCAGGGCCTGTTCCGAATATTCTGAGGAGCTAGATCCACTGCTTAAACCTGCCCCAGAGCTCTCTGATAGCTCTGAGGACTCGGGGTCGGATTCGGATGACCCGGCCCTTGACACTAAGGACATTGTTAAAGATACTAAACATGGGCCGAGAAAATCAATGCCTTCCTATCCCGGGTACACTGACTTACGACAGGAGTTGAGATTCCTTCAGCCCTATGAGGCCGTACAGCCTGCGATTGCCCCCTTGGGGGCACCGTGGCCCACTGCACCGCCGTGGCAGGAGGAGGAGTTACTTCCCGGACTGCCACCCCCACCTGTGACCGGTGGGGGGCGCTCTTTTCATCAGAGAGTCTGGTCACGCATACCCTTTGACTGTTCCGGTCTTCATGCCTTCCCTATTCAAATAGGGGGCAGAGGAGGAGGGGGAGATTACGAACCTTTAGAGATAAAGCAATTAAAGGCTATCAAGGATGCAACCTCAGCTTATGGACCTAATGCCCCCTTTACCATGGCCCTCCTGGAAGCCCTGGCTGGCTTGTTGCTGACACCCGGGGATTGGACACAACTTGCACGCGCTTGTCTCTCCCCTGGTCAGTACCTAGATTGGAAATCATGGAATGAGGAATTCTGCACAGAACAGGCAGCAACTAATAGGGATAATGGACATAGGGAATGGAATAGAGATATGTTACTAGGACGGGGAGCCTTTGAGGAAGATCAGACACAGTTTCCTCGCCCTGTATATGAACAGATTAGCCGTTGTGGTGTTCAGGCCTGGAGACGATTGGAGGGAAAGGGTGAACACACGGGTCACCTTACTAAGATTGTCCAAGGTCAGGGAGAACCATTTTCAGACTTTGTGGCTCGCATGCTTGAGGCAGCAAATAGGATTTTTCCAGACACGGAGGCTGCTCACCCTCTTATAAAGCAGTTAATTTTTGAACAATGCACCAAGGAGTGCCGTGATGTTTTAAGATCCAATAAAAACAAGACCTTGGAGGATTGGACACGATTATGTCGGGAGCTCGGTGGACCAGTAACTAACCACGGGCTTGCCACCGCCATGATAGCCACGCTCCAGAATGGTAATTATGGGGGTAAACAACTTGGAAAAGGGAATAAAGGTAAAAATCAGGGCGCATGCTTCAATTGCGGCCAATCAGGACACATAAAGAGGAACTGCCCTAATAAGCAGTCGAGGGGGGATAACAACCTTAGTTCAGGGTTGTGCCCAAGATGCCGCAAGGGCAATCACTCCGCAGCAGAATGTCGCTCAATTTTTGATAAAGACGGAAGGAGACTCTCTGGACATCCTGAAGGCCAGTCAAAAAACGGCCAGAGGGGACCTCACCGGCAGGCGGGGTCCCCACAAACTCAAACTTTTCTCCAGTTTCAGCCACAACAACAGCAGGCCTCCCCAAACCCTTTCAGGCGGGCAACTCCAGGCTCCGCAGGGTTGGACCTCAGTGCCACCTCCGAGCTCCTATTGACCCCAGAGATGGGAGTTCAGTTGATTGAGACTTCCTTCCCAGGCCCCCTTCCACCAGACACAGTTGGGCTCTTGTTGGGAAGGTCCTCAGTTGCCCTTCGGGGTCTCACAGTTATTCCAGGGGTCACTGATTCAGACTATACGGGCACAATAAAAATTATGGTTCAAGCTCTGCAGGGCACTATTCTGATCAACAAAGGGGATAAGATAGCTCAGTTGCTAATTTTGCCAAGTCTTCACAAGCACTTCCCCGCGGAAAGACAGACTCGCGGAGATCGGGGTTTCGGCTCCTCTGGCGATGTCTTCGAAGGCCTACACATGACCCTACAGGAACAGCCTATGTTGACTCTAAATGTCAACGAGAAACCTATTAAGGGCCTATTAGATACTGGAGCTGATCGCTCCATTATTTCTCAAAAGGATTGGCCTGGCTCCTGGCCCACAAATGTGGCGGAGCAAAGCCTGCAAGGGCTGGGGTTTGTTCACGCCCCGAAAGTCAGCGCCTCACTATTTGTGGGAAGCCGCCTATGAATGGCGCCCATTTCCTGCTTCCGGGTTCTTCCCGGCCTGAACAAGCCCGCCAAATTGTCATATCTGCCCAGTTACCCGTGACGCTAGCCTATCAGCTTGTTAGGCGCGCTTCTCTGTGATTGGATACTGCTTCCCCTTATAAGAGGTTGTTCCTGCCCCCAACGGCGGAAGAGGAACCAACGTTGAGGGTGGCGGACCTTGTTAGGTCCGGTTCGCTGTACGTAATAAAGTTTGAGAGCTGATCCTGCTCGAGTTTGGTCTCCTGTCTCCCGCGGCTCCGGTCAACTATTGAATTGGCGAGATGAAGAAGGTCATACTGGCCAATTCCAACCCTTCGTACTCCAATTGCCTGTGTCCCTCTGGGGAAGAGATGTCTTGACAGACATGGGCATTACATTAACCACTTTATATTCCCCAAAGGCCCAGTCCATGCTATTGAAGCAAGGCTACATCCCAGGAAAAGGCTTGGGCATCAATCTACAAGGCAGAGCAACACCGCTTCGAGGTGCTCCCAAACAAGATAGAAAGGGCCTGGGTTTTTCCTAGGGGCCACTGAAAGCCTTCTCACACCTGCTCCCATAAAGATTACCTGGAAAACAGACAGCCCCGTATGGGTGCAACAGTGGCCCCTACCAAGGGAGAAGGCAGAAGCAGCTTCAGAATTGATACAGGCGCAACTCCAAGCAGGGCATATTAAACCGTTTTCCACTGTCGCCTCCCTATTTATAAAAATTCAGAGGCTAATATTAAGCAGGACTTCTAAGGTTTTTATATCACATATTAGGGCACACACTCAATTGCCGGGACCCCTCTCCGAAGGGAACGCCCTTGCCGACATGGCTACGCGCCCGACATGGATTTTCGCCTTTCCCAGTGCGATTGAGTCAGCTCAACGCTTCCATTCTCAATTCCATGTTAACGCTCGTACTTTGGTGGTGCGCTTTAACATCTCGAGAGCTCAGGCGCGAGACATCATTCGCCCTTGTTCAGCCTGTGTAATCTCTCACCCTATACACTCAGTTGGTGTCAACCCACGAGGCCTGCGCCCCAATCATATTTGGCAGATGGATGTCACCCACATCCCAGACTTTGGAACCTTAAAATATGTCCATGTATCGGTTGATACCTGTTCACAGATCATGTTTGCCTCAGCGGAGACTGGAGAAAAGGTAACTCAAGTTATTAGTCATTGTCTCGCAGCTTGGGCTGCTTGGGGCAAACCAGCTATATTAAAGACAGATAATGGCCCTGCTTACACTAGTAAAACATTTCAAACATTTTGTCAGCAGATGGAAGTCCTTCTTAAACATGGCATACCTTATAATCCTCAGGGACAAGGTATAATTGAGAGATCTCATAGAACACTCAAAGACGTTCTACAAAAACAAAAGGAGGGAATAGGCCATGGCCTACCACCCAGAGGGAGGTTATCCCTTGCACTATTTACCATAAATTTTTTGAACCTCAATAATGATAATCATTCTCCTGCCACGGAGCATTGCAATCCATCTCCTTCTGATAAAGGCCTAGTGAGATGGAAGGATGTCCTCACAGGACAATGGATGGGCCCGGATCCAGTAGTCAGCTGGACCCGAGGTGCAGTATGTGTCTTCCCACAGGAACCAGGCCGCGAACCCCTGTGGATCCCCGAGCGGGTGGTACGAACGGTGAACCCTCAGCCAGCATACCGGGAAATCCAAGATGACTCATCAAAAGATGGAGGAAAAGCATCGCTGGGAGGACAAACACCCAGGGATCCGGATAAGTAATCTTGTCCTCTGTCTGTTGTATGTGCTCCATCCTGCCGTGGCGCACCCAGAGCCGACCACATATCTGTGGGGACTCTGGAGGCATCCCCCTACTCTAGCCCCTTTTTCTGCGCTGTCTCCTAGTGCTCCCACGGTATTTGTGCCTAATGACTCTTCTATATCGCTCCCCTATAAGCGAACTTCCCCAAGCCTTTTCCCCTTTAATGCTTCCTTTCTGCTGAAAGAAGATACCCTTGTTTTCTCCTATGCTAACTTCACCTGCAATGAGTCCTATGCATTATATGATTCTCGCCCGTTCATTAACTTCCTCAATTGGACATGCAGAGAATGTCTTGATTCTGTAAGCCAGCAAGGTAATGTAACACGCTGCCTCAAGATGGAGGTAAGATGGCCCTCCATAGATCTTAAAGATTGCAATCGGTCCCCTCATCCGTTGGAACATCCATGGATGGACCCTTGTGTTCCCTCTCATCATCCTGCCTTATTGAGAGGTGATATTATGCAAAATCTTTTCTGGCGCCATTGCTTGCCCACAGCCACACCATAATTCCTTCATGAATTATACGGGACATTGTGATATAGAGCATTTCAAGGGCCACAGGTATTTACAGGACATCAGATATGCAACCCGTTAAAGGCTTGTCTCGACCTGAGGCCATTTCTCACCCTTAATGGAACGCTCCATAGTACATCCACGAGCAATAGTGAAAGCAATAGCACTACCCCCCTTCGTAATTATGTTTGTGTGGACCCACCCTTCCTATTTCTCCTTGCCACTACACATAACTTCCAACTTTGTAATGAAACCGACTCTCTCTGCAGTTTATCTAACTGCTGGAATGGACACCCGTCCTTCGCTGTCTTGGTATATCGCCCAAGCTTTCTTTGGGTACCAGTAGAGACAAATTCTTGGGTGGGTCCGGTAGTCCAACAGATTTCAGCTTCTCACTTACCCTCCAGACAGACTAGAAGTGTTAAAGATTGGCTTATTAATGCTCTCGGAGTTGCTGCTTCTGTTTTTGTCCCAGCCATAGGCCAAACGGTGTTGCAAGCGTGGACCATGAATCAGATAGCCTTGACCATGGAAGCAGTCAACAATCTTGCCAATGAGACCCCCTACGCCTTGAGGAAACCAGAGCTCCTCATTGAACTTAACAGCCAGACCATCTTAGAGATCCAAAAGGAGATTGACGAAATCGGACAAGAGATTGACAACCTTTGGAATGTAGCCACGCAGCTATGCGATCAAAGATGGCTGTTTGCCCGCCTCTGCGTGACCCCCGCTCGCACTAATTTAACTGACACTACCAAAAAGGTGACTCACTGGCTCCAAAACACCTACCTTCCTACTTTTAAAAACATCTCCGCAGAGGTGTTCGGTGCCATTGATCGCATGGACAATATCCGCCTAAAGCCAGTAACCTATGACCTTGATAGTCTGGGGACAGTCCTGAAATCCGTGTGGGATCGTGTAACGTCATGGTTCTCGTGGCCTAACCTCACCACTTGGGCCCTCATAGCTGTAGCCATACTAGTAGGCTTAGTGGTCATTAAGTGTTTGCTTGATCGATTAATGCAGACTCAACAACAAGTTAGGCTTACGGCGCTGGCCGCTATGCAACTTACAGAACAGGGCCCGACAGGGGGACCGGCTGCGGCCTATTTGTTGCGCCTGGCAGAACATCAGATTTAAATTGGCTGTTTGCACCCATGGGTCCTCCTCCTCCTCTTCCTCCTCGGATGTGTTGGGGAGTACGAATAACAGGGGCAATGAGATGCGAGACCAAGGGTACTGCAGTATCATCCACCCTGGTTGAGCTGAACAGGGGGTGATAGGAATGCATGTCTATATGCATCCAGGTTCCGCTCAATAATGCCTGGCCCTGCGAAAAATGAGCACCCCATCTCAAGCATGGTCTTAGCGCAAAGATATGCATAGAATGAGATGGTGCACAGCGGGGTATAGACCTCTGCACTCTCTCTTGTCCCAGCCTGTCTTGGGCCTTCCCCTTTTCTTTTGGCACTGGCCACAGTATACGGGCGGAGGGGAAAAGACCCATGTGATTTGTGTATCAAATTTAAATGAAAAAGGGGGAGATGTTGGGGGTTGCTCGAGCCGCTCCCCTAAGATGGCGCCCGTTTCCTGCTTCCGGGTCCCTGTTGCCGCGCAAACAACCCTGCCAAAATGAGTGTCTACCTAGCTACCGGTGACTGTGGCCTATCAGCATGCGACTTCTGCTTCATATTGATTGGTTACTCAGATCCTATGTAAGTGTGTGTTTCTGCCCCCAACGGGCAGAAGAGGAAGAAACTTGAGGGTGGCGGATCTTGTCAGATCCAGCTTCACTGTACACAATAAATATTGAGAGCTGATCCAAACACAGTTACGTCTTTCGTTGCCCACGGCGCCGTATATTCTCTCATTGTTTTCTTATTAATTTTGTTCTGCCTGGAGGCTATTGCAGGAGGGGCACTGAGTTCCAGGTCAGGCTGGGCTACATAGTGCGAGCCTATCTCACAAAACAAAACAAAACGAAAACCAAAATACAAATAATTTTAAGATTTGAACTATCACAGACCACAGGAGAGAAAACATATAGTTCCTTATATTAAATAGTTTAATTGCAGTTATAAAAACTAAATATAAATAGTATTTAAAGTACTAGAGAAAAAGTGGGAGTCCAATAAGGAGACCAGGCAGGCTGAAGCCATGCTGGCCCCAATGAGTAATGCTTACTGCAGCCCGCGACACCACAAGAATCCCGGCTGATCCAGGTGACGGAGGCAGGTCTGGGCGCTTCAGTTGCAAGCAACCAGGGCACTGGGCAAAGATGCCCTCAAGAGCCCCTGCATCCTTGCTGACGCCAACTGGACACAGGCACTAGAGGGGAGACTGTGCCCATTCCCAGAAGGGGAGGGCATCCACCACCATGGTGGCCAAGGGAGAGTGCCCACAGAGTGAATGGTGGGCCCAAGGTGGCCCGTCCAGCCCCCACACAAGGACATTTCCACCACAGTGCAGGAGCCTTGGGGAACCTGGGTGTTGTAAGAAAGCAAGCCGCATTCCTTTAGCTACTGGGGAATCAACGTTCACCTCACCAGGGTAAATGATCACCCTCTTCCTCAGCGGTTGTGGGCTTTACGGACTTCACCAGTCTGGTTTCTTCTCCCCACTGTGAACTACCTGTGGGAGGACTCCTTTTCCAAGCTGCCCATGTATAATACCCTGAGTGCCTCAGACTAGTAACTGAAAGAGACAGCATCTACTCTCCCCGCTCAGGGCCATTCTGTCATTCAAACTCACGGCAACCTGCGACCTAACTGCTAGGGGCCTGTTCAGCCTGGCTCCACAGACCCAGACTTCTCTGCCAGGATTAATCCGCAAGCGTGGGATGATGGCAGCCCAGGGTGGGCTGTCATGGCCAGCTGGGGTTCAGCTCTAAGCCCTTCATCTGTACTCACAGGAGGAGTACTCCCTTTCAAATAGAGGCCAGGCTGGGCTAAGGTCCACTCTAGAATTTCTGGCTACAGGTGGCTGTACCATGCCAGTCCCCATGCAGCACACCGGTGGTCAAGCATCCTGAGGACACTGCCTAGTTCAAGATCCCTGGATCACCTGCTCACCCCTAGCGGCGCACCTGTACCCTCTCTGCACAGATCCCAGGGCACCTCCTTTTCCATTCCTATGGACCTGAGCTCCCAGCACTGGCCAGTTTACCTCTCCAGGAGAAAACCAAGCAGCCTACAGCACCAGAAAATGCGAGACAACCAACCGTGCCCACCTGTGAACCAGAGGACAGCCTCACATGCCTTTTTGGAAAACAACTGGCGAGTCAGCGAAGCGCCCTCTTCTGCTCCCTCTACGTAAAGTAAGATCAGCCCCACCCGGCAACAGGACCCTTCTTTGCATTTCCTACTGTGACTCTCCTGCTTGCCAGGACTCTCTCTGAGATCCTCACCCTAAGTCACAAAATGACCTCTCCTGGTTTGTTCCCACTTTTCTTGGGATCCTCTCTGGTGGCTCAAGGATTGCCTCTGGGGAAGACAATGCACAGTGACTGTTTACACATTGAACCCCCTTCTCCTAGGTCCAACCCATCTGAGTCACCTCTGCTAACTCCAACCTAGCCCAGGACCATTCACTGTGTCTTTCCACGTCTTCCAGCTGGTATACCGCTGTGCCCATCCCAGCTCGACTCTGGGCTGCTGGAAAGACAGCCTTCCACCCCAAACATCCAGGGGCCATCACTTTCAAGGACTATCCTTAGACAGCCCGTATGGTTTCCAGGTCAATGAAATGACCAGGGTAACCTCGAAATGATCAGAGGAAAGGACCAGGGAGGGCTGCCGGAGTAATCTCAGTCAGGTTTCTTGCACAAAACCACCCACTTGGCACCTCAAGTCCATGTGCATGCTACTTAAGTTCCAGGCATCCCTTTGTATAAAGAAGACTTAAGACCAGGGCCCAAGTCAAGATTTGGGGACATTTATAGGACTCCATTTGCAAACAAATCCTAAAGATAAAGCCTTCATTGGACCATGCCAGCAACCACATCTTTTAAAAACCTGGTGCAGTTTTCACAGAACTTGTGTGTCTCTGGACACAAGAGTTAGGAAGCAGGGTCAGGACATTGCCAAGGGAGACCTCCAACTGGGTTCCTGTGTTCTCTTGGGAAGACGGTCCATCACCAGGGACTGCTGGTGTCTAGTTATGAACACAACAGAATAAGTATTAGTGGATACCAGAAGAAGTTTTACACAGGGAGAAAACACAACCACCAGAGCTGCTCCAGACACTCACGGGCCCGTTCAGCCGCTGACTGCACCTGGCGGAGACGTCACCCGGGGAAATGAAAACAATCAGCTCCCCAAGCTGAAAACAGTCTTGAGGCTCAGGCACTTTTCCCCTTGTGCGGCACTGACCCCCACTTGCGTCCTCCAAACTGGACAGGAATATGCATCCTTGCTTATCTGGCCCTAGAGAGGGACACGGCCCCTCACGGCCAGTATCCTCCAGTCCCCTCGGCCACTGTGCATACTTGATCTCTTAGTCAAATCTTTTTCTCTCATTCAGTAGCTGCTAAACTACAGTTGAGATGCAAGCCAAGGACAAAAGCCACCTTCATATCTGGAGCTCATTTGGAACCCTGGGAGGAGGAGAATGGCTCAAGCAGGCAAGGGTGCCACAGTCTCTGCACGGGTGGGACCACCGTTCCATTCATCAAGCAGCAGATACAGAAGACAAGACATTCCCTCCTCAACATCCCTTAAAGACTTTCAGGGGCTGATGGACCAACTCTTCTCCATCATCTGAACCTGGGCAACACCACGGGCCAACTCCTTGACCTTTGCCCTCAGGCTCACTATTCAGAGGCAGAGATAAGAAAGCAAAGACACCCCTCCCCAGTCTGCCCTAGAAAATTCCAAAATTACAAACCAGGACAAACGCAGGCCGGACATGACCTGCAGTAACCATTGGTCTTCCCTTGGAGTTCACTGAAGGTTCCTGCAGACAGACTGCATCTCACGCTTCTGATCACGACAGAGCATTACGGTAAAGCACACGCACGGCAGACGCAGCTGGTAGTGCCACACCCTGTCAATCGCACCGTCAGCCGTGCTCTGGAAGCCCCAGTGAGCTGCCCCAGACCCAGCGCACCATCTTAAATCCCTCAGCCCACGCTCAGTGCTCACCCCTTTCTTTCTGCTGGCACGAGCTGAGCCCTCCAGGTGGGCTGGCACCTGACTACACTTTGCTGCTATTTCCTTGCTGTCTCATGCTGCATCGAAGTCTCTATTCACCACACACAAGAACCTAGGAATCCATGTGGGACCCCAGTACCCATGACCAAGAGGCTTCCAAAATGTGTTTTGTTTTTTTTTTTTTTTTTTTTTTTATGGGACTGGGGATCAAACTCACAATCTTGTGTTTGCCAGGCAGCCGCTTAGGCCACTGAGCTAAATCCCCAGCCCTTTAAGGAGAAATTTTTTCTTTTTCTTGGTACTGGAGATTGAACTCACAACCTCAGGTTTGCCAAGCAGGCACTTATGCCACTGAGCTAAACCCCCAGCCCTCCAAAATGTGACTAAAAACAAATTCAAATTCATAGTGACAAGTCGGACTCCACGAGCCATGTCTCCCCATCTATTAAACACATCACTTTTCATGGGCTTCCCCATCTAGAGGCCAACTCTGAATGCCGCACACCCAAGCTTTTCCAGCCACACTGCTGACCCATCCCTGTCACCCTCTAAGCAGGCTACCGCCTTGGAGAAAACCCGGCCACCCGGAAGGACCCAGGCTCCCCGTTGTGGCGGTACCTAAATTAAATGTCCCACTCAGCCCCTCGGTGGTGGGAATGCGTGTACGTGGATCCCCGTTCCCGTGGCCACTGCTGCACAAGACCACGTGTGTTCCCTTTCCTTTTCCCGCCGCAGTACACGAGCTGGCGTGCCAGCGTTGACTTCTAGAGTACGTCTTACTCAACAAAACCCAGCAAGGAGAGGCGACAACCACAGCAGAACTGCAAACGGAGAGGAGGATGTGGCTGTTCCACCTCAGAAAGCTTGGTGAGGAGGAAAGGAGACTCACGGGCGGGAGAGCAAGAAGGGAGGACCTGAGCTTAGTCCGTGCCTTGCCTCAGGGGCCAAGGCTGAGCTCTGAGTGACACAGACACAGACAGACACGCACACACACAAGAGGCAGACAGCACGGCCCACGAAGCTGCCTGGGATGCCTGCTGCGACCAGCGCCCACCTTCATCTAGCAGTCTGCACACTGCTTCTGAACACGTGGCGGAAGAGGGTACACTGCTGCATCAGCCAAGATCCAAACTCTTAAAACGTGTCCTTCTGGAACAAACTGGAGGAAACACTTGTACTCACATTTTGGATAAATCCCAGAGTTCTCAGGGACGCTTTTACTCTTAGATTCATGTTAGCCCTGGGTGTTTGGCTGCTTGGCTCTGCAGCGCAGGAGAGTGGTTTCCTGGCAGTTCAGGGGTTTATTAGTGTGGGCTGGGGCCAGCTGTGCCTACTGGCTGTGGGGTGGATAAGGTTCGCTGCTCTGCTGGTCCTTGGTGATGTTACCCCAGGACGCTGGGTCCTACTCCTGGGTCCAAGGTGCCAGGGCTCCCAGCAGGTGCTATCAGAGAGCCTCCTCTTTTGTTTTCAGTGCCTGGTCTTCGGGGATGAGGGTTTTGAGGATCTCAGTGTAGTAGGGGCCAAACACCTGCTGATTGTGATGTGTTAGGCTGATGAAATTCTGGCCCAGTTCTGCCAGCTCTGGCTCAATGAAGGTGAGGCCTCCAGGAAGGTCTAACAGGGCGCGCTGTACGCCGAGAAGCAAACAGGATTTGAGGAACAAACGCATCCGCTGATCTGCAAGCAAAAGAAGACAATGAGAAGGGAAAGGGCACAGATTTCACGAAGGAGCACTGGTCCCGCTCCTCTCTACTCACTTGTCTTCTAAGTTAACTGAGACATTCGCCAACCTGCCCACCCACCTGCAGATACGCAAATGTGTCATGTCTGGGGAGGGAGCTGCTACTAGCTCTCAAGGACAAAGCAAAGATTACAAAAACAAAAACAGCAAGTATGGTGGTGCACACCTGTAATCCAGCACAGAGGCAAGAGGATCTCTGTGAGTTCAAGACCAGCCTGAACTACATGGTGAGACCTTGTCCCCCAAAACCAAAAATGTCTAGTGGGTAAGTTCTCAGCACAAGTACGCAGCATTATTTAAGTAGCTGTCAGATCTCAAGAGTATACATATGACACAACAGGAAGACCTCTGCTGACTGCTCCAATGACTGTGGCTAGGAGCAGCCTGGCCAACTTCCCATCCTCCACTCCAGCACGGGGACGGGCAGCTGCACACTGCAGGACCTATCTTCTCAGGGGTGGTGGGTGTGCACGTGGGGGCAGATTGTCTTGGGCTGAAGTCAGAGAGTGACCAGCATGCCAGAGTGACTAAACTGCGTCAGATGGACAGTCTTTTACACCCAGACGCCACGAGCTCCTGCCTGCAGATCTTCCTTAGAACCAATCTGTCTCGAACTGTAAGTGATACATTTTCAATGTAGCACAACAGTGATCGGAGACTCGTCCACTGATCTGTCTTCTACGGGGAAATGGTTCTGCACCTGACTTCTGGGGCCGGGGTCTCTTCCCTTCTCTAATACTGTCACCACCACAGCCACACTCACCGACAACACTGCGGACACAGTTCTCCTTCTTGGCAATGCTCTGGAGCTGTTCTATCAGGGATGCCGTGTTTTCACTACTCAGAGCAGTGAGGCCCATGTTTCTGAGGCTTTGATGGATTTCCTGAGATACCTGTTCACTCAGGGTCTGCAGAGCGTTCTCAGGCCTAGACCAGGAACAAGAGTAAGGTGATGCACAGACGGTGGGCCAGGGAGAGGCACAGGAACTCGGGAAGCTCCACTCCTGACGTTAGATCCCTTGAGGGGCACCAGCTACCTTGCCCTCACCCTGCAGGAGCAGGACCGGAGTGGCATCTCACACTGCCCACAGGATACCAAGCGCTCCATAAGGTGCCATGTCCTGCATCTCAGAAGATGAACTACAGAACTAACCCTGGAAAAGAGCCTAACAGCTCTACCACAGGATCCACTCAGCAATGTTTAGTCCTCTAGATTTTATTTACTTTTAGTTTTTTGGTGCTAAGGACCAAACCCAGGGTCTGGCACTTGCTGAATCCCCCTCCCTTAGACTTTATTTTTAGATATACATCTTAAAGCCCTTCCTGGATACCTGCCATGATCATTTGTCCTATCTTGTCAATTACAAACCAGGCCTTCTGGGTTTCCTTTGTCTTGCAGTGCTGGAGACTGAGCCCAAGGCCTCATACATGCTGGGCAGGGCCTAGACCACTGAGCTGCACTCCCAGCCCTGAACTTGCCTCCTTTTCCTCCTTCTCTTTTTCCTTTGGTGATGCCCAGCATCTGTAGCTGTCTTGTCAACACTGCTGACCGACCTGCTCCTAGACATGCATGTTAACACCAGCCGCTGTCACCCACCCAACTGGATGACAACGCATTTGCAGCTAACTGCTCCATACTGCTCCTTCTGTCACAAGCTTCAAGATCACTTATGGGGAAGAAAAAAAAAATCAACATTCTTCCCTGATGGTTCCAGAGGGCCTTTCTGTGGCTTGTGGTGGACAGTAAGCGTTAATTCATTCCCTGCTTAAGTCCTGAATATTACATAGCACCCTCTGCTCTTAAAAAAAAAAAAAAAAACCAATGAAGCTTACCCAGGATTGAATTTCTCCATCAGGGCCTTGGTGAGACGCTTTATTTTATCCACAAACTGAGGTGAGCCACACAAAACACTGCCAGAGAAACTGCTGGCCACAAGCAGGACTGAGGCCAGGATGGTTAACCGCTGCAGCTGGGCCTCCAGCTCCTCCAGCCGGGTTCTGTCCATCTCCAGGGTCTGGACCAGGGCAGAGCAGGCTGTCAGGATGGGGGGTAGGGGGGACCCCAATGGAAACTCTGGAAACAAAGCAAGGCAATGCCTGCTACTCCTACCTCGGGGAACTCTTCGTTTTCGGGGTCCCACAGCAGGAGGTTGAGGAAGCCTTGTGACAACACCACGGAGGGGCTGAGGGGCTCAGGGCTGCTGGCTGCCTCACCGGGAGGACTGGCCACACCCGAGGAGTCAGCAGAGTCGGGGCTGGCTGGTGGCGTGCTGAGGTCCGCTGCTGCCTGGGCGAGCCACTTAGTGGTGCAGTCCAGGAGGTCTAGGGCAGTGAGCGCACTGGTTAGCGCTCTTGTTTCTGCAGCTTCAAGACCAAGGCCCAGGATACACCCATGCTTAATAAATCAATCCTTGGGGTCTTTTGGTCTTCAATATTCCCTCCGCCTCCCTTTACACAAGAGAAAAACATTCTACTCCTAAAGCAGGCCAGGGCTTTACCGTGGAGGCCAGACCCAGCCCGCAATGTGCTGCTCTTCCCTCACATGATACGCACTGGGCTGCTGGTCGAGCTGCTCCTGGAACTCAGCCCGCTCATACTGGATGGAATGCTCCTGCAGCGGGGGCTGGAGGCTCTGGATGGTGTAGTGCACCATGTCCATTTTCATCAGGCCCAGCACCTGGAAGATCCCTCTGAGACAGAGGGAAAAAGAGCATTTACACCACAAAAGGAAATCTCATGACAGGAAAACCCACGAGAGGAGCCATTAAAACACTGTTTTCTCAAGCTGGGCACGGTGGTGCACACCAATAAAATCGTCCCTCAGGAAGCTGAGGCAGGAGGATCGCCGTGAGTCCAAGACCAGCCTGAGCTACAGTGAGTTCAAGGCCAGCCTGACCTACACAGTGTCTTAAAAAAAAAAATCACTCAATCAATCACTGTATTCTCAAATTAAGAGGCCTCATAAAGTTTAGTCCTACATCCTACATTTATAAAGGATGATATATGGCCATGACCAAAGGCCAGAAGTTAGGGCAGAACTAGAAACAGCTAGGTTTCTCTTACTATGATTATTCTGTCCTCTCAAAAGGGCAAAGTGAGTAGAAGGAAACAGAGCAATCTTCTGTGCAAGGTGGGTCTATAGGTGATGCCACTGTTACGTGATGCTATTCCTGACTCTTTGGCCAAACTGGCTTTTTAAAATTTAGTTACTTTTGACTTATTATTTACTTTTTACTTCCTGGGTCTCAGTTTCTTAGTTCCTATACCTATGAAACAGGTGTGACCTCACAGCCCCCCTATCTCCTGTGACGTAGGGCTGTCTTCACTCCTGAAAGGAAAGACTTCTACCTTGGGGAGCACACATACAACGGGATCCAATCAACCTAAGGAGACCCACAGGGCTCTGGGTGAGGCCGTCTTTGGAAAAGAAAAAACCAACAGGCCAGAGAGGCAGAAGGGGGCAGAGTCAGGTCTTTAGCAGGGAGGTGGCCATCAAGGCAGTGGCCGCAAGCCAGTGCCCAGTCCACCTTTTTCAGGCCCTGGGGTAGGGACAGAAACCAGGGTCCACACCTTAGCAACCCAACAGGGTCTGCAATGTCCTCAAGCGTCTGCACTGCTTCATCTCGGACTGGCGCACACAACAGCGTCATCGTGTTGAGAATGTACTTAGAAAGGGAAGAGACATCCAGGGCTCCACGTCCTGCTTCCTGCTTGAGCAAGTCTGCATCCAAAGCGGCTTCAATTTCACTCCTCAGACGGTTCTGGCGTGGTAACAGCAGAGACAACAAGATCTGCCCACAAAGAAAGTCAGAGGAGGAGTTAATTGCTTAGGGTGCCAGACTTTCTCAGTGGGCAACCCCTTTAGCTGCACACGTTTTTGGAAAACCAAGAGTTTGGGGTCCTAAATTTCCTACAGAATATCATTTACCTCCACGTAGGGGCCAGTGGTAATTCAAAGTTAAAGGGATGAACTACAGCAACAGTGTATCATTTTTCTAGGCAGATAAGGTAAAATCAAGGGGCGCAATAAAAGTACAGAGTCCAACAGATTATTGTCACATAGTAATGAGGTAATCAATTTTTAAAGGTAGGCTCTTTTGAGATTTTAAAGGGTAGCAATGAAGTTAAGTCACTTGAAATAGCCTTCTGCCCCCAAAGGTAGGTCCTTGGTGGACAGGTACTCTTTATACCTACCTGCGCACCTTTGTAATACAAGTTCATGGTCAGAGAGCATGGGAATGGAGTAAAATGAACCTTAATCAAACCGACCACTGTATGGTCACAGCAAAATTCCAACTGGTTAGCTCTTCGTTAAACAAATAAATGAGATTTGCTCCAAACTATTATTGATAAGTTATGAAAACTGCTGGTGTGTGGAGCCTCGCTTCCAAATCTTCCCTTAATTCCTCCTTCCAGCAAATTCCTGTGTCATGGAAGTGTCTCTTTGTTCAGACTGTTGTGTGGTTTCTGCCTCCTTGTGATACTCTGACTGATGGTTCTGTACTGTGAGGTTTGAATTCAGATAGTGATGCGTCCACCGGATCTGATGAGTAGGAAAGCGAGCACTTTACACACCTTAGAAAGATGTGCCACTAGAAGATGGCAGAACTCCAGAGGCCTGGCACGTCCAGGTTTCTAGGGCTCTGGTGACCCTAGAGCTTGTCAGCTCTAGGACGAAGGAGAAGCTGCTGCACCTAAAACCACCCACCCTGAAAGAGGAACAACATTTGGCTGGCCTTTTTGGATTTTTCAGGCTAAATCCGAATTTGCTATTTTGACACTCCCACAGAATGATGCAAAGGGTTACAAATTTCACATGAGTTCCTGCATAGAAGCAGGCCTCCCTGCAGGTTCAGACTGTGGTAGGAGCCATTCTGCCACCTGGGTCTTGTGATCCAGCAGATCAACTCGTAAATGTAGAGTCCATGGCAATGGAGGACCTGGATAAATACCTTGCAAGCACCAACAGGACTCACAACACAGATAGATCCCTAGGACCCGAAAGGAATCTATCCTCTCTCTGTAGATGACTAGCTGCCTTCTAAGAAAGACTTTCTTTCTGGCTTACTATTGGACTTTGGCAGAAACTAAAACCGCACCATTAAATGATCATAAGGCCTGAGCTTCCCAGCAGGAACTAGGTGTTGCCTAATGTACCCAGCCAACAGCACAGGCTAAGCATGTAGCACTGTGTCCCCAAATAAAAACAGCCAAGCACACACTGTGGAAGGACAGGTACACAGGCAACAGCACAAAACAGAGAGCCCAGAAACAAGACCTGGATAACATGACCAAATGATGCGGACGGAGGCCAAGTTAGTGGAAAACAGTCTTTTTCAATGGACGGTTCTGGGAAGATTGGATACCACAAGCTGAAGGGGGACCAAGTTGCACCTTTATCTACACTATACCAAAAGTAATTCGGAATGGATCAAATACCTAAACTTAAAAGTTAAAACTGTGAAATACTTAGAAGAAAATACAGCAAGGGTTGGAGGTGTGATGCAATGATAGAACCCTTATCCAGCATGCACAAAGCCCTGGGTTCAGTCCCCAGCACCATAAAGGAAAACAAAAGAAAATACAAGAAGTAAGTGTTTAAGATCTTAGATTCAAAGCTGGGGATTTAGCTCAGCGGCATAAGCACTGGCCTGGCAAGAGTGAGGTCATGATTTTGATCCCCGGTACCAAAAAAAAAAAAAAAAAAAAAAAAAGAACTTGAATCCAGCAACGAGTGTGGCGTACATGTCTATGATCCCAGCATTTGGGGAAGGTAAAGCAGGAGGACAGCAAGTTTGAGCCCAGCCTGGGGTGAGACCTTGTCTCAAAGCAAAAAAGAAGGGCTAGGATGTAACTCAGCAGCACAGTGCCTGCTTGGCAAATGTGAGGTCCTGAGTTCAACTCCTAGTACCAAAAAAATAAAAATTTAAAAATTAAAATGAAATAAAATAATAAAAGAACTGGGCACCTAGCTCAGTATAAAGCACCTAGTTTCATTCCCCAGTACTACAAAACAAAACACACAAATGAAAAAAAAAAACAAAAACAACCAAGATTTTGAATTTAGCAAGATATGACATTAGAAGCATAAGAAAGCGGGCTGGGAATTTAGCTCAGTGGTATAAGCACCTGCCTGAATTCAACCCCTGGTACAAAAAAAAAAAAAAAAAAAAAAAGGCAAGCATAAGAAACCAAAGGAAAACTGAAGTAGACTTAACTTAAAAGTTTGGTACATCAAAGGACAAAAAAATAAAAGGACTAACCCCAGAATGAGAAAAATGCTTACAAATCATCTGACAAGCGTCTGGCCCCCACAACAGACAAAGAACTCTTACAATTCAATGACAAAGGATAGCTGTCCCATACCGAGCCTTGGTGTCAACACTGCTTGCAGCATAAGCCCTGCCGTGGTCTGAGGAGTGCCAACTCCTTTCAATGGGGAGGCAGAAGTCAATGGGCTGGGACTGATGGACTCAAAGTCCAGCTGTCCTGAACCTGAGGCACTTTCTTGGTAGACTTAACCCAGCTAAGTAGCTGAACCGGACTATTTAAAAGGAGGGTCTTACTACATAGTCCAGACTGGCCTGGAACTCACTATGTAGCCCAGGCTGGCCTGGAACTTACCATCCTCCTGCCTCAGCTCCCTGAGTGCTGGGGTACCGGTGTGAGCCACCACGCCTGGTTCTGTTCCAGAAGGCTGACTCTGATCTGGATGTCACTCAATACAGGCTGGAATATGAAATCAAGATGAATGATCCTGATTCAGCAAGCAAGAAGAATCCAGTTGCACTCTGAAAGGAATTGTCAGCAATAAAGTCTCAAAATTCAACTTCGTATGCACATTTTAAACCAGCTGCTACTGAGCAGAAAGAGACAAAGCCGCATTTATGCTACTCTGAATAGAATTATGATCATGATATCAGAACTGCAAAAGCAAACAGATCTGGAGCTGCTGCTAATGACTGAAGAAAAAACAGCGGCAGAGCAATTAAAATCTCACAGGCCACACTCAGGAAGCAAAGGAACTGCACCAGGGAGCTAGTGGAGAGAGACCCAATGCCGAGGAAGCCAGCAGAGCTCTCGACTGGGGTGGGGAGTGGGAAAGGACGGGGTGGCGCCCGGAGCGGCGGGACTGTGCAGACTTTCACGAGAGGAGAAGGGAGTGGGAATAACAAAACACACTTTTGTAATTTTAGGTCCCTTAACCTTGATTTTCCTCAGTATTGTTGGGGTAACGTAATGTTCTGGCCTATCATAAAAGAAAGTTTATAGACATTTCAGCCCAGCACTACCTGAAAGAACATCTATTAGAAATTATAGGCAAAATTTTTGTATTATACGTTCTCTATTCGTAAAAACCTTCATTTTTTTAAATGGGGATGGCTGATGGGTTACACTACTGGTAAGGCCACTGATGGGGACGTGCAGCCCTTCACAAAGCTGGGTTAATAATAGTATGTTGGATTTTCACTTCACTGACAAAGTCCTAAAGGTGGGCAAAAGACCCCATGAAGTGACAGTTTTAATTAAAGACGGGCAAAGGACTTGAGCAAACACTGCAGGTTTTAAAAAGTCAGAAAACAGATGAACAGATGCACAGCGTGTTTCACCCTTAAAGAAACTCAGGACCACAGTAAGATGCCACTTGACACCTCGAACGGCAGCAGGAGGGGCCAGGGCCGGGACACAGCATGCAGCTGGCAGGATGCAGACAGCGGGGAACAACGGCCCCCTGCGGGTGAAAACCAAAAGAAAGAGGTACAGCGCTGTGGGAAAGCCCTGCAGCTCCTCAGTGGTGTAAACATCTGCCTGGCAAGTACGAGGTCATGAGTTTGATCCCTGGTACCAAAAAATAACGAAGAATGACCTTGTAAAGCCAGGCATGGTGGTGCACACCAGTAATACCAGCACTGAGGAAGGCTGAGGCAAGAGGATCACAAATCTGAGCCCTACCCGGGCAACTCGGTAAGACTCTGTCTCAAAAAATGGAAGCCCCAGCAGCACACATACACATATACAAAAGAAATTGCCATTATGATCCTGCAATTCTAAGCACATACCCAGGAGACTCACAGGCAGGGGCTCGGATATCTGTAACCACTGTTTGCAGCAGTGTTACTCAGAACAGCCAAAAGGCAGAAACACGGACAGAAATTCCTACTCATCGGAGCTGACATATTCTAGGCGTCAGTCTGTCCTCCCTGCCTTGATGCTTCTCTAAGCACCCACATCTGCGTACTCATGAAATGCCACACCCGTCACCCGGGGCCTTGCCAGGCTCCATGGCATTGCATCTGACGAAGGAACGCACTTCACAGCAAAGGAATCGAGTGTAACCAGGGGGCCAACTAGCCCCACCGGGAACATCGGCTGGCCTGAGAGGTGGAAGTTTACTGAAGACCGCGGCACCAGCTGGAAGGAAGTGGCGCAGGAACGGAAAATCACTCCGTAAGCCGTCTCCCCGAGCCAGAGCACAGCCCTCAGAACCCACTTGCACATCTTTTGTCTGCTATTCTGCCAACCTGGGGTTCTGCTGATTTAGGAGAAATACTTGGTTCTAATGAATTAAAAGATGAACCCGCTGCCTGACCACCGTGAGCTCCCTGGACCACGGAGCCCATAGGCAACATGTACGTCCCATTGGGTGGCACCAATCTCCTTTCTCCTCGGTGCTACCTAACGGGGCTGAGGATTACACCCACCGCACAGGAGGGTCTCTGAGCTGCCTCTTAGCACTCAAGCCCAGTAACATGGAAACCAGAGCAAGCAAACAAAGAAGCGAAACACTCGAGAGCTCCTGAGTCTGAATGGGAGCGTGAGTCCCCCCACCAGGCATGGAACCTCGCCGGCTGAGGGAACGTGGCGGGCGCAGTGGCCGCGCAGCCGTCGGTACGGAGCTGAGCGCTGAGGCCGGCCAGAGAAACAGGTGCCACCATTCCGCTGCTAGTTTAGGGGTGTGTACTTGATCTTCTTTACTCTTATCTTACACATGGGTTGCCGGACATCAACCGTACAGTTTAGTCATTCGGATAACCAGATAGCCAGCGAGAGACTGCTGCTGAATTTGGCCACCTGTTTCCTCATTTTGGAGAAGAATGAGAAATAGTAAGACATATTTTTATTTTGTGCGTGTGTGCGTGTGTGTGTGTGTCGGTGCTAGGGACTGAACCCAGGACCTTGTACTCCATCTCTAAGCTACACCCTCAGACGTGTGCAGAGCGGTGCCACTAGAAGCTGAGGAGCCAAAGGCGTGGCCAATGTCGGAGCCATTTCCCAGCGTCCTGCCCGTCAGCTCCAATCATCCTTTCTCTGCTGTGAAAACAGAGCTAAACCCTTCAGCATCTTCCCTTACTCGGTGGCGCAATTTCCAGCTTGGCCCGCAGAGGGTGCTGTTTGGTTTTCTGTACTTCGCAGCACACTGACACAGTCGGCAGCTTACAAGCTTGTTCCAGCGCGGTTTTTGGTTTCAGGCCAGGCGCACCTGGGCTACGGCCTCCCCTCAGGCTCTCTCCGGGGCAGTCATGCTGCTGGGCAGGCTACTCTCCCATGTGGAAGCCTAACTGGAGAAGACTGTGTCCAGACTCGGCAGAATTTGCTTCCTCACGGCTGCAAGCTTGGCGTCCCAGTTTCTGACTGTTGGCTGCACGCTGCATTCTGTCACACCCCCCCCACCCGGCTCCCAGGTCCCAGAGGCCACCTGCAGTTCCTGATCCACAGACAGTTCACAGCATAGCTCTTTGCATCTTCAAGGTCAGCTGAGATGGAATCTTATATAAGGAAATGTAAATCCCATTACCTTCACCACGTCTATTGGTTAGAGAGAAGTTCTAGGTCTTGTCACTCATGGGAGGCAATTACACAGACAAGTGGATACTAGTGTGACACTGCAAAAGCAGGAGCTGGTCCTGGTGTGCATGCTCGGCAGGGTCCTGCAGTCTGAGTGATTTCTCCAGTCCTCAGCTGCAGCAGGAGACGGTGACCAGCACCACACACAGCCCACCACTCCCCCTGGCACTGCCAAGTCCTCTCAAGTGAGCTCCCTGAGCATTCTGCCTCCATCCCAGAGTATGACGGACACGCCAGTATACATGATACTCAGATTCTTCCTTATTAGCCAATTCTTCATCTCTGCAATTCCCTGTCCTTGTAATTTTATATTAAACCTTGTTGTTCACATTACTGTGTGACTTCTAACTCACAGCCTTGCTTAGCTAGGATTTGTGCACTCTTAATGCTCCAACAGCTAGGAATGTCCAGGAACTACAGGGCAAAGGAAGGCCACTCACCTCTTTAATATCGTTCAGAAGCTCAAGAGCACAACTGAAGTCAGGCGGAGTAGCTGACAGCTGCTCTTTAAGGTGGTCCCAGAAGTCATTGTGCAGTGCCTCCTTCACCTTGCCTTCCGGACTAGGAGAGAGTTCCTACGTTAGTCTCAGTCACAGTCTCCTAAACCCCAAGCAGTATTTGGCATGGAAGATAACGTTACTGATGAGAAATGCCAGGAACTCTGGACTACAACAAAGCGGACCTGGATTTCGAGGGGGTCAATTAAACCTCTCAGAGTATCTCATGACTCCAGAGCAGCGCTTCCTCTGTAGGAAGAACAACTCTGAATAAAGAGCAGTCAGGATAATTTTAGCATTGACTGGGCACTTAGCCTGCCTGCACGGCTTAATATATGTAACATATATGGCATCTTATGGCACTGTACATGTCATTGAACTAAATGATCATTTTCTTATATTCCTAAAATCTAGGAAAAGATTTTCTTCTTTAACACCTGAATAGCATAGATATTTAAACCAGTGAGCTGGTTTAAAATGAGTTCACAGGGGGCTAGGGATGTAGCTCAGTGATGGAGTGCTTGCCTAGCTTGGACAAGGCTGTGAGTTCAATCCCCAGTACCGAAAAACAAATAAAATGAATTTGCTGTTTAGCCCCTTCATACTATTCCTCTCATATTCTCAGTCTTAACAGCACTACCCTCTATCAGTCAGGGTGTTGATTTGGGGTTTGGTTTTGTTGAGGAAGTGTTTCACTATGTAGCTCAGGCTGGTCTTGAATTCCCTACACAGCCGAGGCTGGCTTCCAACTTGTGTTGATAAGCCTCCAAGTGTGGGACTAGGTGCGTACACTATGCCCAGCTCCATGTAGTCATGGAAGCCAAAAAAGATCTTTTTATTGTTTACACCTTTTAAAAATGCAGTATGAAAAGGCAATTCAATTTAGAAAGGGAAATCTTCAAAAAGTTGCTCGAGGGTCGGGGATTTAGCTCAGTGGCATAAGTGCCTGCCTGGCAAGTGCAAGGTCATGAATTTGATCCTTGGTACCAAAAAATTAAAATTAAACTAAACTTAAAACTAAAATTAAAACCAAAAAAAAAGTGCTGTTGGAATAACTGGAGATCCACATACAAAAACTGAATCAAAACACTGATCTTACACCTTTCAGAAAAATTATAAACAAAATGAGTCACAGATCTAGAAGAAAAATAAACTATAAAATCCTCACAAGATAACATACAAAAAAAAAATCTATGCGGCTTTGGGCTTTTTAAAGACAACCTCAACAACAATCAGGAAATGGAATGAAGAACTGGTAAGGCAGACTTAATTACAACTACAATTTTTGCCAGGCGTGGTGGCACATGCCCACATCTCAGCACTGGGAGGCCCACTGAGGAAGGAGGAGCACTGTGAGTCTGAGGCCAGCCTGGGCTACACAGACCCTGTCTCAGAAACATAAGTAATTTTTTTTTTTGTATTTTTATCAGTACCAGGGATCGAACTCATGATCACAGGCTTGCAAGGCAGGCGCTTAGGCCGCTGAGCTAAATCCCCAGCCCCAAAACATAAGTAATTGAATCACATAAAACACTTCTCTTCTGGGCCAGGAATTTAGCTCAGTGGCACATGCACCTGCCTGGCAAGTGCAAAGTCGTAAGTTTGATCCTCAGTACTCAAAAAAAAATAAAATTCTGCCCCGCAAAAGACATTATTTGAGAACAAAAAGACAAGCTGGGTACGGCAATGCACCAGGTCCCCTGCCGCACGTCCCTGACTCGGAGCCAGCAGACTTTGGACCTACAACGTGAGCCAAAATAAACCTCTTCCCCTCTAGGTCGTGGTGCCGGATGCTGTGTCCCACTAAGGAGAAAATGACTAAAACAGGGAACTGCAAACCAGAACATAACATTGCACTCCACACCTATTGGAATGGCCAAAATCAGAGTACTGATTATACCAAATTCCAGCAAGGATGTTAAACGTTTATTTTATTTACTTAAGTGACTTTAAATGAGCACGACAACATGATCAGAATTGCATCTTAGAAAAATCTGTTTTAACATGGACTGGCAGCAGGTGGGAAGCAGAGTGAAGACAGACAAGCCTGGACCACAGGAACGTCCCCTCACTGCTGCTGAGAAGGCCGAGAATGAAAGCGGGCAGTTTTTCACCACGCCAAGCACACTGCATCATCCTGTGCTCATGTTCCTGGGTGTTTACCCAAATGATGTGGAGATTTCCATCCACCAAAAATCTGTACTCGAATATTTACACCAGCTCATTAACAACTGCAAAGCAGTCAGAATATCCTTAAATTGGCAAATGCATACTGGCATATCGAGACAGGAGAATTTATAAGTAAGGGGAAGCAGCTACTCTGAAAAGGCTCCCTACTGTATGATTCTGACAGTAACACGTTCTGAAAAAGGTAAAACATGGAAACTATAAAAAGATCAGTGATTGCGCAGGGCTGAGAGGGAGGACAGACAGTGGAACGCACCCCACTTCCAGGGCAGTGAGCTCATTCTGATAAATAATAGGGGGACATGTCATTTGATATTTTTCAAAATCCACAGAATATATCTCACGAAAGCCAACCCCAATGTGAACTATGACCTTAATAATCTATTAACATTGGGTCATCAATTGTAATGAATGCTCCACACTTAATAGGGGCACTGCAGGAGAGAGGAGAGAAGCATGGGAGCACTCTACTTTCTAATCCTATTTCTATAAACCTAAAAAGACTCTAAAAATAAAGCCTATTAATTTTTTTTTTTATCAGTACCAGGGATCAAACTCACAACCGCCTGCTTGCAAGGCAGGTGCTTATGCTGCTGAGCTAAATCCCCAGCCCCAAGCCTATTAATTTTAAAAATTAAAATAACAGAAATTAACATTCCAGGGGCTGGGGATTTAGCTCAACGGCATAAGCACCTGCCTTGCAAGCAGGTAGTCGTGAGTTCGATCCCTGGTACCGATGAAAAGGAAAAAGACAAAAAAAAAAAAAAAAAAAAAAAAAAAGAAATTAACATTCCTGTAAGTGTTTTTTTTTAGCAGCAGTCTCTAATCAGAGTTACACCAAGGAAAAACCATGGAAATTCTGAAGCTGCATCTCGTCACTGCCAGATACTCATTCTCTTGAATTAAGCATCGTCCCTCAAAAACCATAGCAGTGACACATGTAACTTATATAAAGATTACAATACAAAGCTCTAACACAAGGTTGTAGCTCCTCTCCAAACACACCAGCCTCACCTGTAACTTAGGCGGGTACATACTGAGATCACTCTTTAACTGTTTTTCTTCTTGCTATATATACAACTGATTGCTAAGTTCTACAAATTCTGCTCCTTTGATGCCTCTGGGCTCCCCCTTCTCCCATCATCTCTGACCCCGTCTCCAATGTGGTCCTGTTTTAATCTTTCTCTACATCACCAGCAGTGCATCCTAAAACTGATGATTTTCCTAAGATGCAATTCTGACTATGATGTCATACTCATTTAAAGTACTCTGGCAGCTCCCTATCACCAGCAGGAAAATGGCTTATATGACTGTTGGGGCTCAGAAAACAGTACCACCAAACACCTATTGGAACCTCCTGCCCCAGGGAGCAGGAATTGCAGGAAAGGGCTTTCTCTGCAGGTCCCCATCACCCCAAGGCTGGATCCTGCAGAAGGTTTTCTATCGCTGTTCTTCCTGCCCCAGGTTCCTCAGCAGCCTTAGGAGACTGAGGCAGATCACAGGAAGCCTAGATCTGACTCTACACTCAGCGCCCAGACATCGTGGGACCATTCATATCCCCTAAAGCCCTTTAGTCTTCCTGTAAAGACCTGGCCTCCACCCGCACTTCCCTGGCCTCCACGGAGGTATCCAAGGGTCAGTGTCAACCAGCTGGGTCTGAGTGGCACGTTGCGTGGCTCTTCTGTTAATCATCCCACTGGCAGTTTATTTCAGACTCAACTATTAAACCTTCAGAGGAAAAGGCTGACTTTCCCTACAGTTTTGGCTTAGTCATCAGGATAACAAATCATGCTGCTCATTTCACAGCCTGTGGACAGGATCCCAGCACAAAAAGCAGCAAAGACAAGAGTTTTCACCAGAGTCAGTTCCCCCAGGTGTTCCGTGTAGTGCCAACTGCGTGAGGGTGGTGGGAGTGTGGTCTTTTCCCTTTCTAAATGTAGATAAGTAGGTGAGAATGTAGCTAAGCTATGTCTTGTACTGGTTTGAATGGCTTTGGGAACAAATAAGCTGGCTACATTTAAAGCAAACTTGGGGAAGAACTCTAATCTTAATTGTCTTTTGAGACAATTTTGCTTACAGAAATGCAAATTAATAAAGACAGAAATAGACTCTAGAAAAAATTTTTAATGCTTTAAACTGAAGATTTCTTGGATTGCTGGGCCTCTGGTTTAAACTTTCTCTCCTCTGAGCCCAGTTCTATTTCCTTAATAAATTCCTTGAGCTCAGGAGAGAAACACTTGCAAAAATTAGTTTGAATTATTTGCTTGGAATCTGTGTGAGTGTTGGCTACTGGGTCCCCCATTTCTTAGAGATTCTTCCTCTAAGGCCAGCATATTTTCCTGCTGGTCCTGCTTTGCCTGTCCATCTGTGGGAGTAGACTGTGGGGTAGATGTGTGAAGGTGGCCCACCTGGAGGTTGGGAGTCCCCAGAATGCATTGAGGTGAGCCCCACTGGGCAGGCATACCAGCTGTTGCATAGCTTAAGCTCTTCTTTCTTTCTGCTTTTCTTCAGGAATGGTCTGAGTTTTGAAAGAGCCGAACCTTTCACTCCCTCTTCCGAAGCCCTTGGTTAAAGCCATAAAAGATTCTGTTAGTTTTGATGCGAGAAAAGTTAACCTAAATGACATCTGTGCCTCTTTGTACTTGTACACATACTTTGGTTTAGAGCCCTGGCTCATATTCAGAGCATAATGGGAATCGTTTTCCTTCTTACCTAATCTATGACAGAACTATATACTCAGAAAGAAAGACTGGTTTGTTAAAACATTAGGACGGCTCAGCCGGGTGTGGTGGCTCATGCCTGTAATCCCAGCACTCAGGAGGCTGAGGTAGGAGGATCTTTGGGAGACCAGCCTGGGCTACACAGTGAGCTCAAGGCCAGCCTGACCTGCACAGCGAGACCCTGTCTCAAAAAGACAAAAAAAAAAAAAAAAAAAAAAAAAGGACCTCTCTAAATCTGAACAAAGAAACCTTATGATTTCTGTTTAGTTAGAAATCCACTCCCTAATAGGAAAAAGCAGCCTAAAGATTGTGCAGCTGGGTGGAGGGGTCAGCACCTTACCATGTCAGGCTTCTACCCTGTGCCTCAGAGAATTCAATCCAACCAGCCTTGCTTTGCAGCCTGAATCCTTTTTTTTTTCCACGCCTGAATCTTTATAAAACCAGAACTATGATTCTAGAAGAAACTCAAAGTCCATCCACTGTCGTCACCAATCACAGAACTTTTCCTGCTTGCCTTCAGGCATTTACAGATACTGTACAAATCAGGACAATTCAAACAGAACTGTCCTGCACTAAAAATAAAAAATAAAAAAAAGAAAGAAAAGAGGAAAAGATTTTTGAAAGAGCTCTCTGATCCAATGTTGGCTTAATTAAAAGCTAATACTCAAGCCATACTCTTTAATGGCCTCTGTTCTCTAAGATTTCTTCCTCTCTTGTGGAAATTTCTCAGCTGACTAATTCCTTTTTTGCAACCACCTGCTAATCATCACGTTTCCCTTCAGAAACCTGAAAACCTCCCCAGACTGGCTGGTCTAAGAGCGTCCATCTGGTCCTGCTCCCAGTCCTCCTACACCTCCCATCTTCCACTCAGTGCCTTCTGACCTCGGATGTGTCCCCCCTAGCTCCCTACTGCCTCTGTTCGTGGATCAGTGTATGAAAAATGGCCAAGAGGATACATCAGAGTCCTGGCTACTGGAGGCTGAGAGAGCCCTTGAGGAACGCGGGTAGCAGCCCTTCCCCACTGCGGGGGTCTTTAGTCCTCCTCACAGAGCCCCAGCGGGCTCTAGTTCTGCTGTCTTTAAACACAGAGTTCCTTGACGTCCGTGGCTCTTGGTGCTGGCAAGCGCTACTCTGTGCTCTAGAGGACCTCTGGGTTTGTACAGCTCACCAGAAAGAGCCACTGTCTGTCTCCTCAGACAGGGTCTTGCCAAGTCACCCAGATGGGGCTAGAACCTACAATCCTCCTGCCTCAGTCCCCCAGAGTGCTGGGATTATAGGCATACTCTACCACACCCAGCTAAAAACTACAATTTTAAAGGAAGTGGTCATGGTTCCAATGAACAATTATTAATGGAGAGGAAAACTGGGGTTTTTTAAAAATTCACTTTATTTCTTTGTGCAGTCACATAAAGCTCCAGATTTCTGACTGGAATGGACAGAAATTAACACAAGATGGCAATTTACTGCCAGAAAAATCACTGGTAAGCCCTCAGAGCCCAGACATCCTGGGCCCATTCATCTCCCCTAAAAATCACTTAATCTTCCTCTAAATCCACCCACATCCCACACACACCCCACTGCTCACTCTGCTATGAAGGGATCTCAGTGTACAGTGACTAGCTGTTAGAAATCCACTCAGCAACAAAACAAAACCCAAAACTCCATCAGGACTCTGTGGAGACCGACAGAGCTGGCCACGGTATGGGCTTGACCGGCCTCGGAAGGACGTGCCCTGGGGAGATGCACTGGAAAAGTCCCGCACAGTCCAGTCCCACAGCATCTCCCTCTTGGTTTCTGCCTCAGTTCTGGGAGACCCCAAATTAAGGTAAAAGTGGGATCCTTTGTTTCTAAAGATCTGAGTACTACAAGGCTGAAGCCAGAGGACTGAAAATGCAAGCCCAGCGTGGGGAAGTTAGTGACTCCGCAAGACACTACTGGCTAATAGGCTCTGCCCCAGCTCCATCATCCAGTTAAGAAAGAGAAGACAGGGCCAGGGATTGAGCTCAGAGGCGCAAGTGCTTGTCTGGTAAACATGAGGCTGTGAGTTCGATCCCCCATATTAAAAAGGAAAGAAACAGAAGATACGTTTAAAAGCCACTTTTAATAAAACCAGACACAATTACAACTGCCATTTAGCTGGGGATCTGCACTTCACCTAGGCTCCCTGTATACGTCTTCATGAAACCCTGCAATTCATGAATCCTTGCGATTCTACGTTGCCTGACATCATTTTAAATCCTTCTGTGCGTCTCACCTGACCCCTCTCCCTCCTTCTTGGATAAACCTGTTCTCTTTCTCTGCGTCTCTGAGATATGAAACTGTCTTCTCTGAATGATAATGCAGGTTGAACATCCCGAATCTGAACGTCTGAAAAGCACCATGCTTCAAAACCCAAAACCTTTCCAGTGCCAGGCTGCTCCCTCCAAGTCTATCAGAGAAGAGCAAATCCAGCCCGTTACTCCAATCACTGTTGCTCTGCTATCCTCACAGGTTAAACAGCATCTGCTCCCTGACAGTCTGATGCTAATAATCACAATCACGGGACTGATTCACAAAAGCTGTAGAGGCCACACAAATACTAATTATACTGTTAAGTAAGAACACCGGGTCTGAAGTCCTTAGTGCCACGAACCAATGCCAGGACAAGCAGAAAGAAAAAGTAGAAAAGCCTTTACCTGTTTGGAGGGAAAATCGCGTCTTCCGTGTGGAAATCGTGGTTCATCCCAATCTCACTGCTGAGCTTGGAGACATCGTTAACGGTCTCTGTCACAGCTGTAACCGAAGAATGAGTGGTGGGCAAAGGGAACTCACTCAGGCGTGGCTTCTATTTTATCAGGAGATTCACTCACTCAACCCAGCCGGCCCCAAACGGGTCAGATTCACTCAACTACAGAAGTCATCTAGGTTTTCTCAACTCTATGCCCCATAATGGTGCTGAAATTCAGAGCATAAGGGAGGCAGGACAGCTAATTCATTAAAAAAACTGATGTGAAACCAATGAAAAACTTCTGTAAAGTAAAATCCCAAGGAAACTTTAGAATTTGCCAAAATTAAGCATTTATCTACAGTAACTAAGAGTCCACCTTCCTGCCTCTGCAGTTACCCACGGTGAAAACTGAATTGCCCGACAGATAATACAGAGGCCTCTCTTGCTACAGACATCACATACAGATGCTGAAGTCTTCTAAAGCAACAGTCCCAGATTTTAGGATTTCAGACTAATAAACCTCCAAAAAGACTTTAAACAACTGACCACAATATGACAGCTTTTATTTGCAAAGTACAGAAAGCAAATAGAAAAAAAAAATTGTACTCTACTCTCAAAATCATAATTTCATAAAAGAGCAGAAGGAAATAAGTCTCAAAATAAAGAGCAGTCCTTAAAACTGAATGGGCTTAACTTTTTTTTTCCTTTTTGCCTTTTTGAGATAAAATTTAACTATGCAGTTCAGGCTGACCCTGACCTTACTTTATAGCCCAGGTTGGCCTCAAACTCATAGCCACCCTCAGCCTCCCAAATGCTGGGATTACAGACACAAGCCACCACACCCGGCTGTGAGTTGGTTTAGCTTTGAGACTATTATAGGTGCAAAATTAGATGAAAATTAATTTGTAGCAAGGAAGTCAGTACAACAAGGCATCAAAATTATAGCTGGAGGTAAATCTGCAGACAGCCAAGCCTCAGGATGGAGAAGCAATAGTTAAGCCTGCAAGATAAACTGCAATTTGAGATCATACTATAATTAGCACCACCAGGGTCTGAGGGGGGGGGGAGCATCAGGGGATAAGCAGAACTTCCTGACTCATCCCCCCCACCCTAAAAAAGCCTTCCTTCTTTCGGGACACTCCTGCTGACAGTGGTTTCCCTATTGGACTGAATACTATCTAAAGGGCTACGAGTGTAACCCTGTAGGCTGACAGCAGCCTGGCCCATCTTCAGTCAGCCCTGAAAAGCACCTCAGGAGCTACCTTTTGGGAGCCCTCCTGTCTCTCAGGAGCTTTCTCTGAATAATCCTTCCCTACTCTTCATCCCCTTTATCCTTTGGAATTTGTTCTTCAATATCATGGGGGAGGGGGTGCATGAGTTCCATACATCTCACATCTAGTAGGTCAGGAGTTCTATTTTTCCTTTATTAAGACTACTAACAGCCTCATAATTATTTTCAGACAGGGTTTCCCTCTGTAGCCCAAGGTGGCCTTATATTCCTGGGGATCCTCCTGATTTAGCTGGGGTGCTGGGATTACAGGTGTGTGCCATCCGACTTTTTCATAATTTCATTTCATTAAATATCGGTAGAAATTTTGTCACAAATCAGCACGAGCAACGGTAACCATTTTTCCAGCTTCTTAGTACAGAGCTCTGGCAGTTGATGGTGTTCTCCTATACCAGGTAACCACAAGCATCGAAAGTGAAGTCCTGCACAACAAATTACATTTCTGATTCTCTCTGTGTGAAGTTTCATATTTTTGTTCACAGAAAATTATTTGGCTTCAAGATCTGAATGGGAAATAGACGAAATAAGATTGGCCACGAGCTATTTGAGGATGGGTGATAAAGAGAGGTTTATTGTATTAGTTGCTCCACTTTTATAAATGTTTAAGTTTTCTGCAACAAGATTTAAAGTATAGGGGCTGGGGATTTAGCTCAGCGGCATAAGCGCCTTCCTTGCAAGTGTGCAGTCGTGAGTTCAATCCCTGGTACCGATAAAAACGAAAAAGACAAAAAGAAAAGATTTAAAGTATAAAAAGAAAAAAAATAAACATTATATAAAGAGGTTACACAGGACAGTTGCTTTTCTCTTAGAAAAGAACACAATATTCAGGAGGCTGAGGCAGGAGGATCATTGAGTTCAAGGCCAGCCCAAGCTATATATACAAATACATAAAATACAAAACTATATAAATACAAATACATAAATTGTCTCACTGCTAACTCATAATAAATGACAACTAAAAATCTTCAAAGGGAAACTGAGCTACAGCAGCTTCCTGAAGCAAATTTGAAACACTTCCCAACTACAACAACTCGAAGTTCACAGCTCGCCCTGAAAGACTAACCGGTTACTCACAAGTAACCCGGCACCAAATCACTCCAGAAGAGCTCCAAAATTCAGGAAAGAGAAGGGCTCAAAGAATAATCAGAGACAAAATGTAACCTTAGATTTTAAAAATCCAGATCCCAAGAACAAAGACATTTTCAAGGTAACAGAGTAATCAAGCCAACCTAATACGCAAAATCTCAACTTTTAAAAAGGAACCTGGTAACTCACTTTACTAGGAATTATTTTACCCATGGATTCACTTAGCCACTGTGTAAGAACAAACTGTATTTACAAATCCACAACTTCGCCAGGTTCTGGTCTGCTCAAATCTTTTGTAAACCCGCAGCGACCCCATGTGGTCACAACAGAAAAGAGTTTTAATTCAACTTCGTGCCTCCGACGAAATTTTCAACTTTCAATAAATCAATCTTAAAACCGAGACTGTCACACGTGAACACCCCTTCAGACGATGAACGGGCAGGCCCCCTGGAAATTTATGATGAAAGCAAAGCGGCGTGAATCCCAACGAGGCTGGACCTACAAGGTATGCCTCCAGCGACCTGGCGCCCCAAAGCGAATGCCGAAGAACATCCACCTCCACGGCGACACAGACCACAGGAAGCGTGGACTCGACCCCTCCACGGCACCCAGAAAACACAACTTCCGGCTGCGATCACCCGATTCTTTCAAGTTGACCCCAGATATCTGCCATTTTCCACTTGTGAATTAAAATTACCATTCAAACATGGTTTAAAAGTGACTTAGCCTCCAAGCTTGTCAGATTTATGTTTGGGGAAGGTCCTCTCCTCCCCTCCCCTCCCTTTCCCTCCCCTTCCACCCCACCCCACGAGCCCTTAGGGTCTAAATAGCTCAGCTCGGTCTAGAACTTGAGACTCTTCTGTCTCGGCCTCCAGAGCACTAGGATTATTTATAAATCTGCTCCCCCATATCTAGGTAGGAGCATAAAGGTCTCTGGTGGACAAGGGGCCCGCTGAGAGAATAGGCTGAGGGACCAGATTGGGACATAGGGGAGGAAAAGCAGAACACGTCCAGCCGCTGCAGGGGGCACCCAAAGGGACCCCAGGGCCGCTGGACCTACCCGGGGACTGGTCCCCGCTCCGATCTTCCGGGGCCATTCCTGCCGCCTTAGGGTCGCAGGGGCTGCTCTCTCCGGCGCCGGGGTCCTGAACGGCCACACCGTCCTCCACATTCTGCATGTTGCTGGTGGTATCAGGGCTGGGGAAGAGTCGAGTGCTGTTGGCCTCAGAGACGGTAACCGGAGGCCAGCGCTCCCGCCCTGGTGTGAGCTTCTGAGTTTCCTGGGGTACAAGGGCCCAGAGGAGCGCCAGCCGGGTGCCGGGCTGGTGAGGAAGGTGAGAAATCTGAGGTGACGGCCGCCCACTCACCTCCTCCAGGCAGCCCCGGCGGTCCACTCTAGCTTGGGCCTCAGCAGCCTCGTGGCTTCTGGCTTCGAGGCCCCACTGGACTATACCACCGAGGTGGGGGTGGCTGGGCAAGAGAGCCACCGCGGCAGCATGGATGTGCTGAGGATGACCCAGCACGCACCCCCGTAGCCTCTCAGAATGGGAGAGTCCAGTTGGCCAACAAACCTCCGCAGTCTCCCGGGACAACCGCGCAGGCGCTTGGGGGCGGGGCTAGCCAACAGGCTCCTACTGCCCTCGTGGGCGTGAAGCCCGAGGGCCGCTTGGTACAGATCTCTCCGCCTGCCACCCCCTCTTCAGTGATCACCCCAAGCTACTTAGTGCGGGGAAAGGAGTCCCAAGGAGTCCCAAGACAGGGCTTTTCTACCATTCTACAGCTCCTGGCCTGGGGCTGGTCTGGGCTTCCCTGTGACCTTTGAGGCCTGGTTCTCCGGATCCCTCGCTCCCCCATCACTGCCCTTGATTCTGAGTCTGCTCTTGACCTGAGAATCTGCAACCCCCCTCATTCAGTCCATGCCCTTGGAGGGGTGGGGGGAGGAAATGCAGCTTCTCCACACCCTCTTACCCTTCTTCATTACTCTTGATTTCTTTAACAAAGAAAAACTTATTTCAACTTATTTTATATAAAAGTAAATTTGACAAAAGCCTACTTTATTTTTTTTATTTTTATTTTTTGTCTTTTTCATTTTTATCGGTACCAGGGATGGAACTTATGGAACTCAATACCGCACACTTGCAAGGCAGGCACTTATGCCCTGAGCTAAATCCCTAGCCCCTAAAAGTCTACTTTAAACAAAAAGATAAACCAGGAATGATGATGCAGACCTGAAACTCCAGCACTTAGGAACCTGAGGCACGAGGATGGGTAATTCAAGGCCAATTCAAACTAAGACCTAGTCTCTAAATAAGTAAATAAAATAAAAATACTACCTGTAAGAAACTCTGTTTTGACCGAGTTCACATTTTAACTTTTGCCTTGCTGATGTGGAGTGTGTTTCTTGCATAGTTTAAAGCTTTGAAGAGGAAAATTATGAAAAGCCCTAGATGGTTTCTGCCTTTAAAAAGTCCACTCAGACCTGAGGCCCAGGAAGATTTGAAGGAGTGGCCCTTTTTCTTCTGAAGCTCCTGCTTACTGGAGGGTATCTCAAGGGAATACACACCATGCCCCCTACCACCTCCTCCTCAGCCCCTACTGAAGTTTCCCTCAGGGGTGTCAGCCGCCCCAAAGCTATCAAAAGTAGGAGGAAGTTGCAAGGTGACTTCAGTAGAGTTTGATGGAATGTTTCATTATTACATAGGGAAATATTTAGTCTGGACCCTTGATTTCTCCCTTACAGAAAAATTCTGAGATTGCACATTTTCATGTCTAAGAAACCTTCCAGGATAATGTGAGTTTGTTTCTCACACAAAAAAGGCATTGCTGTGAAACCTTCCCAACCACTGCCTGAAAATTCCCCTAGAAGTTCATTGGTATCCATGAAATAATCTCTTTAAGAGTCATTTTAGGGTCCAGATTTTTCTAGGAGGGTTAATCGGAGAAAGGAGAAAGAGTCTAGATTAACAGACAAAAAACAAAATTAGTTTTCTCAGGGTCATACTAAGTGCAGCATTTCGTGATTTTTATCGTTAACCAGTATGAGTACCAACCAGGCAAAAGTTAAGAGGTTGGGGGAACAGAAAGATGATGTGAGAGATAAGTCCTCCTTCCCTTTGGGGTCTTAGTTAATAACTGATTTTTGTGTAATGATTTACATGATGCTTCTACATCACAAATCCATATGCTCCGAAACATAAACCTACCTATTCAGCAGGCAAGGCAGGCGTTATATTGGGTCATTTAATAGGTGAGCAGGAGGACGCAAGTGCTCAGGGAATAACCAGAAGGCACAAGGTAGGTGAGCTCTTGGCTCTTGAATGTGTACTTTCTCTTAATTGACACCACCTGCCTGACTGCCTGAGCAGCTACCCATGCACCAGAAAAAATACAACTCACATTATAACGGCCTGGTGAGCCCCGGCCTTGGTGTTACAAACAAGAACTGTTTCTGGAGGTCAGAGAAAGGCTAACAGATCTTCCAGGTGTTTGGATTGATCCAAGCCCAGCCTTTCAGCAGTTTTAACAGGGAGAGTACACTTCACTGCGTCTTTGGAACCAGCTCTCTGGTTCAGCCTGCCTTGCAACCTCCGAACCCCCTTTAAACTCTCTTCATGGGTGAAATTGGATTTTCTACATATGTCTATTATTTAGCAGGAATGTCCCTCCTTGGTAACCTAATACCTTTACCCTATTAAAGTGCACATACCTCAAAAGACCCATAAGGCAAGTATTTCTCAAACAACTCTGGCTCAGAAGCAATGGTCCCATTTCTACTCACACTGCAGTACGCCCGGAGCTGTTCAGCATGGGCCCCTCAGTATTTTAAGATGTGTCTAGGACTTTTATCTCCTATGCCTAATAGACACATTTCTGTTGCAATACTGAAGTCTAATTTCCTGTTCTCAATCTCTTTTGTTTTGGGATTTTTTGGTTTGTTTTGAGACAAGGTCTCACTGTAGCTCAAGCTGGCCTCGATCACACCGTGTATTCTATGTTGGCCTTGAACTTGAGGCGATCCTCCTGCCTCAGCCTCCTGAGTGCTGGGATTACAGGTGTGCGCCACCATGCCCCACACCCCGTTGTCAAATATGTGAGCAGGGTTATTGTTCTAGAAGGAAGAGTGAGCTGCACTTGGTGGCACACTCCTGTAAACCCCTGTGGCTACCTGCACTCTGGTTTGAGAAGCAGTCTGTGGGAATTGCAGCCCTGCGACTAGAATCGTCCTGCTCCTCACCATTCTTCACATGAGTGAGTTTGAACCCAAGCCCAGCAGGATGAGCTCTTCTCATTAAATACCATTCTTTGCACACTCTGCCCTCAAAGTCAAATTTACGGAAAGTTGGTCTTATCTGTCACGACATTCTGAAAAGAAGGACAATAAAGACAAAAATATAAGAGAGGAATGCTCAAAGGTAGCTGTAAGAGGTTCAGAGATCGCAAGAGAAGCCTGGGATGTAGAGCTGCCAGCTGCCACAAAACAAAGATGAGAAACGGATTTTACAAAGCAACATCTTGGGCTGAATGAGGCTAAATGACTTGGTTAAGGTCACCGCCAGTTTATGGAAAATGCAGGAGAAAAACCCCTATCACGCTCTGTTTAGTCCAAAATGTATAGGTGATTCGCGGGTAAAAACTAATACTGTAAATAAATATTAACATTTCCTAAAGAAAATCGTAAATGACAGGCCACGGGATGGAAAACTAAAGGACGGAGTGAGCAGAGACCAGGACTGGGGGGAGGGTCGCGTATGCTGGAAGATAAACAGTCGAAGCGGGGGGTCGTGTAAATACAGGGTGGGGCATCTAAACACAGGGACCATTTGGAGCCCTGTAAACTGGGACTGACTTCATTCCGGCCTTCCTCACAGCGCAGAACCGCACGTCAAAACTATTTGCTTTAGTCTCTTGACGGATGTGTTTTCTTCGCTCAGCTGCAAGACGGGTAGGAGAAGAGGTGAGGTAATCTGGGGGTCGTCAGGCAGCGGCCCTCTGAAGCTCAGAGTGAAGTTTGATGGATGGGGAGACCATAACAAATCTTTAGGGACAGGAGCTTCAACGCAGAGGACAAAGAAGATTCTGGGAACTGCCTTTACTCCCTTCTTTGCATAAATTTTTTTTTTTTTTTTTTTTGAGACAGGATCTGGCTACATAATTCAGACTGGCCTTGAACTCGGAGATCCTCCTGCCTCAGCCTCCCAAGTGCTAGGATTACAGACGTGGGCCAACATTTGTTTGCCTAGTTAATTCATACCTGTTTCTCCCCAGTGGAAAGCAAGGACCTCCAGGGCCCTGCAACACTGAGGTCCCCCCTGAACTGGAGGGTGGCAGTAGGGGGCAGTGGCACCACAGGAGAAATCTCAACTGAAAAGAGTTTTTCTCCCTGTGGAGCAACCCAAGGTCAGCAGCAGCCGAAAGCCACAAAAACTGACTTTAAAAGTCCTCCTAAGAGCTGCATCTTTCCAGTCCCCAAAACAATCGTGCCTTGTGCCCCAGGACACGGCGTGCGTTACACACTTAAAGCAGTTTCCACAGAACCACATTCAGTTGGGTTTAAGCTCTGGGGAAAGCTGGCAGCCTCTTTGTGAGTTTTTGAAAAAATCAGTGAGAGAGGGACAATTAAACCTTTATGGGCCCCAGAATGTACCTATGCAGACATAAATAAGGATCAGTCTTCATCACTGGAGAATCCGCTTTCTGGCAACAAATCTATTTTTCTGCCATCGAAGTAAGGAGTTGAGCTCTCCTCTGAGAACCCTTTCGATCCGGGCAGGTGACAGGGGTCAGGCTGAGCGGTCAGAACTTTGACCCTTGGTTAGGCACATCTCCCTCCACATGGACACATCGCAGGCCTTGGGCTTAACTGGTTTCAAATAAATCACACGAACTCCCAGAGCCTTTTCCAGAAAGCTGCCAGGATTTTAGACCCAGAAAACTCAGCTTGCTCTTTCCTCATGTTACTTTGGGCCAAACCCTGTCCATTTGTCAGAGCCCTGATTTCTCCTACAACCCAGTGCGGTGAATTCACTTATATTTACGGCTCAGTGTCCTTGAATGGTCTGCCTGATTTTTTTTTAATCCAATAATATCATTAAATGCACCAGGGGGCTCTCTCCTTAAAGGAACTTTTGAGTGAGCTCTTTTGTTGAGTGAAGCTGTCTTTTGTCACACAAATAATCGGCCACCAATTCGTTTTCGAAAGCTGAGATTTTTGCATAGATGTTCTTAAATCAGGGTCCACTTGAGGGCCGATTTTCTTTTATTTTTCTGACTCTGGCAAAGATGAGCTTTTTCTGAACAGACATTATTGGGCAGAGATGAAGGAGTCTCAAATACTTGAGAAATCAGTTTCATTGATTCACGTCATCTATAATTCTCTAAATTATGCCAAAAGCAAAATGTAATGATCGCACACACACCCAGCCTCATAGATTTGAGAACCACTGTATTTGAAGTCAGTCTCAAAGGAAATGCCCGAGAACAAGAGTTTGAGGGGCATTATTGTAGGGTTTTAAAAAAATGTGTGGCAAAATAGCATAATATTTACTTTTACCACTTACAAGTATCGAGCTCAGTAGCATTAAAACATTGCACAGTGTTGTGTAACCATCCCAATACCTGTATCCTAACTGTTTATCCCCGACAAAACTCCTCACCCACCACACAGTAACTCGCCCTTTCTCACGCTGCCCCCCACCCACCCCCCGGTAACCTCTACTTTCTGTTTCTATGAACTGTTTCACACTTCAGTTTTGCTTTGGGGCATTTTTCCTTCCCACAGCTTGGGGAGAGAATGGGGAAAGCTGCAGCCGCTCTCTGCTGGCCTCCTAGATTGTCTCCTTTGCTGCACCACCAGTGTCTCCAAGATGAAGCCCGGGCTCCTGTGAACGGTTTAAACTTGTGGAGGGGCTGCAGCTCCCCTCGGGAACAAAAGGAGGTCACTGGGTCTGAGTCTCTGTTACAAACTCAGGAATGGCAGGAATTTTCTGCCCTCAATAGTCGGAGGAAGTAGAAATGCCATGAGCTCCATGGCCGCTTGGGGTCTGAAGCCTACGTGGGGCCCGGTCTCGCTGCAGGGTCCCGCGCCTGAGCTCCGGCAGGGTTGAGAGAAATGGGAGGACAACAAGAGACACGGCCTGTAGGGCTTCCTGGGGGCACCCTCAGATCCCATGCTACGGAATTTCTCAGGGAGAAACACGAGGTGAACCACTCACAAGCCCCACAGAACTTTATTTGCTTATAATACATGGAAATTCAAAGCACCCCACCCCCACTCCTATCCCCAATCAAGGTAACAGTAGAATCTGCTTATGACATAACTGACTTTGTCATAGTTTCAAGAACTATTTGGGAGCCAGGTGGGTGGCACAACACCCTAATCCCAGCACTCAGGAGGCTGAGACAGGAGGATCATTGTGAGTTCAAGACCAGCCTGGGCTACAAAGTGAGCCCAAGGCCAGCTTCAACTGCAGAGTGAGACTCAAAAAGACAAAAGAAAAAAAAAAGAGCTATTTTGGGACCCCTATTTCCCTACCCCAATTTCAGGACTGTGAGCTTGTGGAATTTCCTAAGTCAACCACAACAGGGTAAATTCATAGCTCGGGGAACCATGGGATGAAGGGAATCACCTTGAAGGCAGGAGGCCTGGGTTCCTTCTCTGCCCAATTGCTAGTGACCCTGGGTTGGTCACCTCTCCTGTTTTCCTCATGTTAGGTGGAAATGCCCTCCAACTCAGAATTTATGTGTACAGGGAGGGAGAATAGGAGGTAGGGAAATGGCTTTTTGATGCCTGGGGTTCTTATTGTTTTGTTTTGTTTTTTGAGACAGATTCTTGCTATATATTTCAGACCAGCCTTGAACTCACTGTATAACCCACACTGGTCTTGAACTCATGGCAGTCCTGTCTCAGCCTCCCCAGCACTAGGCTTGATTACAAGTGTACACCAACACACCCAGCTCCATGATTCTCAAAACAGGGCACGGTGTCACTTTTTGCTGTAGATGTTGGCATTCATGGAAAGAATGGGATGCAGGGAATGGGGAGATTTGGGGAAAGAGGACAGTGGGCTGGTGTGTTTTTAAAACAGATCAACAATGGAATTTTAGCAGAATCTTTAGGAAAAAACATTCAGCAGTGATTGGAAACCAGCAACTGCAGTCAAAGAGAGAGGCTGCGAATCATGGAGAACAAGAACAGAGTTAGAATCGTGGTTGGTAGAAAAAACAACAGTAACAATAGCAAGCACCCCGATCAGTGCTCACGGGAAGTCAGACCCTTGGGTGTGGTGGGGGCTTCGCACAGATGTGTCCTATCATTCACACAACCCCACAACAAAGATGGCTTCACACACTCTTTGCAGATGAGAAAAATCTGTCCAAGGCCAAACAGCAGCTGAGAGGTGAGGCAGGAGTGGACCCAGGGAGTCTGACTCCAGATCACTTGGTTGGTCTCTTCTATCAACTCCTGAAACCTCGAAGGGGGTGGAGCATGAGAGAAAAGAAACACTTGACCGTGAAAGAGTACGAAGTATTCCTCTTCTCCATCTGCCCTCATCTAAAACCAGATTCTGAGAAGATGAAGCCCCTGTGGGCCTTAGAAGCAGGAACCATCCGGGCGTTGTCTAGAGACACCTACGGGGTCACAGGCTGGCTCTGACTGGTTACACCACTGTGACATCCATTAGTGTATGGCGTCTCCCCAAAACGTGGGCAAAAGAATTCTACCAAGCAGGGATTCGAGCACTCATTTGACGGGAAAGGAAACTGAGGCTCGGTTGCTTAGGAAGTTACCCAGCTTATAAGTCTCAGAGCTGGGAAGGCAAAACCAATCTGTGTGCTTCCAGAGCCAAACTCAGAATGACCTCCCCAGCAGCCTTTCCTGACTGCCTCGTTCAAAGTCATAAAATGAAGCGTTCTAGTCCCTGTACTTCGTTTGTGGTCGATTACAGTACAGTATTTGAAATTCGCACTTCTGGAGGTTACTAAGGAGTATCAGCTGCCCTGAACCAATGTTTATTATGTGCATGTTTGAGTCAATTTAGTCCAATTACAATATATTGCCTCATTTTAATAATTTTTATGAGTGTATCTTTGCAGTACATAGGATGCTTATTTATATTGGGGGAGTTGGTACATGTACATTAAACATCTTTTGTTTTTATTTTTTTGTCTTTTTGAGACAGGGTCTCACTATGCAGTTCAGGCTGGCCTTGAACTCACTTTGTAGCCCAGGCTGGTCTCGAACTTGCTAGGATCCGTCTGCCTCAGCCTCCCCAGTACTGGTATTACAAGTATGCACCACCACGCTCGGTTTTAATTCCGTTTTCATTCCCTCTTTTTCCTCCCATCTCTTGAGCCCCTTCCCATTTGAGAAATCACTGTTTTCCTAGTTCTGATTTCGTGTTTTAGCGTTTTCTTTGTTTAATAAAGAGACAGCCCAGTTCACTCTCGCCAAACCCAATCCCACGAACAAGCCTGATTGGCCTAAGGAGTCCATTTCCCTTACAGTGATTGGTTCAGGGAAAAGCACATGACATAAACTGGGCCTATGAGGTACAAGACAAACTGCAACGGTGTGCCTTCTCCTTGCGCCTGCGCTGTAGGCAGTCTTCCCCTATAGTTTGTGCTTCGAGAGCAGGAGCATGGGGACCTCAATCCTCAGTACCTGGAGAGAACCCGAGAACCCTTGAACCTCGGCCTGCTGCCACAGATTCTCCGTCACTGAGGCCGTGCATTCCTTATTGTTCAAGCCAACTTGATTTGGGGTCTCCCCAGCCTCCGCCGGAATGTGAACGCATGAAGGCTCAAACTATCTGTCTCCACTGGACATCCTCCACCTTCAGCAGCGCTAAGAGGAGCCCCCAAGGATGGTGCAGCACTTTTAAAATCATCTACCTTGCCTGCCTGCTTTTCTGTTCTGTGAAGAAAAAAACAGGAGTGGCTGTTAGAAAGTTAATAATATATAATATATTATTATAATAAATAATAATAAAAAGAGTTTTAAAAAAGAAGAAAGTTAATAGCAGTGGCCTTCTAATTAGTTTAGACACTGTCTAGTGCACCCATCGAGGATCTTGTCTCTGAGGCACGTGTCCTCAGAGGGGTTTTGATGCCTCCCTCAGTGGGACCTGGGGCATGGACACGCAGGAGGACTCGGTCAAAATAAAACTTCATCTTTGCTGATGACCAAAGTGGAGACTTAGGATGAAAAGTATTATTTATTTATGTCAGTTTGTTTTTAGACAGATTGCTGTGTTACTCAAGCTGGTCACTAGGTAGCTCAGGCTAATCTTGAACTCATGGCAATACTCCTGCCTCAGCCTCCCAAGTATTGGGATTACAGGTGTGCGTCACCATACCCTGCTCAATTTTTTTCCCAGCTCAGTTTGATATTTATTTTATTTGATTTTGTTTTGTGCTGGAGATTGAACCCAGGGCTAAACACAAGTTTTACCACTGAGCTACCCTCAGCCCCAGCATTTCTTTCTTTAAAAGAACAACATACTGTCTTTGTAATAGTTGGCTGGTGTTTAATATTGGGTATTTTAATGCATAAATTATGGGAAATACAAGATTATAACTCCAGGGACCTTTAGCATGGAAGGCACCATGTGCACCCCTCTTTAGACACTGGGCTGAAACTCTACTTACAATTTCATTTCTCAGGAATCAATCTTTCTAAAAGCTCAAAAGTGGTGAATGAAAAATACAAAACATTGGCAGGTTTCACCACTCCTTTAAAGTGCATTCTGTAGTTTTTTCTTGCTTTTTACCTAATAGTTTGTTTCCTTTAAAATCTATTTTGGGAGCCAGGCGTGGTGGCGCACACCTGTAATCTCAGTGCTCAGGAGGCTGAGGCAGGAGGGTCCTGGCAAGTTTGAGACCAGCCTGGGCTACAAAGTGAGCTCAAGGTCAGCCTGAACTACATAGCAAGACCCTGTCTCAAAAAGACAAACATAAATAAATGAAATCCATTTGGAGAGGAAGGGTAATAAAGAGAATTAAGTATGTGGTGTATGTACCTACTCCCTAAAAGAAATCATCTACTGCAAACTTCTACTAATACAAAATAAAGCCCACTTTGTTAAGGTATAATTTTCATAAATAAAATGTGCAAATTTTAAGTGTACACTTTGATGAGTTTTGGAAAAATAATACACATACAATCACCACCACAGCCAAACCAAATATTTCCATTGACCCCCAAAATTTCTTTGTGCCACTCTTTTTTGAGAGGGTTGAGACAACTTTTCTATATAGTTCAGGCTGGCTTTGAACTCACTATGTGTCATAGACTGGCCTCAGACTCACATCTGAGTTTCTTTGTGCTTCTTGTCTTGTCTGTCTTTTTGAGACAGGGCTTTGAACTCACTTTGTAGCCCAGGCTGGTCCTGAACTCACAATGATCCTCCTACCTCAGCCTCCCAAGTGTTACAGCACTTGGAAGCCCCCCACACTCAGCTATTTGTGCTTATATTCAATCAGCATCCATCTTCTTATCTCAGGCAACCACTGACCTGTTATCTGTTACTATGGATTAATTTTACAGGTTCTAAAATGTTACTTAAGTGAAATTTTACAGTACATGGTTGTTTTAGTTAGCAAGGATCCCCATGAAGTGCCACTGACCCAATGGCTTAAACAACAGAAGTTTATTTTGACACCGCTAGGGCTGAATGCTCGGCAGGTGTGGCTTCTCCCTGGGCTCTCTCTTTGGCCTGCAGCTGGCTGCCTTCTCACCGTGTCTCTGGTGACATGTTCTCAGCGCCCACGCATCCCTGCAGCTTCTTCCTCTTTCGGTAAGGTCACTAGGCCTGTGGGTTCAGGTCTCATTCATTGACCTAGTGTGTGTGAGCTGATTTCCATATTGTGATTTCCTGGTTACCGATTCGTGATGTCTAGGTAACCCTGATGTCCAACAATGTTGAGCATCAGGTATTTTGATGTCACCCGGGCATCTCATTTGTAAGGCACGCATGCCAAGTTTTTGCCTTGCAGGGCTGCTAGGGTTGGAACCTTATGTGTGCTAGGGAAGCACTGGACTACTGGGCTACCTTCCCAGATCCTTGTTTATTACCCTTATTTTTTAAAGAGAGTAGTCGGGTTCCCAGCAACATCGAAAGAGACTTGCCACGTACTCCGTGTCCACTCCGGCATGGCCATCCCTGTTGGCCACCGCCCCCGGCAACGTGGTCCAGTTGTTACCACTCAGGGACCAAGGTTAACACATTGTAATCACTCAAAGACTATTACTAGGGCAAGGGTTCACTCTCAGAGTTGGGTTTGGACAAAGGTACAGAGACAAGTGGGTTCACTCTCGGAGTTGGGTTTGGACAAAGGTACAGAGACAAGTACCCATCGTTCCATGGTCATCGGGCATGTTTTCACCGCCCTGGAAACCCTGCATTCTGCCTATTCACCATCCCCCTCGTCTTCCTTTAAATCGGGATTTGCAACATTTTTCATAAAATACCTTATAAAAATGGGGCCGGGGATTTAACTCAGTGGCACAAGTGCCTGCCTGGCAAGAGCAAGGTTGCGAGTTCGATCCTTGGTAAACAAAGAAGATTATATAAATGTTCTCTTATTACCTGTAAAATCATTGGTGAAGTCACACCGCTCTTCCTTGATTTGTGCCGTCTCCTCTTTCCTCCCGCACGTGGCCAGTTTCAGCAATATTGCTGAGATCCTCCAAGAGCTGGCTTTTGATTTTGTTGATTTTTTCCCATTTCTTCTCAGTATTCTACCCCATGAATTCCGCTCAGATCTTTATTATTTCCCTACATCTGACCATTTGGGGTTCCATTTGCTTTTCTTTTTCTAGTTCCTTAAGGTAGAAACTGAGGCCATTGTTTTGAGAGTTTTCAGATACCCATTTAGTGACCCAGATTTTTAGGTGTTTTCATTTTCATCTTACCTGAAATACATTCTAATTTCCCCCTTTGCGTTTTTCTTGACCTACAAGCTATTTAAAAGCATATTATCTAGATTCCAAATATTTGGGGGATATTCCAAGAATCCTTCTATGACTGACTTTTAATTTAATTCCACTGTGGTAAGAAAACATGCTTTTTTATAACTTGGATCTTTTTAAATTTATCGAGACGTTTTATCACTCAGAATATGGCCTATTTTGGTAAATGTTCTTTGTGCATTTAAGAAGAATGTGTACTCTGCTGTTGTTGGATGAACAAGTTATAAATGTCAGTTAGGGCAAGTTGATTGATGGTGTTATTCAAATCTCTATATCCGTGTTTATTTTCTACCTATTTGTATATCAGCTATTTCAAAGGAGTATTGAAATTGCCAAATATATCCAGGCACGGTGGCACATGCCTGTATTCCCAGCACTTGGGAGGCTCACGCAGGAGGATCGTTGCGAGTTCAAGACCAGCCTGGGGCTACAAAGTGAGCTCAAGGCCAGCCTGAACTGCATAGAGAGAACTTGTCTCAAAAAGACAAAACAAAGAAATTGCCAAATATAATTATGATTTATATATTTGTCTTTGTAGTTATTTCCATTTTCGCTTCATGTGGTTTGAAGCTCTGTTATTAGGTACACAGAATTTTGATGAATTGATCCCTTTATCGTTATGAAATGATCATAGTAATATCCTTTGTCCTGAAATCTTTGACATTAATATAGTCTTGCCATCTTTCTTTTGTTTCCTGTTAACATGGCATATCTTTTCCATCCTTTAATTTTTTTTAACATATCTGGTCTCTATATTTAAAGCATGCCTCCTACAAGCACTGTGTAATTTAGTCTTGCTTTTTTATCCAACCTGACAATCTTTGCCTTTTAATTAGAGCATTTAAACCATTTACTCTTATTTTTCACCTCAAAGAACTATGTGGGGGATTGTTTGTTTTGTTTTAGTTGCGGTAAGATACACATAACATTTACCGTACTGACCGTTTTAAGTAGACAGTGCAGCCACCATAAGGGTATTCAACATGGTGCCGCCGATCTCTACCGAGACGTTTTTATCTTACAAAATTGAAACTCTGCGCCCCTCAAAGCACTGCCTAATTTCCTCCTCCATCAGCCCCTGTTTCTGTGAGTTTGGTTACCCTAGGAGGCTCACTCCTGTGGAATTACACCACATAGATCACTTATTACCTGGAGACGTAGTTTTGTTACAGTGTGCAGGCTGGCTCGCTCAACTCATTCTTCTGCCTTAGGCTTCCAAGTAGCTCAGACTACAGGAGCATGCACCGCAGCCAGCTAGATTCACTTTTTTTTTTTTTAAGCTGTGAGCTGAACCCAGGATTTTTCCGCTGAGCTGAAGAACCAACCCCTTTTTAGGTTAGCTTTTGTTTTGCCTTAGAGACAAGGTCTTGCTAAATCATCTTGCAACCCAGGCTGGGGCTGAACTCAATCCTCCTGCCTCAGCCTCCAATGTTAGGATTATATGTGTGCAGCATCACATCCAGTTTAGTATGCGATTAACAGATTTTGTCTCTTTTTTCTATTTGTCCCATTTCTTTGTTTCCTCAGGCTTCTTTTGGGTTAATTGATTTTGTGGAGGTTACTGGGGAATCGAACTCATGACCTCACACTTGCCAGGCAGATGCTTGTACCACTGAGCCTGGTAAATTGACTTTTTATGATTCCATTTAATGTCTATTCTTGGTCTAGTAGCTATACCTTATCATTCAGTTGGCTTAGTGGCTGCTACAGGGCTTACAGTGTAGGAATATCTCATCAGAGCCTGTCTTCCTGACTTCACGTAGAGTCTAAGAACCTCACTACAATATACGTCCCTTCCACCTCTCCTGACCTTTCAGTTTTTATTGTTACACTTTACACTCTTGCATGTTACAAGCCACACATTATACACTTTTTGTTTAAGCAGTCAATTATCTTTTTTTTTTTTTTTTTTGTCTTTTTCGTTTTTACCGGTACCAGGGATCGAACTCACGACTTACCTGCTTGCAAGGCAGGCGCTCATGCCGCTGAGCTAAATCCCCAGCCCCCAGTCAATTATCTTTGAAAAAGATATAAACTGTTCTTTAAAATCTTATTCTTTGTTCTCATTTCTTTGTGTAGACCTTTGTTTGCACTTAGGGTCAGGGTCTTTCTGCTTACGGATTTTTCTTTAGTAATTTCCTAGAATGAAATTCTGCTAGTGATAATTCTTCTAACTTTTGTGTGTCTGAAACGTGTTTATGATACTTTTAAAAGATATTTTTCATGGGTTTAGATTTAAGACTTAGAATGATATTTTTTTTTTCTTTTAGCACTTAAAATCTCTTTCTGCATGCTTCTCTTGTGTGTATGGCTTCCAATGAGAAATCTGGTTTTTTGTTTGTTTGTGGTACCAGGGATCAAACTCATGACTTGCCCTTGCCAGGCAGGCACTTATGCCACTGAGCTAAATCCCTGGCCTGAGAAATCTGTTGTTAGCCTTACGTTTATCCTTCTGTACGTAATGTGTTCCCCGCCATCACCACTCTGGCTGCTTCTAAGGTTTTCCCTCTATCACATGTATTGAGAAATTTGATCATATGTGCATTCATGTAATTTCTTTAGATTTCTTGTGTTTGAGGTTCACTGAGCCTCTTGTATCTGTGGGCTTCTGGTTTTCAACAAATTTTGGACAGCATTCCAATAATTTTTTGTATTCTCCTTCTTTTTGAGGGACTCCAGTTTACACACAGTGGGCTGCTTGAAGTCATCCCGTAGCTTGTTGCTGCTTTTTTTTTTTTTTTTTTTTTGTCTTTTTGAGACAGGGTCTCACTGTGCAGTTCAGGCTGGCCTTGAGCTCACTGTGTAGCCCAGGCTGGTCTCAAACTCGCACCAATCCTCCTGCCTCAGCCTCCCGAGTGCTGGAATTACAGGCATGAGCCACCACACCCAGCCTGCTCTTTTTGTTTTTAAACTACTTTTTTTCTGCATATTTAATTTTGAATGGTTTCTGTTCACTAATTTCCTTCTCCAGTATTGCATTACCTAGTCTTCCAGTGTTATTTTCATCTTACTTATTGGTCTTACTTTTGTTGTTTTTGTTGTTGCTTTGCTGTTTTGTTTTGTTTTGCTTTTTTGTGGTGTTGAAGTCTGAACCCAGGACCCTTGAATATGCTGGGCAAATGCTCTTCCACTGAGTCACATTCTCAGCCCTTTTTTTTTTTTTTTGTCTTTTTGAGACAGGGTCTCTGTGCAGTTCAGCTGAACTTGAGCTCACTTTGTAGACCAGGCTGGTCTCAAACTCACAGCAATCCTCCTGCCTCAGCCTCCTGAGTGCTGGGATTACAGGCGTGAGCCACCACACCTGGCTTCATTTTTCGTTTTGAGTGAGCGTGTTGCTAACTTTCCCAGGCTGACTTTGAGCTTGCCATCCTCCTGCCTTAGTCTCCCGAGTAGCTGGGATTCTCGTCATCCACCACTGTGCCTGGCACGCACTCATGTTATTTATTGTGGTTTTGATCTTAACAAGTTCCATTTGGCTCTTTTTCATAATAATGCATGTTTCTAATATATCGTTGTAACTGTAAAGTCCTTGTGTGCTCATTTTAACATCTCTGTCACTCCTAGGTAATTTTTAATTGATTGATTTTTTTTTCTCTTCATTATGTATTACATTTTTGCATGCTGGACATCTTTGATTAGATGCCTGATACTCTGAATGGTACCCTAGTGGCTACAGGATATTTTAGTATTTCTATAAATATTTTTGTGCTTTGGTATGGAGTCCAATTAGATACTTGGAAACAGTTTGATTTTGTTTTTGTTTTGTTTTGTTTTTGTATGGAACCCAGGGCTGTGTGCATACCAGGTAAGTGCTCTACCACTGAGCCTATGTCCCCCAGCCACACTTTTAAATTTTTATTTTGAAATAGGGTTTCAGTAAGTGGTTTTGTTTTGATTTTTTTTGTCTTTTTCATTTTTATCGATACCAGGGATCGAACTCACAACCACCTGCTTGCAAGGCAGATGCTTATGCTGCTGAGCTATATCCCCAGCCCCCCAGACCGGCCTTTGAACTCACTATGTAGCTAAGGTTGGCCTCGAGCTCCTGGCAATCCTCCTGCCTCAGCCTCCTGAGTGCTGGGATTACAGGAGTGTGTCACCACGCCGTCTTCTCTTCACTTTCTTATCCTTTGTAATGACTAGAATAGCGCTGGACACATGGTTGGTCCATTCATCATCTGCTTCTGAAGTTAATTCACCTTTGTAAGTAGTGATATACAGCAAAAATTTGTTTAGAAATGTGACTGTGGATGATGACATCCATGATGACAGAGTTCAGTAACAAATGCTTTCAATTCTTATTCAAATGAAGACCAAATTCATTTGTGAAATTGTATGAAGGGGGCTGGGGATTTAGCTCAGCAGCCTAAGTGCCTGCCTTGCAAGCGCTCAGTCATGAGTTCAATCCCTGGTACTGACAAAAAAAGAAAGAAAGAAATTTCATTAAGACAGATTTAAAATTTTTTGTGACATACTACATAGAAATGGTTTTTAAATGTAGACCTGCTTTCACTTACCTATTTTACAAAGTTTTCTATCTTACAGAAAATGGAAAATGCAGAATCAGCACCTCTACTGCGCAAAGCGTGCTCAGGGTCACACGGACTCTTCTGGAACGCCTGGGGGTAGAGAGTACTCAGTAGGTGCGTGAAGGGTGACTGGATGGAAGAGTGATTGAATGTTTGGGCAGAATGCTTTTTACTTCACCAAGCAAAATAATTTATCACACTAACATCGCCGTGTGAGACGGTTATCTAGATTCTTGCTTCTTGTGGCCTCTTATAATGTGTTCTGCTGGCCCTCGCTTTGTGGCATTGTCTTACCAGGTGATATTAAAGATGTTGTGGAGAGAGACAGAGAGACCCACGCACACTGGGGATTGAAACCAAACTCTTCACATCAAGCAATATCCCCAGCCCTTCTTTCATTTTTTGTTTTGACACAGGGCCTTGCTAAGTTGTTAAATTGTCCAGGCAGGATTTGAACTTGGGATCCTGCTGCCTCAGCCTCCCATAGTGCTGGAATTGCAGGCTTGTGCCACGGAGCCCAGCTCTGATTCGTAACTCTTAAGAAGGAGACTTGATTTACACTCTTACAAGCATCAGATTCACCTCCTACCTTAATTCCTGGGGATCCCGGGGGCTCTCATCCTTCTCCCCCAGCTCCCTGTCCTGCTCTCACAGGTCCTCCCAGTTCTGTTCAGCTTTCCTCTGTGATGCCTTCTTCTATACCATGATCTCGCCCTTCTGCCTGCTCCTTAGAATGTCTTTTCCACTCACTTGGTACTGAATCAGCCATGCTGCTGTGCCGTGCTCTCTGTGTGTATGTGGGAGCATCTGGCTCACCCCACTTGTAGCCACATTCAAAGAGAGACTTGAGTCAGGCCTGGTGGCACACACCTGTAACCCCAGCATTCTAGGAAGCTGAGGCAGGAAGATCACAAGTTTGAGCCCCGCTTGGGTAATTTAGTGGCTTCGAGAGTCTTCAAAATTTTAGAAGACTTTTTTCAAAAAAAATTTCAAAAGGATGCCCACGGCTGCGCCCAACACTGCAGTGATAACAGTAATTGTAATAACCACCATTTATGGAATCCTTACTGTGTGCCAGGCCCTACACTGAGGTCTTTTTATGAATCAGCTCAGTTAATCCTCATCTATTCTAACAAGGCAATGCTGTTATTATCCCACTCTCCAGCTGAGAAAGTGGCCGCCCAGGGGAGTTGTCACTTGCCCAGGTTGCTATCAGAGCCAGGATTCAAACTCAACCTTTCTGGCTCCAGGAGCTAAGCCACAAGCGGCCACACTCACCCATGGCACCGGTGTGCGACAGTTCAATAAACATTTGTCTGGAGGAGATGGAGCCTGAATTTTAGGACTCCGTGAATCCTAGACAAGTGCTCTATCACTGAGTTACACCCCCAACCCTGTTTCTGTTAGATGAGTGAAAATAGTCACCACCAGAACGTGGCTACCACTGACTCAACAGGGAGCTCCTGTGTGGCCCAGGAGGAAAAACAGAGCGGAAGTGGATGCCTTCACCCCCTTCCCCTCCCAGAGAGCAAGTCCGGGCGGGCGGTTCTGCTTCCTGCCACCCCCTGGCTCTGAGGAGCAGCCAGCCAAGGGGAGCAGAGGACACAGCAAGGGAATCGCTGGTGAAGGGGCCCTTGCGGCTCAAGGCTCAGTCAACCGGATGTCCCTTTAGCTCCCGGAATTTGGTTGGATTTACAGAGATAAGATCAACCTGACCTTTAATTCCCCAAATGTAATTTATGGGCTTGCCTCCTGTGTGCAGCAACACGTCTGGCTCCCCGAAATCTGGTAATTATTTATGTAAACACAGCATCCTGCCTTTATGGGTTATAATTGCACTTGAGCAGCGAGAAGCTTCCAGGGTTGGGGCCGGGCTGAAATCTCGTTCTGACAACACTCACCTGAGTCTTTGAAATCTTCCCTGTGGCTCATGGATAGCTTTAACCAGACAGAGAAATTTTAAAAAAAAAATGTTTTTCCTGGCCTGTTTTTTCAGCAGACCTGGGAAAATGTAATCTGCAGGTCCTCTCAAAGGGTGGGGGTGAATGAAGGTCTCCAAACATGTCGGTTGGACCCAAACTGAGAGGCACGAGCCCTGGGGTGGAGGCCTCAGGTCTCCTCATTGTCTGCTGGGACATGAATTTTACACCCCTGCTAAGAATAAACAGGATTAGGAATTTTATGCTGTTTGGAAAAGAGGAGAGGTGGCTGGGGAAGGAGAAAGGTCTTTGCTCTTTACTCAAGCTGTGAGCTCCCCAGGAGCCTTTGCTGTACATACACACAGGAGAGCCAGAGGATTAGGGGAAAGAAAATGAGTTGATTGAACCAGATGGTGCGGGAAGCACTCCCAGGAGGCCACTGGGGGGATGAATCTGCATCTTTAAATAACATTAATTTCTGAAAGGCCCAAATTGTTTCCTAAATTGCTGCGCTGAACTCCTAGCTTTCATCTATTTTTATGGCACCTCTCCTGGATGCAGGCAGGAACTGCTGCATTCTGATGAACCAGTTTTGGAGAATTCTTCATGCCCAGAGCAGCCCGGCGAGCCAGGAATCATTTCCTGAAGGAAAAAGAAATCTTTAAGAATCAAGGTGCTCTGAAAGATGGATTTCAGCAGAAACCACTACCCCTGGGTGATCTGAACAAACCAGCAAGTTCTAAGACCAGCTTTGGACACTCATTTGCTCTGTAGCCAGGGGCAAACCACTTTACCTCAGTGTCTCCATCTGTAAAATGGGATGAATCACGCGGACCTGCTGCAGGAGGGCTATAAAGTTTTAATTGGGTAATGGCTGTGGAGCCCTTTGATGTAGTAAGTTTTATTAACTTGCAAGGGATTCCCCGAGGCCAGAAAAAGCAGTTAAACCCAAGAGAAAAGAAAGGCATTAAAACGCAAGCAAAGCTCTGGCTGAGCTGAGTGTTTTACCTCTAGCCCTAATTTCAGAAGTGCCGCAGAGAGCCGGCCAATCCCCTGTGAGAGGAAGCTCACGGGAGGCTGGGGGCTGTTTGAATGAGTTTGGTGGTGGAATCCAGGAGGGCAAAGTTTGACCTATGACCTAGCTTGATAGAATCCCCATCATCCGTTGATTCTACTCAGACTTTTTCTAAGAGCAAGTCCCCAGTCAGAGCTATTCCGCTGCTAATCCAAGGTCCTTGGAATTGAATTGAGAAACGCCAGCCTCTGGCCTCCTGCTTCCCAACAATTAAACACAGACAGACCTTGAAGTCTGGTCTCTGACAAGAGGAGGCTAGGGGAACAGCACCCACTGAGGCGACAACTAAAGCTTTGTTCAAGCTTTATCCCCCATGGCCAGGCAGAGCAACTTTGACTGCCAGAGCGCCTCTGGGCCTCAGTTTCCCACTCCACAAACATGATTCTACTCAACCTTGCTTTAAGGTCCCAAATGTGTGGTGCGGTGGTGCTCGCCTGTAACCCCAGCACTCGGGAGGCTGAGGCAGGATGATCCCTGCAAATCTGAGGCCAGCCTGGGCTACATAGTGAGTTCAGGTCCAGCCTGAACTACAAAACGAGACACCGTCTCAGAAACGAAACAAAACAAAAAGGCCCAAATAATAAAGATGAGAATAATGCAGGAATACACTTTAAATTACAAACCATGCTCAAAGTACTAGCTATTAGCAATGAGCAGAGAACAAATCCCTACTTTTTTTGCTTCAGTAATGTTGAAAAATCTCAATTATTTGAATAATTATTCCCCAAATCATTTTTTAGTGTGTAAGGCACCCCATTCTCCTTTTTCTTCGTCTCCTCCAGCTTTCAATTCCCGCTCCTCCACACTGTGCCCACTCATCAGTCAAGGAGCTTGAGCATCAGCTCCATGGACACAGCCCACCTTGGTGATCCACCGTCCCACCTTAAGTACTGAAGATCACGTATCCCAGGACCCTGCTTACTCCAAGCACGCTGGGATGGTGTGTCAGGGTCTTCAGGCTGATTGGAAAATGGCAGTACTATTCCCCGGGAAGCAGCATTGGCCTGGCATAGGCATGGTCACAGGCGTGTCAGCGGAAGTGTGTGGAGAGGGTCCCCAGAGAGCCGAGGAGACCTAAGACCCTGATCTCCTTCCTGGTGCTGTTATTACCTAGTGACCTCAGATCAGGCCCAGTCTCGGTTTCCTCATCTGTAAAGGGAGCTTGAGATGGGTGCTGCTGTGTGGGGCCCCAGGAGGGGTCTACCACCAGGGGAACACACAGAGGATCCACTCCAATCCTGTCCCACATCTGGGACAGACAGGCACAGGGCTGGGGGTGCCTCGGCCTGGCTAAGGGTAAGTGCTGTTTATGTTTCTTGGGGTCACTCTAACTTCCTCAGATGAGCGTATTATACCCCTGAGAGTCAAAACTTTACTTTTCCAAGCTTGTTTGGTTCACGTTTGTCAAAAAATGAGCCCCGACTCTAAAAAACAAAGTAATTTAAAAGACTCACTATTTCCTTGATCATAATTTACTAAGCTTTCCGTTTTTAGTGTAGTTTTCCATATGTATGCCTAGTAAACTCCTATTAATTATACATGCGTTTCTGCCTCCTTGATCGGGTTCCCCACCAGAACCGCTGCGCCCCCCAACCTTTTCTGACCTTTTTAGACTGAGGAGATATCCAGAGCTGGGGCTGGGTTTAGTCCAGGGGAGTGGAGGGGTTGATTTTTGTGTGGAGGGGTTGATTTTTGTCAAAGTACCCTTGACAGCACTTGTGTTAATAAAAACAGCCTTCTCGTGACAAATCAGAACTGGGCTTTTACAGCGTTTTTTTTTTTAAAAGTAATTTATACTGGGAAGAAATGGGAAACAATGGTTAAATCAAAGCCGCCCTCGGCACCCTCCCCCCCGCGCCCCTCTGAAAACAGCCCTGTTTCAATTTCGCAGCTCAGCTCAGCCGCCTGCCCCAGACGTCCAGATCTCACACTCTATAAATCGTCTCTGCCCTTGCCCCGGAGTTGCTGACTATATGTATTTTGGGACCCGGCATTAATTCCCTCATCTTTGACTGGTGACATTAAGATTTGCAACTGATAGAATGTGTTTTTAATGTATTTCCTGCAGGTTACTATTAAAGAAATGTAATTCTTCTGAACTTGCAAAGGGTTCTGCTTCCATTTAAGAAAAAGAAAAAACCAAAGGAAGGTCGTGTGGGAAGAATTTCCCAGCAACTTCCAAATGGACTGGGCGGCCGGAGGGGTCAGGGGCTCCGGAATTCCCTGCTTATCTCGGCAGCTCACTCTTCCTCCTCCCCTCCCAAGCCTCCTCTTTCTCTGCCCCTTAGTTTTCCTGGGTATGAAATGAGGATAAATATTTGTCTACGAGATGAGGGTGTTGTAAGGATTAATTGGTTGGTGCTTTGGGAAGCCTTTGAAGATGAAAGACACGCTCTGCAGATGCTAAGTAAACTTATAACGTGTCTGGTTTTAATGAGCCAGGTGAAGCCAGTGGGGTGCCTGGGGATTAACTGTGCCTAGCCCGGAGCCTGCCGCATAGGCCAGACAAAGCCAGCTGGTGCTTGCCGCTGGGTCCCTGGGCTCTGTCCATCTCTGTCTCCCTTATTGCTGTGGATGCACAGGCACTGAAATGGACTTTAACCCAGACTCCTCGAGTCACGCTTTTTGACTATCATTCTAGCACATGGCTCCGGCAAGCTACGTAACCTGAGTCTTGGTTCTTTATTTGTCAATGGAGGTAGGTGGAGTCCCCATCTTGTCAGATTATGGTGAAGATTTGTTGTCAAAATGGTCAACAGCAACTGAACCCTTGGTGGACCTCAGGTTCCATGCACTTTACCCTCCCGAGCTCCCTGAGTTCCCACAGTAAACCTCTGAGAACCGGCTGCCATTCTCATCTCCAGCCTGCAGGTCACACAAGGGCGCACAGATGGGCTGCCTGGTACCAAAGCCCAAGTCAGTAAGCACTAACTAGTGACTGGCAAAAGGGATACTACACGTTGTCCTTAGCAGGACTCTGGATACGTCACGAATCGCTTGAGACTCTTCCCGATTTGTCCAGTCAGCCAACAGATGTCTGAAGGAGGTGTGACGGGACAGACCCTGGGAACGCAGGAGCCGGAAGCCAAGGGCCTGGAGTAGACCCAGACGGGCTCAGAGCTGTGAAAGGGTGCCAGGTCCCTGTGCACCAAGCCAAGGAGCAGCTTCTTTAAGGTACAGGTCTGGGCCTGCTCAGGGTGACCACATTTGGGATGCATGATGCTTTGTGAAAAGCAGTTCATGCCAAATCCTGGTACCTCAGAGACAGTCTGAGCTATGAAGTCTGAACGCTGAAATACCGGAGCTTCCCGGGACTGTACCACAGCTTCAAGGATAGGTAACTTGGAGGGTGTGGACTGTGTCTTATTGTTATCCAGGCAATCAACAAACCAGGGGATCGAAATGAATCAAAACATGTGAAGACTGGCCCGAGCAATCGCTCATTCCCTTGAGTGCCCGAGGGGAAACTGAGGCTCCATGGAAGGATGATTTCACACCCCAGTACGGTGACATCACAGTCCAGGCACTGACATAGGAGGGGAACCGGCTGAGAGTGGGCTGGGGAAGCCCCTGGTCAGAACAAAAATATCTTCAGCAACTGCTGTTGGTGATGGAAAGGGAAATGGAATTTTGTCTAAATATTAGGTTGTTTTGAAAAGTCTGACTAATGTGAAAGTCCCTATTTAAAAACGAGTTGACTCTACATGGAAATTGGTCGGCGTTTCCACACCCACATGTTGGAAAACAAACTTCCTGGTAGATCCTGATTCAAGTCACCGGGGAGTGAAGGCTGGACGCTACAATCCATGAGCTGTGAGCGCAGGGGCTGAGCCAAGAAAAATCCTGGGTCTGTGTTTATGAAAAAGCAAACAGATCCCAAAAGGAGGCCCAGGTCTGAGCCGGCGGTGGGCACAGCCCTCCAGGAAAGAACACAGGGCTCAAAGGAGGCCTGCGCGCCGCGTCTTGGGACCCTACCCAGGAGGCCGGTTCCGAGCCTTCCTCCAAAAAGCGAAGAATGGGAACGAAGAGGGGGTAGTTCGGAGCCTTCTTGGTCGAGCACCCACGAACCACTACGTCTCCCACGTCCTCTTCAGCTTGGCCACGGGAAGCATTTATCAGTATCATGATTCCCAGATAGAACTGAGAATTTAAACAGAACCACCTCTGTCCCTGTTTGTCCCAAAGAGTTTCTATTTATGCTGTTGTCCCGGCACAGTTAGTGATGATTTTCTCCTGCATCCTCTAAAGTGCCCCTGTGAATGATAAAGGCTCTGAACATCCTAGATCAGTGAGTTGCCCCAGTTCAGCCACTAGTGAGTGGCAGAGTAGGATTCAAAGCCAAGCTTTTCACCACTCGAAAAGCAGATCTTGGGGGAGTTCTTTCTCATCATCCCCAAGGACAAAGTTTTTTGTTTGTTTTCATTTGGTTTTTTTTTTTTTTTTTTTCTTTTTGAGACAGGGTCTCTCTATGTAGATCAGGCTGGCCTTGAGCTTACTTTGTAGCCCCGGCTGGTCTCGAACTCACAGTGATCCTCCTGCCTCAGCTTCCAGAGTGCTCGGATTACAGGTGTGCACCGCACTCCTGAGTCTAAGGTCAAAGATTTCAAGGAGCAGAAACTGAAAAGCTGAGCAGGCCTTTAGGAGTTGGCATGGCTCCCACTCCTCGCTGGGCGCCTGTCTGGTCGTCTCTGAGCAGCAAGGGACACAGCAGTCTCGGGGCTCAGAATGAGGACACACACTCGCCAGAAACCTCCGTTGCTGTGTATACTTTGTCTACTGAGGATGCTTCTCCCAGCTCCTCTCCATGGTGAATGCAAGGTCTGGCTTCCCCGCTGGGGCTTCCAGCCCAGCTCCCAAGCCCTCACCGACTTCCCTGCCTCGGTTTTTCTTGTTGTTGCGATGCAGGTGAGACTGGTCGTGGTCCCAAGCTGTGCAGCAGCATCTGTTTATGTGTTAAGACCACGGCGCTGACATAATCCAAGCACCTTTTTACCAAGCATGACAGCACTCAGGTCTAGAAAGGGCAAATGACTTTCCCAAGCTATGTTGGTTCACAGTCCGGCCTGAGGCTGCTGGGAGGGGAGCACCTCCAGGGACACCCGGAGAAGTCTGTGCCACAGGACTTCTTGGCTATCAGACACCTGGGTACCAGTTTGGTCCCACCCCTCAGCCCTCTGCTGAAATCTCAGAGTTAGAGCAGGGCCTACAATCCACCGCCCGAAGAACCCACTGGCCTGTTTCCCTGTGGGCAGTTTCCCATGGACACCTCCAAGGGCAAAGAACGCACTGCCCCTGCAGTGCATGTTGTAGTCAGACAGCTGGCTGCTGGGAATTCCTTCCTTCCGCTGAGCGGCCCGTGGTTTCCTCTTACCCTGTGGTCTTGGTTCCTTCCAGTGACCCAATACAGGGCCGATTCGATACCCTGTCTTCTCAACAGCTTCACAACAGCGGGAGGCAAAGCCTGCCGCTCTCTTGATTGCTCCTCTCATGACATTGTCTTGGAATCTGCAACTGGATTGCAGCCGTGGTGGGCAGCCCCGAGGCTGAAGCCCTCCCGGCCTTGTATCTCCTGTGTGGCTTGGCCCAAATCACCAAACCTCTCTGAACTTCAGTTTGCTCGTGGGAAATAAGGGGAGACCGTGATTAAGTACCCCAAGCCTCCAATGATACACTGTAACTGGCTGACTCCAGCATCTGGCTCAGGAAGCGCTCATCTCGGGGAACAATGCAGCCTCGCTTTCAACCTCAAAGGCACCCAGAGCTTCTGGGTCTCACCTCTGCCTTGGTTGCTTATATTCCGTCTGACGCGGCAGCTCCCGCGTGATTAGAGGTCGCCTTCTGGACCATCAGAAATGTTTTTTGGGAGATCTGCGATTCCAGGGAGAGATGATAACCGTGTGAAAGTCACAAGGCTCAGGCCCCCACCCCCACCCCGCAAAGTTCCGACTGACCCTTTTCTTTCCTGCATTGCAAATCCACAAAAGCCTCCCCAGCTGCCCAGCGAGGTGACCCCTTCAGGCCTGACCCACCGACCGACTGCATTGGCATCTCTCAGGCAATTGTCTGTCCTGGAGCCCTTGGGATGCTTTTGAAGCTCAGCGGAGTGAAGCGTGTTCCAAGGGAGTGGGACCGTGATTCACTAAAGCTGCCTCAGGCTCCTCTCGGCAAAGCCATTCAGTGGGGTGCAGAGCTGGGTGAGCCCTTCTGCTGGCTTTGCTCATGGGTGTTCAGAGAGCTAGCAGCACCCCAGTGGAAACACTAAACCCAAGGGTGGTCCCCCCAAAGGCGGAGAGGTCAGGCTGTGTGTCTTGCCTGTCCTCTGGCTGTCCTCTAAGCTTCCAGGTCACCTGAGGAAGGAATCCATCTTGCCCTTTCCTGGTCCTCTGCAAGACTTCTGTGTCATTTCTCCCTAGCTTTGTCTTAGTGTCTTTGCCTATTCGGTGCACAGGATTGAGCCCGGGGACCCATGCATGATAAGCAAGGGCTCTGCCACTGAGCTATCCCCAGCCCGATGTCCTAGCTCAGGGTCTAACCCAGGGCCTCAAGCACACCAGACAGACGCTCTGCCATGGGCTGTGTCCTCAGCACCACCCTCCCCCATGTTGAGACATAGTCTAGATTGCCCTAGTTAAATTTGCTATCCTCCTGGATTACAGGTGTGTGACACTATGCCTCGTTCATTTTAGCTTGTTAAGAACAAAATTCAAGGATGTTTTCTCCCTGCAAAACTCCACATCAATCATCAACTGACTTTTCGCTATGAACAGGTACAGGATGGACCAGTTCTGAGCTTGTCCTCAAGAACTGGGGCCCACGGGGAGCAGAGCAAAGCTGGATGTTGGATCCAAGGGGTGTCGGCAGTGTTGTGGTGGAGACAGTCTTTAAAGCCTGGAGCTGAATCCTGGCTCTGTCCCGTGCTGGCTGTGTGAGGTGCATACGTCACACAATCTCTCCAAGTCACGGTTTCCTGCTGGAGAAGTCACATAACTGCTAACACGGTACCCAGGACTTAAGGCAGATAAGCAGAAGAAGGCAGGTTTAGTCCATCTTTCCTTTATGTATTCACCCAGGTACTTCTACCAGACTGCAGCCGGAGAGCAGGTGACAAATTCATTATTAGGACACTGGCTTGGCTGCTGCAATGAAGTGGTTATTCCTCTCACATGCAGCCATTCATTTATACACGACATGGCAGACATGGCAGCTCGACCCCCAAGGGCACCCAGATTCCCTCTTTGTAGCTGTTCTGCCACCCTGACTCACAACTTCTATCTCAGGGCCTGAGGCGGCTGCACCGGCTCCTGCCATTGGGTTCACATTCCAGCCAGTAGGAAGGAGGCCAGGTAGCAGATGGCTCATTTTTCCCTATAAGGGCATGACCAGGCAATGGCATACATCAGTCCATCTGAGGGCTCCAGGTCCCTGGCCACTGGCCGGTACTTCATGACATGGTCCCAGCTAGCTTGGAGGGAGGCCAGGAAATGTCTCAGTGACTCTTCTTAAGGGTGAGACTTTGTCATCACCCCCCGAGCACACTTTGAGGTGTCAGGAGCTATTTTTTGGTTTTGAAGAGAATGGTTGGGGATGAGAGCCAGGACACTGCTGAGGATCTGAGAGTGTGTGGGACAGTCACTCCTGAGAAAGATCATCCAGCCCCAAGTGTCAGTCCTCCCCAGGTTGGGAATGCCCACTGCCATTGGGCAGCCGGAACTCAGGAGCTCTCTCACACAATGACACAGGGGACCGCTAGCGATTCTGGCCTTAGTTGCATACAAATATGAGAGCTGAGTGGTTGCAGAGGAATTAAAATGCTATCTTTTCCCAGGGTTCTCTCTTCCCCAGCAGGGATCAAAGCTTTAAATCAACAGGACTTTGTGGACTATTGAGAATTATCTCATAAGACGGAGGATTGTGGATGGGGAGTCTGAAATCTCACCCCCGGGGTGGGCCACCCGGGAGCCCAGGACCCACACGCCTCCCAGGGAGACGGGCTGCACGGATGGCTCCCCAGCCTGGCCCTCAGCGTGGTACTTTCCAGAACCAGCTCATGTCTGCTTGGTTCTGGTTCTCAAGAAGGTGAAACCAGGATAAAGCCAAAAGGAGGGCAAGAGAGAAGAGGCTAAGGGACTAAGCCACAATAAAACCAGCTGAGAGAGGAGCACCGATTTGGATCTATTCTTTTTAAAGAATTATCCAACAGCCCCCTGTCTAGCCCAGTGCCTCTCTCCCAGTGTGACCCGGCTGGACTTTCCTTAGCTAAGGTCTGGTGCATTCAAGTGGCTTCAGGCGTAGACCAGGCCCTGTCCCTCGCTGCAGAGGGCTGGGCATCTGCCACATTGCAAAGCTGTCCTTAGCACTTGGTGGATATTACTTCCTTTACTCTCTCCATCAACCCTGCGGAAAAGCTTCTGTTATCCTCCTTCCGCACAGGCTCAGATTTGCCCAAGGCCACACAGCTAGCAGGAGGCAGAGACAAGTTTCTGTCTGGGGAAGGCCTGTCCTTCCCAAGGCCACAGGAGGCTCTCCATCTCCAAGGAAGAGGATTCACCCAGCTCCGTCACTTGCTCCATTATCCCATCCCTCAGCAAGTATCAAGCCATGGATAAGTGCTGAAAGGACGGGGCGTCCCATCTACGTTCCAGCAAGGTGCTGGGAGACGGAAAGCGCAGAGTGGTGGAGGACGTGTTCAGTGCCACACAGCGAGTCAGAAAGTATCACCGCCATCTGCTCCCACAAATAACTGGTGTTGCAGGCCCCACTACCCTGAGGATTTTGCCAGGAGAGCTGAGGTGTAAATCTAGGGAAGACATCCTGGAAAGAAAAAAAACAAAACCTCCAGCGTCTCATAGCTGTGGGACTCCTGGGGAAGGCAGGGGGAAACCAGCGGGGGAGGAAAGGTTGTTTTTGCCAGTGTGAAGGAAGCAGCAGTGACCGGAAGCCACGCTCTGAATCCCCTGAGCAGCAATGGCTCCTTTTTAGATAGGGCTCCCTGGAGCCACAACCTCACCAGCACTGGTCAACAGGAAGCCGGCCCGGGAAGCATGTGCCGTCTCGCACGCGCACGCATTGCCAGGGGTGACTGCTGGGGGCCAGTGGGAACCAGAAACAAGGGGCTGGGCCACCAGACAGAAGGAGCCAAGCCCAGGGATGACCTTCACGCTTCAGGAAGGTGGTTGTGTGGAGCAGCCAGGACCTCAGATTTTCCCAGGCTGGGTCTACCACAGAGGGCCCTGAAATAGCTCTGAGGTTCTGTGCCCACGAAGCAGGGAGGGCAGGGGCAGGGACTGCGGGCAGCGGCAGCGAGCACAGCACCACTTTGTTGGGAAGGAAGGAGCTCTGCCTCCACCAGGCTCATCCACCTGCCGGCGATCAGCTGAGCAGAGGTGGCGGCTCTGGCCGTGCTCAGCAGAGGGGGTGATGACATTGGCTTGGCTGGGGACAATGGTGCAGGGACCTGAATCAGAGAGGAAAGGCCCAGGTAATCCAAATGGCATTCTGCAAAATAACAGCTGGCGCTCGAAAACTATAGGGCGCCATTACTCACAGTAGCCCCAAAGCAGAAACAACCCAGGTGTCCACCGAAAGAGGAACGGGCAAAAAGTAGGGTCCAGCCAGGCAGTGGATTATGATTCAGCCATGAAAAGGAAGTTCTGTTCCACCCTACAGCATGGATGAGCCTGAAAACATTGAGTAAAAGAAGTCAAACACGGGGCTGGGGATATAGCTCAGAGGCACAGTGCCTGCCTGGCAAGTGCAAGGTCCTGAGTTCGATTCCCAGCACTAAAAATAAAAGTCAGATATAAATGACCACAGAATGTACAACTCCACTTCTATGATTGGAATTTTAAAAATTCATGGCGAAAAAGTAAAAAAATAAATAAAATTCATAGCGATAAAGTGGATGAGTGATTTTCATGGTCAAGACTTGGGAAGTAACTGCCTGTGGGCAGGGTGTTTCTCCTGCAGATGATGAGAGTTTTCATGGATTAATAGTAATAACTGCCCAACTTTGTGAATATACTTAAAAACCACTGGATGATACCGTACATTTTATTTTATTGCTTTTAAGACAGGGTTTCACGGGGCTGGGGATTTAGCTCAGCAGCATAAGCACCTGCCTTGCAAGCAGGCAGTCATAAGTTCGATCCCTGGTACCGATAAAAAGGAAAAAGTAAAAAAAATAAATAAATAAAAAGACAGAGTTTCACTATGTACTTCACAAAGGCCTTGAACTCAATATGGAGCCCAGATTGGTTCTGAACTTGCAGTGATCCTCCTGCCTTAGCCTCCTGAGTTCTGGGGTTACAGGCGTGTGCCAACATTCCCAGCCTTTATTTATTTGTTTTTATTTATTTATTTATGACAGGGTCTCACTATGTAGCTCAGGCTAGCCTTGAATTTTCTGTGTATCCCAGGCTGACCTTGAACTCATGGCAATCCTCCTGCCTCAGCCTCCCATATTCTGAGATTATAGGTATATGCCACTATCCCCAGCCCTGTACATTTTGAAAAGACTGAATTTTATGGTATGAAAATTCTATCTCAATTTGAAAAGCTTAAAAATCATTGCATTTATACACTATTTGGTCCTTGATTAGACTCTATACTATAAAATCAGCTACAGGGGCTAGAGATTTAGCTCAGCAGCATAAGCACCTGCCTTGCAAGCACGCAGTTGTGAGTTTGGTCCCCAGTACCAAAAATAAAAAAAACCAAACAAACAAAAACAAAACAGCTTGAAAAACAGCTACAAAGGACATCAAGAAGAGTAACTGGAAGAATAGATGACAATATTGTCATAGAATTCAATATCCTGAGAGCAGACATTGTACCATTTACACTATGCCAGTGGTTCTCACAGTGGGTATCTAGGTTCCACCAGTTGTGCAGGAAGTAATACTAGAATGTCTGCCCCTATTTTTTTTCAGATGTGCCCAGTAATTCCTGGGTTTGCAGATTCTGCAGGGTGGCTATCTACAGCCATTACCACAGCCATCTCCCCTTGTGGCCTAATATTTTCCCAAACTCCTTTGCTACCAGGGAAGCCATGTGACTCAGTGCTGGCCAATGAGGTATCAGAGCACATTCACCAAAGGATTTCTGGGAAAAACAGGTTGCTTCTTAGAAAGAGGACAGGCAGCAGAGGACCACTTGCTGGGGGGAATGGCTGCACCTTCCCCTTGCTCCTAAAAAAAAGGCAGACACAGTATTAACACATGACTTTGGAAAAACATCCTGGGAAATAAATGCCAGTGCACTTGGATAATGGAGAACCTTCAGAAGCCAAAGAGAGCATGGTCCCTAGCGGCATCACAGAGTGAAGAACCAACCTCAAGCCTCCCACTTCACTTCCGAAACAGGAATTCTCAGTGTCTCAGAGGCTGAGACTTTCAGTCACTTGTAGTAACAGTGATAGAAATGAGTCTATCACTTTCAGGTCAGTAAAAGGCTGTCTATTGGCACCTGTGCTCAAAATCTTTACTGGTAAGGACTCACGTGACAGCAATCACAAAAGTCACAAAAATCAGGACCCATCATCTGCTTCCCTGCACCCTAAGTCAGGAGAGATTAAACTGGCTATAAACAACAGAAAAACATACAGTAGTGGCTGAAAAAGGATAGCAGTTTACTTCTCTCTTACAGAAAAAAGTCTGAGGGTAGAGAAACTGGGCTGGTGTGGGGACTCTGGTTAGCTGAAACTTAGACCCCTTCTAAATTTCTGCTGCATCTTTCATTCTCAAAGTCACTTTATTGTCCAAAGTAGCTGCCGAGCTCCAGCAATTACATCTGAACTCCACACAACGAGCCACGACCACAAGGGCTTGTCTTCCCCAACCTTTTAAGTAATTCTCCTCGAGTTTCTACTTACACATCACTGACTGCAAGTAAAACTTGAAATTTTTCTTTTGCCTCAACACAGTGAGGTTCTGTTGCTTAAGAAGTGGGTTGATTGTGCCAGTCGGGATGGGACTGTCCCAATCTGCAAAAGCAAGAGGGCATCTGGGGTCAGGAGAGAGGTAAAGAGACCAGAAACCAAAATGTGTGGAAATCCATGACCTTGAGCAAGGTGTGGAACCTCCCTGAGCCCCAGCCCCAGACTGAAGGCTGAGAGATCAAATGACTAAGAGATTGTTCAAGGCACTGCGGCTACTGCTGCTATCACATGCACGTGTGGGGTTGCAGGGAGCCAGGCAGGGGGGAGCAGGAAGATGGTGCTTCCCGGGAAGAAGGCGCTGAGGAAGGAGGTGCTGCTGGATGTGAAGAGCACCCTGAACGAGCAGGAATCTGCATCCCCATGCCACGTGCCTGGCCACACAAAAACCTGGCATCTGGCAAAGGCCCTGCTGCCCGCTTCAGTCCTCAGGGCCCCAGACAGGCAGGTAAACAGACACAGCCCTGTGGGGGAGGCCCAGACACTAGGGGAGAGGGGAGGCCTCTGGGAGCAGAAACCAAGCCCTGGGTCCAGCAGGGCCAAAATAACCTGCTGATTGAGTCAATGCACCAACACGTTGGTCAGCCCCGTGGGAGAGAAACCGAAACCCTGGCCAGATCTATTATTTAGCAGTTCGTCATCAAGCAAAAATAAAAATGATCCCCCTCTCCCCAACCCTAACCGCAGTGGTGGTGGGATGTTATTTGGCGTCAAAAGTCACCTCAGGTCAGTGCAAGCCGAGTCCCTTGCTTAGGATTTGAACTCCTATAGAGGTCTGGAAATGGGAACTCCCCATGTCAGGGGAGTACCATGTCTTCTCTAGATCCCCGAGCCCTGGGTTCTGGTCTGTAGTGTTCCACAGGTCCCTCCTCTAGTTAGGGGTGGTGGGAGGATGGGTGGAAGCCCAGGGGGTACACTGAGGAAACTGACCATACAGTCCCTGATACGAATTTGCTGTCTGCCTGGAAGCCCAGGCAATGGGGGATTCTGTTCCAGGGGCTGTGTGCTTGGGGGTCAGTGTACCCCTTCCCTTCCATGTCCCCCAGAGTGAGCTACAGAAAGCCTCCATTTAGAGTTCAAACACTAATTGGTTACAGCTCCCGGAGGCTTGGGGGAGGGGTGGGCTGCACCTCGAATGGTGCAGAGAATTACAAGTCCCCTTCACAGCCCTTGGGCTTGGCACAGGTTAAGTGTGCATAAACCAGGCGTCCGCCGCTTCGCTTTCCAGTTCACCGTTCCGTTCACCCAAGACTTGAACCAAAACTTTTGAAAAAAAACGTTCTGTGGAAGTAAACACGGGTACAGGAACACACAGAAGTGCAAAATGGCTCCAGAGAATTTTCCAAAAGTGAATGTTACCCAGGTAATAGCATCTGGGGCAGCAAATGGGACATGGCAACCCCAGGAGCCCCGTCCCTGCCCTGGGCATCTCTTTCCAACACTGTACTCTAATTGTTCCCAGAGGGTAACCCTGCCCTGACCCCCTGCACGTCGGATGGCTGAGTTCCGCCTGCCTTTGAACTCCGTGTGAGTGAGCACACAGGATGTCCTCTTTCCTGTCTGGCTTCTTTCATGTGACATCTTGTCTTAGATTCACCTGCGTGGTCATGCGGGCTTGTCATTTATTCTAATGACACTCCATCCACTGTACAGTAGAGGCCATTTCTAGGTGGAAACTACCATAAAAGTGAGACTAAGAACAGAACTTTTTTCCACAATTGAGTTCTACAGCCTTCTTTTTGAAAACATATTTTTCTTGGGGCAAAAATCTCTATACTAGGAACGTGCCATTCTGGCCATGTTCGAGTGGCATAATTCCATCGACACGGCTGCACAGCTACGCGCACTATTTCTAGAAGGTTTTGCTTTGCTCTGTTTAAATAGACTCGCTGTGTTCCAACTAAGCTGGCCTTGAACTCGCCAGGCAGCCTTGGACTGCGGAACTTCTTGCTCCCTAAGCCCAGGCTGTTTTCAGAGCCTGGCTTAGAGCAATTACCTTCCATTTCTCTGTGGCTTCGGTTCCACTTTCTATCTCTTCCAGGGTTCCTGTTCTTGGCACTCCTGGGAGTGGGATGAGCCCTTTGGTGACTGGCTGCTTAGCACAATCTCTTCAAGGCCCGTTTGTGTTGTGGTCAGAACTCATTCCTCCTCACCACCCCAGAATGCTTCTTGTATCCCGATACCACATTTTGTAGATCCCTTCGCAGACAGGTGCGCACGGGCGCTGTTCCCCTCTTCTGGCCGTGACGATGAACACAGCAGTGAAGACTGGCATCCAAGTGTCACCCACAGCCTTCTACGGGGGGCCACATGCTGAGCCGGGCACTTACACACCCGTCAGCCACCTGCCAGCTGCATGAAGCAGAGTCATCATCCCCAGGCTACCGATGAGGAGACTGAGCTTGGAGGCTCCTGGGGCTGAGCTAAGAGGCTGACGTCATGACTCTTGGAGCCCAGTCTAGCTTTCCATCCATCACCCTACTGCTCCTGTCTTGCAATTCTGCTCACCAAAGAAGTTAGATGATTTTCGGGGCTGGAGATTTAGCTCAGCGGCATAAGCGCCTGCCTTGCAAGCAGGCAGTCGTGAGTTTGATCACTGGTACCGATAAAAAAGGAAAAAGACAAAAAAAAAAAAAAAAAGAAGTTAGATGATTTTCGTTTATGACCTAGCTCTTGCTTTGGCTCCAGGTAGAAAATCTTTCCCTTGGACTTTCTGGAAGCTGTTTCCTCTCTCCTGGCAACCAGCCCAGGACCAGGGAACAAGAGCAGGTCCTCGCCCCCTGGACTGAGCCTTTACACTCCATGCGGTACTCTAGGTTTTTGTTGTTGTTAAAGCAACAACACCTCTGTTCTCCTCCTCTCCTGAGTGACCCAGGGTGTGATTTTTATTCAGGGACACAGAAGTGCGGGGTCCAGGGTGTCCCCTTTCTCTTCTCTGCCATATTAAATTCGAGCGAGAGGCTCCTCCTGCGTGTGCTGGGACGAGGGTGGCTTTGCCCTGTGACTGCTCCTGCTTCAGGGCATCCCTGTCTGGGCTCTGACAGAGCAGGCTGGACCCAGACAGGTGGAAGTGCAGGGATCAAGCCCATGGAGCCGGATCCCCAGGGTAGCAGAGACAGCGCAGGTTCTGGAGGGAGCCTGGTGCTCAGGGGACATCCCCAAGATCCCCCTGCCAAAGGACCTTGCCATTCGCCTTACAAGCATCTCCTGAGAGCCTGCAGTGGGCCAGGTCCTATGCTAGGCCGCAGGGAGGGAGACAGCGCCAGGACCAGCGCCCCCACCCCGAGCTGCTCAGGACTGAGGCAAAGAGCCCCGCGCACCGCACGGAGTAGGGACTTTGGGCTTCTCTTGGCGCGGCGGGGGAGGATGGGGGATGCAAGGCTTGGCCCGGGCGCCCGGCCAAGGGCCCCACCCCGTGCCGCCCCGGGCCCACAATGCGCCTTTCAGGAGCCTCTGCCGCGCCTGGAAAGCCCCGCGGTCGGTCCCAGGCGGTGGCGTCTGCTTTCCTCGAGGTGAGCGCTCCGTGTCCCAGCGGCCAGCGAGGTGCAGCCCTGAGTGCCCGCAGGCGCCGCCGCCCTGGCCTGGTGACTCAGCGCCCCGAGCGCCCTGGGGACATGGGTCCAGCAAAGCCCCGGCCTGGCAATCACATTTACAGCTTTCTGTTAGTTCTAGATGTTGCATAAATGCATAAATGGGTCACATCACGTGCTTTTACAAATTCATTGAATTTCCTTCCCTTTTTCCTGACTCCTCCACCTCCCAAGACTTGGTACCCTAAGAGCCTAGAATGGACTCCTTAGTGTGTACCTCCACCTTCTTATAGACAAGGGAACAGCACTTGCTGGATCCTGTTAGACCTTGTCCTGTGTCTCTTTTACTAATATCGCACAGGAAACGGTGTAGTTGTATAATCCGTGTATCCACCCAGGGGAGAGATAGCTCAGGCCTGTAAACTCCTGTACTATGGGAGGCTGAGGTATGAGTGTCACAGGGGCCAGTCCTGCCTGACCAGTCTCAAAATGTAAAAAGAAATTAAAAGGGCTGGGGATGTAGCTCAGTGGCCCAAAGTTGTGAGTTCGATCCCTGGAGCAATAGTGTCTCAGCAGAAATGGCCCTGCTGCTCCTGGAACACGGGCTCGCCAGTCCTGGCCAGAGGCCATTTCTAAGCTGCCCAAATTTTTATTTTCTTTTTTTGTCTTTTTGAGACAGGGTCTTGCTATGCAATTCAGGCTGGCCTTGAGCTCACTTTGTATCCCAGGCTGGTCTTGAACTTGCCACAATCCTGCTTCAGCCACCACACCCAGCTCTGCCCAAAATCTTCCTGCTGGCAGCACGCATTCTCAACTGCCCCCAAGACAGGGGACCACTGTGTTTCCCGATTTGAGCTATGAGCACTGGTGTGATAAAAATCTTACCCACAAGTTGGATTGTTGGGCCAGCGTGTTCCTGGATTTGATTTTAGTTCTTGCAGAGTGTTCAAGCAGAGGGTGTCATGCGCCCCATCCTGTCCCTGTCAACAATGAGTGAGGGTGCCCTTTCCCCCCAGCCCGGCATCCCTGAGGCACAGCCCTTAGTGATTTCTACCATCTGCTGAGACCCCCTCTCAGCCCCTCACCGCTGCTTTCATCTGCACTTCCCTGACCCCTGTGTGAACCTGAGCATATTTTCCTCTGCTCGGTGGCCACTGGCCTCTGCTGTTACGGGAGCTGCGTCCTCCTGGTACATGTTTATGTGCTTTAAGCATAGAAATTCCTGCGCACCCAGAACGCTAGGGAAGGAGGTGCTTGGAGTTAATGGAACGGTCTGGTTAATGGAGAGTCTCCTCATTTGTCACGCTCAGTTACCAGCTCTGTAAGGTGGAGCCGTCAGCAGATACCGGCGGTAACAGAACTGAGCAAGTATGAGAGGCGTGCAGAGCGTGAAAGTGAGTGGGCCTCGGGGTCACTTACTGGCTGTGTGCTTTGGGGTGAATCAGCTCACCCTCTGCGCTCTCCTCTGCTCATCTGTGGAACGCAGGTAATGGAGGTTGTGCCACTTACCTCTTCACGGCTATTGAAAAGTGTGGCAGTGATTTATGTAAAGAGCCTGGGACACAGTAGATGGGCACTGCATGGCACTCGGGAAGCATAAGTACCGCTCTCCTCTGGCGGCTGGCAGGGCTCTCGGAGGCCTAGGAGTGGCCTGAAAATCTCTCTATATATATATGTGCATGTATACACACACACAGTCTGAATGAAACTTGGATTATTATTTGTTTGCTGTGTGCCAGGGATCAGATGCAGAATTCAGTGTTTCACCACCTTGGCTCTGTTCACCTTTTGGACCAAAGCATTCATTGTGGTGAGGGCCCGTCTTGTGTTTTGTAGGGTGTTTGGTGTCACCCTAGATCTCTACCTATTGATAGCAGACAGCTAGATAGGCAGAAAGACACACATGTGTCCACACGCCCACACCCCACACTTGGGAAGATGTCCACTGCAAGGAGAAGGTGCCCCAGTTAAGAACCACTGCTACGTACCCACAGAAAGATACTTCCTGAAGGCTTACCTGTGACCCAGCACTCCCCTTATTTGGCCCCTCACAGCTCCCAGGGTTCCCAAACAGAGTCTACAGGGTGGGCAGGTCCAGCAGGGCCCAGCAGGAGGAGACAGGAGATGGGGATGACTTCCCTGGTGTCGGAGCCCCAGGGGTGCTCTCAGGAGGCCCCCTCAGGTGGGAGCTGCGGGTCTGCCCTTGACGGTCAGGCAGAGCGGATGCTGGCTGAGAGACACGGGGGAATCGGGGCCTGTTTTCCTCCTTTCCATGCCCAGCCTGGTCTCAGGTTCTCACAGGGGCCACATTCTATCTCTTAGCACTGGCTGGGGAGCCCGTGGATTCGTGCTCCCTCTGAACACGCACCTCCCCTCCTGCGTCCTCAGGGCTACCTCTTCATGCTCAGGCCCCACACGGCTCCTTACCTTTCCTTCCAGTGCCGTTCAACAAAGATTAGCAAGATCCGCTGGTTGCTTCCCAACGTCTGTCCTTCCTCCGTAACAGATCCCTGGACAACATGCCCAGCCACGAGAACCTGCCCTGCCCGGTCTCCCTTGCAGCTTGGTGTAGCCATTCAAAGTCCTGTGACTAAGTTTTTAGCTAATGAGACACAAGCAGAAGGGTGGCAGGGGATTTCTAGGAGGATTCCTGAAAAGGGTGGGAATTCTATGCCCTTTTGGTCCTTCGCTCATTTTTCTCGCTCACTTCCTGGAATTCAGATGCAGTGAGTGGAATTCCAGTAGCTATTTTGAGCCGGGAGGAGAATTTAAAGATGATAAACTGAAAGACAGAAGTATCCCAAGGGCCTAGAGCTGCTAAACTAGTCTCAGAGCCACAGACTGATAAGACTAATAAGTCTTCTACAGACTTAAACATTTGTGTGTTTAAGCCACCCTGGCTGGACCTTTTTTATTAGCAGACACAATTCCTGAGACAGGTTGCCTGCTGCTCCGGCCCACTCCCACACTTCTGTCTTTGCGGGTCACCAGTTCCCCTGGTTCTCTGGTGAATACTTGGAAGTCTTCACTAACGTATCATTCATTGCTTCTCCAGCCAGTCAGCCACCAAGCCCTGCGGAGTTTTTGACATGTACCTCTTTGCCTACCTGTCTTGTCCTCTACCTCATTCTCAGCATGGTACCAGGAGTGGAGCTGGGGAGGGTGGTCAGGATTCAGAGACTCGTGGAATTCTTGTCATCCAGCTCAGCAAGACACACCGCTAAGGGATGGCAGGCCTGGGGGTAAGAGTTACTTTATCAGTTAGGACTCTGGTTTACCTGGATACATAGTAAGCAGTCCCCATGGATCTGGAGGGCCAGTTACCTGGGGAGCTAAAGCTACGCGTACACACACCTGCATAGGTCAGACCTCTGTTTTCATCATCCATCCAGTTACATATTCCCTTTCATTACAGAAACACCAGGCTACAAAGAAAACCCTCAAGAGTTTGCTGTTGACTTGAGCCATGTCATTCGTAAGAATATGTCTGTGGTCAGCTCGAATCCCAGGCCTGCTAACTAGAAATAAACTGACCCCTTGTTCAAATTGCACAGGACCATTGAAGAAAGGGGAGGGGCGCAGCGGCAGGAGAAACGCCTGAGATCTTCCACAAACCGGGCAAACGGAATCACGGGCAGGGCAGCCCCAGGAGTCCAGGAATTAATAGCCCTGCTGAGGCTTCAGAGCTCCGGAGAGGCAGCTATTTAAAGCCAAGAAAGGTCATTTCCACCCGCAGAGGCTACCCTGGCTGCGTTATCTGGACCGTCTTCAGCCCCGTGTCCTGGCAGCCTCCCTGGCCTGACCTCCCTGTGGCGGAACCACGGGGCCCACGGCCAACCTGTCGTCATGCTCGTGGGAGGCGGGCTGACCTCAGCCTCTGGTTCCTCTCTTCCTCCTTGCTGCTCAGGCCCCAGGAGAGGCTGAGTGGTCACTTGGGCCCCCGCCCACCTTCTGCAAGAGCCGCTATGCTCCGAGGCTGCTGCTGCCCTCGGAGAGAGCCCACGCATCCAGCAGGGTGGGCTGAGGGCAGGGTGCAGGACCCAGGTTCTGGAGAGACAGAGACCCTTGCCCCACCAGAATCACACCCAGTCCTGCTGCATGACTTTGTTACTGGAATGCCCCTTGGGGGCATTCTTCTTTTTTGGTCTTTTTGAGAGAGGATCTTGCTATGCAGTTCAGCCTGGCCGTGAGCTCGCTTTGTAGCTTACGCTGGTCTCAAACTCATACTGATCTTCCTGCCTCAGCCTCCTGAGTGCTGGGATTATAGGCATGTGCCACCCCACCGGGCACTGGGAGCATTCTTTCCAGGTTCTTGGTGACCTGAATACAGCACTGGACGAGACACACAGAAAAGGTTGCAAAAGGGTACATGTGTTGACAGTGGAAAAGAAGCACGCTCTGTAGGGTAGGGTGGGCCTCACGGTGCCCTGGAGGATAAGGGAACAGGGGCTTCGTGTCCATCATTCTTGGGCTGGCTTCCTGCTAGATATAAATGAAGGACTGAAAATAACACTTTTCTCATTGTTCCTGATTCAGCACCAGATTCAGATGAGGACTGAAAACGTCACTTGCTGATGGGTTTTCACACAGTGCTCAGGAGCCGCGGGGTCCTTAGGGGCTTCTGTGTTCTGAGCATGCCTGCTGGGACATGTTTACCCTCCTGTTGGTTTGGTGCAGTTTTCCCCAGTCTCAGGCCCTTCGCTCACCCTCTCTGCCCACCCCACCTCCATTTCTTTAACAGCGGAGTAATGTCATTTTCTCCTAGCCTGAGTCTGGGGGAGGCCATGGGAGATCAGAGAAGGGGAAGTCTTTTGAACCTGTAGGAAGAAAAGCACTTTAGAAATCCAGGTATTACCTGCAACTCCTCCTCTTGCCCCTCCAGGCAAGGTAATCCAGAAACACTTCCCCTGGATGGGCAGAAGACAGGAAGCCGGTGTTTGAAGTGCCCCTGCGCTCCAGACTGTGACACAGACGTGCAGCCCCATGCTCCTGAGGGCCCAGCTCACATTCTTGCCTGGCACCCAAAGCAAGAGCTTCCTTACATCCTGTCTGCTCTGATCTTGCGCATCTGCTCCGGCTGAGGTTTCTGCTGCTTAGCGGGGCTGGCGAGAACTTGAAAGCCTCAGGCTTGTTCCAAGACCAGGTCTGCCCTGCAGGTGTCGAATGCCTGAGGATTGTTCTCGGCAGCTGAGACCTGGCCTGGAGAAAGCATGGTGGTGCTAAAGGAGTTTCTAAGGAAGTAGTGAAGTGCCTGGGGTCCCCGCCTGATGTGTCCAATTGTGCTGCTCATCTAACTCGCTGCTACCTCTCACGGAGTGGAAGGAAACTAAGACCTATTTTGCTGTTGTTGTTAAGGAAACAACCAAAGAAACAAAACCTTGCAGGTCTTTCTATCCTCCTGTAGCCTCTCCTCTTGTCATGTTTCGGAACTTGCTGGGAAGATGTATGTGCTCAAGGAGCAGCATGCGAGAAACCAGTAAAAAGAATTTTCCCATAGCCAAGGAATATAGAAAGCCTACGAGTTTACAGACACACTGCCGGAGAGGTGGGCGAATCCAAGAGCAGACCACGCCATTGGGGTGAAAGGCTCAGATTTTTATACTGGGTATTAATGTGAAAAGGGGGCCGGGAAAACTCACCCAGGAATGTTTTCTTCGGGTCATGGCGTTCTCCTGTCGCCTGTCTCAGTTCTAAGGCCAGCAGGTGTTGTTTTGAAGACTGGCACAATGTTTTTGGTCGACAGGGTCCAGTGACCTTGGTTTTGCTAACAACAACCCTTCCAGGTAAAATTAATTGACGAATGTGTAAGGACTGAGCAATGTTAGTGGTTAAGGGATCAGGTAAAATATACATGTTTGTATGGGAAAGGGACCTTTGACATTATGCACGTTAAAGGAAGAAACGGTGTTCTGTAAGACATAGCAAGGGGTGCGGTATCTAGCGACAGATACAGAGCACACAGTGTAGAAAGTTAATGTGACACTGGAGGCGTCAGTCAACCACAGTGTGGCCTCTAAAGAAACAATAGTGATTTCCAAGATGATATTATGTAATCTATTAACAGGTGATTTCTTACTGTTATGTTTATTTTTTTTTTTTGTAGTTCTGTATTATGTGTAACCTTACACTGCTTTGTCTTGTTTTGTGTTTTTCTCTTTTTCCTCTTAAATAAAAAAAAAAAAAAAAAAAAAAAAAAAAAGAAACAATAGTGAGATAACCGTGATTCCCCGCAGCATAGGCATTTCCCCTAGTTTGATTTTTTAAAATTAAGATATTCTAGATACAATCAAAGGTGTGTACTGGTCAGAATTGTTTAGATTATGCTACACAAACAATCCATTGTCTCAGGGGCTTAATAAATGTCTGCTCTTTCTCCTTGCTGCTTTTTTTTTTTTTTTGGAAACAAGGTTTCATGTGTAATCCAGCAAGGTCTTGAGCTCACTATATAACCTCAGATTTGCAGCTATCTTCCTGCCTCAGCCTCTTGAGTTCTGGGATGCCAGATGTGTGCCACGCTTCCTTGCTGCTTCTTGCTTCTGTTACGTGGTCCTCCATAAATGAGCAGGGTTCTGTCCTTCTCCAGTCACAATCAAGAGCAAGCGAGAGAACTGGATGGCCTCAAAAACACAATTCAACCCCAGCACTTAGGAGCTGAGGCAGAAGGATCACTGTGAGTTCGAGGCCAGCTTGAGCTCCAAAGTGAGCTCTGGCCAGCCTGAACTGCATAGTGAGAACTTGTCTAAAAAGACAAAACACAAAAAACAACAACTCATTAACCTGAACTAGTCACAGGCCCTTCCCAACCACACAGAACCAGAAAACACAATTATGTTATTGTGCTCAGTCAGAGAAGAAGGACCCACAAAGGCTTGGTGAGTAACAGTAACGGTGACCACAGAATAATTAGATCACAAACACCGTGTACCCCTACCAGGAAATGACTGTGCCCTGGGTACTCCTGACTCGGTCACACCTCTCTGCTTCCCCCACTGAGGTAACCAGTCTCTGGAAACTTGTTTTATCACTCCCAAAATTGCTCCATATTTTACCTTTTATTTCTCTGTGTTTGCAAAGGTTGATATAGTTTTGCATATATTTAAAAACCATACAAACTGGTGACACACTGCGTGGATTCACCTGCAAGTGTCCTGTTTAGTCTAGCGTGTGTTTCCTGAGAGCCATCCACGCCAATGAATGTGGCCGATTCTGTACTGTCAGAGTCCAGGGTCACAGAGGTGGCTTCCAGCTTTTTGTGATTGCATAAGAATATTGTCTTGTCTTATTGTCCATCTAGGAGAGATAAAGACTTAGGAGAGGGATAGAGGCCAAGTCCTTGGCTAACAAGTGCAAGGGCATGGGTTCTATCCCCAGCACCTCAAGATATAAGAAATCAGGGGAGTGGCTGTGTTTAGTCATTCTGCATCCACATTCTGCTTTCTCGTTTCACTTGGTTCTGTCTGTGAGTGTGGAGTATCTACCAAGAGTCAATGAATAAATCTGAAACAATTAATTCAATTCATAAACACTTATGACTGATTGCCTTCTATGCCAACACACAACTGAGGTCATGAAGCGAGGATGAACTCAGTCCCCACCCTCAATGAGCTTGCTGTCTGGTGGGAAAAACTCACAAGTTCACTCAGGACCCACCAGGACTGAGCAGGAAGCATAAAGAGGCAGATAAAAGTCACCCCACCACCCCACTATGCAAGGCGATCGCTACCTGCTCGTAAGCTTAGGCCCATAGAAGCCAGATACAGGGCAGAAGGACTGGCCTGAGCAGTAAGACCCTGTAATAAAGCCCCCTCTAGCCGTAGCTTGGGCAGCACTTTGGCCTAAGCTTGATGGCCCATCAGGCAGGGCCCACAGCAGTGTAGATTCTGGACTGGGGCAGCCAGGAGGCTCAGAGCAACAGTTGTCAAGACAGGGTGGGATGTCCGTGTAGAGGAGACGCACAGTCATAAGCTGTCAGTGATGGCAGTAATCATACCCAAGCGGCCCTGCAGGCAGGCAGGGGAGGAATCCAGTGTGCTCTTAGGCCCTGGGCCCGAGCCACCGGGTCGGAGGAACAGGCTGGAGGCAAGCCTGGGGAATGGAGAGTTCCATGTTAATGTTACCTGTGAGGAGCCACATGAAGTCACAGTTGGGTACACATGCTAAGATGGCCCTTGGCTGTAGTTTTGAGTATAGCTTAACTCAGAAAATCAATCCACAATAGCACTGAGTCCCAAGTCCCAGAAGCTATGATTTCATACTCTGGAAGGGATATGAAAACGTTTTCAAAAACCCATCTCATCAGAGTATCATTCATGTATCATAAAAATGCAGCTATTTGAAGAATCAGTTTGATGAGGTTCAATAAATGCATACGTTTGCATCAACTAGCACAGTGAAGCATGGGGACATCAACAGGAATATTTCTAGAACTCTCCGTGAGGTTGCAGGAGGCCACCCTCATTGCTGCAAGATGTGGGCGGGGAAGAAAGATAGTGGGCCACAAGAGGGAGCAGAGCCTAAATTGGAATCGATGTCACAGATTAGAGGGCTGTGGGCTGCAGCCGACAGTACCTTGAGAAATACATACTGTACCTGGTCCTGATGTAAATGTCCCAGGAGCTAGCGGCCTTCTGTCACCCACAGAGGGCTGGAGAGAGGCGGGCCAGGCTGGGGACAAGACTCACTTGTCCCAAAATACCTCACCGGCCTGAAATGTCACGATGAGTCACCCTTTGGGTTTAAAACATTTGGTATTCCCTCTGGAATAGCCGTGCTAAAATGTATACAGATGACTAAGAAACAACCTTTGAGGTGTGCGGAAAGCTGACATAGGCCTGTAGGGTTGGTTATCAGATTCTGCCACTGCAGGACAGGGGAGGCTGCTCCCAGACCAAACAGAAAACCCACAAAGCAGTTGCCAGGTGTCTTGCTGTCTCCTTTTTTCTACCGCTAACCGGGCGACAGAATGGTTTCCCTTCCCTGAGGACATTGCATTAGTAAGGGCTCAGTCCCTAAAGGTCTGTAGACTGAAGCTCACATCCCTTACTAGAAATTCAGGCTCTGAGATCCCTTCCACCCCCGAGATTGTCTCACATCTCATGAATTTCATGGCCGGCCCTTAATAGGACCCAAACCAACAACTATTATTGAACAGCTGCTTTGAACAGGGCACGATGGGGGGTGAGATGAAGAAGAAAGCACAGAAGCCATGGTCTCTGGCTTCCATCAGGCCGGCGGAGAGTAGAGATCCAGGCTGTGTCCGAAGTCACAGAAGGGACAGAACGCACAAGTGTTTAGAGCTCAGAAAGAAGAGCTCCTGCCAAGGATTTGAAGTGGTTTAGGGGTGCCGAGGAGGAGATGGGATGGGAACCGGGGCGTGAGAGATGCATTTAAAATTCGGTCTGGTGGGAAGAAAGGGGAGGGTGCTCGGAGGGGTGCGGCATGAGCAAAGGCGGGCAGCAGGAAGCGGCTTGGGAGCCAAGATGGCCAGAAGGCCGGGATATGAGTGTGAAGAGGGAATCAGTAAGAAGAGCTAAGGAGCCTGAGGCGGGCGACGGAGACAACACAGGCACCAGGAAGGAGAGAAGCACAGGAATCCCAGAGGAGAGGCCAGGCCCAGAGTGCTGCCTGGGCCCCGGGCGGGCGTCTTCTCCATGTGCAGAGGGCATTGGGGGGCAGCTCCCCCCCAAACGCACCACAAATCACCAGGCTCAGGGCCCCCAGAATGCCTCTCGCCCCCTTCCCTCCACCCTCCACAGCCTCTGTTCCCCTCAGGGCAGTGCACACTGGAGAAAGACGGGAAAACCCACAAAAATCTTCCAAATAGGACAAATATGTGGTGCAGACAAAAGCCGTACTGGGTGGGATGAGGTTTCGGTTGCTCCCCGATGGGGCGGACCCATCAAAAGTGGTTTGCGGCTGCAGAAAAATGCGTCATCCCAGCTCTCAGTGGGGGCTTTTTGTCCCAGCGACCCCCAAAAAGTGCCTGAGCTGGGGGTTCCCAGGCTAAGAAACTGGGGTCTGTCACTGGCCTCCAGGGCACCCACACACCCCCTGCCCGCTCCCCGGCAGGTCACTCAGGCTTTTTGGAACCCGGATGCCCTCGCTGGGGTGTGGAGGGCTGTTGTAAGCTGTCCTCTCGTGGTGGTTGCTGGGCCTCCCTGTGTGTGAATGCCCAGGACACAGCTGGATGGGTGGGAGGGGGCACTTGTGGAGCCCCTTGAGTCCTGCGGGCTAGGAGAATCAGATGGTGCCCCCAGTCGAAATTCACATGGCCCTGGAAGTGCCTGGGGGGCCAGGGGAACAGGGCAGGATGGCTGGAGGTGGGGGAGGCTCTCCTCAGCCCTCCTCTGCCCAGTAGCCCTCTACTCTCACACCCCTCCAAGCTCCCAGGCCCCTGGGGTTCACGTTCCATTTCTGTTCCAGTTCCATGCCTGTTAATAGCCATTGTTCAGTGGAGAAAGACAGAAATGTTTTGAGTTTAGAGGCATTGTTTCGGACTTTCTTTCCATGGGCCAAGGGCCGGGATGGGAGGCCTCCCTCACTCTGCAGGGCAGCCCCAGGCAAGGAGAGGTTGCAGTTGGCCCTGATGGGAGGACGAGCAGCCTGGCTGTCTGTCTGTCTGTCTGTCTGCGCTGGACATGCACAGGGATATCCCAACCTCACTCCCACCCGAGGCTGACACTGCAGAAGGGCAGCGCCCACTCACAGTCCCGCCTCATCTGCTTCCTGGTTCCTCCTGCCCACCTGCAGGAAGTTCAGTGCCGGTTACTTTCCACAGAGGCTTCTGTGGTGGAGGAGCAGGCAGCCTTCTCTCTCCTTCGCCTTAGTTTCCTCAGCTGTGAAAGGAAAGGATTCCCAGACCACGATGGTCTGCACGTCCCCTCCAAAAGTCACACTGAAATGTAATGGCCGTCACAGGAGCACTAAGAGATGGGGCATTTCAGAGGTGACGTGGTCTTGAGGATGCCACTCTTTGTGAATAGATTCATGCCTTCTCTGCAGGCATGGGCTCTTGACAAAAAATGATGGCTTTGGCCCGTTGTTCTGTGTCTCCCCTCCTCAACATGTGATGCCTTAGCCACCTACGTTAGGAGGCCCCAAGAAAGCCCTTCTCAAGTGTGGGCGCCATCCCTTGGACTTCTCAGCTCCACACTTGCAAGAAAGAAATCCCTGTCCTCTGTAAAGTACCTGGTCTGCGGTATTCTGTTAAACCCCCAGAAGATGGCCCCCCAACAGGACCTTTCCTGGGACAGTCCCTTGTCCCAGCACGCAGTCACACCAACAGCGCATTCTCATGTCCACAGTCTGGGGGTCAGAGCTGACCCAGAATTTGGCCTGGGGTTAAGGCAATGGCCACCTGGGCATCGATCTGTACAAGGAAAGTACCTGTCCAGGACAGCTGAAGTATCCTTTGATTTATTTTGTAGTGAGGAATTCTGTCTGAGATTCCTTCCTCTGGGGCCTATTTCAACATTTATTTTCAGTAAACGGAAGAGATAGCTGTTTACACCTTATAACACCAGCTAGACTTGCTTCTAGCTGGACACACGGCACACTCCTATAATACCAACACTTTGGGAAGCTAAAACAAGAGGATCACAAGTGCAAGCTGAACTTAGGCAATTTAGCAGTTTAGGGAGACCCTCTGTCTCAAAATTTTTAAAAACAGGAGGATGGCTAGGGACATAGTTCAGTGTGAAGGCTCTGGGTTCAGTTCCCAGGACCCCTGCTCCCCCCCCCCCAGAACTGTTTATACATTTTACATAATGTTGAAATAATTTTCTGATGGATGATCTCATTTGAGCTGCAACAGCCCAGGAATTAGTTGATCATTGGTAGGTTAAACCCTGAAGGCTTGACTCGAGATAAGTACCTGGACATGCGTGACCTCCTTTCAGGAATTACCTGAATTTTAACACAGGAATGTCTTGAGGATAAGAATAATCACAAAGGAATGCCTCTTTGGTGGCAGGAATTTCTAATCCTGGGATACCAAGAGGCTAGGAAGGAAGACACCATGGACCAATGCATATCCATTCAGCCTGGAGCCAGGCTGAGCCTGCTCAGTATCTGTCCCTACCAACTGTTGTCACATCAAACGACCAGCCCTTTAAGTGTTTATTAGTTCACCGGTGGGGACAGATCTGTGTGGATAGGTGTCTGGGTTTGCAGGAAACACCAGAAGAAGGGTCCCAGGAGGTGGATTTTGTAAAATGTAAAATGAAGTAACACAGAGGTGGGGACCAGGGGCTGGAGGAGAACTAGTGTGGGTCCCGGGGGGCAAAGGCAAACAGCCGTGGGAAGAAGGGTGAGGAGGTGGGGCCTTCTGTGTGGGGGGCCCCACGGCCTGCAGTGCTAGAAGGGGTAGGCAGGACCTGGCCAGGTGACACTGACAGGAGGAGTGCTGTGGGCCAAGGAGCAGGAGCCCCGAGGAGAAGTCATGAGGTATCCAGTGGGGAGCGTGTCCATGGGGTGCGCGGTTAGCATGCTGGAGAAGTGGGCACCGGCATGGCAGGACAGCTGAGGTCAGGTTACGGGATTCTGAACACCTGGCTCGGGAGTTTATTGGGACTTCACTCTTGGAGCACAAATTCCAAATGATGTTACTGCTGCTGCAGTGACCTGAAGGTGATGCACAAGTGACTTATGGCCGAAAGTCTACCCCAGAGATGGGCTACTGAGAGATAAGCCAGGCTTTGGGTTTCAGGGAGTTTCCCATGAATGAGTTTACATATCCAGATTCACCCCACGTTTTCAACTTCATTTCTTATGTTCATATATTGTAACTGTGCACCCATTTTTTTGCACCAGGGATTGAACTCATGACCCTAAGCTTGCCAGGCAGGTGCTCGTGCCACTGAGCTATATCCCTGGTGTATATTGTAGACAGAGAAAATGGCTAATATCTTTTTTTTTTTAATTTTAAGGATTTTTGTGAATGCTAAAAATGCATTTGAAAAGGTGTATGTTCTTAATGTTCTAGGTAAAAACACATGTTAGTTAAAGTTTATTAATTTGAGCTGGGCGTGGTGGCTCACCCCTGGAATTCCAGTACTCAGGAGGCTGAGACAGGAGGATCCTTGCAAGTTCATGATCAGCCTGGGCTGCAAAGGGAGCTCAAGGCCAGCTTGAACTGCTTAGTGACACCCCGTCTCAAAAAGACAAAAAGAGTAAAAAAAACAAACTTATTGTGTCATTCAAAGCCTCTATTATTTTCACTGTGACTTTTGTCTGTTTCACCATGGGTTTCTGAGGCAGTCTGTGAGAGCTTCTGTCTCTAACCATCATAGATTGCTGCTCCCCAGATGAGATCATCTGGTAGATTGTGGCTCCAATCTGTTGTCTTTTAAATGCTTTCATAATGCTTCAGTCCTTACTTAGACTTCATTTAGTTTCACTGGCTTCTTTGTTTCTGACTGTTTTCCGCACCTTCCTCTTTCTTGAATTGACTCTTTTCTTTTAATTGAAGTACCTCCTCTAGGAATTCTTTAACGAATAGGAGGGGGGCATACTTTGTCCTTGTGGAACCACAAACGTCTTAATAATATTTTCTCCCCACTTGAATATTTCACTTCCCTTCAGAACTTTGGAGATAATGTTCCATTGTCTTTCAGCATCTAATTTGATGCCAACGTAATATTATTATTGGTGGCTCCCTTTTCCCGTTTCCCCTGAAGCACACAGACTTGTCCCTTTGCCCCCTTTCACCCCTGTGGTCTGAAGTTTCACCATAACGTGTCCAGCTGTGGGTCTTTTATTCCTAGGAACAGTCAATCTAACGATTAGGTTCTTTCTTCAGCAAACGGGGACGTTTTCTTTTCTTTTCTTTCATTTAAATATGGAGAGCTCCACAAATCTGTGTGTCATCTCTGCTCAGGGCCGTGCTAATCTCTGGATGGCTCCAGTTTTAGTACATGGGCTGCCAAAGCGAGCGGCAGTTTTCTTTTGTTGGTTCTTTATTTATTTCCTTTCTTCTATTCTCTGAAGCTCTCTCCTACAGGAATGCCTATCCCACAAGGCCTCTTAATTTTTCTCTCAGAATTTTCATCTTTTTGTACTTTTTTTTTCATTGTTCAAGGAAACTCAATCTAATTACTAGACCATTAAATCCATCTCAGATCCTCTACAGAATTTCACATCTTTATTTTTATTTTAAAGAAACAAACCATAGAAAAATAAAAAAGCAGTCAAATGAAACAACAATAAAAAAACAAACAACTACCAACAAAACAAAACAAACAAGCAAAAAACAATAGTGATATATGATCTCAAAACAAGATGATAGGAATTTAGCAATGGTTGTTAAATTGCATTTGTTATCTTCAAAAGAGCTGCTCAGGTCAGAATTTCAAATTTCAATGATCAGTTTTAAAATTTCTTAGATCTTTGGTTGATTTCTTATTAACTCCCCTCCTGTCCCCCACCCTTGGTACCGGAGACTGAACTGAGGGAGCCCTGGGCTACACCCCCAGTCTCTACATTACCTAAAGTGGCCTTCAACTTCTGATACTCCTGCTGCAGTCTTCCAAGTAGCTGGGAATTCAGGCCTGTGCCACTGTGACCAGCTATTTTTCATCTGTTAAAGACAATAATTATATTCCAACTAAATAGCTTTTGAACCAGGCATGATGGTGCTTTCCTATAATCCCAGCACTCGGAGGCTGAGGCAGGAGGATCATTGTGAGTTTGAGACCAGCCTGGGCTACAAAGTGAACTCAAGGCCAGCATGAACTACATAGCGAGACCCTGTCTCAAAAGGACTGAATAAATAAATAAATACAGAAATACAGAAGAAAAAAGAGCTTTGTTGTCATTGGCTCTATTACCTGAATTTCTTTAGGCATTAATTCTTCTACATGTGAAATTTGGTACAGGTATTCCAATATAGTAGCAGCTTGCTATTTTGAAGGCTCAGCATGGTGGTGCACGCCTGTAATTTCGGTAGTAAGGAGGCTGAGGCAGGAGGATGGTTGTGAGTTTGAGGCCAGCCTGGACTTTATAATGAGTTCAAAACCTGTCTCAAAACCAATAAAGAAACAAACAACAACAACCAAAACCCAATAAATCAATTCAAATGCAATGAAATTACAGCCTGGAACTCCTTAGCCCACAATAGGTGGAAAAGGTGGAAAAGAGACTTCAGCACCAAATCAGGCTGCCTGTTTTGCAGGCTAGTTTGTGGGCAGTGTCCTAGTGCCCAGGATCTTTAATCATCAGATCACTATTGCTGTGAGTCAACAGGACACCGGGAAGCTGTGGAGATCAGGGGCTGTGGAGGGGGAGGTGTAAGGGACCTCTTTCCCTCAGGATGGAAGGAGGATAGGAAATTGCAAAACCTACTGGGGAGAACTCAAAGATCAGAGGTACAATAACTACAATGGAATGGGATTGAAATAAAAGTTCGCCGTAGGCCTCTCCCTCCCACAATGATATCAACTCTGCAAACCCCGGAGATCAAAATGGGGCCAGAAAATTCCCCAATCTAGAGGTTTTTTAAAAAGCTTTAATTGCTATCCTACCGAGGGGTCCAACTCCAGCTTTGGGGAGATCTATTCATTGGTTAGATTTGCAGTAATGATTATTATTGTTACTGGTAGGAAGAATACACTCATTGTCTCCAGCGAGCTTCACAATGTTGCACAAACATGACCTCATCCCTCCTCTGAACCAGGCAGGTATTGTTTACTCTGTTTTGCAAAGCAGGACATGGAGGTCCACTGCGGTCCAAAGCCCTGAGCAAGGCCACACATCAAGACAGGGCGGGGAGATGCAGCCAGGCCCCAGGCCTCTCTTGCTTGGGTCCCAGGGCCCTTCACACTGCTCTAGGATCCTGTGTCTCTCTAGTCAGTCCCTTGACTTCCTTTGTGGTCGCAGGTGTGGCTCCAGGGGCCCAAGGAGATCACAGCTGTCAAGGTCATCCACATAATATCCCAGTGGAAGAGCTGCCACTGTGTTTTGGAAGCCCCAGTCTCAGCAGTCAGAACCCTCCCTCGATTTGGTCCCAGTTTCCCAAGTCTACAGTTGGCTTCCCTCCTGCCTGCTCAACAGTTTAAGGGATTCAAGGACTTTGCCCCATGGGGCCACTCAGACTGGAAATTAGATCCACACCCGATTTACCCTTCTGCTGTGGGTCTCAGTGTATTTTGGCCTCGTGGCTGTTCTCTCCAAAGTCCTTTGGCCTTTGTTTCTTTTTTTTTTTTTTTTTGTCTTTTTGAGACAGGGTCTCACTATGCAGTTCTGGCTGGCCTTGGGCTCACTTTGTAGCCCAGGCTGGTTTCGAACTCACAACGATCCTTCTGCCTCTGCATCCCGAGTGCTGAGATTATAGGCCTGAGCCACCAGGCCTGGTATTAACCTTTGTTTCAGCTGTCTGCTAACCCATGTCCCAGGACCCATTTTGCCCCTCCTGCCCTCCACCTTTCCTACCAAGCTTCATGCCTCCCTGTACCCAGGAAACCTTCCCGTTTATTCCCCTAGACAATCATGGAGGCCTCACTGTGTGGCCGGCAGTGTGAGAGACAGTGGGACTCAGGAGTGGGCATGCTGCTCTCATGGAGCGCACATTCTATTAGCAGAAACAGGAAAAGCAAAAGTAAATGATTCGCATGTCAAATATTTACAAGTTGTCCTAAGTGCATAGGAAAAGGCCTCCAAAGAAATTCCAAAGAAATTGAGGCCTGCAAAAACACACCCCACATCTGCCCATGTCCCGTCTAATTTGTCCCTTCCAAGAGAAAGATGGGATTGCCTCGGTTTGTTAAGAAGGTCTGTGTGGCTAAAGGGTGACACTGGAGGACAAGAATAGAGGGACACAGGATGGGGCTGGCCAGGGAGATAGGCCAGCAGCTGCATTTCATGCTCTGGGGAATGAGAATTCATTGCAGGATTTTAACCAGGAGGTGACATGATCCAATCCATACTTTATGACTGAACTTCTCCAAGAGGCAGGAGACAGAAGAGGAAGAAGGTGTGTTTTTTGCGCCCCACCCCAGGGGACATGTAACCTGGCCTGGAGACATTTTTGATTATCACGTGGGTGGAGGAAGGGGATGCTACCAGCCTCTACGTGGCAGAAACCAGGAATGCTGCTAACCCTGCTAGGACCCAGGCCGGCCCCCCAAACCACTGCCAATAGTTCCGAGGTGGTGTGATCCACCTTTACAAATGACTGGCTGCCACTGGAAGGAAGGATAGACTTGGGGTGCCACGGATGGGATTAGGGAGACCTGGAAAATCATTTGAACTACCTTCAGAGAGCGATGACATGGAACCACTTGCACCTCTCTCTCTGTGTCCTAAACTGAGTCCTCCTGGTTTGGGGGTCTCTGCTTTCCTTTGTCTGACAGCCAGGCAGCAAACTCATCTTCCCAGAAGCACCTATGCATTTGACCCGGGGCCTTCTAGGTCCCAAAGCACAACCAGGCAGGCTGGCGGGGCACGGGAGTAGCCAGCATGAGGCACCCCGTTTAGAGGACCCACTCCCAGTGTGCTGCCCTCCCCGCTCCTGAGTCCCCAGCTGCTGCCAGCCTCCATCCTGCTCTCCTCCCCACCCTCCCAGTGCTAGGCCTGCGCAGGACTGCAGAGATCTGGGCACCAGAGGCATGTTATGCCCTGCACTTACAGCATGTTTATGAGTATTTACATCGTGTGTAAGCCTATAATTTACAGCCTTGCATGTAAATCAACCTCCAGTTAAAGGGCTTTCCTCTTCCTCCTCCCCCTCCTTCCCACCCCACCCCACCTCACCAAAGTGAGGTTGTCTTTAAGAAGTAGGAAAGACACAGTTAAGCTATGGTGACAAGGAGAGGTCTGCGAATGAGGAAATGTCTCCAGGAAAGAGGAACAGGGTTGGCTGAGCAGATGGCGGAGGTGGGAGAGTTGATCTGCTGGGCCCCAGTGGAGGACATTCTCTTCCTACCACTAGAGAAGTTGTTAGCCTCATTTTTTGCAGTGCTGGGGATTGAACCCAGGGCCTTGCACATGCCAGGCAAAGGCTCTGCAACTGAGCCACACCCCAGCCTGGTTTTAACTCAGAAGAGAAGGGACAGGAGGTGTTGAGGAAATTTTGAAGAAAGCTATAGAAAACTTCTCTCCGGGGATTGAACACTTGGGGGCAAGTTTGTTTGTGTGGAATTTAGAAGGGTCCTAGATCTCCTCAAAGCCTTTGCGATAGTGTGGGCTAACCTACCAACATGTAAATGACTAAAAAGATTCAGTATGTTTCCATTTTAACGGGGATCAAGGCATTTAAATCAAAGGAACTTCTCCACTGCTGGGTTGAGATGCATTCTCAAAGGGCCGGGAAACCCTCTCCTGCATCCTGATGTCCCTGGTTACTTACAAACAAACCTGGTTGGAAGTGGGGAAGAAACAGAGGGAGGAAGGACAAGGGTGCTGCTTTTAAGGTAATTTGGAATCAAAAGGCTGCCTGAAATGCTACCCAATGGGATTCAGTGAGACCTGGGTACCAGATAGTCCTGGTCATTCCAGAGCATCGGATCTTGTTAAT